>NC_137695.1:10970219-11570219 GCF_964034855.1 Anser brachyrhynchus
TCCCTTAGACAACACTGGTGTAGCTGATCCAAGCTGTCTCCTTATGTTCTTTTAGTGGGGTGTCGATTTATGTCAACACCAAGATCATTGGGAATGGGTTTCAGACCCATTTTTATATATATATATTTATATTTATTTATATAAAGCGCCTATCACCGTATTGATAAACACTCTTTGCTTATATCTGCCTGTCTCTGGCCATGGCCATGTGGGCGCTCAAGGCTCTTCCCAGCAGCATGGCTATAGGTGTTGGTCTTCCAGCCTTGGTATTGGACCTCCAGCTTAATGTTCATCTGCTTCCTTCTCTGAGGGGTCTCATGACTGTGTCATCTCAGCTGTAGCTCTGTTCTTGTTCTCCTGCCATAATGATTCTGAAAAGTGTGTCCAGAGACAGTAACAAGGTAGAAACTAACGCTAGCAAATAACTAACGTATGTATAAGTTCAAGGGAAATATGTAAAATTTCATAAAGTAGTCATAGTATTGCAAAAGAATAAACTGTGTCATGTGGAAGTGCAAAAACAGAATTACAAACATGCTGTACGATAGGTTACTATCAGCAAAGGATTCTCAAGATCATATATAATTTGTATAGCTGAAACCATGAAGCTGTATTTATGATCAACAATACCCCAGATGAGCTCCTTAAGATCATCTTATGTGTTGGGAATTAAATGTAGGTTTAAAGCTAGAAATATGCTAAGCTAGATATTTGAATGGTTCTAAGAAAATGTTCTTTTATAGGAGATGGGCACAAATTCCTAACTGGTACCATGCTGTCACCTATACACCTCCAGCAGATACAGTAGAGCAGTAGTTCAAAATTGAATACTTAAAGTGATAAAACCTTACAGTAATCAAATAGCCATATGCTTCTTACCTTTTTTTTTTTTTTTTCCCAGAGTTAAATTGATTGTAATGAAGGACAGGTTAGCCTAGGGTCAGCCAGGCTTAAATTAATAGGATTGCGAGCCATGGGGCACGTGTTCTTATGGTTTCATTCCAACTGGTAATTTATTAAAAGTCTTTAAGTTAGCCAAACTGGCTATAGATGGGATTCACAGTAAACATAATCCTTCAGCTGATATAGTCAACATCCCAGTGTTTGATTTTGGTGATGAGACCAAGAATCATGATTTATATTAAGTGCCTCACCAAAAAAACTTATTACCTTATTTGCTTATTGGTGTAAAAATGCTTTATTGGTCTGTTGGTGCTTTTTTGCCTTTTCTACCTTAGCAGATGAATCAGTGTTTCCTGACTTTATTCTTTACTCAGAAAAGTTTTTGTCATATGTGGAGAGCCAAAAAAAGGACCTTCATATCACCTAAAATTTGTAAAAATTCTATTCCAGAGGAGAGAAATATAGATTGTCAGTTTATAGGTGGATTATACCTAAATTCCTGAACTATTCAGCCTTAGCTGTGAACTGGAGCAAAACAGTTCAGGTTTTATATGCAGTGCACATTTGTTAAAATATAGCTTCTAGTTCAGCTTCATGTATATAGAGCAGAAAATGCTCTGGAAGACCATTCGGAGTTCCCCATGAAAATTGTCCCTAAGGAGTGGCCGACTCAAATAGGTTCTTCAGCAAAACTCTTCCTATCACAACCCTTTTTCCATCCACCTCCTACTACATGCGGTCCCCCAAACCAGGCTTCCTTTAGTTCTTCTATCTTCCTGCCATAAAATCTTATTGCCATTAAGTAAGAACCTAGTTTTGACCCCATTCATTCCACATATTCATACCTTTTTTTTTCTTTCTCAAACTCTCGAAACCCAATCTGTATGTTTTTCTTTTAATTTATTATTTTGAGTTAATCTGAATTTTAAAAATGTCCTTAAGCAGTCAACTGCAAGTTAGTTTTGAAGGTCAGAAGCCCCTTTCCAACTTATAAGCTAACCAAACACTCAAGTATCCAGATTGTTCAGAGAAACCACTATTTATTTTTTTTTAATTTTAAACCTGATGACACATTAGATGAGAAAAGTTAAAAACTACTCAAAAACATTGCCAAATGCTGAGAGGAATAACTGCAACTCAGAGGAAATAAACTATTCATCACAGACATTTTGGGAACACATATAGAAGTGCAGTTGTACTATTCATGGATCAGTATATGAATAGGTAATTGGAAGAACTTTTCTAGGCTAGGGATGAATATAGAACACAATAGAGGGAGAAGATGATCTAAGACTAAAAATCTCTTTATAGTACTCGCATTTTCTTCCAAATTATCTACGTCAACAGTGCTGTCTGTTCACCCAGGCACGATGGAGCCATGTCACACTGAATCTACAGCTGAAACCAGTGTCTGAAATAGCATTGTTAGAGTATCTGACAAAACTGACAAAGTATAGAAACCTTAAGCTTTTTTTTTTTTTGTGATTTGGAAAAGTTTGTAACTTTTTTCTAACTTCTTTGATTTCTTTCCAAAACATCACACAAATTCATGCAGTTAAGATCCTGTAGTCATATAAGGGGAAGTATATGTGCATGGGTCATGAGGTTGAATGCTCCACCATTTTAGACTCATACCACATTATTCCTCTAAGCCATATAAATAGGGATCTAAAAGTGGAATTTTTCTTAGATGCCACTAGGCTTTTTCAAAACCTGTCTTCTGGTGATTTCAAATATTTTTTCTAATTTCTAACCCCAGTTTATGGGATGCCAGTCAACACCTGACTTTCTATGGAAATTTGCATAGGTAGCAGAACCAAAAACAAACAAAAAAGATCCTCCTGCATTTGTACATCCAAGAACAGTTACTCAATATTAATCCCTTTAAATAAAACCCTCCCCCTTCTCATTGAGCTGTTTCAAAGCATTGCTGTAAATTCAATATTTCACTGCAATGAAGCTAGAGAGGGTTGTAAAGTAAATAACTGAATGTCAT
The DNA here is from genome assembly GCF_964034855.1 of Anser brachyrhynchus. NCBI lineage: Eukaryota > Metazoa > Chordata > Aves > Anseriformes > Anatidae > Anser > Anser brachyrhynchus. The sequence goes on from NC_137695.1 coordinate 10,973,119, forward strand.
GGGAGTATGACAATAAAACTAGTGATCACTCAGTTTAAATTAAAACTCAGATTTCACAAGCAGCTGGAAGAATTGGAAAACCTCAACATATCTATAGCACAGCCCTGTCAGACTGCCAGCGAAAGGGAAACGTGTGTTTGAGGGGCAGCAGCAGTGCCAGGGTTTGCTGAACACACCATGGGGACAGGGCTCTTCCCCCTGCAGCCCCTTGCAGGCATCAGGCAGGTCCTACGTGCAGCCCTGCCTTGGGGCAAGACCTGAGCTATCCCAGAGGTGGGATCACTGGATATTTGGCTTTGTATTCAGCCAAAAAGGAGATTTGTAAATAAAATGCTTAACTGAGATATTTAAAGTTAGATAGAAACAAATTAGATACATGATAAAAAAGTCAGCACTGCCTGTGTCTTCCAAGCTGGAGTCAGCTCGTATTTGGGGCACCAGGACAAGTCACCAGAGCTACAGACTGAACAAGGTATATGTTGGGTTTTTAAAAGATCATTTTGAATTTATTTTAACAATATCAATTCCATATGTTACAACTCAAAAGGGTATGTTCAAGCATCTAAGTTGATAAATTGTTGTCCCTATTCAAGAAACAGGATGTTATGGTCTTTACAGGCAAAATCATGAAAATGATTCTTTAAAGATGTTGCGTTTTTGAGGAAAACAGTATTTTTCTTCATGTTCTTATTGTTGAGTAATAAGGTCAAGTTAAGTGTTTTTTAACAGAGGCCATATGGTTTGGATACTTACCTGAATAACAGAAGCTAGAATCTGCAGGAATGATTAAAATGTCTAATTCATCACCTGGCTAAGACACAATCATTCTCTACAGCACCATTTTCTATAATACTTAGATTATATTTTAATTTTCAAATTGCTTCTCATGAATATGGCTCTACATAACAAAATATACCCCGTAGTCACAATCCATTTTTAATTATATTGTTATAAACTTGATTATTGATTCCTTCATTATTTGTGAAATATTTTTCATATCCCACAGAGACAGGCAGCCAAAGCCCAAGGCACTAATTAAGAGCAGGTGAAGAATGTAAGCAGGAAACCAGGGATAAGCAGTGGCTGGGGGCTATTGCTAAATAAAGCCTTTATGAACAGAGAATTTCACAGCTCAGCAGGCTTCAGTTGAAAAGCAGTCTCAATTACAAAGGCACCAGCTCAGAAAGGCAGAAGGACTTCAACACAGAGCTTGGCTCTTCATTTCAATTTTCTTTTCCAAATCCAATATCCATATTTAATTGAATAACCCAGGGCATTGATTATATTCTCTAGGATATCTCTAGAAGAAATATTTATTTTGCCTGTGTGAAAAATCTGTAACTAGTTTGATACAATATATACTTCCCTACTATGATTGGAGATGATTGTTCAACCTGAATTGCATGTCAGCTAGCTCACTACACATCCCGGCCTACATTATTTGGGGGAGATGAGGGTATTAAAATGCATAATAGGACTTAATTAATAGAAAGCATTTTATTTTATTCCCCCTTGGACACCGGGATGACCTCTCCTCTGCCAGGAAGTCCCCCCCGGACTCCACTCAGAGCACAGCGTTGTAGGGGGGTTTTACAGGAGCCCTGCCCTTGTACGGCAACCTGCAGCTTGTGGGGTAGACTGCTGTTTTTCCTGAGCACAGGCTGTCAGGGCTCACGGGGCTGTTTGCTGTGGTTCTGAGGTTCAGCAGCCTGATGGAGGAGAGGGGAAGGCAGCCAGACTTTCTTACTGCTTCACCATCCCAGGCACTGATCTCCTCTAGCTCTTCAAATGCCCCAGTTAGAAGCTGCTTGGTACAATCAGAGGAAAAGTGGGAGCTCTGTGCTTTATCCAAGCCTGCCTGCAAGGCAGTGGTTGGTTACAAAACTGGTAAGGACTCCTGCAGCTAGTACTGCCTTTCATGACCATGTAGAAGTTGTAACAGAAGTGCTTGCTTCTTGGAGTGGCTTCTTGAGTGCAGTCTCCCTTATTCTCTCCTTTCCTCAATATGCACATTTCCTTTTATTCTGGGGACATCCATTTCTCTAGCTATGGGGGTCTGACAGCATCAAAAGTGTTAAAACTTTTAGGTTTTGCATCTGACAGGACTCAGGCCTGCCATGGAAACCTTGCCAGCACTGATAGGAAAATGATGTCTGGCTGCTGGCCCCTCTGCTCACCAGCACCCTGGCTCTCCTGCCCATCCAGGCTCATCAGCCCTAAAAGCAGCTCACCCGTGGACATCAAGGTGACCTGGCTCTGGGGCCACCTGATTAGCAATGGGGGAAAGAGGACATGTGTGTGAGCAAGGGCACCAAAGTACTTTGCAGGCACGTAACTGAATGTAAAAAGGTTCAGAGTGACACTCAGCTGATAAAGGCACACGCGTGAGCTGTGAGAGGGAGATCTCAGCTCTCTCAAAGGGTTGGAAGACCCCTCCTGGTGACATAACTTCTGTGGTGCCTACAGATACACACGGAAGGAGCCAGACTTCCTTGTCCATTAGGAACAGCAAAACAGCTCTCCACCATTTATCCCTGCTGGGTGTTGCTGCCCTGAGGGACGCACTGTCCCTTGGGGCACCTTGCTACTGTCACATCACAGCTTCTCTGGTGTGTGCTCACCTCCTTTGCTGGCCCGCACCACTGTGAGCCTCGCTCCTGTGAACCCCCTTCTGTGCGTCTCATTCCCATGGCAGGAGCTGCCTTGGCATTTCATTTCCCATGCAATAAAATTCAGTTTCAAACATATTGCTGAGGATCCCTTGGCTGCCAACGGCCAAAGATCATTTTCAACTGTGAAAACCTGGTTTCTGAGCACATCTAGTTTCCAAAAAAATACCCATTATAGATATAGGGACATGTATCTTCTAGGGAAGAAATACATAATTATATAGCATTCCTGTAGAAGAAATTCTATAGCTTTATTTTTGTTCTAGGTCCATTATGCTGTACTTCTGAAAGGTACCTGGACAACGCATTTAAGCAAGATGGAGTAAGGTAAGAATAGCTGCCAGCCCTCCAGGTATTGACATACACCTATGCTCTGTGTATGTGCATTTCTTACATCCATGTAAGCACACCTATGTTCCATGAAGCTATGTATTCTTCAGTGCTGTGACTTGGGTAGGGACTGGTTTTCTTGAACATGCACATCTTACAGCTGTTGAATTACAAAGTGAAGTATTAAGCTAGCCACACCTTTCAGCATGGCCCTGACCCTCTGAATCAGTAAGAAAACTGCATCGTTATATGCCTTGAAAGAAATAAAAGAAGTTCTGTGCAAAACCTTTAAAATTTTTATTCTCTGATTCCTCTTCAGTCCATTATGGTGTTATTAACTACTATTATCACTGATAGCATAAAGATGTAAACGCTTATTTGTTCACAGCTTTATATACAACATCACAGAAAAGGCTGTTAGGTATGTGACATTAAAAACTGAAAACAAAAAAGAACAAAAAAAGAAAAACCAGAGGAAATGTATGGTGAGTTACAGTATGAAAAGGAAATCTATTTACACACATTAATCTATACAACATCATAGTCTGTACAATTTGTAAAAAATAATCACATTCATTTACATCATCTTTAATTTTTACTGAACTTGACAGATAAAAAGTTATGAAGACAACAAAAGAGAATTTCAAAACAATGCTCATATCAATGCTCCAGGAGAAAAAAGCTGCAGGTTATAAGAAATTTACTACAGTGCCTTGGGAAATAAAGGAGTTTGGGACATTTCAGCCACTGGTTTAGCTGGCAATGGAAATGTTACCAACTTAGATTTAACTACATGCTGTTATCGTTGGGCAGAACCAGGTTCAACACAGAATAGTTAAACCATATAAAAAAAATGCTCTTTTAAATGTTATGTTGATGTAACCTTGTAACACGCCAGAATTTATTATTATCATCATTAATTCAATACTTTTTTTTTTTTTTTTTCCATCAACAGAATAGCACTGTATTTTAACTTCTGCTATTTGGTTATGTCAGGGTAGTACTGACAGCCCACAGCTTATATAGGCACTCATGGTAGTGTGAAGGTACTTCGTTAGTAAAAGGTCTTCCTGTATCACAGACAGCAATTGCTCAGGCAATAACCCTTACATACACAGGAGCCTTCTCTGCAGGTTACTTGCCAGTTGTATTTTTTATCAGGCATATTTAATACTTAGTTTTTATTAAAGATGTCTGAACAAAACCCATGGAAAGTGAGTTTGGACTTTACTCATAATCACTTTGCTGAAATGGACATATTCAAAGTCAACAGGAAAAGTTTTTTAGGACTCACAAAAATAGAAGACAAATAATGTCAGTGACTCATCTCAGTCCTAACACTTGGAGTGTGAGACCCGTGCACTTGGCAATGCCTTATTTCATAAGCAGTCAGACAGATTCTCCAGTTTGCTGAGGCTCTGACTTGCTTTCCCCTTCATCATGTTAAAGGCAGAGGGAAGCCTGTCTTGGGGTGTATCAGAGTGTGAAGTCGATGCTACAGATGGGCAGGCTGCCTCTGACTTGACTCTAGAATGATTTTTGTAAAGCGTTTTGTCACCTTTTGCCACCAGTAAGTTATTGCCACTAAAGTACAGTTCCAACATGATTAAACTGAGCAGTTCCTCAGCTGGCTACGTGCAGCACCCATCACCATCCTGGTCGGGTGCAATCTGTTGCGCTCATGAGCACTCCAGAATGGTGTGCATGGAGTACTTACTTAAATACGTCTAACTCAAAATGTCATGAATGCCATCATGGCTCTCAATGGCTAAAAGGATGCTTTCCACAATCCTAAGGTTATTTTGCAAAGCACATTAATGCACCTAAGCCAGACTCCAAGGTCAACATATTTTAAACAAGTTATTAGTATATACAGTAAAAAAACAGGCCAGTAATGTTTTCACTTTATGCCATTAACCAGTTCCTGGTCAGCAGCTGATATGACTATGCACAGATTTTAATGGTATGACCAGGTGAGCTGCAACTGGGAGGGAGAAATGTGGTCAATGGTGTGTGCACTCCTGAAGGGATATACGGGAATACTTCCACCTTCTTGTGGCTGAAACCATTACAAACTGAATGGGGCATAGAAGAGAAACAGGAAAAAATTGAGAAAATGCCTTGCAGTCGGGGTTTTAGAGATTTTATATGTTTAGTTTCTTGGGAAATTAAGATTTGATTTCAATAGTGATTCAAGAGACTTCACTTAAAGAAAATTTCTGGTATTCAAGAGCACTTTGTTTTGGTGTATGACCCCTCTACAAAAGACAAAAAGCCAAACACCTAACATAATACAAGAAACAACTGAAAGTTGAAGCCAGGCAAATCAAAACAAGACAGAAGGCCATTGGTTTTATCATGGAAGGCAGTCAACCACAGGGACACCCCACCAAATGAACTGAGGGATCCTCCATTGCTTGAACTTTAGAATTACACTTCTGATGGATAACTTTGACCAACCAAGTTATTTAGCTTAAAAGTTAGTATTTAGGTATCATCTACTAGCAACGTAACTGAATGGCCTCTTCTGGAGAGCTCCATTTAACCTAACTGTAAATGTGAAGTGAGAAATATAAGTTCCTTTTCTTTTCTTTTCTTTTCTTTTCTTTTCTTTTCTTTTCTTTTCTTTTCTTTTCTTTTCTTTTCTTTTCTTTTCTTTTCTTTTCTTTTCTTTTCTTTTCTTTTCTTTTCTCTTCTCTTCTCTTCTCTTCTCTTCTCTTCTCTTCTCTTCTCTTTTCTTTTCTTTTCTTTTCTTTTCTTTTCTTTTCTTTTCTTTTCTTTTCTTTTCTTTTCTTTTCTTTTCTTTTCTTTTCTTTTCTTTTCTTTTCTTATATTCTATTCTATTCTATTCTAGGCTCATTGTATAGTAAGTACAAAGAAAAAGGTGGTTTAATTTACATGCTTGAGCAACTGAACATAGGATGAATCATTTACAACTACTGCCTATTTCTCTATGATGACTACTGAAGGCACTTAAAAAGAGTCTTTAGCTCAGAAAAAGACATCTAGCTTTTAGATACCTAAACCAGGACCAATGAATTTCATCTGAGTTTATCAAGCACCTAGAATCGTCGATTCTGAAAAGGAAAATTTAAGTCAACTCTATATATTTGGATTTTGGTCATGATTAGCAACTGGAGGGTAATCTGTCACTGTCCCTCGGGCATCAGCAGCAGATAATGCTGATACAAATCACTTAGAATGAATGGTGCCACCATTCAAAGCCATTCAATGGCTTATCAATGGGCACAAAAGAAACGAACAGGTTTCCTGCTCTGAAGACTTTATGATGCAGTTTGGACCCTTTCACCAAAGGGAGAAAGGCAGTAAAGGAATAAAGATGAGCAGGAGAACTAAGTGACAAGGCCATGTGAGCAAAAGAGATGTCTGCCTAAGAATTATGTTTAGCGATGACAGAGGACTGAGAGATGTTTTCTTGTATTGTCCTTTTGACCGTCAAGAGTTACCGCAGCGCAGAGCAGGACCATTTAACTCCAGTTTTGTGCAACATCTAATGCAAAACGAAGCCATAAGAATCTATCTTGTTTCTGTGCATTGTAAAGATGCAAAACACTGATCAAGTACTAGATTCATCAACTGGCTTTCAGTTTGTGCACGCATTTTAATATACTGTATACCTGTGTGTGAAAAGGCAGCTGAAAGTCAAGCAGATCCCATGATGATGGGGTTGATGCTGGAACATTGCATAAGGTTATCTGAAGATCAGAATTTTCTGGAAGTAAAATGAAGTAAGAACAGCGCCTTCTGGGTTTTTATGAAGATAGTTCTGTCTAGGATACAATGAATTCTAAATACATACAGTTGATGATGCATCTTGCAGAATAGACCGATGGAACTGATTGCTTGAAATCTCTATTTCTATAACGTGTTTTTTTTCTCTGTCAACTCAAAGAATCTCCTTTGAACATAAAGATAAGTGTGGTTGAATGCTTGTCAAGTATGCCTGTCCACTCTAGAAATTCCAGAAAAGAAAAAAAAAGTACATCGTACATTTCAAATCTCAGGGAGCTGAGCAGTCCCAATGACACTTCAGGCAAAAAAGCCTAAAGTGCACAGATGCATTTAATTGAGGTACAGGAGCAGCCCCCGGGGATCAAATGTGTCTTCATATATTTGTGGAGTTTGTTGATAAGGTTGTTTAGAGATCCAGGAAGAAAGCCTAAAGGTTAGTAGCTGTTTCTGAGACTAAAGCCTTTGGGAATATGAATATATATGGTTTAAATACAGGTGAAGGGGTTTATCTTTTGACCCTGCATGACTGCCATTAGGCAGCCTACTTCACTCCAGAATGTCATAGCTCACCAAGCAACAGTCTATAACACTCTGAATAACTGGAGGTGATTGCTAGCTTCTTTAAAGTCAAATCTGGCAAAGTAACAATTCATCAACTGATTATTGTTTAACTCAAACAATACCTACTACATGGAGGTTGGTGTCATGCAACACTCACGAGTGTACCCCATGGGGCAGTCACGGAGCATTTTCTCTCTTTGATCTAACATAACAATGTATCACTCCAGGGTAACCCCCTCAAAAATAAATTGTGTTTGACAGATAAATAGCTACATTAAATCAGAACAAGAGGTGTACAGACATTTTAATGGCTGCCAACAATATTCCCAGTCTTGTTAATATGTTCAGGAGTGTACATGTATGCCTGCCAAGACATGCCCTTGCTGCTATTCTTCACTTTCCCTGGCAATATTATTGACCTTGGATTCTGCTGGCTTCCTATGATCTATTATCTGAAATATCAGTGCAATTGCTTTTATCAATCAGAGGTACTCATGCAAATATACATTAGTCCCACTTGTTATTTAGAGTGGACATGGTGAAGCGTGACATGAGAAGTAAACATCACTGGGTTTATTTCTTTTAAGACTGCAAATATTCCATGTGTATTTATAAGACCTTATCAGTTCTACATCTTCTTTGAGAAAGTGGCTACATAAGAGACCTGGTGTTGTTGAGAATTCCTTCTGTTTATGCCTTTTATAGTAATTTTTAGGGATTGTAAATTTTTTTTTTTTTTTTTTTTGCTGGAGTCATGGGCAGGACTGAATATTAAATCAGCTTAGATAGATAAGGAATAGAATTAAGCTTAAAAAACTTTTATTATTCCTTAAATGGGAATTGCATCTTTATTGCAATATTCCTTGTTTTAGCTGCCAAGTAAGTAGTTCTAGATATACTTCAATGAAACTATTATATAAAAATGATATTTTCAATGGGTAATGTGATCCAAGGCTATTTATCCTATGCCAGACTGCTCTAGCAATAAAGCACCTCTTCAGAAAATTGTTTAATAAAAGATCAACACAAATCTCTTTGATTTTAAACAGAAGAGTACAACTGGTGATTACAACAGCACTATTGGCAAATGCTGACGTTTTAATCAAAACTATTACAGTAGCCATTTCTGTGTGGACTGCAAAGGCAGTCCTACTTTGTGCACCAAAACATAAAAACCAGGCACTTTCAAAGGGGACAACAGGATAGGAATCAAACTTTGTGGAACATCATCTTTGAAATTCATACAGTTAGCCAAGAAGCACTACTTTTTTTTTTTTACTTTTTTTTTTTTTCCTGTGTGATGTTAATGATTTCCTGGATTAGCACATTAAACTCCCAGTGTAGTTAATTATAGCCTTACATTTTTCTTTTGTTTTCCATAATTAGGAAGGAATTTCCTGGTCCTTAAGGAAATAAATGCTACCTGAAGTATAAATATAATGTAAGAAATTTTCCTGCTTCCCATCATAACCTTTTCAACATGTACCAAAGCAGTCTGCACTGAACGGGATCCCACACATCTATCTCATAGACTGGTTGGAGGGGAAAGGGACCATTACAGCAAATGAGTTTTGAATAGTTACGGCTAGTAAATGGCAAGAGAACATCAGAATTAATGTGAATGTCATTAAAAAAAAAAGCAGAAAGCATCCATGGGGCAGGTGTTTCTGTTATTACCTGTTTGGCTGCACTAACTAATTTCCCAAATACCAACATGTAGAAAAGCAAAGCACTAAATTTTACATTTTAGAAAATACCACATCAAGCTGCATGTAACGAATGATATATCCCACAGTTTTTGCATGTTTTGGGGGACATAGCTGACTTAGATCATGGTGGTCTCTGTCTGCATAAATGACTGAGCCCTTGAATTCCGGTGGAGCTGAGAAACACTTTCCGATCCATTTCGAGAAATTGAAGAGCTGTGGAGTCTGTAATCTCTGCCTGCTGTCTGCTTCCAGCACAAACTCCGCCATTTTCTTTTCAGCTCTCCTTGCACCTGTGTTAAAAAGTAAATGCACAAGATGGGCTGAAAACATCCTTTCTATGTGAGGAACTTTTCCACATTTATTGGCTATCAGATGGGGAGCTCTGGGAACAGCTTCTAAACAGGTTTTACAAAATTGAGGAGAAGACTGTACCTATGCTGTCTGTGAGGAGAAGCCCCAGGGGCACGTTCAAAATCAGATCTGCATCACTTGTGCTGCCACAGTGGTGTTTATTAAAATACTAGCTAGTTATTAATCACTTGTACTTAAAACCAAATCAAGTTATTAGGCCCAAATCAGGCATCTCATGAATACCAAAGACCAAACTAGCACTCAGGAGACCTGTATGTCAATTCCCTGTGCAAGCAAGCGTCTTCTTCAGACAGATTCCTCCTGTCATACACTGAATGCTGTTTAATATATATTGTACCTTAAAAAGTGGCTGGAACAAGGAAGGAATCAACAGGAATTCCTTCCATCTTCCTTAGTCAAGATGAGAAAAGCTGCTACATGCCGAGCACTTCTGAAACCCTGCTGCTGTGCTGGTGTTAGATTCTCTCAAATTACCCCTAAATACCTACTGAAAGATGCTTCAGGTTTTGGATGAATTTCTAGTCTTGTTGCACCTCACTTGCACAATACACATTGATTGTACAAAAGGCTAGAATTAGTTCACACCAAATAAAGATGCCCTTACTAACACCTCAGTTACCAAGGAATTAGATTTCAAATGGGTCTTAAGTCTTCACCCAAGTACACTAATTTCTCCTGTTGCACAGAAAAGTATATTCTATAAGCAGGAATGCAAACATCTGCTAAATCTACTAAATTAGCTTCATGTTACATAGAATATTGGGACACTTATACATTTATTGAAAACAATAGCTAACGCCCTCAGTAGGAAAGGTGAGACTTACCTCACTGTTCAAAAAACAATACAAGACTGCAACAATCAATCCCTGGAAACAGACAATATTCATTAGTTAGTATGCAGCATTAACCCAAGTCAATAAAGCTTGAATAAAAACCTTAAAATTTACCTGAAAAGATCCCAAACACAACTCAAAGATTATTTTGTAAGTGTTGGAAGTGTGGTCAGGAAACAGAGCAAACACTGTGTAGTGAACTCCAAATAATGGAATAAGCAACAATGTGGATTTTGCAAGTCTCCTGGGTAAATAAAACAGAAAAATAAAGAAAACGTTTAATGATAAATTGTTATTTTACTAAGATAAGAACCTGATGCAATGTCGTTTTGATAAACCTCATATAACTTTAGTTTTATAAACAGTTAGTAAGTGTCATTTATTGAAAATTGTTTTCCTTTCAAGCTTGCTATGAGATTAGCCACACAGTAACATTATAAATTAATGTGTGCAGTTACATGCTGTATTTGATCTTCTGGATCTTGCAGTCTTCCAAAAGCTGGTAAAAAGCTGCAAGGCCTCTCTAAACCAAAAGATCCTTTTTCTGTTGACCTCTGGACAGCCTCTGGGGTTGGAATTAGATGGTCTTTAAGGTCCCTTCCAACCCAAACCATTCTATGACTCTGTGATTCTATGATTCTATTCCACAGGACCATGTTCGATAAAGCATCATGAGCTGTGATCAGGCCTTTTGGGACATTTTGTACTTGGCATAAAGGGTTAATAGTGGAAAGAAATATTTCCTTCCTGCAAAATCATACAGACATTTCCTCTTGTGTGGAAGGTAAGGTCTATGTCCTGAAATTAATATTTTCATTTCCTTTACATTTGCAACCATAAGGTTTGCCCGTACGTTTCATATGCACAGTATGGAAACAGTACCTCAAAGATGCAATCCAGAATAATCTCAGCTGTAAAATTTTCATCAGAAATTTCAGATTTATCCCCAATTCCTAAAACCTCATAACTATACTGATGGTATGAAGCATATACCCATGAATCATTGTAATGTCATCAATTCTGTAATACAATTTAGCATGAGACACTACTGAAGTTAAGAAGACCTTTAAATTATTAAACCGGGCAGTTTTGACAAACTGCCTGTGAATCCACTGAGATGCTGAATTGCTAATTATCTCTAATCTGTCACTCAATTCACTCTAATAACATCAGTTTTATAGATTATACAGGACCAGTCATGCATGATTATGGATGTCATCAGATGAAATTCAAGAAATTGTAATATTGAGTCCTAGAATTCATCACTGTTTTGATGAATATAATTGGAGTCAACAAAGAAAGGAAGCTGCTGTGATTTCACCTATTTTAACAGAAAAAGGTCACAGTATTACAAGCAGTTTTACTTTTTCTTGTGTCAGTCCTCATGGCCTTCCTTTGCATATAGTGTCGCAGAGGCTGCATCTGTCTATGTGGAAATAATCAGTTCTGACAGCGAAGTTTCTCAAGAATAGTAAAACCCTCACACTTAAAGGAGATACCAGTAAGTGGGACCAATAGGGTTTTTATGGCAGAAGAAATTCACTTACAACTGAAGATGATGATGTCAGCAAATTTCCTGTTTTCCCAAGTGAAGTGGAAAACTGATTTTATTTCAACATAACCCTTCCCACTGCAGAAGTAAAATAAGCAATAAAAAGGACAGAACCAGGTACAAGCAAATGGGACACACAGGAAGGGAAGAAAAACAGGCCTTGAAATGAGTAGTATTTGTTTTAAACTTATCTTTCACTTCCAATTCACTCTTGTTTAAATAATTTTTGTCTAGGTGATATAATTTCTGTATACTTCATTTACATTTTAGTGAAGGAAAGAGCCAGGCAAAAATAGCCTTATTCTTCCCTATATTTTAGAAAGTGCATTTGCATTTTGAAAAATGAGCCTCCTAGACCTTTAATTTGATCTGTAGAAGCACTATTTCTTGAGGAGGTTAATCTACTGTTCCCATGGGTATCTGCTAAAGACCATCCAATCCAAACTTAATCAGGCAATCAATTGCTAAAAGCAAAGAATTCACAGGCCTAACAATGAAGGACAAGGTTGCTATTACAAGCACTACAGTAAACTGTCAAAAATAATGGGACGCAATGATAATGATAATGATAGCTGGAGAATGCCTCATTTTCATAAAATACGTAAATACCACAGGGAAACAAAGAAAAGTTTGTGTCACAAGAAGTAAACTTGAGCAGATTTCATGCCAGTATATATATATGTGTATGTATATATGTATATATGTCATTGTGTTAAATAATACTGTGGTGACTGCATAATTTCTTATAGGTTGATTTAACTCTCCCAGATGTTCAATTAAATCAATCAAAAAAACACACAAAAAAGGAACTGTGTAGGTCTATGAAGCACAGCCTTCTGCCTATCTAGTAGTATCTTCTTGATGCATCAAAATTCTTTTTGCATTTAAACATGTCACACATTGTAAAACACAAAATGTCCTCTTGGCTTTAAAGTTATCCTTTACTGTAGCACACTATGATCTTAGCTGTTTTAGAACAGGAATTCAGTATTTTTTAACTAAAGAGGTATTATCCAGGAGCCCATTTCCAATTGACACTTGCGTGGTTTTGAATTTTCAGCGTTCATTTTACTTTTTGTCATTGAAACATCATATTAGTGTCAAAAAGTGCCAATTCGGTGTCTTTATCTGGGCTTTCAAATAAGACACAGTACAACAGAATCTCGACTCTAGGTTACCGTATTCAGCAGCTACTATAATAAATAATAATAACTGATATGGTAATATAACAAAGAATAAATCCAATTTTAGCAATGTATTTAAACTACCCCCCAAAATTCTGTGATTCTAAAGCTGTGGAAATAACAGATGTTAGGATTAAATGATGAAATCGCAACACAAAAAAAGAAAGCCTAAACAGAAATTATGTTGATCTAAAATCAGAAACTTTTTTTTTTTCCTTTGGAAAAACAAAGGCGCTATTTTAAACCAAAGATGCTATTTCTTTTTAATTTCTGAGAACAACATAACTTCCTTCCAGCTCTTAAAATATATGTAAATATTAAAATGTATTTTGGAAATGGAAAAAAAAAAGTTTTAGATTAGGTTGAAGCAATAAATTCTGACCTTCCAAAAACTTTTTTTAATCTTGAAATGTAATAACTATACATTAAATGAAAGACAGTAGTCCTCATATTTTTTGCATAAGCATATTCATTCATGGAATTAAACTCAAATTCAAGAGTAGTTTGTTGGCCTTTATGAAATTGCTTATTGTTTGCTGAATTTGGTATTTGAAAAAAAGTTAATCTCTATTTCAACACAATGTTAAGATCTTTATTAAACCACATTTAAAAGTAGGTACTCCTGAATTAAATGTAGTTATAGTATCACAGCAATGGCTGCTAACAGGTTTCAGCACTGTAAATCTTACCGAGATTATTTTGGTTCTGTATGTAATGTCTAAAAATATGACTCACTTGTACTGTGACTGGTCATTTCCTCCAACATCTGGAGATCTTAACTTCTGCAGTAAGATTCTTATAATACTAATGAAAAGTATAAAATTCAACTGCAAAGAAAACAAACAGAACAGTTATTTCTGACTTCTCCATTCCATACGCAGCACAAAGAAATGCTTATCAAGTCAGACTCATCAACTCAGCAGTGAGTGTCGTGTACCTCCTGCCAGAACATGTTAAGCTCTACACTGTCAAACCTATTGTCTGTTTTCTGCCTCACTAGCTTTGTTACGTCCAGTGCACCTCTACATGGCTACCAGTTCCAGTCTGGCTGGCAAAAGCCTTTCAAAGCCCCAGTTGTCAGCAATGACCTTCCAAAATCTCAACTGAAGACAGATTTCTTGGCAGGATGGGACATGGGATGTGATTTGGTGCCATCAAGCGTTGCCCTAAATTTTCATGTGGATTCACAACTGGAAGCCCAAAGGACAACATGAGTCCCATATAGTTTTGACCCTCTCTTGCCCCTCATCTTGACTTTTATTATTTTCTGTCTGGATTAGGGGAAGAGAAGGTTGTTGCATGGGTGATCTGCCCACTCCCATCAAGCATGGAGAGGGCCTCTCACATATCTGTCTGCCTTGGGTACTGATGAACACTGATGAATGAAGCAAATGAATCCTTGCAGTTGAAGATTTTATCCTCATAACAGTTCTCTGAGATGGAACAGTAGTATTGTCTTCTTTCATAGAAGGAGAATGGAGGCATTTCATTATAATCATTATGATCAGGTCCTGATCAGTCTAGAACATTCAAGATAAAAATTCAGTAGATCCTAAATCTCATTCCCATAGTATCTTTGTTGGCTTCTGGCATCTTGTGTTCACCAAGTTTTCAAGTTGAATGACTTGACTTTTTGTGTCTTCTCTGAAATACCCAGTACAGTTTGTGATGTTAATAAATGAACTGTGACTGTAACAACTGCATATCCCTCTGTACTTTATACTTTGTTTGAAATGACAGGTAGTGTGAAGTGACAGAAACTGAGAGGGATTAAATAAAAAGCTGGGAAATTTCAGTATTTTTGAAAAAGAAAAATAAAAAAGAAGTTATTAGAAAATATAGGCCTTTAATGAAGGCCTTTAATGAAGTAAACACACCTTTTTCAGGAGGAAGACAAATTTCAAGTTTTACTTGATTAAAGTCTCCTATAAAAGTAATAGGTAGCAGCCAGTATTCTCGCTGATTTTATCTACAGAATTACGTATCACAGCATAGTGTACAGATCAATGGAGATTCATTTGATATGGCACATGCACTGGAGCTATTATTTGTGAACAAGGAGAGAGCTTCCACTTCATTGTATATTTGTTAGCCACAAAACAGGAGAAAATAGAAAAAAAAAAATCTTTACTCTGCATTTGCACAGAAGCAGAATAACTTATTGTTCTTGACAGGTCTCCCTATTTTCTACTGCAATAGTCATTCTACTACAACTGTTATCCTTTTGGTTTCTGAGGCATCACATCAGCTGCCAAACTAGACACAGGTGACTCACATTCTTGACTGTCATTCATGTACTACCTTTACATCTGTTTTCAAACAAGTTTCTTTCTCTCTGTAAGCACGATTTTGGATTAATGAAAAAAAGGAGTTCTTGTTTGGAGTTTGTAACACTCCTTGACGCTACTGACCTTGTAAATCCAGCCAGAGGAAACTGGGTATTGGGATCTAAAAGTGGCAACTGCCACTGCCTTACTGCAGTGCAGCAATTTCATTTCTGTAAGATTATCATTGAATAAATCATTTGTTAAAATCCTTTAAAATATACATCTGATCTAGAATAATACGTTTCAAATGAACTATGAAACAAGCAGTGCCCTGAAATTTCACTTTTAGTATTGCGGCTTTTCAGTCCTTTAAAACGACAGGACAAGAGACAGTGGGTACAAACTGAAACACAAGAGGTTCCTCCTGAGTATCTGAAAACATGTTTTTACTGAGGGTAACCAAGCACTGAAATGAGTTTCCCAGAGAGATCTTCAAAAGCCACCTGGACATGGTCCTGGGCAAGCAGCTCTGGGTGGCCCTGCTTGAGCAGGGGGTTGGACCAGAGGATTTCCAGAGGTCCCTTCCAACCTCAGCCATTCTGTGATTTTGTGAAGATCCTTTGAACATGATCTCTTTAAACAGAATATAATATATATATTGTTAAATGAGTATCTAAGAACAGTAAAATAAGAAAATTAAGTGAATGCAGAGAAACTGCAAGAGTGATGACAAATGATGCCTCTTTGCTGGAATAAACCCAAGATGCTGCTGATACCCTGTTTTAGTTGCTGACTTCTGAGTTTTTGAGTCTAAACACATGGCCCGAGCATGCATCATTTAAACTATCTTCATATTGCTTCTCTCTTGCTATTTAGTCTATCACACTAGCTGCAATGTGAGATAACAAGATGAACATTTTTCAGATACTTTGAAGTAAGGTAAGTACTATTTCCACCTGAAAACCTTTCACCACTCTTTCTCAAATGAAAGCAGTTTATTGTAGTGGAAGTATGGAGAAGGCAGCTGTGGAAGCATTTGCCAAATGGGTGGTACTCCAAATTAACTGCCTGGAATAGTCATCTCCAATTAAACAACTTTGAAATGTGTACAGCATGAAGCATGGAAACCTGCCAGTTAACTTTTCTCAAGCCAATATTATCAAAATGAGATGCCAGGGAAGGCTTCTGACACACTGCATTAACTGAAGCCATTCCCACTTTGAGAAGTGACTTCAGAACTTGCTCTCACCAGACTATTTATTGTTGGATGATAACAATATAGATAATACAGTCTTCTAACCAGTGAAAATGTTGGGAGGTAACAGAGAAGTCTGGAAAATGGAAAAAAGTGACTATGGCATGAAGACAAAGTGGACTTACAGATAAATCAAATGCAGTTAAACTACTGCTCCCTAAGTACTATTTGATTTCCTCCTTCTTTTGAAAGTATATTCATGGCATCATCTTCACAAAAAGTCTCTGTTTTAATCTTTCTCCTTTTCTCTTCTTCCTGATCTTAAAGATTTTCAGCATCACCCATTCTCTGTGTTTTTCTTCTGTGCCATTACGTAAGACAGTCTGTAACGGTTTTCAACTCCTGTGTTCTACTTTCCTTTATTTTCCTGAAATCTAGCTTCTCTCAGAATCCTGCTTTGTCCATCTAATTGACTAATTATAAGTCTTTGTCCTTCCTAATAATGAAACCATTTGTTACTCATCATTGTTTTCACTATTCTAAGTTTTCCAGTCCTTCTACATTCTCAAGAACTGACTGAAGGCTCTGTGTGAGCATGACGTTGGCACATCATAATTTCATTCAGAAATGTCATGACTTTCACAACTCCTATTCAAAGAAGTTGCAATGATCTATTTTCATCTCTGAATGGGAGGCAGCACCGACCTCATTATTCAAAGACTTCAAATTTTCAAATCTTCAAATTTTATTTTTTTCTTAAAGGTAACTGAAAATACTTATATATATTGAAAACGATTTTCCCATGAATGCAGTATTTTCACTCATCAATGACTGATTTTACATGACATTTCACTAGCTACTTTTACTCTTTGAATGCATTCTGCACAGCAGTAAACTTGTATGGCATCCTAGATGCCATAACGAATGTGATGTCTGCAGGCTGATGCTCCAACAAGATACGTTACTTATCCAGCAGGAAAGGGTGAGTATCACTGCTTTATATAACTCCTTGTACTTCTGAATTCTCCTTTCACAGCTTTACTTCCTAAACGCAAAATGTGAAAATGATCAAATCTTCTGGAGACTCATCTAATCAGAGAACACAGTACATCATGTTGCAGAATCACTTGGCCATCTTTAGCTGCTCTCATCCCTAAAACACGCCGCTTAAGACAAGAGACGTCTCTGGAAGGCAACAGCAGATTCTAAACATGTGCACCTGGCAAACCAGAAAAGGTCATCTGCAAAATGTTTCTGCATGTCGTACAATCCCGTCGTATGATAGCAGTAATAGAACCAGTATAAAAATGGAGCAAGGTTGTTCCTTCACCTCCATGATTACGGTCCATGTTTTATGATACATTGGACTTTTGCTGACTGACTAGTTAGTACTCCATTTTCTTAATGCCCGATGCGTTTACTAGTCTATGCTAAGAGCCAGCTGGAGTTCAAGCCTGCCAATGAACACTTGGATAACTTATGTCTCCTGGTCTAGGATTTCTTTGGAGATGCACTGCTTTCTGGCACATGAAGTCTCATCTGTCTACCAGATAGCTGTTTAAATAGAACCTCCAGAGAACAGGCTTTTATCTTTCTGTAAACACCAGGTGGTTTGTTTTGCTTTCATCTTTGAGTATATTTTCTTTTCTCTGCACCGTCCCCCATCCTCCAGCTCCTCTGAGGTACACGTATCCTCTTCATGCTGTAGTTCTGTTGCACACCTATTACTTTGTATAACAAAACATCTTTTCTGGGATGATCTTTTCCTTACCTCATGTCATTTCACACATATATGTACTCTGTTTCTCTTTAAACACTGTAGAATTCACTCTGATGAAAATGATAGGAAGTTCTCTCAAAATGATTTTCAGTAGGCACAGATTGAAAGGAAAGCCCAAGTGTAAATACTGGACTAGTCTGGACTCTTGAAATCTTGTGTAATCTAATAATGCCTTAACTTTTCTGACTGAAATGTTAAAAACAAAGCACGTGTATCTGAAATGAATTAATTTGCACTGTGACTATTTTCAGAAATGGACATGGACAATAGATTATTATGCCCAAATTTAATTACACTATCATCACAATGAACAGGAATTTTATTATGCTACTCCAGTAATTCTAATGAGCTCCATACACGAAAAGCTCCATGAAACATTCTCAAATAGTATTCTTTTGCAAATATTTCATGTTCATTATGTATTTCAGTACACTACCAATTAAAGAAAGATATACACAGCTATATTTTTTATGGCTACAATAATATCAGATTCTTAGTTGCAGGGCTATCTATTTACAAGCAAAATCAAATCTGCATTTCATTGAAAAGTGTAATTAGATTTTTGCTTCCCCCAGGCTCATAAACAGAAGGGATGTTAAAGAAAGAACAACATACAAATAAAAGCAACTGTTCATTTAATAGGAGGCAGATAAATTTTGAAGGCAACAAATTTTAATGGCCTTGGCATCTGTTTAACATGTCTCCTACAGTGCAATTTCTTTTCATTAAAACAGAATTCTGGCCTGTCTGAAACTAGCAGTAAAGAATAATGGCTATATGTACTGCACAATGCTGAACTGATATATAATTCATGCTTCAAAGTTTACTTACTATAATAGAAATTAAAATTGGTATTCGTATAACCCACCAGGGACCACCATGCTCATTTGTATCCCAGCAACTACAAAAAAAAAGAAGAGGGAAAATGGTGTTGACACTAATAGCATCTGGCAAGCATGACCTATGAAGAGAAGTATTTGGTATATACAAGTCAAAGAGCACTAAAATAATGTTCTAGCCTAGAATTTGGTATTTATTTCTTTCCATGTTTACTTTTTGTTTCCCTGTTTTCAAAATGCATATTCAAATCAGCTGAAACACCATGCGCTGGACCATGCCATTAGAAATTATGGAGATCATTGGCCTTTAGGGAAAGTAAGCTTAGTTTCACTTTGAGTCAGGATACTTCTACAGTAAGCACTTAACAATAGCCTCTAGGTAGCAGGAAGATCTAAAGCAACTGACAGATACAATTTAAATGACATAATTTCCTTGTGGGATATTTAGGTTGCGGATGGCTGGAACTGGTTTAGGAAAATATGAGACTGAACCTGAAACTTTGTCTGAAAAAATGAAAATTTAATTTTCACTGTCAGCTCAACAATTCTGGTCTGAGTACTCTGAGAATAAATGCTTTGAAAGACTAATTAGAAGCAACAGCAATACCCTTCAGAGTTCCTCTAACTGTGATAGTAACAATGAAGGAGAAAGGAGTTAGCCTTCAGTCTACGTGTTAGAGGTCTTGCAAGGAAAACTTAGAAATTATTTAGGACATGATTTTTCAGTTTAAAAACAGAGTCAATTGAAAAATATAAGACAAATCCAAAAAATGGGAGTGTGAAAACCATTTGCCCCACTAACTAGGAATGCTCTCCCATTCCTTGGGGCTAGCAGAAGGAAGTCTGATCTTCCTGCAAAATTCTTACCTCAGCTCCCCTTCCCATGCCAGGAGCCAGGCTTAGCTCTAGTTAGTGACAGTTTTACCTGAACACATGCATCTTACATATGTTTACATTACATTGCTTCTTTTCTGGGAATGTATTTTAGATATACCAAAAAAAAAATCTAGATTTCAATCTTTTGCATTTTTAGTTAGCAAATTAGGATGCCCAGCAACTTACAACCACCGTATGGCAGCACTGAACACAAGGACCCCCACTCCTATTTTAATAGTTTGTCTTCCAAGGCAGATAGCTCTACATGTGGGTTTCAAGGGCTAACATTAGTAATAACCTGTCTCTGCCCACTCCTGCCCTTAGCATTTCCAAATAAACAGGAAGTATAGGCTGCATGCCAAAGAGCTCCTAAACACCTGTCCCTTTACTGCCATTTCTGAAATTTTAAGTTCTGTGTTTGTCTCCTTCAGAACA
Organism: Anser brachyrhynchus; assembly: GCF_964034855.1. Classification (NCBI taxonomy): domain Eukaryota; kingdom Metazoa; phylum Chordata; class Aves; order Anseriformes; family Anatidae; genus Anser; species Anser brachyrhynchus. The sequence continues at coordinate 10,993,474 of NC_137695.1, forward strand.
GCAAACTACCTTTGGATGAACACCACCAGATCCAAGACAAGACTAGCATGGGCACAGATGGAGGCTGTAAGCTTTCCCTCCCTGACATACTTACCCAGTATCCTCTAAAATAATCCGTGTCACTGTCCATGTAATAATGAATATGGTAGGAATTCCTAAAAAAAAAAATAAAATAAAGAGGTTTAGAGAATGATCATAAGAAAGTAAGTCCAGCCTGCTAGTAAGCATCTATTTCCCAAATATGCAGCATATAGAAAACAGTTTAGTGAATGGAGGGAGAGGCCCATGTGATGAGCTATATGATGTAAGCAATGTGTTTCAAATACTGTAGAGAAGTGAGCATATTTCTTATAAAAATGTAGCTATAACCACCAATACACAAAACATGTATGTTAGATTTCTTGCAAGCTGTCACAATGACCTATAAGGGTATAGATACAAATTAGGCATTCCCAATCTATTTGCAAGGACTACAATATAAAACCGAAGAGTAAATCATTTCATACGGAACCATTCCCACAGTGGTTTATTCTCATTTCCAAGCAATACCTAATGTTTTATGACCACTTATTACCGGAAGCTTTAAACTGCTCCAAATATATATATCATTGCACTTTCTGTAAGTGAATGGAATGTGTATTTAGAAACAGATGGAAAATATCATTGTGCTTTTGTAAAAGGCAAGTAGCCTGTTGCTGTGCAGCTAAATTTCCTCTCCCCCCCCGCTAAATTAGGACAGCCTGAATTATGTTTTGTGGTGGCAGTCCCACACCATCCCATCCCTGAACAACCCATGAGTGTTGTCAGGGAGTGCAGATTGGCAGAGGTCGGAGCCAGCCAAGAAGCAAGCTAGCATTTACAGGTCTGCAGGAACTAGAGGGACGAGCATGGAGGTTTTGTGCCCACTCTCCTCCATGCCACAGTGGCTGTACCTACACTGGAGCTGAACAGAAGAACTAATGTGCCCAAGGGCTCATGCCCACCGACCAAAGTCATCCAACAGAAACTGCATGAATGCTTGGTATGAAATACTGAATTTGACTAATACACACATTAAATATATATATATGTATGTATATATATATATTATTGGAAGATGCTTAAGTTCTTACCCCATCCAATCAGCAAATAGACTGTGAAGTGTCTGTTGGGGGAGAATATTAGCACAAGGAGGATGTGGAGGTAAAGTCCTTCAACTAATAGCCAGTAAAAGTTTGCCATAACACCATACTGAAAAAACACCAAAATAGCCTTGCAGCCCACCTGAAATGTGAGAACAGGGGTCAAAGTTATTGCAGGAAAGATGGTGTATAATTCTGTTACTAATATATCCTACACATTTTAACTGTCCATGTAATGCTAGCCCCAGGTTCAGTAGAAATTATTTTCCCTCAGTCAAGCAAATTGAGACATTTAAAATGTTACAGTATATATATATATAAAGAAATTGAATTCTAAGAAAAAAAAAAAGCATACATTTTCAATAGTTAATTAATGAATGGCTATTAGATTAAGTGATCGTCCACTAGGTGGCTGATAAATACATTAAAATTTCATCTGTCTTCCTAACAGTAAAAATTAACAAAGCAATTGCTTTATTAGTTTTTAAAGGCTAAACTGGAAACTGAGTGAAAAGAATAATTTCATATGCTGAATCCTCTAACCAGACTTAGAAAAAAAATTCTGAATGGACTTTTAAAAATGTTTTCCCTTTATAAAATTCTTTAGTGTTTCTTAATTAACAAGACACATAAACATGTATCATAAAATGAAGTCCCACCATACTTATAGTCTCTGTGCTGCTCTTCAGAATTAATTTTCAGATTTCTGCTCTGCTGATGTTCCACAGTGCTGGCTGCTGCTACTTTGGCACTCCCCAGCAGGAATCTGGGATGTGTGAATTGAACATAAAAATGCTCCTGCTGAGACTGAGCTGAGAAATGTGATGATACGGTGAATGTAACAGACTAAACAAAATGGACTAAATAAAACTTCTAGTTTCTGCCTGCTTTATTCTTTTCCCCACTTTAAATACCCTTCATACCTGCACTGTTTCTGTTAAAATTCCAAGTACATCAAATACCTAAGTAAGTAACTTACTCGTTTAGTGATTGATTCCGCTGTCTAAACAGGTGTCTGTTAGGTGAAACGCTCCCAGGTACCCCAGCCTCCAGCTGCTGGTCCACAATGACATGGGTCTCCCAGAGATACTTCTTTGTATCCATCATGTGTGTTGGATAACTCACTGCATCCCCAGTAACACTACATGCCTGTATACATGTCTACATTCAGACAACTAGAGGAGTCCAAAGTCTCGAATTCATTTCACCCAATGTTAGCTGCCTAAAGGTAAGGTTTCTGGTGTAAGCTGGACACCTACTTGCCCCTTCTACAGCTCATAGACAGGCATGTCCTGAGAAAGCTCTGCAGCAGATGACATAAGCCATCCAGTGAGAAAGACAGAAACCCAGAGAAACAGCTTAGTTCAGTCATCTTGTTTGGTAAAATTAACCTTGCCTCTGGACTTCGTACGCGTGGAAGGGATATCCACTGCAGACCAGTACTGGGCCAGAAAATATAACACAGAGAACATTAAGTATTTTAAAATGAAAGTTAAAATTTGTTTTGATGTTTATGGCTGCTCGCAAACAGATTGGCAGTGAATGTCTAAATTTTTTGTAAATCCCTTCAGAATTCCACTACAGATTTACCACACATACTCCTGTGTATTATATACTTGACTTACATACCAGAAACCTGCATTAAAATATTTTCCCTTCCTCCTGCAGCTAATCCTGTATCGGGCACATTTCCAGATGCTGAACGGTCTATCTCTCTTTAAAGAGTCAGCCAGAATTACGGATCTGTGTTATTCAGATCTAATTACCCTGCATTTTGAAGTGTGCACTTTTAAACATCTTTGTGTGCAGCAGAACTGTGGAACATCACACCCATGATGAAAGGGGTCACTCCTGTGTGCTGTTATGTAAGGAAGGTAGGATCCAGCCAGAGCAAGGCAAAACAGCCTTACCCATCTGGTGTCAGATCATCCCACGTACAATGCAACAGAAATTATTCAACAGTCCACAAAACTGGACAAATTCAAACAGGAAAGTATGAGGCTTTGCAGCCAAGAATAACTGGAGGATAAAAGAAATTGCAAAAAGCAAATGGTATTTGAGGGTCCTTTGACCAACCTTTGAAGCACTTAACAATGGTTTACTCCCCCGGCAGTCTGCCTGACTACATTGCCTACTTTGGGCCTACTAATCCAAAACAGTTACTTCTTCATTGGAAAGCTCTCAGATTACTGAGTCATACATACAGCTTGGTAGTCACTGCTAAGGACTTTACTCTTTGGGATAATGTGGCTTCATCTGTATAAAAACATCTTCCATCCATTTTATTTTCAAAAGCTTAAACTCTAGTAAATTACTTCTGAGGGTATTCAGCAATATTTGTAGGGTTCTTTTGCTGAAACAAAAGAGGTAAAGAATGGGGAATATTATATGGTCGGCAGTCTTTTAGCAGCAAGACTTGGTGTTTTTCTAACCCTTGTGCATGAAAATCTAGTAAACACACTAGCGTGCTGTTGTGGTTTAACACTGACAAGCAGCTCAGCACCACACAGACACTCTCTTGCTCCTGCTCCTCTGGAAGGGATTGAGACAAACTTGTGAGTTTGAGATAGGGGTAGCTTAATGGGGAAAAAAAAAGGCTATATAGATGCAAAAGCAGAAAAACTGTATTCTCTACTTCCCATCAGTGAGTAATGCTCAGCCACTTCTTGGGAGGCAGGGCCTCAATACGTGCAGTGGGATCTTGGGGAAGACAAATGCTTTCATAGCAAGAGCTCCCCCTTCTCCTTCACCCCCAGCTTTTATTGCTGAGCCTGACGTCATATGGAATATCCTGTTGGTCAATTTAGGCCAGCTGTCCCTCCCCACCTCTTGCCCTGCCCCATTTTACTGGCCTTTGTGGCCAGGGGTTGGAGATACAGCCTTGATGCTGTACCACCACGGCTCGGCGACAGCCAGAACAGTGGTGCCATATCAACACCATTCCAGCTGCAAGTGCAAAGCACAGCCCTGTGTGGGCTCCTGTGGGGAAAGTTAACTCCATCCCACCCAGAACCAGTGTACTTGCCAAGGACACAGACCACAGCAATTCTGTCCTATTCAGAAAGTACAAAGGACTTGTTAAAGGTAACTCCTGCAAATAAAGGATAAAGAAAACTCCTCCTTCCTTATTTCTTTCCCTCCACTGGTATCTGCCCGGTCCCTGGACCCCTGATAGAGTTGTTGGAAAACTTCCAGACAAGCTGCCTTTCACCCTTCCCATCTCATGGCACTCCTCTTAATCTTAAAATCTCCCAGGATTAATGCAGTGGCTATATTTATTCTCATCTATAGCTGTTTGTGATTTGTTTTGGCAGATTGATCTGCTGTCCGTACATGGACATGCAAACCAACAATAACTTCTCTTACTTCTTCTCTGGTTACTTCTAATAGACCTCTTGACCGGTCATTATATTCTCCGCAGAACTGTGTACACTGACAACTCGGTATTTCTGAATATTTACAAGGACCCAGGAGGACAATTTAGTGACACAACAGTATTATGCCAGGTAGTAAATGAGGTTTATTACCCATGAGGTTTGATCCTCTTCACAGGGAGCAGTGTTGGAGCTGGAATAGAGAATATCATCCTTGACTAAAACAGAGATTGCTCTTAGAATGAAGGAGAGGAACAGGTTCAGATGGATGTAGTTCCGAGTACAGTGAAGTTTTCTAAAAAATTAAAAAACAGGCATTTTAGATTTCAAGACAGAAAGGCTCTTGAACAGGCTTGTATTACTCTCTGGTTGTTTCTTAGTAATAGGAACCTTAAGAGCCTACCCTTTCTTTCTCTGTCATATTGTCAGTACTGCCTTGTTGTTTTCTTTTGTCATCATCACCATCACCATTATTATGTGCTGTCCAAAATATACAAATAAAGTTTCTCTTACACCTTTTCAATATCAAAGACCAAAAGATCACAGTGGTGTTTTAACATAAGTTGACAGTAAACATAGGTTATCATATCCTTTTGTGTGTGCACTCATTTTCTAGCAAATAAAACGTTGATTAGCCTGGAAATATTTCAGAAATGCTACCTTCTATTTTTTTCTGGTTTCATTTTTTACTTCTTTAACTCCTTTATTTTGCTAAATAATGCTTTTTTTTTATCCTACTATGTGAGTCTATGCAAGAACAATTAAAAATGCTTGCAGAGCATGCAGAGCCTATCCTTTCTGTACAGTGAGACGTAAAGCTTTGCTTCTTTAGTCCAGCAGTCACGCAAAAGCCTTACAAACAAATGACAAATTAAATCTTCCAAGTAAGTGAATGAGCGTTCGGGAGGAGTGAGTTAGAAGCCGAGGGCATTTCACTTAAGACACACTCCTTTGAAGATCTTCCCATTTTGCAGATATTTGTTTTAGCAAATGGCCAGAAACCAAACTGTTAAGATTTTTTTTGGTCAAAAACAGAACCTTGAACTACATCAGGATATAAACCAGAAGCCAGGGCATTTTAGCAAGTATGAACAATGAAAGAATGAAGATACAATAGAATATTATGGCTAGTCATTGTGGTGTGCGATGTCAGCTTCCAAGCAGTCTTCAGGTTTTGATTTTTACAGAACACTGAATAATGCAATGACTAAAGTAAGCACAGTTACAGTGAGCATTGGGAAATAAATAATAGATCCATCTTGCTAGCCTATGGTTTGGCAAAGGACATAATACCAGGCTAAATTTATATCAGTTGTTAAAAAATCAGTGATTTCTGTGGCTGTATGTGTCCTTTGCTGAAAATGCTTCTGAGAAAAACTGAAATACCACTATTACTCTGGACTGCATCACATGTTCCTATAGGACTCAGAGATACGTGCAAGAAGCGAGTGGGAGAAAATATTTTTCGTGAGTGACTAACTTAGATTATTAGTTCTTCATCCCTTTCAATAGAGGAAATTATAAATGTTAGATCTACAAAAGGCTGTCAAACCAACATTTTGGAGGTGGTGGGCAAGAAAGTCTCTTTAATTAGGGTTAGGTACTATGATTCAGAATAACAAAAAAATGCTGTTTTTTAACAGTGAAACATAAGGTGCTATCCTTTTTTCCTGTGATAAGGCTAAGTTATGATAGAAAAATGTCATGTGAGGAATGTTGACAGTTAATGCATGGGAGCACATCTTATAAAAATGATTGAGATTCATATTTTTCTCCTTGTTAATAAACACATATTAGAAAAACTGACATGTTTTTGGTAAGGTTTGCTATACAGGAGTTACCCTGAAGAAAGTATATTAAGGTAACTAGAATTTCAGTGTTAAGCAGAAATATGCTGTTCTACAATTTGTTTTCACTCTGAGTTGAAACAAACCAATATGTTTTAAAATATCTGAAAAATACTTCTTTTCAAATCAATTGTTTTGTTTCCACTTTTCTAAAACTTTATGACATTAAAATTCAGACATTCAAAATGAAGAAACATGCATTCTAAGAATGGTAAAGGCACTTCTCTTGACTAAATCAAAATTATTACTTTTGATGTTCATAAAACGTTTATAGAAATGAGAGTGTGCCTGACAAATTGGCAACCTCTAAGAGAAAAGTATTGTGCCAGCAAATTTACAGTTAGCTTTAATCACAGTAAGTACATAGAGTATTATGTGGGGAGTGACACTGTAGTAACTTGAAAAATGCTGCCAGCTTAGTCTAGCAAGGTATTTTGAGATATTCACATTCTATGTCTTTGTTCTGAGATTAGAAGATCAGCCAGAGATAAGATCCTTTTGTTTTACAATGCTTCTAAACCTGTCGTTTATATTAATAATGGGAGCTTATGTACTATTTCTATAAAAATTAAAATCTGGTAAAGTGGCAACCATCTTTTGAAGAAATGTAAAACAGAATATTGCAACTGCACAGAAACTTCCACCAAAACCAAACCAAACCAAAACAAAACACTTTTCAACACCCAACAGTTCTGCCTTTCATGTGCTTAAAACAGCTGATACTTTAAGCTGATACTCTAAACAACTGCAAAGCCCTGAGGCTGAATCTGCTCTGCCAGACAACACTAACAATTTACAGTGGAGTGCAGAAGTAAAGCAGTAATACCTAAAAAAGAATTTCCACTTCTTTGTCACGAACACACGGCCTACACTTAAATTAAATTCCACATCACTCGATGTTCTTTCAGAAAATAATACTGCACATATTTGGGATTACAAGCAGTATAATTTGAAGCATACATATACAAATCCAGCAATGCACAATTTTAATTATCTCTGGGTTTAGTAATATCCAGAGTTCAAAACTTAATCCTGCTGGAAAAAGTCAGGATTTTGACAACCCCACTGCTTTAGTAACTTCTGATTCATAACTCACTGCCTAACTACCAAATCTCCTTGAGATAGTTTCACTTAGAGAAGTTATTTGCTCTGCAAAATCTGTTTGTTACAACTGACTTCTGGATATGGACAACATTCATATGTCTATAATATAATGTCTTCAATGTGTTAGTAGGTTTTAGCAGTTTTGATGCATGATTTGTCTGTAGTGTTTGGTAGTAGAAACCAAAGATAACTATGAATGACTCCTTTTTTTTATTTTTTTAAAGATATTCCAAAAGACAATCATAGGTCATGTATCTGCTCTTAATCATCTCTGAATATTTAATTATTGAGAAAATTTTATGTTAGTCTGAAAGATTTACAGAATGTGGCATAGGAACAGTTCATCAGAGGACTGAGGCTCTGTCAAACAAACATGCAGCCCTCTACAAATTGCATGTACTTTTTTTTCCTGCTAATCTGAGAGATGTATTTGCTTGTTCTTCTTGGTGCAGAGTGGAACTGAAAAGTTGTATGAGGTTAATAATGGAGAATATAAAAGTTATTCTATTAGACAGTAGTGAAACTTAAAGGCATGAAGGTGGAGAAAGTGAGAAAAGCTATGACATCAATAATAAGATTTTGCTCTGTATTTTGCCACTTGGGGATTCCTTTCCATCTCAGAAAACTCCCAGAAATAAGGCAAAAACAATACACAGTACTGCCTTTCCCAACACTGCCTAAGGAAAACTTTGTCCATTCAACACTATCCTTCAGCACAATCACCCACACCCTTGCAACTTCTCTTGGACAAATTAATGATTTCCTTCAATTATAGTACCCCTGAAGACAACTCAGAAGCTTCTGAAAAGGATGGCTGCCCACTTGTCTGGTGTTAAGACCAGCATCCTCCTCATTTTCAAGACCAATTTGTGGTATAAATTTTTAAAATCAAAGAAAAAATACTTTATAAGTCCATTCCTAAATGACTATTCTTTTTTACATAGGCTGTGATGTCTGTACATTTGTTAAGTGCTTTGACATTTTTAATATGATTGGTGCTAGCAAAAATCATGTTAGCATCACATTACTGTCAGCTGTTTGAGAAAAAATGTAAAAATTATGCATTTTCTAAAAATCAGAGCAATGAGTTATCAAACAACAATTAAAACTGCCTTACCATTGTTCATATTTACTCATGAAAAATACATACCTGAAAAGGCAAAGGATTATACTTCCTGTTGTAAGAGCAATCAGAGATACGCTGTGTCCAAGGGTATAAATTGCCTTCACCCTTACATAGAAGTTGACCTGCACAGAAATATATATATGCAGAAAGCACTTACTGACATGCAGAATTGACTGAAATTACATAATTTTCCATTAAATAGACCTGGAGACTAAATAAATAGCATTATTTTCATTCTTTGCTCTACAGAATGTGATGAGAATGTCTTACATCCTTATTCCATCATATTTTTGCAATCCAACATAACAAGCCAATTGACATCTGCAGAAAATTCAGCCTCAGGAACTCAGATGCACAAACTGGTGCAATTTCAGCTGATTATTCCATGTCAGTGAGGTCAAAGAAAGTATGAGATTTAAAAACTTCCATAAACAATTGAAATAAAGAATGAGCCACAGTTTGAAGGAATGTATCATCTCCGAAAAAGACAGTCTCTCTGTCCTTCTGCTCCAGTGTGCTTAGCAATGCATTTATACATGAGTCTAATTTTAATGACGTCTAAATCCCATTAATTTTGTAATCTATGTGTTCAAATACTTGCCACCCAAACAACCCTTTCCTTATTTAGTTAAGTTCTTTGCTATAACTTGGAAAGGAATTTTTTCAGTAGAGGAAAAGCAGACTGAAGCACACAGTCTGTTGGTTGCAGTTATGTGTAAATTTACCAGCTACGTATTACATTAAATCCCATTCTAAATGACAACATCGAGTAATGCTAAATACCTTAGAATTAAGCAGCTTCTTCATTTGTGCTTACAACGAAGACATTAGATTGAGATTATTTTCAACCGAAGCTAAATAAAATATTAAAAATGTTGAGTTTTTTAATATTCTGAAATTGTTTTTCATAGCAGTGTAGAATGTGCTATGTAAAAGAGACAGAATTTCAATTTATTGCACAGTTATAACACCTAGCTTCTAAAGCCGTGTCTGTAAAAAGTAGCGAGAAAGCAATACCTTTAAATAAACCAAGTTAGCAGAAAGAAAAGTAAATCACTTAATATATTTATTTTTATAAAATTTAAACGGCCAAGTGAAGAGGCAATTTCAACAACTAATTTCAAATGCTGAAATTAGCTGGACATTCATTTAACACATATTATACAGATCATGAACAAGACTAAATGAAATGTGTTAAATGAAATTAAGAATCTTGGAACTACAAGCTGTGGTTAAAGGGGAAAAACGAGGAAAACAGATTAACTGCAGTAGTTCTTAAGACTATTCATTGCAACTGTCATGCTTGTTAGGAGCTAAAAGTGGTATGCAAGGTATCACAGAAAACAAAAATCTCTTTTTTTAATTAGAGAAGGAAGACGTGATGACCTTTTTGACAGCAGTCCTGACATTGTAACGCTTTGTAAGCTTAACATAATATTCATGTACTGCAGACTAAATACAAAAATATAGACTTACTGAAGTTTCCAGTGTGACTAGAATGACCAAAAGAAAGTTTTTCAGTTAAAATCCTGAAGAATAAATATTACTATAAAAAAAAAAAGGGGGGGGGGTGCATCCCTGACTGATTAAAATAGTAAAAGATAAAGTATTATTTTATTGCTCTCTCCAAGACTTGACTCTATAACAAGTCTGCAGCATATTTGGAGAACCCTACTGCCTTCCTAGGGACTCTGCAAGCATAAATTATAGGCTCTATTTCACCTAGCATTAGGTGTCAATACTGCAAATATTAACATTTAAGACAATGTAGGGTCTCTATAAGGACTTCTGTGAAGCACTTCATGTAACTATGTAAGCAGTCAATATGGACTTCACTGGATATATTTCTACTGAGAAGCCTCACAAGGACTAATTCTAGTGTAGCTACCCAGAGACTACCAGCTTGCACTTCAATGGATGCCTGACAAAGATCATTTTTTTCCACAAGAATCCCATGTTTGTTAAATAGGACTCTAAATAGTTCAGTGTTTCTTGAAGTTATTTCTAAAATAGTTTTCTAGGATAATTCTAAATTAATTTTTTTTCAAAATCAACATAATTTCATAAAAAATCAGTTCTGAACTGCCCTTCAATTCCCTGCTAGAATGGCAGAATTATATTCTCCAATTTGGCTCATTTTTGGACAGCTCTAAAAACTATGCCTGGAGACAACTACTTATGAGCACCCCTGTGCTTCTTTAATTTGACTTTTGTCATAGCAAAAGGAACATCAGACAATCTCCAGGCAATTTTATGGTAATAATGTGATAGTTTCTCAGCAGCAATTACTACAGATCATGGCAGCAGGAATGCTACAAATACATTGGGCACCCTATTTCACCTATTCAACCTGACCTGCTCTGCAAAATCATGAAGAAAGGATGTTCCAATAAATGACTTGGCAGCCTTATACACGCGTCATGAGTATTCTGGGAAAAAATAAAAAAATAAAAAAATCCTGATCTTGTGCAGATCAGGAGTTGCAAATGTAGGCTGTAAAGTTTGGAAACAATGCACAGCAGAACCACAGTATGTTCTATTTGTTATCATCTTGTTGGTATTTGGAGGCCCCATTAAAACACATTTCTACAGAACGTACAAACAGAAATCAGAAGGGTCTCTAAATCAAAACTTCTTAACATCCACTATGTAAATATTGTAAATTTGAGGGAGATAAATGTCATTTGCAAAAGAAGTTGCAATGACAATAAATCTGTGTTGTTTAAATACTGACTGGAAATTTTTATTGTTCTCTTTCTCAGAAAAAAAAAAAAAAAGATTAGCAGAGATACCCTTTTACTAACAATGATGTTCAGCTAAACAGAAGTCATCACATTGTAACAGAGTAGAGGCAGGGTCTCTCCAGGTATGCTAAAGGCATGCATGAAAAATCTGGTAAGAGAGGACGTAGGGAGAACTTTAAAATGCTCTCATCTTGTACTGGGAACTACCAAGTAGCTTAACCAAAGCTTAACCAAGTAGCTTTAAAACAAACAAACAAACAAACATTGTCTTCCTGTAAATTGTATTTGCTAATAGTCTTCAAAAGGTAATCATGTAAACCAGGACTTTTGATGTAAATTGTGTCCTGGCCCAGTGGAAATGTCTTCTTCCCTCTCATTCAGGTTTCTCACTGTGCTAGAAAATCTTAAAAAAGCTGTAAGGACCCTTTCTGCTGCACAGTAGTGGAGTAGTTCTATGAATTGGTTATAAGAACTGCTCCAAAGACAGTCTTAGGTCTGCCTGGCTAAGCAGCAGAAATAACTCCAAGATGAGTTTGTGAGTTTGGCACGTGCAAGCTCATGCATTTGCTGCTAAACAGATGAGTCAGCTGACTCAAATGTACACCTAAGTACCATGGTCTCTATTCTTCAGACTTAAGATTAGTTCTCTCTGCCTAGAACCTTCCTTTACTTCCTCACTTCATTCAAAAACTCTTGTGTTGACTTTCTTACTGCTGATATTTATATTAGGCCTTGAACCCCTTTTCTGCAGATTCTGTGAAAAACTCTGGAAATATATAGAATCCTAGAATAATTCAGGTTGGCAAAGACCTCTAAGATCATCAAGTCCAACCGTTAACCCAGCACTGCCAAGTCTACTACGGAACCATGTCCCTAAGCACCAGATGTACACGTCTTTTGAATAGCTCCAAGGATTGCGACTCAACTACTTCCCTGGGCAACCTGTCCCAATGCTTCACAACTCTCAGTGCAGAATTTTTCACTCATATCCAATCTAAACCTCCCTTGGCACAACTCAAAGCCATTTCCTCTTGTCCTATCACTTGCTGCTTGAGAGAAGAGACCAACTCCACCCCACTACAACCTCCTTTGAGGTAGTTGTAGAGGGCAATAAGGTCTCTCCTGAGCCTCCTTTTCTCTAGGCTGATAAATGACCCCAGTTCCCTCATCTGCCCCTTGTAAGACTTGTTCTCGAGACCCTTCATAAGCTTCATTGTCCTACTTTGGACATGCTCCAGCACCTCAGTGTCTTGTTGAGCCTCATAAAATTGGCCTTGGTCCATTGATCCATCCTATCCAGATCTCTCTGTAGAGCCTTGGAGAGAACTGGGCCCAATACTGAGCCTTGGGGGACACCGCTTGTGACAGATCTGCAACTAGATTTAACTCCATTCACTCTGTGGGCCTGGCCAAAGTTCTTTACCCAGCAAAGTATACGCCTGTCCAAGCCATGAGCAGCCAGTTACTCTGGGAGAACGATGTGAGAAACTGTCAAAAGCTTTACTAAAGCCTAGGTAGACAGCATGCACTTTTCATTGCTATTTTGATGTAAGAAACCATAAGAATATTTGAATTAATAAAATACATGTACTTACAATAAAGATACTAGCAATTCTGTTTATATAATTCTGTTGCTAATGACTAGTTATCCAACATTTACTTGAGAGATCAAATCGTCCAGCAACTATGAGAAGTAATTTCAGTTTACACACTTCCTTTCAACGGTAGGAAGTAGCTATTCTTGAACATTTCACGTTTTTGAGAACCCATTACTCAAGTATTTGACTTCTGCCTGACACTGAATATAACATTAATTTCTCAAAAATGAGTCATAAAATCTTTTACTATTAATTGACACAAAGGATTATCACATCTGATAATCTCACACATGGAGATCTAATCTCACACATGGAGATCAGTCTCATCTGCAACAGTCCCACTTGCAATGTTTAATGTTGTCATCATGTTTACCCAGCTTTTCTGACTTTCATAGCAACACACATACTAGCTCTCCTTCTGCAGCCAGAGATACTGATTACAGAAACAAGTCCTGAAAAAAAAAATGCAGTCAAGAGAGACATTCAGTTCATTCTTAAGTAGACACTACCTTTTGGTCAGCACAATCCCACCAATGTAATTAAGTACGTACTTGCCTAAATGTAGTCAACTAGTACTTCTTGAGATGCCCCATGGCATCTAAGATACCTGCATGGCAGATATGACAAAGGGCCTCTTAGCTGGAATTGGAGTGGTGTATAAAATGATGCTAGATGTCTATGTTTAGGCAAACACATCAAGCCCTGTTTCCACACACCAGTGATTAGTCAGCTACGTCTCAAATAAATATCTAACTTTAGGAATTCTGATTTGCAAGTTGAATTTCAGCCTTCCAGGTTTTAAAATACGTGGTAAGTAAGCTTATGTAAATGACTGGAAAGAATTCAATGTGGTTAACTGTACAGATATGGACAAGACTGAAAGACATAAGAAACTTGTTCCAGGACAAGGTCTGATGTTCTGAACATAGTCAGTTTCCACCAGATTTAAAAAAAAAAAAAAAAAAAAAAGCTACCGTGTACAGTGAAAGTTTTCACATTTGAGTTCTATTTTGAATGGAAAAGAACATATCTCTTGTCTTCGGACCACTTCTCCTGACGCAATATTTGCTATTCAACAAGTCCATTGCTTATAAAACAGACACCACTTGTGTCATCATCTAATTCTCATCTATGTAGTGCATTTTTATGATGTTAATAACATTTTAAAAGGCCTAAGCATACCAGATCTAGAGAGAGATAGTATATTCTCCTTAGTTTTTGTCTTGGCTTGGAAGTATTTGCTTGGGAAATATGTAAATTGTTTGGTGCCAAGTATATCACATGTATATCTATGTTTAGTCTGCATTGCCTTTGCTCACTTTTTCCATATCTTTGCCCATCTTCACTTCAGAATGACTTGCATTGGTCCTACATTCGTTTCTTCCCTTCATTGCTGCTCTAGACAGAGAACCTTGTACACTTGCATAAATAAAGAACACAGAATCAACTGATTTACAGACACGAATGACCCACGGTCACTCCACTCCTTAGATGGCATGCACCAAGACGTTTATAGGAATGATTCTGGACCAGAACTTATTATTGGGAAATTGCAGTCAGACCACTGTTCCCATGGGAAACCCTCAATTCTGCTTATATGTTCTGAATTACTCCATGTCAAGAACAATTTGAACTCAATATATCTTTTCCTTTCCCTGTTCTTGGAATCATAAGGGATTCCATTACACTGAGTAAAAACACTGAAATTTCTCTGCTTTATGCAATTCAACTTAGATTTTTTTTTTTTTTATGGCATAATTTTTTTTTGGAGATCCCTGTAAAGTCGATCTTAGGAAAAGCAATTTCACTTCCCTGTAAATGTTTTCCATGCCCAGAAATGTACAGTTTCTGTTTACTTCCTCAAAATAAGTTAGAATAAAGTGCAGGATAGTACAGTGAAGTAACAGATGCACTAATTCATCTGTTAATGTTACATCTGTTGAATGCAACAGATGCACTTAAGCTGCTGAATTTTGCAGAGGTGAGTTCATCTGAACTAGGTACCAATTTTCTTATTATAACCTTGGAATAGAAGCAGCAGTGTTATTCATCTTGTCCTACAAGAGACATCTAAAATAATTTGGAGGGACAGTGAAGTAAAAACACCTACTTCTTCATTAAGTACAAAGGGAACCTAGAAAGACTAGAGCAGATGCAGATGATAGGTGTCTACATTTAGCCAATATGACTCTATCTCAGGAGTTTCTCCACTGACTTTGTTGGCCTTCCATCAGGCAGTAAAAGTATTACACAGCTTTGGCTCTTTATTTAAGATTTTTTTCCTTTATTCTTTTTTTTTTTTTTCTCCTATCTTGTTTTAAAGGCCATCATATGAAGTTTAGCACTTGTTTTTGCCTCTGTTTGGTAGTTTTTGCAACTGAGGTTCAACTCCCACAGAATTTCAGATATCACGTTTTCTCAGTAATAATATCATGAAAGCGACAACCCTAATATATTTTAAAAAAAAAATTCAAGTAACTACCAGTGACTAGGTGAAATCAATAATGTAGGTCTCCTTTAGCTTAATCCATATAATGATGGTATCTAATCCTTCTAAAAGGTAATCAGCTCAACAGAACTAGTCATTCTCTCTCCTGAGAGAGAGGGAGTCAGTGGAGGAGAACAGACTCTTCTATGCTATGATTCATGTTCTTCACTGTGCTCATGATGATTCAAAGAAATTAGGAGGAAATTATTTGCATCCAGGCTCCAAAGACTTGGTCTACTTTGATAGTACAGAAGGCATGGGCTGTCTGGAATATATGCAGGTGCGTACATTGTGCAATGTAGTCAGATGAAGTTTGTCAGAGTTTTAAATCTTAGCCACATAAAAGCGTGTATTTTTTTGCTTACTATTCAGAAATATCAGTTTTGTGATGTGTCCTTATGTTACCAGCCATTATATTATTATTTTTGGTAACTACAGACAATCCTATAGCGATGCCAGCATGTAACAAAACGAGCATGTATCTCAAAGTTACTGAAATAATGAAAAAGAAAGCAGTAGTTTTTGGTACACAGATATCACAGAGAAGTGAGAGAGGAGACATTTTTGAAAGGAAATTTACCTAAAGATCAGGTGTCAGAAGCTACTGATTATGGTATGCTTTAAATAATCTTTTGAAATAGAAATATATAAAAATTATGGATTTTAATATTCTGTTGCACCATTCTTACAATATATAGGAACTTTAATATGTATATACAGCTGTGTGCACATATATTATGTATATTTTATAAATCAGTTAGATACTAAGGTAGTTCAAGTAAACCTGATTTAAATCAAATTAAAGACAATGTTCTTCAATTCAGCTTAGTTCAAAACTACAGTTTAACTGATGAAAGCATAGCCAGAGTTTGAGACTCCATCTTTTTAATTCCTTTCTTCTGTTACTATTTACATTTATTCAGAGTAAGACATCGGTGAAAGGACTTGTCATTCTCAACAGATCTAAAATGAGCAGAGTTCTTCACACAGAGAACATGAACACATTCCAGTTCTAGATATGATAATCTGCAGATGTTATTTTTGTTCAGCATATCCTGTCCTTTTCTCTTAAAGTGCATCTTGCAGAAGACAATACTGCAGAATGATTTTAGAGCATGTCAAAAAAAACACAGGATGTCCATTTCAAATTTGTTCCTCCTTAATAGCATCCCTATGTTACATTTGTGCAAAGAAAAGTTTTGATAAAAACTTTAACAAAAGTTAAAATCCCTTCTCTAACATATTTTGTATCTTACAATCAATGTCTTACAGCTATGTTGCCTCTTATTAACTCATCATATAACTTGCCTTTCTGACTTGTGCCCTCTATTTTCTGAGATGTGAATCTAAACTTAAATAGGTAGATAGTGAGAGAATGATATCATTGAAAGGTTTTTTTTGCCTCATGGCCTCCTTACCTTAGGAATAAAATTCTATCTTCTGTCTTTACCAATGAAGTAAACACCACTGTATTGAGTTCTTGACTGAGCTGTCCACAGTAATATTTCCATAATTTCCTGGAGAGTTGATATCTAATTCATAACCTCTGGGTGCTCTTGGTTAAATGTACAAATTGTTCCTTTCAGGTCTGCTCTCAGCTGGCTGGTCCAGACTATGATCTGCTATCATGTTGCCATGTTACCCAACTTTGGCTGCTGTAATTTTGCAAAGGCATTAAATGAATGGGCAAAAGCAATAATATAGTAATAAAAAAATGAAGGATGTTCCTATTAAAATTGTTTATGAACACTGAAAGAGAATGAAAGCAATTTAAATGGATTTACAGGCTGTCTCAGAATTCAATACAAATGTGTCCATTTCTGACATTACTGTCATTTAAATAGTGAATTTCCAAAGTCAGTAGTAAATAATCTGCTAAAGCAAATGGTGAATGGTCCACAAAACCCCTGAAGGCAAAACGGGATTCTCATGTCCTTTACTCCAGTTCTCTTCTGATTCAGCTATTATCAACTTGTTACTGAGGTGATTTCCTTAGAAATTTCATGGAAAATCGGTAGGGGGGAGGGAGAATACCTTGGGAGGCACTCCTGAAGGGCAGAGGAGTCCAGGAAAGCTGGACACTCTTAAAGAAGGAACCCCTAAATGCACAGGAGAAGGCTGTCCCCATGTACTGAAAGATGAGCCAGAAGGGAAGAAGACCGGCCTGGCTGAACAGAGAGCTTAGGCTAAAGCTCGGAAAGAAAAAAAAAAAAAAGTTTTTGAAATTGGAAGAAGGGGAGGGCTACTCAGGAGGACCACAAAGATGTCATCAGGCTGTGCAGGGAGAAAATTAAAAGGACCAAAGCCCAGCTTAAGCTCAATCTGACTTCTGCTGTTAAGGACAATAAGAAACATTTTTATAAATAGATAAATGAGAAAAGGAGGACTAAGGATAATCTCAAGCAATTATTGGATGTGGGGGGAAACACAGTGACAAGAGATGAGGAAAAGGCTGAGCTTCTTAATGCCTTCTTTGCCTCAGACTTTAGTAGTAAGACCAGTTGGTTCTCTTGTTACCCAGTCCCCTGAACTGGAAGATAGGGATAGGTTTGCAGATGAAATAGTGTTGATCTGCTTGAGGGCAGGAAGGCTCTACAAAGGGATCTGGATAGGATGGGTCAATGGGCCGAGGCCAACTGTATGAGGTTCAACATGGCTAAGTGCACTTGGGACACAACAACCCCATGCAATGCTGCAGGCTGGGACAGAGTGTCTGGAAAGCTGCCTCAAAGAAAGGGACCTGGGGGTATTGGTTGATAGCCACCAGTGTGCTCAGGTGGCCAAGAGGGCCAACAGCATCCTAGCTTGTATCAGAAATGGTGTGGCCAGCAGCAGCACTCAGGAAGGAATTGTCCCCCTGCACTCAGCTCTGGTGAGGCCACACCGTGAATACTGTGTTCAGTTTTGGGCCCCTCACTACACAAAGGACATCAAGGTGCTGGAGCATGTCCAAAGAAAGGCAAGGAAGCTAACGATGGGTCTAGAGAATAAGTCTTATGAGGAGCGGATGAGGGAACTGGAGTTGTTTAGCCTAGAGAAAGGAGGCTCAGAGGAGACCTTATTGCCCTCTACAACTACCTCAAAGGAGGTTGTAATGGGGTGGGGCTGGTCTCTTCTTCCAGGCAACAAGTGATAGGACAAGAAGAAATGTCCCTGAGTTGTGCCAAGGGAGGTTTAGATTGGATATTAGTAAAAATGTCTGCACTGAAAGAGTTGTGAGGCACTGTGACAGGTTGCCCAGTTGAGTTGCAATCCTTGGAGCTATTCAAAAGACGTGTACATCTGGTGCTTAGGGACGTGGTTCTGTGGTAGACTTGGCAGTGCTGGGTTAACAGCTGGACTTGATGATCTTAGAGGTCTTTTCCAAAGTAAATGATTCTTTGATTCTATGAAATTTGGTAGATTATTCTACAACAAGAGATATCTGAGCCATTATATTGACATTCTCCCCACGCCCTCCATTTATACACTACAAGTCACCTATCGAAGCAGATGTAACTATATCAGCTATATTCACTGTATTCATATGATTTGAAAATTGAAAGGTCCTTCATCTTGTCAGATTTTGAAGGCATAGTAAAACCCCATAATTCAAGCTGGGAGTTGGACTATTGTGTAATAACACCAATTGTGGATGTTTGTATATAAATTCCATTCAGCTGCATAAGCTTAGAAAAGTCTTTGCAGTCAATGAACAAACTTACATGACAGGTGTTGAGAATACAGAACTGAAAACATTACTTTAAATATTTTTCAGCCATTAGACTATAATAAGAGAGTGGTTTTTAATTTGGTGTAAAGAAAATATCTGTTGTTCTAATCATAGAATCTAAGAGTCTTAGAATGGTTTAGTTTGGAGGGGACCTTAAAAATCACCTAGTCCAACTCCCTTTCCATGGGCACAAACATCTTTCACTAAAACAGGTTTCTCAACGCTGAAAACCATCCAACCTGACCTTGAACACTTCCCATGATGGGTCATCCACAACTTCTCTGGGCAGCCTGTTCCCATGTCTCACCACTCTTGTGGTAAAGGATTTCTTCCTTCTATCCAATCTAAATAGTGTTGGGTTGATTGAAACATGCCCAAAGATAAAGCTGGACTTGTTTCATTCTTCTATCCGAATTTCTCTGACAGAAGTTACCTCTGTACTGTCTTGAAAAATCTGCATATATTTTATTTCAGAGAAACTCCTTTGACCAAATCTTTTGAAATGGGACTTATCTTACTTGTATCTGAGTTCAGAATTATTAAATGAAGAAAGGATGAAACCCCACATGAACTTTCTAACAAAACATCAGTTGTCCAACCGCACTGATGTAATTGTGCCTCTAATTTAGCCTCTAGCTACATACTCTGAGCTTGACAGTAACTGTCAGGCAGCTTGGATGTAAAATGACTCCTGTCTCTTCTACCCAGTAGGAAGAGGATGTCTTCCTGCAGTAGAAAAAAACACACATTATTTAAAATAATGTTTCTGGAATTCTGTACACACACATGACCCCTACAACAAAAAGTCTGACTAAAACTAAAACAAGAATCCTGTGTACTTTTAGTTTAGCTTTCAGTGCCAGTAGGACTGAGTCTATCTGCTGGCCATCCACCTGCCAAATGAGCAAACACGAAATAGCTACATGGAGGTATAAGTCAACATTGAAGGAGCAGACAGCTAATCAGCCAAGAGTACTTTGACATTGCCATAACACTGACCATGCCATTTTGTTCAAACTAAGTACAAGCAAATAAGGAACAATTACACAATCAAAATGATTTTATCATACAACATACTAGCACACAACGCACAGATTTTTAGGTAAATCTATTCCAAGCTTGAAAATGTGGTGAATAAGCACATTCCTTCTTTCAGGCCATTTTACTGGTCAAGTATTATATGATTTTCTACTGATCAGAAGATAACTCTGCTTCTCAAAGTACTGCAAAGCTAAGTTGATGCTAATAGATCTTGAATCCATTATTTCAAAATTTATAATTATTTCAATTTGTGTGTTAAGATTTGCAAAAACAACCAAAATACTTAGCTGATTAGCATGAAGTACTTTACCAGATTCACTATCAGAATGGATGTAATCATACTCCTTAAATTTTATGTATGAGAGTAAATAGAAGTGTCTTACTACGCCTGTAAGACCTATATAACTCTTACAGACTCAGCAATAAATAAAGAAATAAGGCAAATGATGTTCTGAAATTATGTATTTAATAAATATTAAAAAAAAAAAGGATGAAATTCCACAGTGTGTTGTGGCAGTTGAAATACAGAAAAATAAATTACTTTAGATTAATACTGACCTAGATATAGCTATTAAATATTTGTCACTACTCTGTATTTTATGTTGTACAATTTAGAAACAGATTATTCATATTGTATTACTGCAAAACAGGCAAAATAATACAAAATCCGATAACACATGAAAATTAATCTCTTTTATGTAATCTGGGCATATTTTATTCCTTATTTACTATTTTGTGACAACCATAGTCTGCCATAGTTAAACCTCAGCTTAACCTCTAGACTTAATAAAAAAATTAGACTGACAGGAGTAAAATGAGTACAAAGAAGGTATAGACTGACCAAAGCAGAATTTAAAACTAAATTATATATATATTTTTTAAAGATATTAACAAAGAGAAAATATCAATCCCCCTTTAGAATTTGTAACTCTATTCAAATCATAAACTGATTTAAAGCATGCATATGAATTTGAAATGAAAATTATGAAATTGAAATGACATGAAAATTTCTGCATGTGTAACAAAAATGGTATTTTTGCAACGTGATTAAGAATAGGTGGCCTTGCAAAATATTCACATGGTTATTTGAGCAATACCGATTCCAAAACTGAAATTCAACAATTTACTCTTCATGTTTTGAGGAAAACACTCAAATTACAACCAGTAAACCAACTCAGTTGGTGGTTAGGCACTACAAAAATCAGTAGCTTATGATTTTCACAATTGTATGGAAACATTTACATTATGTCTGTTTTCTAGACAATAAAGACCTAATGCTAAAAAGTTTAAACTTTTTTTTTTTTTGGCTAACTAATTTTAATAGGTTTTACAAGTATATGAAAACACTACACATAAAAATAAATTGTTTTATTACAAATTTGTGTAATTTGTGTAACTTTCAATACATTTTTGCTAAGATTTGTTCTTATGTACTGTTTTGTTTTGTTTACTTATAATGGACAACTTTTTCTGCTAATGCTTCCTTTAAAGTTAGTTTCATGTTATTTTTATTAAGTTTAGGGGACAGAAGTATTCTGTTTGCTTATAGAACAGACACAGTGCAGAAACTTCCTGGGAAAGGTTACATTTACCCAGGGGATCTTTCCACGTCAGCCTTGGTTTGGAAGGACCTCTAGGGGTGAGAGGGTAATTCTGTGCTAAAGGACAAAAGACGTCGAATGAAGTATAGGACTGGATTCTTTGTCCAAAGGAGTTTCACTATTGACCAGATATTACCCTTGACATAAAAGATGAACACAAACCTCCCTACTTATTTCATCAAAAAATGTAACTACTAAAAAATATAACTACTAAAATATCACTATTAAAGTATGATCATTATCATCACAGATGACGCTATTTTGTTTATTCTGGGGTCCAGTATATTCCTGTAATACTCTACGTAAGAGTTTAGTATTCACAGATGTGATATTTGCAATTATATTAAAATATGAGCTCTCATATTTTTATAATATAGATGTCAGAGTACATTCCATAATATTCAAATATTGATATTGGAAGAATGTATCAGAAAACCTTAAATTGCACAATCAATATAAAATTGTTTGGGCCTAGTAAATTAGTTCAGTGCATTAGAAATACTGAAATCAGCAAATGTAAATGTGAATATTATAAAAAAAAAAAAAAGCTCATTCCTTTTGTAAAATTAACTTCAACAACTTAGTAGCCATTTCTAAACACTTGTAGCACTTAATATAAGAGTGCAAATATATACTGAACTAAAGAAATGGATGATATGTTATGTACAATTTGCTTATTTCTTATTAGGCACACATTTTTTGATGGCATGGCACAGAACAGAATTTACTAAAAATATATCTAACAAAATTTGTATTCCTCAGTATTCAACAATCTTTATATAACAAATAAATGATATTCCTTTTTCAACATGGTTCTCTTCAGTTCACTTTAAGCCTAAATATCATCCAAGAAAAGAAGAAACCAGCAATGCTTAAAGTACCTACTAAAAATAGAGATTAATTTTAGCTGTTTAATAAGAATATCATCTTATTCAAAGTTCAAATCATGAAGGAGAGATGACAATTTTAACAACGCAAAAACCTCATTACTTTCCTGTGTAAATATATTCCAGTATATGTGTACCTGTGAATGTGAACTTTCTCAGTATGTACAGACATTTTGCAGAGTCTGTGGGCAATCTGCAATCAATAAATTAAATTCCCACTGTACTCCCACAGGAGAGAATATCAGATTCAAGCCCAGTCCTTCTCACTTGAAGCCAATGGAAGAAGATTTTGTATTTATTTTAAGGAATACTGATCTCTTAATTACATCTTATGAAAAAGTAATGAAAAATGCAGAATGTAATGTAAATAACAATAGCATGACTCACAGGCACACAAAATAGCATTGGTAGACAGCAACCTGCATTACATTTTCTTGAGAGGGAAGCATTCAATTTAGATTCATGACAAATGATCTAGAGCAATGATCCACTTCATGGACAGTAGTAATTAATCTGTTTTCTAAAGGTAGCTATAGAAATTCAAGACAGAGTTTGTCCGAGTCAGACAAACCTGACCTTGCTGCCATGAATCCAACTGTCTTGGGTTGTGTACCTCGAGGAGCACACCTAGGATATTATGACAGCAGCCTAAGAGTGGTTGCTTCAGGAAACTTGCCAAACAGGAGGATATTTCTTTCACCAACAATGCTTCCACTTATGCACAAACAGCAACAGTATCCTCATGTATAATAGCACTGAGGATCGTTCTCTTCATGAATATGTCTTCATATGACCCAAGTATTCAAATCACGTAGCCTGTGACTTGTATTTATTGTACGGTGTGTGATTTAATAAACCTTGGGCCAATTCAGACTAAGATTAGATAAAGCTGTGTTGGCTGACCCAGTCATTACTTTTAAATAAAGTGTACATATTGCAGTCCTTTACATTCACCATGCATCTTGCCTTGTGTTAGTAATGCAGACAGAGATACTAATAACCTATGAGGACAGCTAATACTCATCAGTCTAGATAAAAGATGTCAAAATATGTCCACGTGAAAGAAAAAGTTGCAGCAAGACTTGGGTTGGGTTAACACACCTTGACATATTTTTCTAGCACGGTCAAATCAATTCACTCATTTTGGCATTGTGGTGCCATGAGCTCAACAAATACACACGGAAAAAAAAAAAAGATACTTATTTGAACGACTGGGATGAAGCTAAAACATGATCTTGAAGGTTAGCAGCGTTTAATTTTCTTATAGGAACGAGATTGGAAGTATATAATAAAGGTTTAAATACGCAATTTGATGTGAGGACAACAATTGTTCAGTCACACTTGTCAAAGTAGTCTATAAATACAGACAAGCACTGAAGACTACTAAACCAAGATCTAATATCAAATAAAACATTCTATTTAAGTATTCTGTATCAGCAACTTATTGTTAATTTCAAAATGTTACGCAAAAATTTTATTTTTATAAAACCTGCTAAAATACCATTTGACATGGAATAAAAATTGAATGTTTTAACTCTGAGTAAAATCAATGAAAGCTGTGGAAACAGTGAAATTTTTCATACCCTGAACAGTATCAGTGAACTTGGCAGAGAAATAATGGGTGACCTGCTTTCAGTGTCTTATTTAAACTTTCTCATTTCAGTACATTTTCAGTCTAAAAATTTGGTACCTATGAATTAATCACCTCTTCAATATTTGTTTGCCAATGTCTTTCTCTCAACCTCTTCCATAATATTCAAAATTGCTCCAAACAGGAGCATATCTGGAGGTACATATACATGTGTGTGTGCGTACATACACACATATTTAAATAAATATAAAATATGTATGGAAATATACATACTTTACACACATATGTATAGAAATATACATATATCTTTTGAAGTTAGAGATATAAGTCCAATTCCTAAAAGACCATAAAAATACAGAATAAATACTTAAAAATACGTAAAAGACCAGAATAAATACTTAATTGGATATTTAGTGGAAACTCATTCAGCAGTGAAGTTACAGGCAGCAAACTGCAAAGAGAGTTTCTACCTCCTCTGCAAACATTTTCTTCAGAGAAAGCATACAAAAGAAAATTTAAGACAATTAATACAATAAATAAATAAAACAATAAGAAAAGTATTTTGTCACCTTTCCTAAAATATTATGTCCTTAGTTACTGTAACTCTGAGAGTAACCTCATACATTGCCTGCAAATCATATTGTCACATGAAATTTTTGTGTCCAAAGTATTTATTACCTGAAGACTTAGGATTTCATTTTTAACTCTTTGTTGAAATTCTAGGTCAAATGTAAATGTACTATGCTGACTAATGTTGAGGAAAAACGTTTTGTTTTTAGGTGCTACTACTGAGCTCTAAGGCTCAAATAGAAGAAAACGTCTCCTTTCTGTGTAACAGATGGCATTTAAATGCCTCCTGAAATCTCTGAAATCTACTGAAAGATATTTTCATTATTTATATTTTCTCCCACAAAGAGGTGGATTTAAACACATGCTTTCCTGTTTCCCTTTTCAGATTATTCTGATAATTTCATCCTTTCTTTAGCTACCAAAACCAACCAAACAACCCTAAGACAATTGCATATTTGCATTAAAATATAGTATTTGCACAGGAACAACTTACCATGTGGCAAGCCAGCACTATTGTATAAATTTTTATTTTTGACTTGTCAAATTGAGGTTAAAAAAGAGTTGTTGCCATGTCTCACCAAAATAACCAACTTATGATATTCAGGCAAAGAACATTCTCAGAGCAATGACACCGGTACGTCAAAAAAGAGGACAAGGACCCTCAGGCCATGTTGCTTGAAATGTATTTTCCATTTTCCATCCCTGCAACTTGCTATGCACTCATGTCATATAGTAGCTATGGTAGATGTCTAGGATATTCTCTCTATTGTGCTGTTAATATTTTTTTCTGTACCTGCTTTCCATATTTCTTCTGATTTTTATCCTTTTTGGTTTATTATTTGCTCTTTATCACGCTTATTCAAATGTCACTACTACTTCTTATTTCCAGTTTCTCTAGGTTAATTCCTGCAAGTACAGTCAACTTGTATTTCAAATTACTACTTCAAATTACTAATAAATACATCAAACAAGAACTGTTTCTATTTATACTACTTCCTTCTTCTTTTAATTAAGTACATCTCACTACTTGAAATAATATCATCTGTTAATTTGATTTAAGTCTTGACCAATTTTGCCACTATGTGACAATATTTCAGTTGATGTTAGTGTTTAAAACAGCTGTTTTAGCAGTAGCGTGTGTGTGTTCCCAAGCAATCAGATGACACCGATATTTTGGAATGTGTATACAGAAAGGATGGTAAAGCCATCCATAACCATTTTCTTTATTACCTGTTTTCAACTATAGTGATGGAAGGGCTTTTAAATACAGAAAGTGATGACAAGAACTTCATGTCTTAGCTAGAAACCAGCACACCTCTGCAAAACAGCTGGAAGAGGTCTGCTAGAGTTGTTCCGCACATACTACAATTCAGGAAAAAAACAGCAAAGTATTCATGAGATGACTTCATCTGTTCATGATAACAAAAGTTCTACTGACACTGTGAGCTCATGCCTGTGAACAAAATCTTGCACTGCTAGTCTCAGCAGACAAACTGATAGACAGTAGGTAAAATGTCATGGAAAAAGCACTACCCTCAACAACAGAAAACAAGGAATAGTTTTGCAAACTGAACAAATTAAGGTTTCCATTTTTGCTATATTTATGATATCTCAATAGCTTTTTGAACCATTTCTGCTCGCTAATGCAATTTGAAGTCCAATGCAAATCTGATAGCTTAAACACACACAAGTGATCAAGGGGTACATATATTATCAACAGATTATTACTGTATTAGGGTGTGTTTTAATAGAAATATCTAGAAATAACACAATGCAAAATACACTGTGCACTAACCCAGTAACACTGCTGTATCAGAAATACAGACCCATTACTGAAATTAACACCTGCTTATAGTCTTGAGTTTCAAGAGGTTAATGAGTTCTACATTTCTGTTTTTGTCTTATATGACCTTTGCAATCCAAGCATATGGCAATTGATGTTACCAAAAACATCTACAGATTTCCATTAATTCTGATTGAGCAAAATGTGAATTATTTGGAAGCAGACCATGTTTCATAGCTCTTTTGAACCCCAGCATCTAAATGAATAGAAAGAATGTTTTTCCTACCTTATACTCATCCTCATAGTCATTATATCCACAAGTACTTAAGATGTCAGGAAAAATATCTGACCATCCATTACTCGTACAATTTTTGCTAATATTTCCTGTAAAGCAAAATTTGAGAGTTTAAATCAGAAGGATTCAAAAATCTACTCATCAATGAACTGTTAACCAATCTAACGTCATCTTCTGTAAATATGCTGTTAACGTGCTCTATTTCCTAGCTCTCCTGCATACTCAGCCATTTCCTCTCATGTGCTCGTCATTAATTTTACTTTGGCTTTTAATGTTGTTCTGAGTTGCCTTTGCACTGAAGAAAAACAAAAACAATTCCAAGCTGTGATTGCAGGCTTCTGTTCTGGTATAATAGCTGTTTCTGTGACATCTGCAAAAGTCTGAAATTTATCTTGTCTAAAGTATACTGGATGGAGGCTTTCAGCTCGCTCTATAAAAGGGCTAATTTGTAGATAAGGTAATCTGATAGGAAAGAAATTCAAGTGAGAGTTGTTCTAAACTCCTATTTAAGCTTTCTTGAGAAGGCAGTAACAAATGAACTTATGAGTTATTAAAGTTCTTAAATATTAAGGTGAAAAATTACTGCTACAGCAAATTTTGGTAGGATTGGTAATCCATTCTAAAGGCCAAATTTGCTGATAGGTTGAAGAACAATGAAATAAATACATATCTCATCCTTTGAACCAAGCACTGAAACAATGTAGTTATGGAAGGTACAGGAAATGTGCAAGTATAGTTGGAAAGTAATTTTGAACAGTTTATTTCAAAATAAGCTTTTGATGGGAACTGAGAAGTTGACTCTTTTCCCTTGCAAAGTCACTCAAATGAAATTGGGGCAACCCATGATACTACTCCTTATTCTAACGAATATGTACTAATGTGTATATAATATGGAACAGCTTCAATAGAAAACTGAAGAGTCCGATGTCAAAGTAAAGAACAGTCATTAAAATTATTATAACGTCCTTACAATGTTAAATCTTGAGCTACTTCCCTTCACCTTTCCTAGAGCAATTTTTATATCTATGATGCTTGAATTTATAACAACATATTGCTGTGATTTGGAGGTTACTACTGGTCTTTAAATGATATGGAGATGTCTGTTTTCCATCACCCAGGAACAATTTTACGTGTCACAGATCAGCTTTGTCCAAAAATAACTAAATGTATTTATATACACTCCAAACTAAAACCTTTGTGATTTTTATCTTGCTCATTGGTTACTGGAATTTCTTCTTTGTATAAAGTCTTCAGCTGAAAGTTGTAAATATCCTACAAAGGGTTGACCGGCAAACTGCAACTTGTAACTAGACTTTGACCTCAACCCACAGTATCTTCTCAAACTACAGAACCACTTCTGTAGTTTGGCATAGGTATGACATTTTTTAAAGTAAATGTAACCTATTTATACATTCTGAAGAGTCTTCACTTTAAAAGTACATGAAGATTCTCTGATCAGGCAGAGCAGAGGAACATGTTAACAGAACCACAAACTATGTCAAAGCCATTTTTGCAAGAAAAAGACTATGTACGCAATATGCTATAGTATTTTCTTCTCTAAGTATTGTAAGGCCATCTAACTTAAACACAGTTAGGCCATGTTCTATGGAAGGCATTGGTTATTTCTGTACCATCTTTCTATGCAATTAGTATTTCAGATAACAACCTCACTTAAAACCTATAATGTTACTTGACACATACATTTTAATATGAAACTTCACTGATTAACTACCTGATATTCATATATGTACATTGTCATGTAATACAGAAGCACTATAGGATAATATGACTGCTTTTATAGCAGTCATTTAAGATGAAGTCATTAAATGTTCAGCAGAGAATTGTGTGGTATGCTTAAGCTATAATTCTGATCATCACAGAAGAAATTAAGAGCCAGTTCTCCAAAAGCTGTAAAGATGAGATGACAACTACTTTTTTAAATTCCCAGTTTAAATTAAGAAATCATTTAAAGAATTGTTGGTATTAAAAATGTCTAAACGTGACTTGGAAGAATTCTATGAATAATAAAGTACTCCAGATATTCTTGTAGAAGAATTTAAATTTCCTCCCAGGAAAAAAAAAATAAAAATAAAAAAAAATCTCACTAGTTTGGATAAATAAAAAGATTTAGATTTCTCATTTAAAGATATTTTGATAATTTCCTGCCATAAGAATCAAGTGAAGTTGCAATGTTCTGTATAGAAATTAAATAAACAATATATTGTGGAACATAAACAAGTTATAAAGGTGCTGAGATACTTAATTAGGCCATAATTGAATCACCCATGCAAGATGTTTGCTGTCTTCCTTCTCTGAAATTACAGAATGACAAGATTTTAAAAGACCTCTTAACTGAACAGGCACCTCTAAAAAAATCCCCCTATTAGCTCCACAAGCAAACAGTAAACAGGTGGCTATGAAAAAAGCTCTGTATAAGACAAATTATGGCAAATGATAAAAAGGAAATGACCTTTCTGTCCTGATGCCCAAGTGAGATAGAGTTTAAAATATTGGGAAGAGTTCAGATAGGAAAAAGAAAATGTTACTGTAATATAAGATACTAAGAGTTGTTAAATATCAAATGTCCAAACTTTGCATAGAGAGTAAGCATGCTCTAGCTTTTGGCTAAGAGAAGCAGTGTGATTTAATTCACATTAAGAATTTTTGATATTTATTAGTTTGCCTTGTCTTATGCCAACATAGCATTTTCTACTGAGTAATTTGAATACTTTTATAGATTTCACAAGATTTTGTCAAGATTACACATACTTGCTCCTTTATAAACTGTTTAGACTGTCCGTGATAAACTGATCAAGATTCACCAGCTCCAGGAATGAAAACCTTTGCTCATCTGTAAATTGCTTTATTTGTCTGCTTTTTACTGGAGAAAGACTTAATCAGCAGTTTTCAGAATAAAGGCATTTTATTCATATCCCAAGTTAGTCTTTCTGTACAAAGTTTTATTTTTAGAAAAGGGCTCCACAGACAGATTTAGAGGGCATAATTAATTTACTGTGGTAAGTTTTACATAGTTCATCATGACAAAGATTTCTCACCTGGGCAACAAGGGTAAGAATTTTCCTTCTGCATTTTGAGATACATATATGAAAAGCTGTAATTCCATGATCTATTTTTAAAAACCCAGTGACAAGGCAAAGTGCAAAATTAAACTGCAATATGGCATGATATATCAACAAGATTGTGCAGAAGATCGTGGACTTAAAACAGGTCTCAGCAATCTGAGGAGACAACTGAGGAGCTCCTTTCAAGTTTCACTAAAAAACAGTATAAAAGGAGCATAAAAAGCACAAAAGGAACAACCTGTATGTGACCCGTTGGCAACTGTTAAAGAGGTCTGTTAGGCTCAGCTGCATTAATAATTAACATAAACAGGTCAGAAAAAGCAAGCAATGTCTTCAGCCTTGATGAGCAGTATCAGAATGTATGTTTAGCTCCTCAAGGAATACCATATGGACCACAAAGACAATTATTTGTTGTTTTTTTTTTTTTTTCACAATGTATCATGAATAGCTTTGTTAAAAATTTACTATTTTAACTCTTTACAAAAGTAAAACCTGTAAACTGCAAGTAAACATTTTAAACATATTATTTTATCAAATACTAAAGTGCAGGCAGCAAAAATAAACCTTAAAATGAAATACCTGGTTTGCCAGAAAAAAGACTAAATACTTTTGGGCAAGGGACAGTGACAGTCTCTCCAATCTTTGCAGGACGCCAACAGGTGATGTTATCCCAAACTCCAACACATCCTGTAACAAAAACATTAATAACAGACATGAAAGCTCAGTTTGGCTCTAACCACCCTGCTACATATATCTTGTAAATAGGTAAGACTTGGTAGAAGCTTTGGATGAGTAGTTCAAGAAAGTTTAGACTATTTTAAGAAATAGGCAAAGATAATATTTTCTATGAAAATTTTAAGGGAATCATAAGTCTGCTGATTAACCAGCTTCTTTTAAGTCAGTTAATATACTTGTTTGCAATATGTCTCATCACAACTATGTCATTTTGATGGCATAATGCTAAGATACAATAAAAAATGTAATAAGCAAATTATGAGTATTAATATAGATTAGAGGCAACTCCAAAATTTTGAGAATCTCTTAATCACTGTTTAATGAACTATTCAATTTGCATTAACAGACAAACTGATAATAACAAAGAAATATTTATGTAGTTTGTTGAACTCAGCAACACAGATATCATGAGTGCATCATGACTGGAGAATTCTTGGAACAATGTGTCTGGACTTACAAAATCATCTCTCCTAAACTAAGTAACAGAGAATCAAACAAAGAAAGCTTTTGTGTATTTATTTCAGCTGGGGGTCCAGAAACCCAGGTAAATTTCCATTCTAAGTTAGGTCCTCCCCTACATCCTGCCACTGTCACCTTTTATGCAATTTGTAATAAAGAAGACGCTATTTATCTCTTTTATAATGCATAAGTACTTGCCACAGTCTAATAGCTTTATGGACTAAGTGTTGCTAGTGGCAGCTGATGGGCAGGTAAGAGGAGGGGGAAGAAGTTTTGGAGTTGAACTTGATGATCCTTATGGGTCCCTTCCAACTCGGGATATTATTCTAAGTGTTTCTCGATTATGCCACCTCCCATCTTCTGTATTGCCTCACTGCTACAGACTACTTGTAGGCAGCTTTACTACATGTTTTTGCTTACGCAGTAGGCTGCAGGATGGCACTGAGCAGCCAGGATGTCCTCCAGTAGTATATGGAGCTCAGCACGCAGATTCATTCACTGTCCTTAGAGCAGGCCTGGTCCTGAAATATATTCTACTGGCCAGACATGCCCGTTGTTCTTCCTGGAAGTACATGCTCCTTCTCTCTCTCCACCTCTTCCTCTCCATGACTTTATTTTCTATTTTATTAGATTGGAGAAACTGTCCTGATAGAAGACCTCTGTTAAATATAGGAGGTGGAAAGAGGTGAAGAAACAATCCTTGTCCTTGTTAGCTAACAGGAGGAATCCTTGTATTGATGCAACCTCAGAAATAGCAAAGCTTTTCTCAACATCCCATATACCCGTGTTAGTAAGACCAGAAGATCCAAGCAATGACAATTGCTTAGGCCAGGTCCTTCCATGTCTGTATGTATTATGCATGAATATTTATGCAGTGAGCTCCAGGAGACGGGGCTATTTTTTGAGGCAAGCTGTGGGTAAATTGTGGGTAAATATCCCTTGGGCAGGTCCACTAAACTTTGCTTCTTCCTTACAGTTACAAGAGCAAGAAAACTCTTCATAGCTTGGAGATATAAAAAAAAAAAAAAAAAAAAAAAGGAGTTTGGGTTATCCTCATTCTTCATTATTAAAAGAAAATGTAGTAGTAGAAGATTAGTAGTATACTCTACTAAATTAAGCTGTGGTTGTCAAAAGGCATCACAATATTTGAGAAAGGCCTTCCACAGTCATGCAGTTCCCACTGGCTGTGTTTCACACAGCTGACACTTTTGCACTGTTCTTCCCACATTACTTATAACTGGTGAACAAAACCACCTGAGGCTTCCTGCTCAATATCGCACTTTCTCTTCTAGGTGTGGACACAAATTTCCATATGATTATCCTCAACTTATTAACCAAACGCAATGACTTATTCTGCCACTTGGACATTTGGGCCCCTATGCAAAAGCAGTTTTGCCATTTGTCAGCACATTGAACATTAAGATTTACTTCACTAAATGCAGACATCTGCACTACACTAGCCACCCCAGGCTCTCTTTATTATTAGTGGTGATTCAGTGAATATAATTAGTGGAACCTAAGGTATAATTCATTGAAACACAGAATATTGACCTTTAGTCAAGGTCGGTTTAAAAGTGGGCTAACTTTAAAGTTGTATCAGATTAGTCAGTGGCGTTTCCAGTTAAGTGTCAAAAATCTCCAAAGATGGAGATATCAGAACCCGTCTGGGTAACCCAGCTCAGTGTTTGACTACTCTGTGAAGAATTCTGCCATGCATCTAACCAGGATTTCCCTTGCTACAGACTGCTTTCATTGATGCTCGGGCTTCTTTTCTTTTCTGTGCACCTCCAAGAACAATCTGGTTCCATATTCCCTTTAAGACCGTTATGTAGATGAAGACAGCAATCAGATCACTCTTCTCCAAGCTGAACAAACCCAGCTTTCAGTCAGTCCTCATATGCCATATATTTCAGTGTCATCTGCGTGCCCTCTGCTGAACCAATTAATGTCTTTTCTGTACACAGGAGCTCAGAAATGGAGCCCAGATGTAGCCTCAAAAGTGTCAAATAGCTGCTTCCCTTGATCTACCAGGTTGCTAATGCAGCACCATATACAGGTAAACCTCATCTCCATAAGGGTGCACTGCTGCCCCACGTTTAAATTCATATATTTCTAAAGCAGACACCTAACAGAGTTCAGAGGAATTTAATCCTAAAAATGTTTATTTCTTCCCAAGAGAGTCTGAAGTTATTAATTCAGTTGCAAAATCTAGACCACAAGTATTTGCATTTGTTCTAATTGATCCCTTGTCTGCTTAGTACTTTGTGTCTAACCTTGGTTTGTCACTTTTTCCAGTTACTTCAAAATGGACTAATTACTTTGGTTCCTTTAGTGACTCTTGACTCCTAGACCAATATATCTGACTTCTTTTAGCCTTACCTTAGGGTAAGGGACACTTACTTAGGAGTAGGAACTATGAGAGTAGCATTCTTTCCAGCTGTATCCCACAGCCTGCTGAGAAGTGCCTCTTCCTGCACACAACTTACTCTTATCAAGTTTTTCATCCTTACCCCTTGAATGAGTGTTTTTAGCAACTGACTGACAGTGCAACTCTACTCCTTAAACTCGATAATCACTCTTTTTTTTTTTCCCCTCATAAACACAAAGCATGTGTCCTTTTCAGTGTTTCTGCCCCTACAGTTCATTCACGCATTTCATTAAGAATTGGCTCATGAGTTTTATCTATCCCGTGTTTTATCTGTTTACCTTACACTCCCTCTGGCACTTGTAGCTTTTTTTTTTTTTTTTTAGTGTTAGTAATACTACCTTTGAAGCCATGCTGACTTGGCCATCTGTACGTAATTTAAAATACAAACTTTAAATCTGAGCAAGTCATCTTTATACCCTTTGAAGTCAATGGAACTTAAATGTGCTTAGGTGCTTTCTGAGTTTAAAATTAAGTCGTACTCTCTATGATGTAACACCAGGGCTTATGCAAAGTAAAAGAATGCTAACCCTAGCCAATTCAGGTCATGCTTCCTTTCCAATTGGTTTTAAGCCAGAAACAATGTCGACAACATCACATAGAAGTAATCAGAAAGACAAAGAAACTATTTTCTTCATCCACCAGCACTCAGAACTATAGCGGCAAAATGAAACTCGTTTGGCTTGGATGGATGCACTGCTTGAGCCAGCATAAACAAATCCTGGAGTACACAAGAATAATTAGCATCTTGTGCGACTTCAGACCTTTTTAGTTCATCCCCATTTTCAGTAACAAGTGAGAGCTGAGATGAGTCATGGAAGTGTTCATGCACGCCTGTAAGAGCTGTTGACTTTCACAAATTTTCTCTTTTATTTAACACATACTCTGTAAGATGGTGGACTTGCTACAGCAAGCCACAAACTGTTCAGAAGCCTTTACAAATTTGTGCCATGCAACTATATGGACTGGGCTAAGGCTTTGCTAAAAAAGCAGCTGATCAGTATCCGCCCTGCACCCCAATTCTTATTCAAGCATCACTTACATAAAATATCATATAGAAATATGGAGGTCCAAGTCCTATTCCAACCAAAATCATCAATACAATTTGCAACAGTTCTTGAAGCTAGCTTGTAGAAAGTAAAACAGTATACAAGTTCTTGTTGTTCAAAACATTACAAGTCACAAATGATTTCCAGGGAATATACTCTTTACCCCAGTTTTTCCCCAGTATCTTAGGACTTTACAGGTATATACCCCAGAGAAAAGAAAGACACTTTTTCATACTCCTTAAATCAAATAGATGAAATAACACAAAAGATGTATTTCTATAAAAAAAGACTACATTCAAATGCATCAGCAATCATGGAAGTGAAACCTGAGTGGCTGTCATCAGAATTCCAAAAACATTAGGTCTCGATTTATGCATATTTACTGGCTTATTTATTATTGTACAGGAAATCTGAGAAAACTGCTGAAATGTCCTGGAGGCATTTATATTCACTGAATGATACAGTGTGTTTCTGAAAACTGGTCTATGGATGAAAGCTGAAATTCTGGTGTTACCGAACACGGTGCTCATAAAGACTGCTGGAAGTACAACTGTTAAACAATATGCACTTTTCTGGTCTCTCAGCTTACACTTTTCCTCATTTCCCCCTCCTATTACTACATAGTTTTGACAAGATTGCAGTCATATATCATTTTCTTCTCTTAGCAAAATGTACCTGTTCTGCAGAAGTGGGATACGATTAACAAGTTCATACACTTGCATCAGTTTGTCTCTTCCACCCCAACAACATCCTTCTATTGTACAGCATAAGCTTAACTATGCACAACTGAAAATAGCAATTAGTTTCCCACTGATCTTGGAAATTCAAGATGTGTCACACCTGGAGACCTAGGTGGGATTCACAGGACTTCAAGTAGATACTGCTCTTTAGCCACCATAGTCTCATTTTACAGTTAACACAAAAACACAAAATATTGTCAGAGGGTGACAGAACACAATTCACCCCATTCTGAGACACATGAAAATAGGCCAGATTGATTGCTTCCTACAATTGACTGGTTTTCCCCAGTGGCTGCAGAGTTCCCTAGAGCGCTGCGAATATCTATACTGCTGGAAAATGAAGGCGAGATAAGGGCTAGGTTTAATGTGCCTCTGCACATTGAATATCTAGCTTGATTGATTGCTTTCTATACTCACTCTCTACTACTCTGTCAAGCCATTTATTCAGTCAGTGTTAGGATTTCTGGATTGTTATTCATCACTTCCACATTTCAGAAAATCATTTTGTATGCTCATTCTCTGGAAGTTTCACCCATCTCCCACATACATAAACCTGATTCCTACTGTATCGAAAGGATATTAAGTAATTCCGATATAAAACACTTGAAGTAACATCTTTAAATAAGGTTTTATGTTTTAGTTATAATAAGTATTCTATCAATACTTGCAGTAATATTTTTAAAAGTTTATTAGAAAATGTCAAAAAAAGTAAAATGTTCCAATGTTTATTTCATATAGTCTCTGCAGTTTTCTATATTTATCACATTTAACCAAAACAGTTTCTTTTATTCTAAGTATCCAAAAGTATATCTATGTTCATTTTTTTTTTAATTTCATGGATTTAGTCTCTGTGTTTGTATACAGCTCTAATAAATTCTCAAGCCTTGAATGTTTTTGTACTTTCACCCTGATATTTACACTATAAGATCAGCTCAGCTGCTGCTCTGCCTTGGCTGCCTAACTTTTCTGAGTATCTCTACTGCCTTTCTCTTTGCCTCCTACTTTACCTATTAATAAGGCTAGCAAAGGGAAAAAAAAAAAAAAAAAGGTAAAAAAGGGTTCTTTTCTGTGATGCCTAGAAGAACCCTCCTGCACCCTACACATAACAAACTCTTTTCATCCTCTTCATTTCCATCAGTTACTTCCCTGGTGAGTCACTCAGACTATCCAAGCAAACAATCCATCTTCCCAGAAAACCTTTTTTCAATGACTCTCTCATCAGCTTGGCTACCGTGTCACTACTCTGATGCTCCCCCCTGTTCCTCCAGATGATACTACTGATGATATTCTTAGTTGAAAAGAGATTACTTACTTGATTTGAATGTTTGGTCTTTAGTGCTTGTAATGCATTTGCAGATAATATATTTGTAGATAATTCATAATGAAAGGAAAAAGACAGCAAAATTTTGTTTCTTTTTTTTTTTTCAGCTTACGTATTTTTTTCAGCTTACCACATCATCATCCTGCTGTCTGACATCCAGTCTTTGAGCGACAAGTTTGCTTACCTATGCGTGCTTCTTCACTTGTAAAAATTTGTAACAGTGGCTTTGTACAGGAAAGCTTTGTTTATACACACATTTTACCCATATATTAACCACTAGGTGGCACTTTGCATTTGTATTTAAAAATTGCCGATTCAAGGAGAAGTTTACAATTTTCTTCAAACTAAGTGTGCATGATACATGAAACAAAATGAAAGAAAATCTGACAGGAAGTTGTCAGCTAGTCTATAGTTTATTTTTCAAACAGGGAAACATTTCGATTTTTGTACTTAACTTGACAAAGCAAAAGCAAACTCACCTCTTACGGGCAATCTTTTCTAGACTGTAGGTCTGAACACTGCAACATGCACTTTAGGCTGCATGAGAATTTATGAACATATAGAAACTGAAAGACTGAAACATTATGAACATATAGAAACTACAGACTGATTTTTTTTTTTTTCTGCAATTTCAAACAAGTAATAATAAAGAAAGGAAAAAGGGGGATCAAGAAAAAGTGAGTTGGCAAATTGGAAGCAAAGAAAACACAGCAGAACTGCTTAAAGTGGTAATAATAAGAAGACAGTAGCAAAAGCACCACTGCTCCAAGGTACTTTGCCGAAGTTATTTGCATCTATGTAAGTCTGGACCCTGAACACTCCAATAGGCCTTAATGTCCCTGACCAGCATTACCTGGGGGCTGCCCCGCTCCCCCTGCCCAGCTAAGCTCAGGTCTGGGCTCACCTTCAGCTGTGCTGGGGGTGAACCTGTCTTCAGCTTCATCACCGACGCCTGTGCCTGCCTTGGCCTGGGCTCCGATCCACCCCTATGGTCCTGCCCAGCCATCCCAGGGCTATGCCCAACCCTGGTACTCTGCACCAGGCTCGATCCTGACCCTCACCCAAGGGCTGATGCCGCCAAGGAGGTGCCTGATGGCCCCGGCCTGCTCTGCTCCCTGGCTGTGGGTGGGACAGGCCCTGGGAGCTGGTGGCCTTCGCTCCTGTGTACATGAGGTCACGAGCTGCAAAACTGTCCAAAAGCAGCTCCACAATGCCTATGCTGAACTATAGCACTGTTGTGAAACCTTGCAGAATGTATACAGGCTCTGATCAGGCACAAATGCTGAGGAAACGTGAATATAAACATTTTTTAATTACTGATCAACTAAAATGACACCCACACAACGAGAAGAATTTAGGGACGTTACACAATATACACCAGATTTAACTAGTCAAACAAAATGAAAAATACAATAGGCTTTATCTCATATCCATCTAAAATGTTTTCTGTTTATAGATTTTTAAAAGCCAGTCCTATTACTAGGAATGGCAAAAATGCTGTTATTGAGGCTTCTGGAGGATTACTGGGTTTCACTAAATTAAGAAATTTCAGAAATACTGTATTTCCTTTCTGAAGAACAGTTTCCCACCAGAATATCAAAAATATGTAGGTCAATTTCAGTTTTAAGGTAATTTATATATTAGAGCACTGTAATGAAATATGGAAGTTTTGAGCTAAACATTAAAAAAAAAAAAAAGCTCTGAAAAAGAAAACACATTTCCATTCAAATTTTCTACCAAATAAATCTTGCTTTCTAATTACTTAAAATGTTTCTTGGAGACAACAGAATGTGTTTTTGTATGAATAGACAGCACTCTTATCTTACCATAAGAACATAATTTTGTCTTATACTGGAAAAATACGTGTTTATAGGCAAAGCTGTAAGAACTATGTTCATCTTTGGCTTGCCCCAATTTAGACATGCCGTCCATTCTTCATAAAATACCATTAAATATCAATCTTCTTTTCATATAAAATTCACCCCCACACACACACAAAAAAAAAAAGTCCATGTAAGGTACTGGGACTATAAATTTCTGTTAGTTTGGATTATTTCTCACTTATGTGCTATTTGATTTATTAATTGGAATTTTTTTAGTGCATTCAGGGCTGTTTCTTCACGGCATCTGAACTTTGGATGTCGTGGAGAGTAGACTGTCAAGGTCAAAGTTGTCTCTATCAAGACTCAAATTCAAAACTGTGTGTTTCTGTGAATTTCTTTCAGAATCTTCCAAAAACTACAATAAATTCCTTTATGGTTGTACAATTACTTTCTTCAGGGTACCAAATGCCATCTGTTAATATCCACTGATGAATTTCTACTTACCTTCTGGGGGCGTAGAAATTTTAGACCTTCAAAATTGTAGAATAGAACCACATGTTGCTTCTTTTCCTTTCAGAAAAGCTTCATTCGGTCACTCTTAGTAACTTCATGGTGTGAGATTTGGAATGAGGCTGACCAGGACATTTTTTTGTTCTTCTCCACTTTTTTTCATGTTGATTAGTTTTCCATAGGCTACTACACTTCCCATACCTCCTTTCATTCAAGGTGCTTTCTCACCTATGGCCCAGCTCCTTAAAAGACTAGCCAGCTCACTCTGTCTTCCGCTCTCAAATAATTAAGTATAGCTTACACCAAAGCCCAGATGTTGACAGTTTTATGTGGTTTCATTAACAATGACACTCCAATTAATGAAAGCCACAAATAACCAAACATTCAAAACAGTCCCCTCAGCTTCTTAAATATTTGAAAAAAAAATGCATGAACCAAAAAGTAGCAGCATGCCTGTTCTGCAGCTAGAAAAGCAGCAACTCAGCTCAGAAGAGTTGTCCTGACATGAGCTACTGGTGCTGTGTGAAAGGAAGTTCCATGGTCCCCCTATCTTTAAACTCTACTTTTAACGCCACCTCAGATAACTCTTAAGCAGTGCTGCAGTCTAAACTACTGATTCATCTTACAGAGAAAGCTGCAAAAACAAACATTAACTGATTAAAGACCTTGATGAGATTGAGAGGATTAAGAAAGAGAGAACCTTGAGAAGGTTTCTTTTCATGCAGCAAAAGAAAGACCTCATCCAGCTTTGTGTACGTCTCTTATTTACTGATATGGAGAAGAGAGTGATCTTCAGGTTGGTATACTTAGAGTCAGTCCTTCATTTGTGTGATACAGAGATACGTATGTGTGTATATGTGTGGGTTTGGAATGCACGATAGGCACCTAACTGTAGAAGTAACCATAACAGCAGAGATTTGTCAGACAAACTAACTTTTCAACCAATATTAGATTCCCATCATTGTGAACAGCTTTCAGAGAAATTTGGTGCTGCAGTCACTGAGGGAAATTCTGGCAGTGTAGTTCAGGAGATTAGATTATACAGTAACATTGCTTCCTCTTGCTTTAAATTTATGAATAAGTGAGCATATCGTTTTGGTAGTCCTGTCCATTTTAATTTCCCATTACTACGGGCATTAAGAAGCTGCTCTTTGAAAGGTTTACAAAATTCTTTCCAAAGCCATTTTTCTTTCCATCTACATCCTTTCCTCAAAGTTAAGATGTCATATGTAAAAATAAATACATTGTTGGTCATATGGGTCTCACAAAAAAAACATTTTGGAAAGCAAGAACTCAAAAGATTTATTTAACTGTGTAGCCACTCAGGCCAATTTTTTTTTTTTTTAAATTGACTTCATTTTTTCATACTGAAATTGTTTTAGAACTTTTTGTTGTAGAACCCTGTTAAAAAGCCTATTAACTGAGTTTCAACATTGTTGATTATAAGATTTCCCTTTTCATTTAAAGGTGAACAGAAATTAATCAGTTGCTCTATAAGGTAAAATTCTCAATACTGAGCAAAGACGGAAACTGGTGGTGTATTTTTGTGTATTTGCAATCATTTGAATTGGGACCTTTTTTTTGTGTGTTTGTGTGAGAACACAGGTCATAGGTAGAATGTAAAGTATGAAATAGTGTTTTCTCATATGAACCTCAAAGCCCATAAGTTATGGGCAACTTAGAATGGAATTAATCTGCCCGCCAAAAACAAGACAACAGCCAGAGGTCTCTTGGGCTTCTAGCTCAGGTACATCCATACCTTACATGTCAAATTATAGAAGGAGAAAACAAATGTGGATGGAAGCTAATGCTGTCTACATAAAATAAACAACTAGATCTGCTAAGATCACGATCACTACACAAATGAAGGCACTGCCATGGATCTTTGGAGAGTGTCTTTTTCATTAAATATAGTGTAATACTCTCCACTATGGAAGAAAGGCTAATGCTTGAAATTCCCCCAAAGGGTGCAAATCAGAAAGTCATGTGCTTTTAATATACCCTTAACATTGTTCAGAGGATGTTTACACAGTATTTATACAGTGTTTCCTTGCAAAACCCACTATTGCTTTATTAAACCATGAAGCAAGCAGGTCCTTCATGGACTTCATAGCCAATAATTTTAGGCACACTACAGAAATTATGCAGTGAAGTAACTCTTCAGCACTTTATAAAGCAGCTAGTGATGACTATAACATCATTTTATGATGTCAGAAAAAAACAACCCACAGTCATCGTTAAATCTTTCCTTTATATATTCCTAGCACAGAGATGAGAAGTATTAGTACACATACGGTATTCCACACATAGTTGCTATTTAGGCCAAAGGGACAAACTGCCTGTCCTATGAAATCTGGACCCTCCAAAACTCATTAACTGTGTATGACAGTCAAATTCTGGAGCATGTTACACAGAGATGTGAAGGCTTCCCAGATGCTTAAGAAGTTAATGGAAAAATTCCCACTGATTTTGATAATGGGGACCCAAGCCTCCAGTGAACCTTCATTTCCAAATTCTAGACAGGACCTTGTATTTCATTGTAACTTTTGTGAGGCAGGTATCATATACTGAAGTCAGAAAAGCGTGACAAGGGTTGTATAACTGTCTTTCTCATTCAGGAAAAAGTGAAGTGGGTTTTGTGAATTTATTGTAATGAATTATGTTTCAAGAGCAATACAAGTTTTAGGTGTGGAGCTAGGGCTTGGACTAGTTCCAGCTTGCCCATTTTCATTAGTAACTCTTCTTTATTAGCAGCCAGAGTATTGCTGTGAAAATCTGCATGTCTCTGTTCAAAATACTCCTTACATCTTAGTATGAATTCAGAGATTTTATTTGGAAAATAAGGACACATTAATATTTTAGTAAATACAAACAGATATTTTTAACACAGGCTCTTCTGGACAGGTTGTTGGTAAAGGTATCTGTAACGTGAAGCATAGGATAAATTCTCCTGTAACATTAAACATAAAGTTACTACTGGTTCATTACCATAGGGGCTTTATTACAGTCTCCTACAAAATTGAATATTCCATTTGTTTCAGCCAGGCATTCAATTAAATTCATAAATCCTTCCACCGCTCTTGTATCTCTACCTGCACGGCTAAATCAACAGCATCAGAGATACTGTCTGCTTCGAGGTTATAAAGTTCTTACACAGCATTTTGTCTTCAGGAAACCCCACTCTTTCAGCGAAAAGAGGCTTTGAAAGAAATATTGCCAGAAAACCTCTTCACCAGAGAAACCCAAAATGAAACTGGTGTGCGTGACAAGGATACCCTTAAATCAGTCCAGCATCTGGATCACAAAAATGCATTTTGAAGAAAACTTCACTTTCAAAACCTTGTAACAGCTAATAGTGAGTTTATTAATTCATAATTTAATTCATTAAGCAAGGCTAGTAATTATTTCTCCATATGGCTTCACACTGGTATTATTTATGTAACAGACATCTCTCTTATCGCTCATATAAATAAAAAATCTAAATGTAAATAAATTATTCCATTAAGAATGTGCTTGGAAGAGATTCACTGTTATTATAATTTTTCTAATTACTGATCTGGATTAATCAAAATGAGAAATAATAGTAAAATACAAAACTGATGATGATCCTTTTAATCATTGTATACAAACTGGTATTAGAATACGCACTGAGGGATTTACAAATTCAAATCAAGAAAAGAGGTGGAGAAGGGATTATGATTTGGGACTTGTGTTTATGCTCAAAGGGCACTGCAGATGGCAGGTCCTTGAAGTATCATAATCATCTTCAGAGACTGTTCAAAACGGAGAGATTATGGAAAAGCAAATATACTACATATCACCTAATTCAGCCAAAGAAAAAATACTGCACTGCAAGAGTCTTCCAAGGAGCCAAGTTATTCTGAGGTGACACATAACGGCACTACAACAGCAAAACGCAGGACACCAATGAGACATTTCAACTAATTTCAAGTGAAATCCTTCCAACCATTTGAAAAGCATTTGACAACAGAAAGTTAATGGTTAGTTTTAGATGTGACTTTACTTTGTAAGAATCAAAATTCTCTTTTGAACCCCAAAACGTGCCCTTAGATCTAAATTTTCCTTCCATTTTTCTACATCTCGCTGAGAATCCACCTTTCTTTCAATACTCTGCATGCTACCAGAGGAGCACTGGGCAAGTAACGTATGCAAATGAAGCGCTCCAAGAAGCACTTTTACCTTTTCACCAGGAGGGACATAGAGACTGCTTTCTGCTCACAAGTTCTGCATATGATTTACAAAAGATAACTAATTACAAAACATTAGTACATTTGGCAGTTAAATATATATATATATATATATATATATATAATAAATACAGACTTTCAACTTTCCTAAGAAGCCCAAGGCTGGATTTATCTGTCACCTTCACATTTTGCTTGCTGAACAAATGGCTTTATCCACAGCACCAGCTTAAAAGAAAACTGTCATACTTTTCTGTTTGTTCGTTTTTGACAATCTTACGTTCTACTCACGTGAAACTGTAGCAGGGAAATCTAGGAAAATCTAAAATAAAATAAAAATAATAAAAAAATACATTCTCCTCTTCCCTTTTTCCTCTGTCGAATTCCTGTTCGCTATATCTGCATCTGTGTATTTCTTTCTATCTAGACAGAAGATAAAAATGCT
Source organism: Anser brachyrhynchus (assembly GCF_964034855.1). Taxonomy (NCBI): domain Eukaryota; kingdom Metazoa; phylum Chordata; class Aves; order Anseriformes; family Anatidae; genus Anser; species Anser brachyrhynchus. The sequence continues at coordinate 11,037,151 of NC_137695.1, forward strand.
ATAGTAACAGAGTAAATTTGTTTTCTGAATGTAACACTAGTGTCCAATTTTTCCTTTGCATGACTGTGGCCTTATGCAGGTGAATCTGATCTTGTATCTAAAACGTCTCCTGCCTGGAAAACCCAGTGATCATTCCTGCCACTAGTATTTTACTTTCAAACAGTGCTAGAGTGAGACACTTGGATCCAAGACTTTCAACTTTTCCTCAGACGTGCTCTTTCTGCTGGTCCTATCAGAACCACCCTGCAGCTTTTCTGCCTGTGAAAAATAATAGCAGCAACAGCCTAAAACATCAGTGCATATTTTCTCCCATCTAGCATGCCTAGCCCAGCACACCTCTCACCACATATTTGCTGTGGCTGTAATTTTAAGGCAAAAAGCTTTTTAAAGCTTTTTTTTTTTTTAATGCATTTTAAAATACATAGAAATTATAAGCACAATACAAAGAAATATGACAACTGCAATTGAGCTAGCAAAGAAGGTAAAGGGAGAAAAACCTCAATACTCCAGTTGTCTCAACATTACAGCTCATCTTTTCTTACCTTTGTAGTCCAGTGGTTTTGCATTCTTTAGAAGTTCCATGCACCTTGTTTCCTCCTTGTGAATCTCCAAATGAAATCTGCATTCTGGATGGACACCATTCACCTGTGTCAAATTAACAAATGGGCCAGGGTCTTGAGACACGAATTAAAATGCTTTATAAAGGATCCAACTACTAATAACGAAATCCACAACTTAAACTGATACTATTTTTGCCTAAGTATGTGCTCAACATTTTACGTACACAAACGGTGCCCATTTTAGCTTCTCACACACTGACTTTTCAAAACAAAAGGTTAAAATAATGCACTAGAGCATTCACTAATTCCTGCCTGTAGCATTTTAAGGTTAACTGTCATTTACAAGAAAATATTTAACCTTCTAGTGCATTTGCCAATACTTTCTTCCTCCAACAAAACAATGAGTTAAACTGAAGCAAGAACGTAAACACAGAACATAAAACCAAATCAAACTGCATTATCTTTGACATGGTAAATTTTGATTTTCTTCCCTTTTCCACCATGTATATTTTATGTCATGAAGGCCTCAGAGCATGATTATTTGATTCAAGCAAGTCCTACACAGGAGAAAAAAAAAAAAAAGAAAAAAAAAAGATTTTATTTTAAATGAACACAATATTACCTTTACTCACGTACGGCCCTGCCCCTATTTATTTATGTCCATGGGAAGAGACAGGGATATAGATGGGGAGAGAAACAAGACACTAGGAAGCTGTGCTGACATCAGTGGGATTCACAGAGATCATAATGAAGTAAAACACGAATATGCTGTACTTCAGTCATCCTCACACTTTTAGCTACAGAGAAAAGGGTGGTGTCTCTTACTTTTTCTGGGAGACATTTAATAGCAGGATCTGGTAATAGTCTCTGATTCATCAGACACTATTTTTCAAAATTGCAATACTTAATGAAGGTGTGATTGGGGACCTGGAACCTGGGACCGGAGTTCGGACTGAGAGCCCGGTTATTCCACGGGCTCCCTGTGGGCAAGCCAGTTGCACAGCTTTTAAAAATACACCGTGATAACCATAAGCATAACATAACGTAGCTTAACTGTAAGATAACAGCAGGAGATGTTTTCTACGGAAACTCCAGAAATCTGTCTCTTCTCCTCAAAGTTTGTCATTTCATCATCTATGAAAACAGAACCTTATTTCCATTTTCCATATTTTGACTATTTAAATTATAAGCTTTCTGGGCAGGTATTTTTTTAAAGGAATTTTTACAAATCCTTAACTTAAATTAGGATTCCTAGCAGTTATCGTAGAAAGTTCAGAGTTAAACTGAAAATAACTGCATATTGTTATGTATTATGTGCTTTCCAGATAGCTCCTACTTAGAATAAAAGGCTCATGTAAACATAATGACTTTTAATGCATTTTCCTTCCATATAACAGATTTTGTAAAAAAAAAAATAAAAAAATGTTATTTTGTCAATTGCAAGCATTCACTAGCTGACAGTAGACCTCCTACTCATCAAAAAGTATAAGAATTAATGGGTGTTGGAAAGGTGGATTCCAGTTAATGGAAATGTTAAATAAATGAGGAGTAAATCAAAGCAGCTACTGCCATGAATGAAATTTGCAAAATAAGTACTTAGAAAAGAACCACAACTTTCCCACTACCGGTGATCTAATATTGAAGATTACTTCGAGAACATATATTTGGTAGTACCCTAAGGTAATGCAACATTACTTTTCAAATACGGGATGCATGCCAAACCATAACATACTTTGTTCCAATACACAGCCCAGTTTCCTTCAGATGTACTTCACCCAGCTAAGGAGATTTAGGGCTCAGTCCTGTGTGGCACTGATGGTGTCCCGAAACACATCGAGAACCCCAAAATGAATTTTGAGGGCACTCACCAGCCTTCAGGGCCAGCCAGATATGCGTATCTGTCTTTCCTTCTGCTTTACCAAGTGTAGGCTATTCTTTGTAAGTAGTGATTACAGACCTGTGTGCAGTGTAGTGTGTATTACAAAGGTACACAGGGACTTGGAAATCCAGCTGAAGAGTCTCTCAGCATTCTTAGTGGCTGAACAACCTTTAAGGCACCCAGAATAGCAATCAGTTGGCAAAAACATTTTGTTTGACAAGTAGTTTACATTTATCTTCAGCATGTTTTCCCAACTCTTGTTGGAAATGGTCTCAGATTTTAAATTTACAGTAACAAAACGGTAAGATTCAGAGGGTAGATTTTTATTATTATTTTATTTGAGGTCATGTTTTTGGAAACATTGTAGACTTTTAAAGACTGCAAGAAACCGAAGTTTCTTACAACTGAAGAAACACTTAAAAATATACAGATGTTGAAGGAAGATACCTTAAAAAAAACTATTTTAATATTCTGAATGCTTTTTTATGTTAATATTACAGAGGAATTAACTGTGCACGTACTACAATTGCTAATGACCCTCTAGACCGTACCACGGCAATGCTCTGCGGTGTCTGCAGAAACTCTCGGTGAAGTAGTTTTCGGGGACAGCCGAGATAACTAAAACAACCGAGAACAACCCACAGCCACCGGGAACAAGCCACAATAACCGGGAAGAAGCCACAACCACCGGGAACAAGACCCAACCGCCGCCGGCCCGGGGAGTCCGGCCCCGCCGCCCGTTCCCCTCAGCCCAGCTCGGCCGGGGCAGGAGCCGTCTCGGCCCCTGAGGAGCGGCCGGGGGCGCGGGGTCCCCCCGGCACCGCCACCTGCCGGGGTGCCGGCGGGGCTGAGGAGCCCCAAATCCCTGTGGATGGGTGGGGATCATTCGCCGTTCCGCAATTACAGCGGCAGAAGTCGCGTATCTCCCGCCCGGAGAGAGTTTGCCCAGCCGAGGTCCCTCGCACCTGCTACGGCTGCCTCGGAGCCCCCTCAGGGGGACAGGGGAAGCTGTGAGGGAACCGCCACAGGCGGCTCCGGGACAGGAGCGGGGCAGACGGGGCAGGGCTGGCGGTGCGGAGCGAGGGGCGAGCGCTACCCTCCCGCCGCAGGGTGACTTACCCGCCCCAGGCTCCAGCAGAGGAGGAGGAGGAGGATCGGCAGGTTCCTCATGCCAGCCAAGCGCCGTTGGGCTCCGCTGCCCCGCGCCGCTCCGCGGGCCCCCTCGGAAAGCGGCGAGCAGGAGCCGGGTCCCGCCGCGGCACCATAGGGCCCGGGGGCCGCCGCTGCCCGGGGCGCCGAGCCGAGCCCCCCGCCCCGCGGGCGGCCGCCGCCCTGCGGCTGAAGGCAGCTCCCGCACCTGCCCCCGCCGCCGCCCGCTCCGGCGGCCGTCAGCTCCCGGCCCCGCCGAGTCCCTGCCCGCCGCCTCTCAGCTCCTCCTCTACGCCCCGGCTCGCTTCCCTCCCGCTTCTCTCTTCAGCCCCTCTCCGCCGCTGGCTTTTCTCCTCCTCCCCCTTGCCGCCGCTCCCGCTCCCCTCATGAGGTGTGGGTCGCTCCCGCCGCCCCTCAGGTGCTCCCGCGCCGCCATGGGGCTGTGGGCAGCGCTCGCCCCTCGCTGCCAGCCTCCAGGAGCCCGAGAAACCCCCTCAGGCTTCTTTTTGAGGGTCCCGGGTGCCCGTCCCGACGGTGTGCCGGGGCATCGGTGCCAGCTTTGGGATTTTGGGATCCCTGCTGCCTGTCAAAACACCGAGGCGATCGGGCCCGGTCCCCCCGGAGCAGACACGCACACACAAACCTACACGGTGATGTGGGGTCAGCCAAGAGACCCCTGGGCAGATCAGCAACTGTATTACAAAACCTTTCGTGCCCCCTAGCTGTTTTTTTTTCGAGGTGTCAATACAGCACAATGTTTTAAGGCAACTTTGTAAGATTGCCGGGCAGTTTATACTGGGGTATAGATATTGCTTTTGCCTCACAAGGCATTTACAATATATAATAAAGTGAGAATCGTGTTAATCCATGTCTATTGTCACAGAAAAAGCAGAGTTCATGTGCTGGCTTTTAGCTGAGAATGAGAATAAATTAGATTTATCTTTCTGCTGTCTCACATGTGCTGTAATTTCAGTGGTATATACTGAAAGGGGCTCAGTAGGCAACATAAGACTTCTAAATAGTCTTATGCCACCCAAAATAATTAGCTATAAGCAAAGCCAAGGACACTTCTGGGACAAAGCTGAAGAGAATTTTCATATTTTTTTAATGTATTTGAGAAAATTCCCTTCATATTTTAAGAACATAGATCTGATTATAACCTCTGCGATATCATTAAAAAGAAACACTACAAACTGTAATGAACAGTGTTATGACCTGCATGCTGAGAGCAGAGGGACATATTAATGTAGAAATAAAACCTTTTTCTAGGATGGCATATGATCAAGTAATGAAAATATTTTCATTATAGCAGAAAATTGTACCCCTTCAGATTGACTTTGTTCTGTGCAGGACAGCTGAACTGAAATGTCAGATTGCGCCTACTCCTAAAACAGCTGGGTTGGAGAAGAACCCGGGTATGCCGCTAGCTCTCAGACTCCAGGGCAGAATCCCAGGTCAAACCTCTTGGAAATGAAGAATTGCACATTGCATCCCCCCTGATTCCTGAGACCAGCGTCCAGGGTTCCCCTTTGGACTCCTGGTTGCTGACATATGCTGGCTGGGGGTGCTCTTAGCACTTTCTTAAGAGCTATACGGCTTTCCGAAATAGCAATCTCAAGACAGTTTATCTATTTTTTCCCTATTACAGGAATCTGATGTCTTATTATTTCAAGGTTTTGGAAAATCCTTACTATCTTTTTCTTTAGAAGTTATTTCTTGCACTTTGTGAGATGAATGTCTAAGAAAGCAGTCATTAAATGCAACCACTCTGGGTGAAATTTCTGCGTGTCAAGGCTCTTCAGGTACTTCAGGTACTTCAGGTACAGCAGTAAACCCAACAGCAGTCCCTGTGTAGAGGAGCTATCAGGCAGACTATCCACCAGCTGGACTCCCCCAGCAGCTGAGGACACAAGGGATGCCAGACACCAAATCCCAGTGTTTGATTCTTTGAGCAAATGATTCATTAGGCTGCTGAAGCTGAGTAGCCTGGGAAACCAATTAACAAATTAGTGTTAACGTTCTGTGTAGAAACAGTCTTGGGAACTGTCATCATTACTCCTTTTGTTGAATGACAGAAACTCGTATCTTGGGTATAAGGCAGTCCCCATGTCCCAGAACTGGCAAAGAATTTTTGAAACTTATATACATTCTGTCAGAAGGTTGTCCAGAACCAGATTTTTGTCATGTTTTGTTTTCAAAGAATCAGCGTTATGGGACAAAAAGAAAAATTATCAGATATTTCCCAACCATCAACAACAACAACCATAACAATGGTTATTATTTCTGTCACTATTCCTAATGATGATTCTTTGACATGAAAGAGGCAACAGATGAAAGAGATGCATCAAATACTAAGATTTTGTTTAGATATGGCTGAGTGCTTTTTTTTTTTTTTTTTTTTTTCCTGAAGAGAATACAAATCATTCACAGATGAAGCCTGGAAAGTGTGGTTAAAGTTCTTTTTACTTAAACATAGCACCGTTCAGTGCCAGCTGTTGAGGGAAAAAATAATGAACAAAAAGAAATTAAAACAGCTGTTGATATATGGAGATATATAAAAATTAGCCTGATACACTTATGCAACGAAGACTGGATAGCGTTATGGCATATAAATTTAGACACTTGGTGTAGATTTGATGTCATTTCCAAGAATGTCCTAGCGAATTTGGAGGAAAGAATAAAGAGAGATATTTTGTGGAGGTTGTGGAGGTATCCTCTAGGCACAGATTGCACAGACATGGAGGAAAAGGATGAAGTCCAAAAAAGGGAGAGAATTTACAAAAGAGGTGGTGGAGAAGTTTGACTGAAATGGTTATTACTTGGAATCAGCAAGGCCCAGGTGTTACAGAGGGGGCAGTAAAGTGATAATGGAAAGTTCGTCATCAGGTAATGGACCCATTGATGAGCAATGCCAAAGTCCTGCAAGCTCTGTGCTCCCCTAATACTTGGAGGAGCCAAAAGGCTTGCTCCAGTTCCAGATGTTGGAAAAGTCTGCCTTCACAGGAAAGGTCCATGTCAGTAGTTATCTGTGACAAGTACTTTCTGTTCTGCCTGGCCAGCTGTCTCTTCAGAAACCTCTAATACATGGTGTGGGAAAAGTAGCTGATTTTTGTCAGGCACATGGAGAAGCTGACAGCTTTCCATATTGAAGCAATGACATCAGCCCCATTGAGCTGAATCTTTATTTATGTTGTTTGTGGAGTTCAAGATGTTTTGACAGTTTCCATTCTATCCACAAATCATGTTCTTGTCATGTATATAGAGACTAAAAAACCGTTGCTTTTATTGTTTAAAAGTTTTTCTTTTCTTCAATCATCTAACAATTATTGTTTACTGAATTCATAACATACGGTTGCCAGAAATATCCAAGCAGCATGAAAAACTTAGAAGGATTTTCCTCAAAGCATGTGTACAAGCTGTCTTAGACAACGTGCCACTTCCAGAGCTGGTTATCTCTTTAGCTGTTCAAGTTATTTTACGTGTTTCCAGTCCTTCTTTCTAGACCTCAGAGAGATCTTTTTCTTTCACTTTGTGCAGAACACAGTACTAAGTCAAAGTGCAAAAGGAGTGCTCTTCACACTAAGCCTTCATGAGATATTCCTAAATCTCCCAAAGATTCACTCTACAGTTATCTTGCATTTTTTTTTATCCTTTTTCGTTTGTTTGTTTTTCTGCAATCAAGATGTTTAAGGGAAGATTTCATCAGCAATAGAAATAGACGTTAGAGAGGGTTTCCATGAAAAAGGGGAGGTTTGCTTCTGCCTTTAACGTACATGCTGTTTGGATCTGTTGTATTGAAGAAAATGAAAGTTCCCCCAATTTTTAGCCTTGGTAATTTTTCTGAACTGTTAATGCATGATATTACTGAGCCTGGTTCAATGAACAGATCAAAGCACAACAGAAAAGGTGCCATTTCTATGTATGTATGCCTGAGTGGGGCAAGCTATTTGCGTCCGGCTTGTGCCGGGAATTCAAACCTTGCCAGGCTCCGGGGGACTGTTGGCTACAATGCCATCCTGTGAGAAGCATCAGTGTTGCTACAGTGCAACAGATGACCCATCAGTACCAAACGTAGTAGTTGCATTCAGAGGTGAAAATGATGTACAGATTCTCTGAATGAACAGAAGAAACATTAATCAGTGGGTTTCATCTACACCTTCAGCAGATGTTCACGTTCAAAAAGTCCGCCTAGCTATTTTGAAATTTTGCCGTCATTACTGGTCATCTTCTGTCTACCTAATCTCTTGAATTCTATTCTTGTTTCTTAGACAAAGAAGCAGCGTGATATAGAGAGGAAGTTCTCTAAGGAAATGCTTAAGTGTAATCTCAGCTTTTTCATTGTCTTCCAGTTCAGCATCACCAACAGTGCCTTTCTGTTTCTAGGCATGAAGAGTAGCTTGAGGCTATAGCTGGGATTGTGTCTGTTAGTGATAATGTTCAAATACCTCCATGAACTGCTTTTTTATTTTATCAATGGCCTGCAAAATGACAGTTTGCCAACTGCCCAATACATGCCAAATACATCCAAACAGAGCAAATAACTAACCAATAAAATAATGATATAAAGAAGTCTTTGGCGTAATCTTGCTATAATTTACAAGTAGCTTGGCTACTAAAAATATATTCCTAAAGACAGAGAAGTTCTATATAAAAAAAAAAAAAAAGGAAGACTTTTTTTTTGCTATGTTAATCTCAGAACTCATATACTTTAAATTGGCTTGATTAAAGAGATGTCTGTAACAATGAAGTCTTCAGTCTAAATATGGCACAGGGACACAGTTCACAGAAGACTTAGAGTGTAATCTGTAATAGTTAGTTTAAAGTACGCAATTTCGTCCTCTCTCCCTAAAATTTGTAAGACTCTCAAGTCTTCTGTGATTTCAAAAGAGTGAGAGAAGGTCTCTTCAGTACAAGAAGATTTTCCAATTTTGTGACCAGGCTATTCAGTTTTTCCTATTTCCCTTATAGGCAGGTCCTTTCATAAATAACTATTGAATGCATTAAATTAATGGGTATTCTGTTCATTAACATAGATAGAGAAAATAGAATCTAATATTTTAAATTTATGAATAAAAAATAATATACATAATTTGGGTATATGACTTGCCGGAAAATACTTGGCTAATGCCATGACAACTATGATTTACTACAAAGTTTCAGGTTTGATCAGTGATTTTTGAGTCCTCTGTTGGATATGACGAAATTAAATATTTGTATTTCTGAAAATTACAAGTATTTTATATACTAATACAATGAAGGGAAAATTGCCCCTCTTGGTTTTAGGGTTGTTTTAATGCCAGCAAGCCCTACAAGCAAACCTAACAAAACTCAAAAACTACAGAAAAATAGAACTGATAAAATGGCAAACATGGCTTTAGAAATGTAAAGAAGAGTAAGTACAGAAGGGAAGACAAATGAAAAATAGAATCATATACTTTACTAAGACATATAATCTATGCAAAGAAAATGCATCAGACTTAGTCTCAATAGCTGTCAGTGAATCATTTCATACAGTGTCATAGAAATAGCTAGTTAAAACTGAAATGATGGAGCTTAAAAAAAAAAAAAAGTTATTTGGCCAAAATGGGGTTAAATGAACCTGGCAAATAATGCAGATATGTAAATAGGTGGATAAAAAGAAATAACAGTGAATTTCCTCAGAGATCAGGCTAGGGTCCTATTTTGTTAATTTCAGTAATGATTTTCATTTTGACAAAAAAAATCTCTTAATGATTCAAGATGTCAATAGAAAGCAGGATCTGGATATCTTATGGAACTGGAGCACCTGAAAATGAAGTACTAGAAAAAAGTTGGAAATTTAATAGAGCACAATGGAAGGTCATGTGCTAAAGAACAATGAACAAGTGTTTCCTCTATAAGATAAAGTGCAGTAGCAGGAATTTGTGTGCGTACAAGACAGCGTGTAGCGAACATGAGTATTAGTGCGACATGGCTGTGAAAAATAAATGTGATCTTAGGACATATAGGAGTGATAATTGCTGTAGAGTTAGAAAAGTAATGAAGCTAGGTGACACACAAAGGACCGTTCAGATCTCATCAGGAGTGTTGTGTATAATTTTAGCAATCCATGGTCAAGGAAGATGAATTCAGCAGGTGCAGAGCAAAGAAATGAAGACATAAGAATTTTAGAGAAAGCTTGGTTCAGTAACCTGCTAAAATATAAACTGAGATAAAAGGAAAGAAAAGGAATTATGTAGGCTAAAGAAAATTTGGCAGAAAAGCAGGTGGATTAACCTAGGTGAGAGTAAATGTAGGGATTGACATCCAGGTAGCTGTTCAGGACAAATATTTTAATAGTGATGGCAAAGAAAGAAATTGGTTTGTAGGGTAGAACTTGATCAGCCAGTGAAAAGGATTTTGTAAGCTCTGTGCATCAGCAGATCAAGCTTTTCTAGAGGTCTTTCCCAAGCCCCTGTGCTATTTTGTGGTAAGCAGACCCTCTCCAAATGTCTCCATCAATATTGCTGTTCTATAGAAAATTGACTGCTGGATTCTTTGGCTTTTTGCAGAGACAAATTGGTTTTCTATATAAAGTGCCCGCCTTGTGGAAAATTTCTATTTTCCATCACAAATAAGAAATATGATGACTATTTTGGGCAGAAATACAAATATTAAGCATTGGGATAAATTTTTCCATTTGGGGTTTTTCAAAAGCAACATAAATTTTGCTAGAGAGGAAAAGAAGTCTACCAGCCTCTACCTTCTGAGGAATTTTGTTCTGTGACACCTTCAAAACAAAGGAAATTCAAGGTCAATTGACAAGAGTTGGACCTGGATTTTCATTTTTTGGTAATCTGAGTGTATTTGTATCAGGAACCTTATACTGGGCTCTTCTCCAGCAAGAGGGGAAAATGTACTAAAGGATGATAGAAAAAGGATGAAAAATCCAGGCCACCCTTAGTTCTGGTAAAGGAAGAGGGGGAGAAATAACATCGGTATAGTCAAAAGATTGAGTGCTATTTTGCATGACTTTAAAATCTTGGAATAGAACCAAACAAATATGTAGTGAATATTTAGTTAGAGTAAGTTACAGTTTGAGGTTGTTTTGATTCTTGTTTTTTTTGTATCTTTAGAGTAGAGACAGAATATTGTTTAGGACATGATTTTATTTTATTTTTTTCTTTCACTCCCTTCAGGAAGAAGACTGAAGCTCAGCATGCTTTAGGAATTCAGAACACCATTCTGTCAAAAACTTCAACTAACCATCAGCCTAATGGTAAATACAAAAAACAAGAATTTTAGAAAGATGAGATATGAGATTTCAATGTCATCATCAATATGGTGTGTGATTTCTATTGCTTAGCTCAAGTCTACCCAGGAGACATAAAAGGAGAAATTTCATCTCTAGTGTAACCAAACTTTTAAAAAGTCCAAAATTGCTGTCTCCATTAAGAGAAAAATTCAATAGCATATGGTAGTAAGCACAGCCTAATAGTCCAAAGCAGTGTGAGTTGAATGACATTCTAATCAGGAATGGATTAATGAAGGTCATATGAGAAATTTTGCCACGTAATAGGAGGATGAGAGAAATACATGTTGACAAAGCAAACCCCTGTAATCCACAGGAATGTTCTACAGACAAAATCAATACCGCCCACTTCAGGTGTCCAAGTTAAACAGTAAGCATCTAAAAAGCAGGAAGAGTCAGGGTAGTTGTGACGCGGGCTGCCAGTGTTAGTGGGTGAAGAAAGATAGGCATTCAGGTAAACAGGGATCTGTCCACAAAATGAAATATTAGGAGCGTATGTGTGCTCTGTCATTCTGTAGAGATTGGGTGCCTTTGTCCATTCAGGATCCAGAAAGCTCTGTGAAGAACAAAGGCCTACCTGAACAGAATTCATTCCTAAAAACAAAACAAAACAAAACAAAAACCTGAAAACCAAAAAATAACTTTAAAGTAGCTATGAACTGTTGTGGTGTAGTAGTGTCAGGTTTGCTGAAGACTTTGTTTCCATGTCTTCTTTGGTCCAACTTGAATCAAGGCTATTGTTGTGATTGAGAAGAGTGTGACCGGAGGAGGGTTGAGATTGTGCCGTTCTCTGTCACTTGGTGGTGGTGACAGATAAGCCTCTTTCCTATTTGGTCATCTGTTTCCATGAAAATTACGTCTTTGATACTTTCTCTCAGGCTAAGACGGGCTAACTGGTTTTAAAGTTGTTAAAAATATATGGATAGAAAATAACAGCCACCCCCACAAATATTTGCTCACTGATAGGCCTGATTTTATTACAGCACTAGTTTAACAAAACAGAAGCAGGGACCAGGACTTCCTGACACCCAGTTGATGGCAACCCTTTTTGTCTGGTGTTCTCCTGGCCACATTTGTGGCTGCATAATGGCCCAGCTTCAGGACACATGAAGGACATCATTCAGCAGAGAGCCTGGTGGACTGGACATCTAGTTGTTGTGTCTAGGTTTACATGGCCCTGGACACACACATTTTCCACTTCTTGAGAAAATGCATTTATTACTGAAGTATTGCACAAAATGTGGATATTACATAAAATACAGCTTTTAGTAAGTGTAATGAAGTGTGTGTAAGCCCTAGATGCTTACATTTTGCTTGAGAAATCTATATACATGGGCTGAATCTTGCCCCATATTCCCCGAATCTTTCTTCACCAAATACCAACAAAAACCTGAGAATCTAACTTCAATCTAACTTCTCTTGCTCTGATTCCATGGAGGTGTTGAGTGTCCTTGGTTTTGAGTAGCTGCAGTGGATATTGAGGAAGCTCTGACTGGAATCACTGAACTCTCAGGAGAAACCAAGTCTTGTCCTGTTCCCTTTAGCCCTACATTTGTGGCCCAACCTATATATTATATACTCAAACTATATATTGAGGAATGATGTTCATTAACTACATATGCCAGCAATTAGCTGACCAAATCTCCAGAACTGAAATGTCAGTTCAGTTTTTCCCCAATCACAATGTTGTTTTGGGTTGGAAACTTAGAAATTAATCCTAAGAGATGCAATTTTTCTGCTTTAATATATAGTGTTTTTAATGGAATTGTGCAGAATGATTAGTGAGGCAAATGTCAAAATACCAGACAGAAACTGACTCACCAGTCTCAGGACTTAATATTAAGGTCAGGCTATGGAAGTACAATGGAGCTCAGTCTTTATTGCCTTGCACCTTATGTGGTGATTTACATTGGAGCAAAATGACTGGAGTGGATGTAATGAGCTGTTTTTCCAAATTTGATGGTATTTAACTTATCCCTTCCACAATTGTTACAGATGACACAGGGCACAAAGCAGCTGAGACAAGAAACCAAAACAAAGGAACAAGCTCAGAATGTCCTAGAAGATGATTATGAAGAATTGGGGAGATTTTCAAGTGTTTTTATTTATTTTTATATTTTTTAAAGGCTGGATTGTGATGTTAAAGTTCTGTCCAAACAGAGCAGAGCAAGAACATACACAGTGCATGCTTTCCCTTCCTAATCATTCCACATTTCTCCCCTTTTTCTTAATGCATTTGCATATACCAACTGGTAACAAACCCTTAATGTTGATATTTTTTATTTGAAAAACAGCTTTCATCCCAGAGATTTGATTGCATGGACTGCTCTGAAGTAAATGAGCTCCAAATTACATTATGCTTGAACTAACTGCGTCTACTCACTAGAAGTATCTCAGTCCACAGCGGCACAGGAAGACATGAAAGACTGTAAGATCAAATGCTAACAACAGCTTTCATGCAATGCTAAGCTTACATGTTGATGTTATTTATTTACCTCTTTTGTGTTAGTGAAAGCGCCCCCAGCTCTCACATCTTGTAAGTCTTTGGTACAGTTCTGTGCCTTAACTGCTATTCATCGCCCTGTGTTACTGACTTGCATTTTGGTTGCAATATAATGATGAATTACAGGGCTCAGATTCAAAGTATCATCTACTTGTGTTCTCACTGTTTATTGTTTTGCCTTCTGGCCTTTCTGCACTGCTGTCTATCCACCTTGTACTAACTGAACACTAGATAGCATATGGTAGTAATTTCACTCTTGTCTTCCTCAGCAACCTGTTAAGGTCATTAACCAACTCCCACTTGTCAAGCCATGATGCTAACTTACCAGGGGAATGCAATATTTGGTGAATATCTGGATTTCAAAATACCCAGCAGCTATGATTTGACCACAGTAGCCACGGTCACTTCAATACTACTTCATTTTGAATATATTGCTCATAGAGGTCACTTACCTAATTAAATTTGAAACTAAGGTCCTTTCTGTTATTTCTGGAAAAAGAAGAAAAAAGAAAAAAAGAAAAAAAAAATTGTTTCTGAAAATGAATGGTACAGAGCTTTTTTGTAGCTACTCTTGTATATGAAGGGTTTGCCATTCTGCCAAGGTCTGAGTGCATTGATTATGTTAATGCTGTTGGGAAAGAAAAAATAAAAAGATGCAGACATGACACTGCAGAAAGGATGCATTAGGGAAAAATCAAATTCAAGGAGTTAACACAAAGTGAAGAAATAGATGATTGGTCATAGAATGATGAGTTTCATTAAATGTTCATGGACTGATAAAGTATGAAAAGATTTTTAGGATGATCCTCAACAGTCATACAGTTTCTATGGAGTGTGATGCCCTTGAGCCTCGTGAGTTAAAAGATTAGTGATGACTCTGGGAAAGTCCTAGATGTTGGTGTCATTTTGAATTGTGACAGGAGCTACATAAACAAAAATGCCACTCTTGTTATTCTTGTTTTAAACAATAAGAATTACATACAGGGGGGGAAGCTCAATAAAAGGGATGGTCAAAGGGCAAAACTGTGGCAAGCAGCAAGGAAAATGTACAAAGACTCCATATAGGAACTCAGGGCAAGTGTTCAATTATAGAAAGACAAAAAGAAATCTGGTATGGCTGTACAGAAGAGTTGGGAAGGTTATTAGAAGAAAAAAAGAAACTTCCAAAAGCTGAGACTGTTCCCAAATGAGGAAAACCAATAAGATCGACAGATTGCACTTGAAAAAGCAGAATAGAACTGGAGATGAACTTCCAAATGAATCATAGAGTCATGGCATCATAGAATGGCTTGGGTTGGAAGGGACCTTAAAACCATCTAGTCCCAACCGCCCTGCCATGGGCAGGGATGCCACTGACTAGATTAGGTTGCCCAAAACCCTATCCAACCTGGCCTACAGTTTGCTGTGTGGCTTTCTCAGCAGACATCCAGGTGGTTGAAATACCCCATCACAATGAGAGTGTGAGTGTAATGCTTCTTGTAGCTGAAGCCAGAAGGCCTTGTCAACAGGCTCCCCTTGATCAGGTGGCCTATAGTAGACCCCAACCACTAAGTGTCCTTTATTGGTTTGGTCCTTAATTTTTACCCACAAGGTCTGGACCTGTTTGTGTCTGTTTCTCAGAGGCAATTCTTCATGATCTACCCAGTTCTTAACCTAGAGGGCAAAATCCCTGCCCCTCCTTCACTGCCTATCTCTTTTGGAAAGCTTGTTGCTCTTGATTGCACTATTCCAGCATGTGTTTCATCCCACCACATTTCTGTGATAGCAATTAAGTCATAGTTTCCAACTGTGGTGGTTTCCAGCTCCTCCTGCTGTTTCCCATACTGCCTGGATTGGTGTAGAGGAACTTCAGCTGATCTGTTGGCCACATCACCTTTTTAGAGCAGCGCTCTCTAATTCCTTTGGGACAATTCACAGATATTTCCCTGTTGCTTCCTAAAGTGTTGGTGTTCCCTGGTTCTCCTCTGTCACTCAGAAAATTGTATCAACACTAATAGTTAAAATCTTTTCCAAACACTGCAGAAGCAGCAAGCCTGCCAGAGCATCAGTATAACAAATAGAGGATCAAAGTACATCAACATTTTTAAAAAGATAAGCCATAGAAGAAAAAACAAATAGATTTTTTTACACCTGTGATCTCACCAGAAGAGTCTAGAGAGCCCTTAGCAGAGACTTGTTTGTAAGCAATGATTCAGTAAAATTTTGGTAGAAGTTATGGAACAAATACATAAAAAAAACCATAACTGCCAGGGCTGACATTATCCCCAAAGGATCCTAAAAGAATTTGCAAGTGAAAGAACTGAGCTGCTAACAATAGCATGCAATTTCTCACTTAAACCTTCTTTGATGTGGAAGATTAGCAGTAAGTTTATATGGCACAAATTTTTAAACAATATTCCAGGGGAGATAAATAGGTGGCATGAAGACAAATACTGAAAGATTGCTGGTACTCTCTCTCAATACAAAGACTAGGGGGCATGAAATTAAACTATCAAGCTATAGACAAGCAAGGGTGATTTTTTTTTTCCCACACAATACACAGACAATGCAGGGACCCTTACAGATGATGTTAGGGTTGGTAAATGTTTATACAGATTAAACATTGAAAAGAAAGAATAGAAGAACAACCTGCAGAAGGTTAAATACAAAGATGTTTCCTCTGGATTAGGAAACACAAATCAGTTGATTCTGAGGGAATACTTATGAAATGCCAACTATCTTTGTCCTGTTCTTATATTCTTCCTTACATTCCATGCTGTTTGCCACTGTTCAGGACAGGGTGTTGGATTAGTATGGAAGTCCTGTTGGTGTTAGATTTCATGTTCTAGCAGTTTGAATAAGAAAATGTGTCTTTAGCAAGTAGTTCTTCGGCAAGTAGGAAACAGTAAGAGGACAAAATTTCTTCTCCAGAATCCTCCTTGGTAACCTGCAGCTGTGCAGGATCTGGGATTAGCTGTGATTTCCTGGGAGCTGAACAAGTGATGGAATTAATCCCTGTATTTTTAACTCCTCTACAGCTCTACCCAAAATATGTAAGAAGAAACTGAAAACAGATAAAGAAACAAAGAACAGAAGGGCAGCCAACATCAGAACTCAACCTTTTATTTTTTTATTTTTCACTTTAGTTTTAGTTTTAATTTGCTCTTTGGATTTTCATGTACTGTGTAAGTGTGTGCCCATTAATAAACACCTTGCTAACTAGTTTGAAGTGCACATTTGTTTTGTGCTGACAGTCAAAATTATTCATATTTTTAATGATATTATATCTGCCATTTTATTTTATTTTTTTAAATGAATTTCTGGTGTCCACTTAATTGTAAGAAAATGAAAGCTGCAATCATATTGACCTCAAAATATTTTTTTAAAGGGCAGAAACATCAACTAGCAATATGTATTAGCCAAACCCATGGTACACCGTGTTCCCAAACTAGCAAGCAGAGAAAGATCCATTTTAAATGACATTTTATTTGGCAAATAAATTGATTCTTACACCACTTATTCCATAAATTAATCAGGTAAAATATACCTCAAAAAGTCTAGGAGTCTTATGCTTGAAGTTTAACGTAATATTTCAGAACAGGAGCTCCAAAGACTTGTAACGTATCAGTAATGACCACAGTAACTCACTGCTCCCAAAACAAAATTTGCATTAGCAATCAGTTAATGTCTGCAGCATGGCTCACCTCTGTCAAGAAGCAGAACTGAAAGATCTTCCAAGATGCTTTTATTAGTTCTCGGCAGCATGAATGTGGTATTTCTGTGCTATATCATATTCTCCTAAGCAAAATAATCACAAGGAATTTCCCTTTAACACAACCCCTTACACAGACTGAACGTTGCAAAATCATGGAACAAAAAACAAGTGGAATATAAAGAAAAAAAAAAAAAGCAATATGTCTCTTGAAGGGGAAACCAATATACTGTTTTGTAAAGCTACAGAGGGAAAAAGTAATAAATTTCCATGAGTCTCTAATGTGTAATGCTGCAGCCAGAAGCACGCTTAGGTTTCCTCCCAGCTCAGGTGTAGGACATTCAAAGGAGGAACATCTTTTGCAGGTACTGGTAGGACTGAAAAGCCTCTGGCTTAAGAACATGAGTGTCTATGTAAACATATCCATAAAGGTTGTCTCCCAAAGGAGAGCTATCCTCAAATGAATGTCAACGGTGATTTAGGACAGTCGGCTAATGTCATCCTTAGAGAGCTTGCTGTTACTCTACTAATAACCGAGAAGTTACTAGTTTAGCAAGACCAAACGAGTTACTTGGGAACATGTAGTTTCCTACAGTGATTAATAAGTAACTTGATAGAATGAGCCAATCACTTCCATATTGGTGTGGGAATTTGGGATACTTCTTCACAGACCTTAACATTGCACACAAGTTTGAGCTGGTATGGCTAATGCAGAAAAGTGGGGTATGGGGTGTTTTAGAAAAGTCTGTGTGCACACAGAAAGGGCTATTTACTTGAATCTTGTTAGGCAAATATGAGTAAGGTGCTAACTGTTCCTATAGAAGCACTGTATGTCAGGGTCATCTTAAGATATATGATACATGTTATTTTATGGTTATTTTTTAATATTCACTATGACAGTATGGCTAGCTTTGATTGGATTCTCTCTAAAGACTATCCAGATTTCTCCCACAAGTTTTTATTTTATTTTATTTTATTTTATTTTATTTTATTTTATTTTATTTTATTTTATTTTATTTTATTTTATTTTATTTTATTTTATTTTATTTTATTTTATTTTATATTTTATTTTATATTTTATTTTATATTTTATTTTATTTTATTTTATTTTATTTTATTTTATTTTATTTTATTTTATTTTATTTTATTATTTCATTTTATTTGATTTTACTTATTATTTTAATGAAGAACAAACTTGCAGGGGTAAGTTTAAAAAATATTGTCCAAGGAATGGCTAAAAGGAAGGTTTTAAAAAGGAAGAGTGCTGTGAGTCCCAACCCCAATTGCTAGTGGACAAAATAAAAATGTGCTTCTGAAAACTCTGGGCTCAATCCTGGTGCTAGCAGGCTGCACCGATGAGAAGAATTGGTATATTTCCAACTCCTGTTCATGTTCCTGGAAGACTGTGGTTTGCAAAAGCTTTTGACAGTGTTTCTAGACCTTGGCTATGCTTTTAGGAGTCCATCCTAAAAAGGTGCTGCAAGGTGAAGCAGCCTTAACACCACAAAGCTGGACTGGGTCCTAATACAAATGGTCAAACTGTGTAGCCAGCTCCAAATATTTATACTTTAAAAATGTATTTCAGTAACAAACTGTGTATTATTTAGCAAAGTTTTCTCTGGAATTACCCAGAAACAGAAATAAAAATTAATTTCCTGCAAGGTCAGTATTGCTAAGATGAATACATATCCTTGTTTATTATTTCTGTTCCAAACTGCTTCATTCCTCTATAATAACTTTCTCTGAAAGATAAATCTAATTTCCAAATCCTTCCTACTGAATTATAAACAAATCAGATAAACAGCTATAAACCAGTTCCATCCACAAACAGAAGATGGAGAATTTCTCCTCCAGATTTAAAAATATATAATTGTGTATCAGGTCAAAAAAAATTAAATACATTCCTGAGCGTTCGCACAGGTCTTTGCTGCCATGCCAAAAGTTTTGATCGTCATTCTTATTTCTAAATACCTCCAATGCAACTATTATATCAAATCCAAGCTTTCATACTATTTACAGAGCTCTATAAGGTTCTTTCTTCTTGTAGCTGTTCCTAGTCACCCTGAGTCAAACCTTGCCTCATGAGTTCTTTGTTCCCGGTTACAAACATCTGTCTGGTAGTTTCTCAGAGATTTGTGCATGACCTGTCTCTATCCATTAAACAGTATTATTATGTATTAATAGCCTCTTATCCCCAGGGCCTGTAAAGTGAATGTGGGATTTTTTCACATCTCAGAACTGCAACCACAAACACTGTGAGTGGGGGCAGCCCAAACCAACCTATGAAAAACACTGAAGACAGATCTGTGAGCAAAGGTTGTCTCCCCATCACGTGCACTGGGGCACTGCGGCTCAGGCCAGCACATTGTGAGGATTCATCTCCTGGACCACCCTTGGACAGATCCACTTTTGTAAAGTCCACTGAGAGGAACAATTATCATTTAGCTCCAGAGCCTTGCAATTAAAGTATCAAGTTAGCATGCAGGGTAGCCTGGTCTTTCTTTACCTTATGGGGTTTAAGCCCATCTCTCAGAAAAAGTTTATTTCAGGGAATGAGCATTTGTCATTTCCCATGTTGGAAGTCCCTGGGAGATGATGTATCTTTCCTGAGGTTGGTCTGTGGGCCAGGGGGTGAACTCCATTCTCCAGAGCCTTAAGACAGCATTCAGTCTCCAAGGCTGAATAAAATGAAGAGATGGTCTTGAAATTTCCTTGAGACTAAATTTGGGCATCTGCTCAAAATACTGCGGAAAACATGACCAAACATAGTTACTGTATTTCCAATCACACCAGTAGGGCAGGAAATACTCAATTCTTCTCTTTTTTGTCTACTCCAGTTGCTAATTAAACAAAAAGTAAACTTTCTTTTAGCATTTTCCAAAATGAGACTGTAGTATTTCTCATGTCCTGCCTTTTATTTCTTTACTTCATTGCATACACATAGGCACACAAGGGAATGAACTCGGTGCGTAAGATATTCTCCACTTCCCCCTCCAGCTTGTAAAATATTCTCCACCACTTTCCCAAATGCACTGTCCCAAGATGCATAAACACAGGAAAACAAGCTGAATTAAAACTACTGGGTTAAGAAGATGGCATAAATTTCTCGCAATGCTGTGTCAACATAATTTTGGTTAAGGTGCTTTCAGTTTCACATCAATTGGCCTCAAAATAGTAATAATTTTTTTTCATAGTTCCAAATCTTAGAGCATTACTTTGACATTTTCATTTTAGGCTAACATTTGTGTACACATTTCTTTATAATATTTTTTCATTTACTGACCGTGGAGAAAAACATCTGTTTGGTTATAGCCTGTAAATTGTATGTCAGCTGGGTCTCGGACATTAAAGTGAGAAAATTTATCATCTCTCATGAACTTGCATACTGAGATTTAAGATGAAGAAGTTTATCTGGAGATACGTCTGCAAATTTGAAGCCCTCTCATTTAAAGGCAGTATGAAAAAAAAAAAAAAAGTATATGGTTTCCTAAGGCTCTGAGCCCTTTGTGATTGCACTGCTGATATAGATCTGTTATCTGCCATTTGAAACCCCCATAAATATCAACTCTTACCTTGTTTTGTTGGATCTTTTTTTTTTGAGCAATTAGAGGTGTTTAATGTAAGTAAGTTCTTAATATCTTCTTTTCAAATGGGATGCCAAACACTTCTAAAAGGGTTTGGAAGTTAAATAGGAAATAATAAAAAGCCATGAAAACGTTGTGGTTAGCATGAGAGAAAGTCCTTTCTGTTCTGAATAGCTCAAATTTCACTGCTTTAGGCCTTGAGGTGTCACTTTTGATCTGGGATATGTTGCTATTATACTAATTTTTCCAGACAGACTTTACAGTCTGCCCATATTTAAAAAAAAAAAAAAAAAAAGATACAACTTTTATTTATTTTTTATTTTTTAAGGATTTGTGTTTAAGTGAGAACATGAGTGCAGGGAACTCCCATGGAAGGAAAATCTTGAGGGAGGAGCGAATTCATCAGTGCCTAATAAGGTAAGGTTCCCACTGACACTTTTCCCATGGTTAGAACATTTCTAACATTTCTGTCCTCTTTGTAGCAAGGCTTGAACTATGATTGCATTCTTCTCCTATATGGGGACTGACGGTTTGATAGAGCTTTTCCTTGTTCGATCCAGCTTTCATTTTCATAAAACTTCAGGGAACTTAGTATCTTTCCATGATAAATAAGGTGGCATGAATTTGGAGGGTTCATAGTTGAATGCAAAGATCTCTGTCCTCAGTATACTTTACTGCATACAAAAGTCCACTACAAAAAAAGGAAAAATTAAATAGACCAAAAATATTTTTCTGGATACCACCTTTTTAGAGTGAGACAATTGATTCATACTGCTCTAAGAATATATGTCTTTAGCTTTATTTTGAGCACCTACCTTATATAGTTATATATTTTTATATATTTTTTTCAACATGCTTCTGTTTTTCACATAATTTTGAATATAAATGTTCACATAGAAAATATTTTAGCTTTGGTATAATCATCATATTGCCAGCCTGAAATTGGAATTCTGTTGCAATTCGCATTTATTTTTTTTCTGAGTTGAGTGAGGATGTTGTAATTCAACCAGGTGCTTATAGAGAAGAATGAAGGTTAAATTTACTTGAAATGCATTTCCTTGATAACTTTTTGCCGGCTTTTCCAAATTGGATCCTACCCCCACTCTCAAATTCCTTTGTCTCTGGAAAAAGTATTTTCTGACCTATACTAATAGCCATCTACTAAGTAGCTCATTTAGCAATGGGGTAGATATCCTTAAACAAAGACAGATGTTGAACTGATGAGATTTTTTTTTTCCTGAAATAACTGCTGTAGCTGAACTGAGACTTGGTAAAGGGATCAGACAGAGAATTTTAGTCGCCTATACAGGAGGTTGGATTGCACAGTAATAATATTCCATTCTGTTTTTATAACATATTAACCTGATTTTTAGTTATTGTGCTAACATTAATTTTCTCACAAAGTGCTCACAAAAATACATGGGAAGAAGATGGGACAAGACGAGCCTGTAATTGAAATAAAAGCGATCAGATTTGCAGAACTGCTAAGCTCCCACCAGCTCCTTCAGTGTGTGGCTCTTCCTCTGCTGTGACTTTAAAACACATGGAAACCTTCAATATGCAGGAAGCATAACTAGTGTTTTGCAAATGCTGCCAAACATTTGTAAAGATTCAGCACAGCCCGAATGTTAATAAGGAGTTGTGTTTCTGTGGCACCTCCAGGGACAGCTCTAGCCCTGGGCTCCATGCTGTTAGGTGCTGCTCAAACATGTACTTTCAAGAACTGCGGGTAAAAAGAAATGAAGTGACTTTTCCAAGATCATATGCCAAGTGCACACTCTGTATATACCTGTTAACACTAAGGGTGGGCAGTGTTTTTGCTGCTCAAGTCCCTGAGATGGCTGTGGATGAGACGTTCTTTGTCTCTTGTCTGTGTTGCTGCAGGGCAGAGAACCTACAAGCTTGATTTTCATCCCGTACCTCAGTATTATCTAATTCTTTCCTCACCCTGCCCATCAGCACTGTGTAATGATTTGCAACTATAATTTTAAAACATTTTCTAAGCCAGTAAATGTAGCTGTATGGATCAGTGGCCCAAAGTCTCTTGTTGGTTTAGGAATTTTATTCCTCTTACAAACATAAACCAACAAACTTTAACTGTCACTTTGGTTTATTGTTCTCTGAGTCCTTGATCCAAGTTCTGCTGGATCTCAGCACACAGTAAGGACGAGAGTCACATGCTCAGTGCATTAGAGCAGAAACATCTGAAGATTCTGATTTTTTAATTAGATGTCTTTGAACACTATACAAGATCTGGATGCTATCAGGCTCTAAAAGTCTGGGAAAAATCCAGTGAATTTGAGACGCTTGGAAGTATTTTCTCTCTAAAAGTCACTTTCATGGTGACAGAAAATGTACTACATTCAAAAATGATATTCTAAAAAGAGAAGGAAAGAGGGAAAGAAAGAGGGGAGAGAGGGAGCGAGGGAGGGAAGGAGGAAGGAAGGAAGGAAGGAAGGAAGGAAGGAAGGAAGGAAGGAAGGAAGGAAGGAAGGAAGGAAGGAAGGAAGGAAGGAAGGAAGGAAGGAAGGAAGGAAGGAAGGAAGGAAGGAAGACGGATGCACCACAGTAAAGGCAAACATACAAAACTTTCAAAATGGAAGACTTGAGTTTGCCTGTAACTTGTTTTTGGCCTTCTGGTGTGTGCACTGCAATTCGGACTATTATTATGTGATTATATTTTTCCCCAGATCTCTGCCTCATTCAGCGCATGCATATATAACATTTCCTTTTATTTTTATTCAGTATGTGACCTTAGAGATCCTACTTAATTCACGCTATCCAAACCCTCCTCAGAACGGAGATTTGTCAATTTTCTCAACAGCTGTTCTGTGCACTCAGAGTATTTGGATACTTCACAAATGTAATGGATTAATTTTCATAGTACCCAGCTGAGGTGAGAGGAATTATTATTAGCCCTTTGT
This sequence comes from Anser brachyrhynchus, assembly GCF_964034855.1. Taxonomy (NCBI): domain Eukaryota; kingdom Metazoa; phylum Chordata; class Aves; order Anseriformes; family Anatidae; genus Anser; species Anser brachyrhynchus. Next base: position 11,060,711 of record NC_137695.1, read on the forward strand.
AGGAACCTAGAGATGAAGGTCAAAAGCTAACTACCTAATTTTGTGTTCCAGGCTGAAATGCTTGGGGTCTAATTGCTTGGGACTTCTTCCAGTACTTTCTAGCAACCTACATATTGCAATTTTAAGACACTTTGGTGACAGTGCTCCAAGCAATGTCAGTGAAATCAACTTTGAGTTTGGCATGATCAACCAGTCTTTTGTAGCAGAGAGACAGGGAAGCCTGGCTGAACTTCAGCCTCTATGACACTTCTTATTTTCCCTTCTACCTCCAAGGGCCTGTCTGCACCTACAGTCTCAACTCTTTTGAAAGTAAGTATGGGGAAAATTCCTCTCACACACCATGCCGACTACCAACATGACCCATGGCCATCATCTTCTAGGTACTGGATACCACCTCCTGCAGGATGCCTCTGTGCCAGGCTAAAGCCAACAAAACACATCAGCACCTCACATGGACCTTGGTGACAGCAGTCAACTCTCCATGGGCTTTTTGTATCTGTGGGGTGCATATTTGGGAGACAAAACTTTACTACACTACCTAGGACAGATCTCCTCAGTCCTAGCTCAAGCCTCCCTTTACTTGTAGTTCAACCTTCAGCTCAAAAGCATGGCTTATATCCTCACGTGAAACTGAACTGGACAGAAGACACGGCAACCCAATCTCAAGTAGGAAAATAGCAAATAAATGATGGCAGACCCGGACCTCAAGTGTACAGCAGCCCTTTCACAGCTGGCTCCCTCACCAAGCAGGTTGTTTCAAAAACACGAGCCCTTGATTGTTCTTACTGTTCAGCTTCACAGGTGGCATAAGGAAGGTCTGGGAGGGCCTTTTGGCCAAAATGTTCCTGTGATAAATATAACAAATGGTTCCTGAGAGATCTGTAGACCTTGTTGTCTCATCAGAACGTAAGCAGTCAAACTGAGAAGAAACCAGCATAAATGCTGTATAACAAGAGGATCTTTCCCTCTTTAGCACAATGAGCTTTGAAAGTCCCAAGACAAAGCCATCTGTGATAATAACGATTTAAAAAGATCAGGGGAAGGGAATTTTGTGGACAGAGTTATAAACAGGATGCGACTAGACCAAAAGACAGAGATTCTTGCCCTCTCCTCTGTGTCTACCGTGTTCTGCAGCCACCACAGGTGCATGGGTAAGTGCTCCCAGACTGGTGATGTAGAAGATCACCGAGATTTAGATCTCCCAGACCTCACCATAACACTTATGCACGTGACACCTATGCACATCTTGTTGTATTTCTTCTTTTAAAAGCTTATTTTTTCAACCATTACATTACTTAGATTAATTTTGGATGTCATTGCAAGTTGCCACGAAGGGAAAATAACATCCTTGTGTATGGCATAGGGACTTATCCTGCTGATAAGTGTTTCTCGTGGATTTCAGCGTGCTCTTCTGGCATATATTCAGGATTCAGGATTCCAGTTTTTGCTAACTATGAATCATATTTATATTATGCCCTGAACAATTTTTCCTCTATTTCTTCTGTTTCCTCCCTCATACAGACCTTCTGTCCCCTGCTCCCATGCCATTACTTTTTCATCCCTACAGTAGACATATTGAGAGAACAGTGAAACTTTCATAATGGTTTCAGCACCATCAAGAGAAAAGAGCAATTGCAAAGAAAGAACAGTTCAAGCTGCGCAGGCATGGATTGCAGCATTCTGAGTACAAATAAAATCTCAGGAGAGTTACCTAGCTATGAAATACTCACAAGCTTCTTCTGCTGAATGATTTTTCAGAACTTTGCAACATGCTCAAATTTTGGAAGATTTACTTAGGAATGAAGCCAGGACAATCCTCCAAACCACAGGAGTTCCCTAACTTCTCAGTGGAGTATTGTTTTAATGTGAAATTATTATAAGCAAAATGTTGCAGGGAACCTCAAACGGAGTCTTAAATTGAAAATGCTAGTCAATATTGGTCAATTCTGACTGCATTAATCTCTTCTGGAATAATATATAGTTGTGGGTTTTTATTTTTTGTTTTTTATTAATGCCGTGTTAACCTTATCATCATGACATTGGTCAGCTTTTAACAAGCAAACTTGCAGTATATTTGGACTTTTTATTAAACAGCTGATAATTGCAGGTCATGGAAAGTGCTGGTACTGTCCCTAGAGCATTACAAAACAATGTTGATTTTTTCTTTATTTACTTTCCAGGTACTCTTGTTTCATTTGAAATTGGTGAGTTGCAGAGAACAGGAAACAGTAAGTATCTTGCTTAAAAATAATAAAATAACACAAAAACATCGTAGTCTAGATATTAAGAGATTTACAGTTATGCATAAATTTATTAATTAAATGATAGAGCAAGTTCAGTGGCTTTTGAAGATCTTGGTGGTGAACCCAGACTAGATGGCAGCTATAAAAAGAAGAAAAATAAGGTTTTCCGTATTGAATCTGGAAAACCAACATCCTTAAGGTCTTCAAGAAAGCAGGCATTTTTCTCTTTCAGGGGTCTTGCACAGAGAGCTCTCCTTTGTTTTCACTCTTTTCAGGTTTAATCTCCAGTTGATATTTTCTGGGGTTCAAACCATTGTCTTCAAATCTGTTCTGTGGCAATGAATTCAGAGTTTGCCAGGCACATAGCTCCAGCTATGCTCCTTTTTCAGCTACAGGTGCAAACCAACAGGATTTCAAGTGCTTTCTCTCACTGCCTGTCCCAGTCCTGAGCCCTGGAGTGACTGTGCAGTCAGGGATGGAAGAGGAGGAGGATGCAGAGGAGCAGGACTACATGCACACGGTGTCAATCACAAATGGGCACTTCCCATGCTGACTGCTTTTCATGTCCATGTGGCCAGCCAAGCCTCCAGTCTTCATCACTGGCTCATTAATACCAGAGAGGAGAGCTGAAGTGGTGGACTCAAGTTTTAAGTGAAATGCTGACTTTTATGAAAGGATACAAATAATTTTAAACCCTTTCTGGAGTTCAAGAATAGGCCAAGCTATTTGTACAGACACAGCTGATGTGTTTTCTTTTTTTTTTTTTTTCCTATGTGAAGGTTAATATGAAGACATCTGTTAGCTGGACCCAAAATTTCACTCACACAGCCTGTCTGAAATCAAAAGAAGGGGTGTAGGAAAAAGACAAGCTGGCAAAAGGGGAACTAGCTAGCTACCATGAAGTAATATGAGATGGGTTTGTTGCAAGACTCGTTTTCACAACTTCAGGCTGTAGTAATCCTTCTTTAAAAAAAATAAGAACTGATTTGCTGGATTACTGGCTGGTAGAGGTTGTTGGTTTCTGCTTCAGTAATTGCAGACTATGTCTTGACTGCCATTTCATAAGGAAAAAAAAAGACATTTTCAGATGCTGTGAAATATCAATATGGAATATATCAAGAAATTTCTGCAAAATCTCAGGGTTGCATCATGATACTATAATGGAAATCAGTGCAGCTGAGCTTTACTGACCAGTGTAAAAATTTTCCTGTTATAAATTCACAGCTACAAGATGTTTGTGTAACTACTTTTCTGCAGCACAGTCATCATAATATTTCATCTACAACATGAAATGATGAAGAGTCCAACAACAGTCTGTAAACATGGAGAATGATGTTCATCTGTAGCTACTGTTAGCATTGGATTATTTCTTCCTGCAAGTCATTTACTCATTAGGAAGTGTGCTTTTGAACAACCGCAAGCATTTGTAGTCACAGATCAAATTCAGAGAACAGTTGATAATGGAAATTATTACTTAATATGCAATTGCTATATATTATTAAAAGTTATTAATAACTGTTTTTGTATTTAAGGTAAGAGGAAAAAATGAGGGTGTGCTGTAGCTTCTGGCCTGAGACTCCAGTGCTCTAATCCAGATAATGCTAAACAGAGTGCTTATTCCTTTGCTGGAAAAATATCTGTAAAAGGATTTTGTCATACAAATTAACAACATTAACAAATTAGCAGCATTTGTATTATATTCGCATTACAACAGCTCCAGTCAGAACAGGATCATCTTATCATGCTAACTGTACAAACAAATGTTTCTGACCTGTAGAGCTTACAGTCTAAATTCAGACACAATAAACAAATAAAATAAATGGAGAGACTGGAGAAGAGGACAGGAGCGAAACAATGATAAGAACACTTAGTTGCATAGACCATGTACATGCATAATTGCAGCTCTATTTATAAGCTAGAACTAAACATGAGATATTAATGAGGTTAGTAATCCCTGCTGGCCAGCTGCCTAGCCATTAAAGGAAGGACAATTTGTCTGTAAGGAGAATATTCCTACACCCTGCTGTGTTGCTGAGCAGGATTTTATAAATGCCATGGGGTTTATTCAGTTTCTTAATACTGCTGGCCTTACCTTCTTCAGTCAGCTATGCAAAGTCAGAAGTAGTACCTCTTATGGCTATATTCTCTTTCATCCACTTTAACGCCGCAGCTAAGGGAGCCCTTTCCTATACCATTCTTTGCAAGGGGACCACTTGACCTATCAGATTAGAAAGTACACTTGTGACCCTAGTGAGTTAAATGTTGCCTCCTTTTAAATGACAGGACTTTCTGTGATTTTTGTTTTAGTGGTAGCAGAACCTTTTATAATATGCAGATATATTACATGGTCATAAACATGTTTCAATAATAAAAAAATGGATCAAGATCAAGTGGTCTCCTCCCTTCCTCTCTGCCTTATGAAGCTTAATCCTGATTTAAAAGACTGTAATTGCTTCTTGTGACACTGGGATTTGTTTTTAACATGATGCTCTCTGCCATTTTCCACTTAGCATGTGGCCCTCAGCCCTGGGCATGAATGCACTGCTGTCCTCAGGGTGATGCTTCCTCCCCCAGTAATGTGTGCTGATGGACACTGTGGGGGACAGCATGTTCATAAGAAACACACACACCTCTGCCTGAATAAATACCTTTCTGACAGGTAAGCCTGCCTCTGGACTGCAGAAGCTGCCTTTTTCTGTGTTGATGCCTCTCTCCTGGGAGACAGAGCTCTACACTGCTTTTGTTCACATGAGATGGGACCTGAATACAGGGAGAAATTAGCTGTAGTTAACAGTAGCAGTTAACAGGAGGGAGGCTGATCTCCCATCTTTCCATCCACCCTTCCCTCACCCCCATCAGTTGTTTTGAAATTGTTTCCTAGGTAGGTATAAGGCAAACTTCCACTCAGTACTCTGCTGATAAAATGCTTGTGCCCTGTGAATGGTCTGCTGTACGTGGAAAGACCGGCCCAGACAAGCAGGCATTGCTTGTTGAAAAGCAGGAAAGCTGCTGGTAAGTGGGTGGTGAATTTGGAGGTAGAAAGAAGATATGTAGCAATTGTAGTCTCCCCGCACCCCATGGGAAGGGACTGCAAAACCCATCTCCTGAACAATCAGTGCTCAGCACTGGGCTGCCATCACCAGTTCGAGACAACCATAAAACACGACCCACTGGAAGCAGCCCCAGGGAGGTATGAATGTGTGCTTGTGCTGTTCTCGTACTTTTAACTTGGCATCTGCTGCTGGTTAGATACCAGGCTAGACAAGTCTTTGGTCTGAGCAGAGCTGTTCTTGCATTTTTATGGCCTTGTCAACTGTCACATTAATTTCCTATGTTTAGGAAGTCATCTCAGATCAAATTACTGGCCTCACCATCTACTTGAGTCCTCTCTCCTCAACCCGTTCATCATGAGACTCTCTTTCAACTTCTTTTACGCAATTTTAAAAATTATTTTCCATTTTTGTTTTCACACTGGCCCAGGTCTCTTGGGACTAGAACGGGAATAACTGAAATACTATGAGAAAGCCTTTTCTCAGGCTATTTACAGCTTATAGAGAAGCAGAAAGGACTAAAAAAACTCATAAAAAAAACAGTTCTCACAAGACTGTCCAACCCAATTTAGCAGATAAAAGGGATTTGAATAGTTTTGAGAACTATTCACAATTTTGGGTGGTTCTCAGTCCTGACTTGATAGGTGCCTAACTCATGTGCACTGCATGCATTTCTAGAGCCACCAGAGATAACACGTTGGACTTATGCTTATTATTTAGTCACCTGCTTAAGAATCAGTGTCGAATATTCCTGTGAGCCTCAATGTGACAAAATTCTTGCCCCAAAACAGCAGCCCTGAAGTCACCATTGAGAGTGTCCCTGTTGTGGTTGCATTCAACAAGTGAAAATTGTTTTTCAGGCCATAAACAAAGCTACTTGTGAAGAAAAAAAAAAAAAAAAAGTCTTCAAGCTTCTATATCGTGGCTTTTCAGACAGACGGCTGAGAGATTGTCCAGAAGGTGAGAAGGGAGCTCTTTGTTTTACATTTCATGCCTTGCTTGAAAGCTGAAAGGAAGTTGGTACTGAAGAGGATTCACTACAGGTAAGTGCTTTAGCATTGTCCCTAGCAGGAAATGTCTTATCAGATATAGCAAGAACAGATCCAACAGTGTTCTAAGACATCTACGGTCCTTGAGGTACAACGTTGGTCACAATAACTTCAGTGGAAAAACCCTCATTGCCTTTAGCTGGATCCAGGTTTCTCTCAGATAATGTTGTCAATAAAGAGCTTTTTCCCTGAGGCGTCTTCAAAGAACAAATAAAATTTATATTACTGAAATTTGGAGCACTGACATGATTATAAGGAGAGTCCAGCCCCCTTCCATCTCCCCTCTACCCCAACCAGAAAATCAACCCCAAATCCCTGAATGTAGTACAAAAGTGAACTTTTGCTCTTCAGTTTTGAGCAGGCGAGTGGCTGCCTGATCAGTAGTGTTTTGGTACCTTTGCTTGAGTTAATTCTGGTACGGAAGACCTTAACAAAGGCTTATTAATCATACTGAGAATCAGCCTGCAACGTAGTCGTACCTATCACACTCAGTCATTTATCCAGAACTGATTATCAAGAAGAACAGAATGGACCACAAACAGTATGAGAGCAGGCTGTAGCTCTACTCTCTCTTTTTAGTCGCTTGTGTAATGCTAGAGTGTCAAGGACAAGGTTTTAATGAATGAGGCCCTGTGTCATTCATCACTACTCTGTCCAGGCCCTAAAGAAAAACACTTTAGCAAGCCAAAATATAAGGATAGAATGGGAAACAGCTTGATGGAGAGCAGTGTATGATTTTCTACAGCCAAAACTCAGGCTGAAACAAAATCTTCTCCTTTTAGGTTGCAACTTACCTATTTGCAGCTAACACTGTAGCTGCCCACCAGCTAAGTGTGTCCCACCACGCCAAATGCAAGCAGGCTAGCACTGCTTATGCAGATCTGGGGACCTGCTCTCTTCACACGTTGTTTGTGTTTCTCTTCCTTTTTATGGCATAGTAAAATGATTTTCTGAGCAAAGTTGATGCAAAATCCTCAAACTGTCCCTATGCATAGTTGAGCAAAAATTGCTTAGACTAGAAGAGAATCAAGGGGGCCTGGCAGTGAAAGAAAGAGTAGTTAGTGTGTCCAAGGTTGAGCTTGCATTTGCAAAGTTCTTCCATTGCAGATACAGCTAAAACAGAGTCATGGTTAGATTCAATGGAAATTCATTGAGAATTAACAGTAAATTCCCATTGGCTTGCTTTTTTTTTCTTTTTTCTTTTTTTTTTTTTTCTTTTTCCAAGTCATTAAGGTTTGCTCTGGAGAAGCAGAGGCAGTTTATTCAGGATACAGGCAGTATTTTCTGAAGGATGGGTGGGATTAGGGTGCAGTGGTGGAGGAGAGGGAGGAAGGGCAAGGAGCCACAGGACATTTGGAAGTGGGGAGGGAATGCAAGGCCGATAAGGGTGATGTCAAATAGATGTGAAAGGACAGCAACAGAAATAACAGAGTCAATGAAAGCTTAGGCTGCATGCACATGTGGTGAGACCAAGACATCTCCCATGTCTCACTCAAGTGGAGACTTAATTCTGTTTGATCTCACACTGGCCCAAGAGAAATCCATGCCTGAAAGATACAAATATCTGTCCTGCTCTGTTTATAGCACTTTCAGTCAAAAATAGCTGGACAGGAGGGAGTCATTTAAGGAAAGCAGTTTGCTTATGAAAATGTTTTTTTCCTGTTTCTATATAATTTATATACACAACCACATACTCACATGTGCATAGCTACATCTTACAAACGAGTTTTTTCCCTAAAGAGGCTCAGTAAAGCAAACACTCATAATACGTTCTCAGAGCTTTGCTTACTAGCAGTGTTCAGAACAAAGAGCCCAGTTCAAAGTCCATTGGAATCAGTGGAAAGATGCCCATTGACTTCACTGAGATTTGGATCAGGTCCCAAGTCTCTCCCTATTTAGAAGCTGGAAAATAGGCTGCAGATTCTTAGCTGTATGTGCTGGGCTAGCTGGGCCTGAAACTAAGTACTCAGAAAAGCCCTACATACCCACGGCTCTACCTTGCAAATGAATCTTTTGTCTCTGTCTGCTCACGGATCACTGAGTTCTTCAAAGTCAGTCAAACAAATAATGCTCCCAGTCATTGGATTTTCTGTCCTTACAAGGTTTGGCAGCTCTCAGAGATGTTATCTGCAAGATGTAACCATCTCTTTGGTCATGCCAAAAGATACAAAGTTGGTCTTCTTCAACAATGAAAAGTAACCTTTTTTTTTGGAAATTGGGGTGGGGGAAGGAAGTAGAATATATTTTGAAGAAATTTTTTTCAGATTCTTTTCTACAAAACAGATATTCTTCAATCCTCCAATAGTCTTGAATATAACAAAGTGTCTGTGGCTTAGTCTTGGGTTAACCCTTAAATTTCCTCCTAAAGCACAGTTTTACCAAAGCAGTGTGGCAAAAGGTTAAAGCAAATGAGCAGTGGAAGCTTTGGGGATGTATTGACCATGCTGGTTCTTATGTGCTTCTTGAGAATTATTTTCTTTATCTACTATCATACTTTTTTTTTTTTTTTTAACTGCAATAACATTTTGAACTAGCCCACTAGAATTTTGGTTTGCTTTGCTTTTAATCAAGACTTAAAATTGCTACTTCAAGCTTAGAAAAGGAATGGATTACAGGCTAGATCCTGTCTTTTGTCTATGAAGAGATCTTCATTTTTGAGGCATTTTAGAATCGCTAAGAGTTTTTCCATTGATTTTAGTGTGAAATGTATTGATTTCAGGCTCAGGAGAAGGGCTGATGGGAGGCAAAGGTAGCTCTGAGGTGGAAGTCAGCACTGATATTTCCGCACCAGAGGAATCCTTCCAAGTCTATTGTTTTATGCAGTGATACATTACTAAAGTGACAATTATGTGGGTGGCATAAAATTTATTATATCCTTAATTATTCATTTCTTTAAGTGCTTGGAGTTGCTCCTAATGTGACAGATGTACAAAATTGTCATGGCACCAGCAAAACGCTTTATTTTTAAAATAAGTTTATTTTACTTTTGGAAAAAACAACAACAGCAACAAAAAACACAGATGTTGGTAGTCATTTATTTTTTTGAGCTTAATTTTCAGTCAGACTCATAAGAGAATTTGTTTAATTTTCTTATCTTTATTACATTTTAATGGCAATTTCATTATTTTAGAAAAATTAATAGTTCCTCCACTTCTTTGTTTGAATATGAGAAGAGTATTATACAATAATTGCGATGAGTGAACTACAACTGACATCAACAGAATTTGTCACTACACATATTATAAATGAAATCAGAATATTGTGCAATAACTGGAAGACAGTCTAAGAAATAACATTTTGAATACTATATTAATGAAGATGCCGACTAACATGTTCATTTAGCTTAAGAATCTCTGTGGAAATAGTGGTCTTGTCTACTGACTTTCATGTAGTCTGGAAAATGCAAATAAGCTGATTTCCATGCTAATTCTGCCCAAATGTAGTGAGTCATATTTAGATACATCAGTTGAACTTCAGTTATAAATTGGATTGAACTGCAATGAAGCCTGATATAGCCAGAGGATATGGCACTTTCAGGATAGTAGTCACACCTATAGTCACTTTGAGTGAAAAACAAGTCAAAGGCTGAGAAAACTCATCTCCAGCTCCAGAATTTTGAAAAACAGGTGAAGTCCATCATCCTGTTGTCCATCATCCTGTCGTGCACAGGAACTCATTTTGCTCATTTGTCATCAAAAAAAGAATACTCTAGATTTTCATCATTGGCTACATTCATCCCATGCCTTCCTTGGTGTAAGGGATATTCTTTTTGTTGCAATGCTACAAGAACAGGACCCATCCCTACATTAGGGAAGTTTCTGCAGATAGAAATGGCAGGCTCACAAGCAATCTGTGATGCACGTGACCATGGAGAAAACAGTGGATTTATTTCTAGGATAAGGAATTACTTAAACAATGCAGGAGTAAAACAATATTTCTCCATTCAAATATCTATTTCTTAATATCTCATAATATCCCAGAATATATATTTTTTCAAAGAAAAAATAAAAGAAAGAAAAAAAAATAAAAAAAATATAAAATAAAAGAAAAAAAATAAAAAATTTTCTCTGTCAAAAAAGACATTACTATTACTCTGTAAGACTGTTAAACACTGGATACCAGAAATTGGTGGTGCATTCATGCTGCAGACATGACACTTCTTGGCTGCAGGTATGCAGATTGATTTTGTGTAAGTGACAATTTAGAGCCATACCCTTGGTATTGCGCGTACATGTCATGGATCCAAGAGAAGACAAAAAGAAATCATCTCATTGAACCCAGTGCTCACCTTCAGTGGCTGAGATGTCGTATGACAGCCCTAGCCTCATCAACTTATGAATCAAAGAATGTGAATGGAAAAACTGTGTGTGTGTGTTTGTGTAATCCTTCTTGGAAAGGAGCAATCCTCTTGAATATATGCCTTGAGTAGAGTATCAGGCTACTTCTGTTCCCCTCACTTAGCTGCCAATTACACATAGCAAACACTGAGACAATAGACTTCTTTTAATATTTCCCCTGATCCCTTGATAAGCTTAGTGCTCACGGAGGAAGGTGAGTGAACATGCTATTTATCTTTGCTGGTCTCTGTGAAAATGAAGATATTTTCTGTTAAGGAAAGAGAAAAGATGACTTGGCATAAGGATTTCTAAGTCACACTAGACTAGGCAAGTTAGGACAGTGATAGAAACTGTTCCTAATTGTTCCTAAGTAATCGTTGAGGAAATTCCTTAATATCTGATGGCATTTTCTCAGTCTTCTCATAACAAAATATGTATTAAAGGTTGATTTAGTGGGACTCAAAGTTCATCAGGGTTTGGAGGTAGAACTGCGAGTCCTTTGTCCAGAAAACTATGACTATGCTAATAATAATTGAGGGGGTTTTACAGACTAATATAAACTTTTATTAGAATGCAAACTAAAAGAAGACGACATTAAATGGATAGAATTCTGATTTTGAAGATAGGATAATATGGTAATAAAAATGTATTAAAACCAGTTTTCCTTCCTATATACCTGCAGGACAGCTTTTACTGAGTCCAGAAAGTTTTAGTTGTTACTGGATAGCAGCAAACACTTCAAAATCTCCCTTGGTCCCTGGGAAAGCCTTGTTACAATTACAGTTTCTGAAATACATTTCTGAATGTATTTGCTCCCTGCATCTTTTGCTATCTCCCAGCTCTGTTCTCTCTCCTGTTTTTTGTACCTTATATCAACTGTCCATCCCTTCACATGTAGCATAGAGGTTTCTCCAGCTGACCATACTCCATACTCAGCTTTTCCTTCCGTGAAAGCAATCCCCAACACCCTGGGGCCTCTCGATGACCCAGTCCCAGAGATGTCAGCCAGAACAAAGACTACAGGCAAGTATTCTTTTTTTGATTTCTTGTCACAAGCTTTTAAATGCCATCACAACACTGTCCTGGTTCAAACTTAACTAATTATATGATTAAACTACCAAACAGGTGAAATGTAAATGTACTTGCTACAGTGACCCATTTCTTTCCTGCGTCTGGGTAGTCTTGACAATGCCACCTTGATCCCAAAGTTTGTCATTTTTTCCAGGTCATTTTGGTCAAATAAAAGTATATGTTATTTCCTTGTATCCTGTTTTCTGCACATTGGAATGGGTTCAGCTGGAACAGTTTTGAGCACAACCCACCTCCAGAACAATTCGAAGCTTTGTGCTGAGGGAGTTTTCTGAAGAGATGGGTGCAGAGCTGTTAAGCTTAAGACATACATTAATTTCCTTTTCTCACTTAGGACTATGTGTTCTTAAGTACAATGGTGTAAAAATAGGGAAATCATACCTATGTTTAGAGAGGAAAAAATGTTTTACTCAGGCCGAAAAAGAGAGAACAACACATTCCTCTTCAATGGATAGTTACAGACCATAGAACTTGGGTATATAGTGGAGCCTTTGTACAGCTCAGAGAAAAGTACTGCAAGGTCGGTTGTGTTTCTCATGTAACCTCAGATTTTGCTTTTAGTTTGCTTGAGGTTTCTGATGAGTATGACAAGAGCTGGGTAACCTCATGTGCAGAGCAAGGATAAGTGCAGTGGTCCGTGTTCAGGGCAAGGCTTTAGCAGTTTGAAGCATCTAACAGCATCAAATCTGATAAAGCATGTAACTCTTAAGTTCTTAAATCTGTAGATGTATGCTTAAGTTTCTGAAAGTTTACTTATTCCAGTGTTGCGTTAAGGGGTGTAGCTGATTAACCGTTACGGGTCCAGTCGGATTCAGGGTACTGAACTATCACAATCACAGATTCACCAGTGTATTCACAATGTATAGAGCCCTTACTCTTGTCGCTTTCAATGAGAACTATCACTGCTAGAAACAATGCAGTTAAGTGCAATTTATTACAGCAACAGGTACACAGGTTCTTTGGATTGCTGGCGATATTTACTGTCTGCAAAAGCAAGCCAGCATGCATGAAATACACAGGTGCGCAGCCTGGAAATTAATGCGTTAAAAAGCACAAAGACTCTATAGAGATTTCTAAGTTTCTGCGGAGATACACAGTATAACCAAGTGTTCAAATCTCACCCAAAGGCGTCTCAATGGGGGGGAAGAGAGGCTCAGCCCATCGACTGATCCCAGGAGTCAGGAGGTCCTCGGAACGGTGTATTCCCTTGGGATGGTATCTCCCCTGACAGTGATATCTTCCCTTACGATGGTATCTTCCCTAACATCCCCTCTCTCTTAGGCCAATTTATATTATTTTCTATCTTTTAGGTGGAGCTTGAGTGACTCTAGTCAAGCATATCTTAGTTATGATTGGTGAAAATGTTCCCGTCTCCGTTTAAAGTAATAGGCTCCGAGAAATCCAGAGCGCATACTCAGTGAGGGGTGGTCACACCTTGGAGGCAGGTAGCTTTTGGGATGGAGGTGTGTTTTAGTATTATAATGATATTATAATGAGCAAAAGTACACTAGAGTACAACATTTGTCAAAACATGACAGGTCGTTGGCTCAGGGTAGCAAAAAGTGCGGCTTATCGGTCTCGGTACGCACAAGAACAATCGAGTCCCCACCTGGTCACAGAGCCTAGCTGTGGTGTCTCCACTCCACTCTACGCTCCGTACTGTTCCTTAAAGCTAGCACACCAGGTTCCCCCAGCGCGATAGCATCTAAGGTTGGAAGCCTAGGGAACGCTTAGGTAATGCAGCTACACCCTACCCTGAAAGCCTCTTCAATGCTCTACATTTTCTTTAAAATGTGAATGTTAGTTTTATTTTCCTAGTTACTTTAGGCAATTGCACCACACCCAGAAGGCGTGAAGAAATAAGGCCAACAGGCCAGTTGGGTAAAAAAATAGCCATTTGAAACTGAGGTAAAAAATTAATTTCCTTTTAAGGTTGTTATACTTTGCTATGTGGTGAAAAGGAACTTCACTGTAGAGCATTCAGGATTTCACAGGCTCTGGTGGGCTACAGTTTTTGTTCACTAGTAAAATCTACCCAGTGTGTTAAGCATATCATTTTGATCCAATTTCTATTTTATTTAATTCTTAAATGTTGTCCTCTACAATGTTTCACGTGTGACTAGACTAACGTTTTTTGTTTGTTTGTTTGTTTGTTTGTTTGTTTGTTTTGAGGGGAAGAGGACCATCCTATTAGCACTGACAGTCTCTGTTTACCCTTCCAGCAGCATATAGACTTTAAAAATTCCCATAGCTACCTGATATTTATAGGCACATTTATTATCCAAAGCATAATTTTACTTGTGGGAAGACACACAAATGCCATGAGTTACAGAACTTCTGTTTTATGTTGTTGTTGGTGGTGGTGGTAGTTTTTTGCTTGTTTTGTTGTTGTTTTTTTCCTCCAACATTTCTTTGAATTTATTATTCTTAAATGGGAGTCACTTCACCTAAGAAGGAAGTGTCAGAACAGAGCTATTTGTCCCCTTCTACCAGCAATTTATAGTAAAAGGGACTTGGGAAGTAGCAATTCATTCCAGCTGTCTGGGATATTTAAGTGAGAGGATTCCTCTTCAGGAGTTGCTTTTGTCCCATTATTAGTAGATGGTGCTTAGATGTGCTACCTACCTTTTAAATGGCGAGTTTAATTCTACGCTACTTATTTCAAAAATACTTCACACATTCTGGGTAATATTTTGACCGATTAAAAAAAATACATATAGTGCATGATTACAAAGATTTAACCTACTATTTCTGAGAGAAAATCTTCAATCTGAAGACTCAAAGAGTTTTTGTAACAAAAATATTTTAATACGAGGAAAGAAATCAGTCAGCTACAGAGATAATGAAAATAATAGGTTCATGCTGAAATTTTAATCTAGTTGCACAAAAATATACTAAGAACACCAGTGGTCTATGCAGTGGTATCTAGGTTGTGATTCTGACATTAGTTGTGGACAATTCCCATTTATAGTGCAGTTAGAGGATTAGTGTGGGCTGTTCTCCTATTTTTAAATATAAAAAAAACCTATACAGAAATCTAGGTACTTAGGATAAAAAAAGAATTTTTGTCTACATAAGAATGTTACCCCAAACGAAAAACACAGCAAGAAGGAACAGACAAGCAAGTAAATGAAGCAAAATTCCATTTCTGACAATGGAAAATGAAGAAAATATGAAGTGTTAAGCACATCTGGAACTATATTTGAACAAAACTGGTTAAAAAAATCAGAGATTCTCTAACCACCCCAAAATCTTTTCCAGCGACAATGCTAATGTAAATCTGAGTAGTTCTGCAGTGAGAACAGGATTGGACTCCCTATCTCACACTGACTGTGTTGCATGGGACAGAAGATTTTCATCTTCTCATTGATTTGCATTTAGGGGAGCACACTTCCCATCTGCAAAAGAAAAAGAAGCAAAGGGATTCACAAACTGCAACAATGGCATTAATACAAATTACTCGGATGTCCATGCACCCAACCACAGTTGTACTGCTACTTATGCCCTGTGTGTAAGGAAGGAAGATTGAAGTAAATTCTCAATTCTTTTTTTCTTTCTTATCCTCTGAGTATAAAGACCGTGGACATCTGGTGTTGTTACACTCCCCTTGGGCTGTTTTTTGTTCCCAGCACATGGAGCTCTGCGTCCCAGGACTCACAAAATCTCTGACCAGGCAAACAATGATATAACTCAGACCTCTGCTCTTAGGGAGGGACCACTACAGTGAAAGTTCAATACTTTTGAAGAGGATGTTAAAACTCTTGGCAATTATTATTAGAGAAGCAATGTAGCCAGTTCTCCACAAATCCACTAATGCTTCATAGTAAATCCAGCAGCATTCAAATCCCCATACACCACCAACTTTCAACAGCAAAGAGATGAAGCAACATCTTTTGTTACCAAGACTGCATTATCTAAACAGAATATGACGTATCTTGCCAAAAAGCAGCAAAAAATAAGCACAATAAGTACCAAAAACATGGGCTGAATTTTATTCTGAATTACCCTGATATAAACTGAAGAGAACACGCACAGAGTTTTCTTGCACTTCCAGCAAGTAAACAATATTTGGGTGCTATGCTCTGAGATGCATAACCAAAATTTTGTTTGAAGAAGGTTTACAAGAAGATCACAGAACTTGGCATATTGATGCAAATGCAGAAAGTCAGAGTTCTGGGACACACAGGAGACAAAAGAAACCGCTAAAGCTCTTGATTGTGGCCAACTGTCCAGATTGTAAACAGAATGACTACAAGGTTGCAGACAATATAGGACGTATGAATAGATTTCTTCCTCTTAACACTCTTCATAACCCACTTTGAGGGAAACACAAACACACAGAGCATGAATAAAGTTTCTGCTGTCTTTCATCTTCCCACTCTTCAGAAACTGGGCAAGCTTTCAGCCTGTGGCTGCCTATTACTAACTTTAGCTTGTTTAGTTGCTTGTTTGTGCCCAGCTAACCGATTCATCATGAGAAATGCTCCATGCTGGCTCCAGAGCTGGCACCTCTGAAAAAAATTACTTCCCTTTTTCTTTTGTTATTGTTTAGTCTCCTCTATTATTGTCAAAGTCATATTACACACAAGAGATGGGCTAGTCTCCCCACTGAAGTATAAGATTGATATAGGAATATGCTTAAAGCACATCTACTCAGCACTCTCAGAAGCAGATATTTAGTGTACTGATTTATATTTTTTATTTTTTGGTCCTGAATGTAGCATTTATTTGCTTGCATGTGAGAGCTATCTTGAACTCCTTCATATACTTATCAAGGCCCAGTTACTGCACAAGTTGATTCTGTATGAAAAAAAGTGTGTAATTGTCAATGAGGTCCCACCAGCAGGTTTGCTTTGTTGACTGGGACCTCATAGTTTTTCTTAGTAGAGCAGAATGTTTTCAAGACTCCTTTGACCCTATGAACTCAAGTCTGTACTTAAAAATATTGTAATTGATGTAATCGACGTAATAGATTATTTGTTTTCTGAAAACCAAGGATGTTAATATTTAAGACAGTCTTTTTGCCGATTTTTTGCCAAAAAAAGGAAGTTCCATGTGATGCTCATTAGAAATGGCCCAAATCTACGTGATTCGATTTTCGAAGCAATGTGAACACAAATTTGTTTCTAATCTTCTGTGAACCTTCAGTTCTGGAGCATGTAACAAAGTTTTGGATGAGATATTCTCATTTTAAATAAGAATCTTACTTTGGATGAAATAATCTCATTAAAAAAATAAATATAAGACCTTACTCTTATTTTAATTACCTCATACGTGCTCTGATGTAAGAAAAAAAAAGAGATTTTCTTTTCTGGAATTGTAACTTAGATACAGATTTGTTCTTAAAAGTAATATATCTGAAACAAGCTATCTGCTTTCTCCTTTTCCTAATCTATAATATCTAAAATAATACATGAACAAACAGAAAGAAAAGGTTGCAGTTGAGGCAAAAAGATTGACTTGTTTATCTCTAAGGACCGTAAGTGACATAGACCACAATCTTTGTGAGAACTGCACAGGCCATTCAGGAAATTATAAACATATTATGATAGAAATATAGTAGATACAGTCATGGTAGCTCAACAATACTGCTGTAAATATTTTTTTCCATCTGAACTGTGTTCCATTTCTTCTTTTCAATTCCTTCTCCCTCACTTCACTTTAAAGAAGCCTAATAGAAAAGACAATAGAAATAATGGAATTCACTCAACTAAAAGGAATGTTTTCACAGAAAAATAAAAAAAAAATAAAAATCAAAAAAGCTACTAGGATGAAAGAAAAACATCTCAAAGATGCCCTTTATGATGACCTCAATCATAAAATAAACACTGAAATATCAAGAATGTGAAAATGAATTTTCAGTCAAATAAATAAATAAATAAATAAATATCATGTCTTTCCAGATTGGAAAAAGGAAGAATGAAAAAATAATCCATTCATATTCGAGCCATATGGAACAAAGTGAAATAAAGGATGTATCTTGACATATTTAAGGCCTAAAACCACAGGAATTTCCACATTTTTCAAGACAAATGGCATTCAGAAGGAACTTAGCCCTGGAGCAGGGTATATATTTATAGTTATTCCATAGACTTTTCCAGCACAAAATAAAACACTGGACTACTTTCTTCATTAGCAGAGCAAGAACTGATGCACTTAGGGCTGATAACAATAATGTAAAGACAGAAAACCCCTGAAAGAAAGTGGAAACTAGCTCTTTGGCATGCCAGTCAGTGTGTTCAGGTGATTCTGTCTCAGCTCTAGGCGCAGGGCTTATT
Source organism: Anser brachyrhynchus (assembly GCF_964034855.1). Taxonomy (NCBI): domain Eukaryota; kingdom Metazoa; phylum Chordata; class Aves; order Anseriformes; family Anatidae; genus Anser; species Anser brachyrhynchus. The sequence continues at coordinate 11,078,757 of NC_137695.1, forward strand.
CATGTATAATGTTTGAGTGACCACAGCAGAGGCAGTGATACCACCTTGGATTTACTCCTACATAAGCAAGCAGGGCAGAGGACCAGCTTGGCTGAACAGGGAACTCCTATTGAAACTTGGGCAGAAAAAAAAGGTATATGATCTCTGGAAGCAAGGTCAGGCCACAATGAGATCACAGAGCTGCAGTTCACATTTGTAGGGAGAAAACAAGAAAAGCCAAAGCTCAACTTGAGCTGATAGTAGCCATTGTGGTGTCAGACAACCAAAAAAAAAAGGCTTTTTTAAAGCATGTCAACAGCAAGAGGAGGTCTAAGGAAAATATTAGTGATGATGAAGATGGTCACCAAACAAGTAGGGATGAGGAAAAAACAGTGGCATATAAAGCCTTTTTTTGCCTCAACTTTTAATATAAATGATAGATCTTAGGTTGCCCAGTCCTCTGATTTTGAGGACCATGACCAGGAGAACAGTGATTTTCTATTTGTGGTCACCAAAATTGTAATGGGCCAGTTTTATCAGATGAATGTTCATAAGTCCATGGGGCCTGATGGGGTTAACCCCAGAGTACTGAAGGAGTTTGTGGATTTTATATAAACCTCTTTCAACAATTCCTGCTGGCTGGAAGCTAGCCTGTTGATCTACAAGAAGGGTACAAAACGGAGACCCAGGAAACTACAGGCCTGTTAGTCCAGTCTCAGTACCTGGAAGTTATGGAGAAGATTATCCTGGGTGCTATGATCTTACAGATGGATGGGACTTTCTGAAGCTCTTCTGTTACTTCTCTGACCTGTCTGGACATAAACTTTCTCCAGGCTGGAAATCATTTTAGGAGAGCATACTCCGGCAGGCTTTTAGTGCGGCTGGCCCATACTGACAAAACCCAGGTCTTCAGCTCATCCACACTATACGTACAGACGTACTTTCAGTCTTTAGTACCAGATCAGAGCCTCTCCAGAGTGTAGACACCATTTCATTTTCATTCTCCTGCTCCAAAAATAAGGGACTCTCAGACCTGGCCATTTCTGCTGAAAAAGAAAGGGAAGAAAGCATGAAATAATCCAAGTCAGACCAAGGGAGTGATAAAACACAGCAATGGAGAGCTGCCTGCCAGTAACAGAAAAGGTTACTACTGCTTCTGGGGACAGGAAAAGGGGTTACCAGAACCCCTACCTCCTGCCACATACCCAATGGTCAATGCAGCAATGACTATTTTTTTCAGGGTTTCAGGGCAGAAGTAAGTTGTGGGCCTACAGTGATTTTAGAGAATTTTATCTGTGCCTAGAAATTACCCTGCCCAGTATGTTACCTGCAAGGCCAATTCTGCAATGGCATCTGCATACCCTGATTTCCACCCACTAGCTGAGTGTGACTGTGGGGCTTGGGCACTAGTGATTGGCAACAAAAGCAAGTCTTCTGGGCTGCATATGAATATTTGCAGGTAGAGGGGAGGAAGAATGAGCTCTTCATTTCAAAAAATAGTTCCTCAGAAGGATAATCTAACCCTAATGACTTTCAAAAATTAGTATTGCATATTGCCAATAGAAGAGGCTAAGAACTTTCTATGGGCATTCTAAAGTGCTACTTAGCACTATAATTCAACCAGCAATTCAATTTTCCAAGGTATAAATTCAGGCTATGATGTGTAAAAAAGACACAATTCAAAAGACATATGAATGGAATTGGAAATGTAAGCATGTGTGATTCATTCTGCCAGCATCATCAGCTTTATAAATGCAGGTTCGAAATACCCAAGGTCAGTATTTCTGTTAGAAAAGTGAAAGGAAACCGCATTCATGAAAAACAACAACTTCAAAGATATAATGAGGGATTTTGTGAGAAGTAATAGTTTCTTTCAGAAATTAGTTCTCCCCATGGCATAATTCTCCCCATGGCATAAAATGTAACAAAAACAGTGCAAAGATCTGAGTGTCAAAATTGTCAATGGTTTGTCTCAATTTGGATTCTCCCATACAATCAGATGAGATCTAGAAATAAACAACTTTTCTATTACCATTTCTTCATCCCCTTGATATTCTGTAAGTTTCCCCCACACATTGCTGTACCACAAATTGCTTTGCTCTTTTCCATATTTTCTGTCAGGTATTGATACCCCTGTTATAATATCTCCATTGCCTAATTCTTAGCGCATACTGAAATTAGTGCACTTTTGGAAAAGTCTACACTTTTGTTATAAATTCATTTATGTTCAGTATTTACTATTTTCCTGAGGCATTTACTTTTAAATTTGTGGAGTCAATCATACATAAATGTTGAAATAATATATTTGAAACAAAGATTAGTTTGATCTTGAGTTCCTAAATTTGCAGAGACAAAATTTCATTTGATTTAATGAATAATGCATCTGACTTCCCAATTCATAATATCATGATCATCTGATTATTCTTTGTATCTGCATGTTACAAATAAGGTACATGAAAGCAAGTTGTTGCCCTCTAATGGAAAGCCAAAATTAGAAAATATTGGGTGCTCAGTATGCTCAGTATTGTTTTTTTATGACTGCTTATTAGCCCATCCTTTTTTTTTTTTTAATGATTAAAACTTCTATTTTGTTTGCCTGCTAGATGATTGTGTTATAAAAGAGCCATATCATTAGCAAAACACAAGCAATGTTCTGCTGTCAGAGTATTCTGTTCACATTTTATCTGTCTTGACTTCATCTCCAAATCTTACAAATTCAGTGCTAAACACCATGTTGAGAGAACCTCTCTGATAGTAAAATCTGTAGTGTGCATTTTAAATATTCACTCCTGTTTGATGAATCTTTGATTTGTCTTCTATGGCTGAAAATGTGTTTGAAAACAGGTTAAAATCTACCCTGCTCTCACTAAGCTTTGTCTTTATTCTCTTAAAGATATTTTTGTAACATATTTTGGTTTATTAATTCTGTTGTTGATCTTTTCTCAGTTTGAGCTTCATAATTTATTTAGCCATTATAACTTAGAATAGTATAGATGAATATAGCAAATCTTGTTATTTACTACCACCTCTTCCAACAGTTGTATCAATTTCCTTATAACTCATGTAAATCCTCTTGGATTTTTCTCTACTGCTTATATTGATGTGATTTTTATTGATTTTGCTTCACATTGAAGAGTTGTGGTTCTGCTGAAATTTTTGGAAATGTTTTTGAGAAATTAATGGTTATTTTGGCTAGTTTTGTTTTGTTGATAGAGGTCTGTATATTCTCATTTATATATGTGAGGGGATTACTTCTGTATTTAGACTGTATTTTTTCTAGAATTTATGATACTGTCAAAGAGGAAGGGCTTGAAGATGATATCCTGTGATAAGTCAAGACTTTCTGCATCTCAATCTTTTTTTCAGTTTGAAATTGCTGCAATAAATGGCACTATTCTTGGTCCATTGCAGTCAGTTCTGTTTTACTTTTTGGGATTTTGTTTTCTTTTATTTTATCTCCTTTCTTATCACATATAACTTGTTATATTTAGTTATGATGATCTGGATATCCAGATATTCATGTACATGTTTTCCTATATATATATGGTACCTGATAGCTCTGTTGGGAGAAGTCCAAATTTACTTTATGAATATCTTCATGAGGAAACAGATATAATTCATGGGCCTCTCTACCAGAAACAATTCAGACATCTATGCATCATTCTGTTTTGGAAACTCATGCTATATTTGTACATTTATTTCTGGTTGTTTTCCCAGCCACTGGGTTTGAAGTTCCTCATTAGCCAGTTTGCTGTAGGCTTATCTAAACAAGATGAGGTTGAAGCTTATTTGAAAACTGGAAAAGTTCTTGCCTTTATTCTTTGTTTAGTTCAGATTTACTTCTTCTTGCTTTTTATTTCTTTGTTTCTTTTTATTTTATTTTACTTTTTCTAGTCCTCAAAAAGTTTCACACAGTTAGATTTAGACCTAGATGTTATTATAGGAATGGAATGAGACACAGTAAGGCATTAAATATTTCTTTAATTATGTTCTCAATGTCATTGAAAGTACATTTTTACTTATCTATAACAATTTTAAAAATATAACTTTTGTAAACAGGAGTGTGTGCCGGTAAGAGGTGACATGCCTGGTGTAGTAGCAATCCGGGTTTAGTTTCCAGTAGATCCTTACTGCGTATCCTTGCTGTCAAGTTGTGCTTAAGCCTGCAAAGTAAACATTAATCTCTACTTCACAGGAATAACCAATGTTTCCAATTCTACTTTAAAACATACGCTTTAGTTGAATTTAGAGGTAAACCTTACTTTCCTTCTAGCTAGGGACCTAGCTAGTTGCTATAGACAGAGGTAGATGGCAGAAGTACCATTCCCATAACCATGTTATTTACAAATATTTTATAACTTTTTTTAGTACTATATTGTTGATATGAACTAGGGGTTAGTAGCACATGTTTTTGTTTTTCTTATCTCTAAGTGACCAATTTTCATCTACTGCAGTACATGATAAGAATATATTGCCATGGATTGAATAGAGTTAAATGAGAGAAAGTGAAATTGGAATGAGACCTCTTAAATTCAGTTATGTTCACCATATGGTAAGAATGATTATTATGCAATTTACAAAGGTAAAGTATTGTTTTAAGATAAAACATTTAGAAAAGCCTTCCTAGAACTCCAAATGCCTTTAAAAAATTCATCCAAATTCCTAATCCCTGAAATGCCTTTTTGACCATTAATCAAGCCATACTGGCTTTTGCCCTTCACATTTTTCTTCCGACTAATCCACAGAAACAAGCAAATAAATTACACATTAAAATTTATGAGTACAAGTTTTTCCTTCCTTCTAACTGATGTGTGTGATTTTCCCTGGAGAAATTCCCTCCTGCATAAGAAATTAAAGCTTTTAAGCAGAGAATAGTTCCACTGTCAGAAAGAAAAACAAAACCATTGCCATAACCATGTTATTATAATATATTTCATAGTTTTGAATACTATGCTGTCCATATGAATGAGGGCTTAGTAGCATATATAACCAGAGTTAGCTCCTGACTGTTGCAGTATAATACAGGTCGAAAAATCATTTTGTAGTTTAAATGTTTTTTTTCTGCCAGCAAGAAAATTTAGTGATGGTTTATTGTGCAAAGAAGCCTCAAAAGAAACAAAACTCTCAAAGCAGCAAACCTTTCAGTTCTTTTGCTCCCCTGGCAGTTGAAATTAACACTTGCAGAGTCTGCAAAGACTTTGGTTTCCAGTCCAATCAACCGCATTTGAACGAGATTATCTGTTTATAGTGAAAGGACAGAAAAAGACAGACTCATGACTTGAGAAGACTGTCTTGATTTAGAGGAAAATTTTCTTCAGTTTCTAAAGACTTTTCAAAACCCAAAGATAGGTTGTTATTTTAGTCAAGAGTAACACTTTGAGGTCAAAATGGACCTTCTGAAAACCACAAAGACGAAGATGTCTGTGGCATTGTAAACTCCTGCTTACCTGATAAGTTACAATGGTATTGCTGATGGAAGTTACTGCAGCATACTTGCTAACATCATTTTTGCATAATAAGCTTTTCAAAACCAGATTATTTATGCAGAAAAGTGAGGACTTTATCTTGGCTTCCAAGAATATATCCAGTGCACAGTTATCTGCTACACTATAAATACACATTTTTGCAAGTGAAAGAAAGCATAATTGTCTACTGCCAGTAGAGCTGATTGTGAAAAAGATAGTGATTTTTTTTTTGGGTCACATCAAGATGAAGCCTTGATTAGTTCTATATTAAGCCAAACCAAGCTTTGCTTCAAACATTTCAGCCAAGAAAGCCTTAGTTTTAACATAATGTATGTAAGAATGTTATCTATACATTCCCAATGTGATTTCTCCAGTCATAGAGTGCTACAAAGGAAGGACAAGGTCATGGCTGCTAAAATTTCACCTGCTGCGCACCCAACATTTTAAGAATGTAAATCTGATTGTAGGCCCCTAGCAACGAGCTTTAACAAAACAGAAAGCAGCAGAGTAACATTCTGTTTGCAATCAACCTGTTTAACGCAATTATACCTAACAGTTGCTTAGGTAGGTTCATTCTTCTAAATGACAGAACAAGGGGCACTACTTTTTATTTGAATTACCTGGCAAACAGCTTTACTGAGATCAGCTGGATATTATTCATAGAAGAAATAAAATTTAAAAAAAAATCCTAATTATAGATTAGGTTTGAGTCAGCCCTGCAATAAACTGGCAAATAGTTTTATTCTATACAGCACAAAACAAGAAAAGTTCACTTTTTCTGATTAGAAAAAATAAAAAAAAAAAAAGCATGAAAAATACAATATTAGAAGTTACTAGAAAGCTTGTATTTTCTCATTTTATCTTCAAGACAGCTTACCTGGAGGACTTGACTTTTCCAAACTAGGGGGTATTTTAAGACTGGATTATCAGAGGAATTACATAGACTTTTATTTAGCAGCCAGACACAAAGGTATTATTTAGAAGAGAAATGCAATCTGTTTGTAAAAAGCATTTCTACTGAGTCTTAAAACTACAGTATTCAGAATATAACTCCCACTTTGGCCGTGGCTGCTTAGCTCCAACTTTTCAATTTCAAGGTAAATTTGATTTTTCTTTGCAAAGCAAAGGTTTTCCATGTTCCGCAATGTTCAGAAGAGAGCCGTCTCTGCTCCAGAAATGAGTACTGATGCTTTCACTGGAACCTTCAAGTTGTAGTCAGTGTCTGGATAAGTTGAAAAAATGCAGTCTGTCTTGAGTTAGTTGCTGAGCTTTCACCCAGAAAGAGATTTAATGGACTCAAGAGATAGCGCAGCTTCATGCATTTTGAGGGAAAATAGTTTTTTGGAAAAAGGGGCTTTGTTTTTGAAATAACTCAGTGGCACTTCAGGGCAGGTTGGGAATAGAAAGGTCTTTCATGTCAAAAAAAAAAAAAGATAGAAAAAGGAATGGATAGCCAAATAATTGCATAAATTTATTTGACATATCTAAATTCTCAGCTTGACTATAGACAGATAGAATTGCATATCTGGAAAAAAAAAAAAAAAGTACATTCATTTTCTACCTTTTAGTCTTTCCAGGTCTGCTTTAAAGACTGAAAAATTTCAGCAAAGCCACCAAGATTTTGGATGTTTAGTCTAAGCCAAAATTTACTGCCAAAATGTTGATTCCTAGCTCACGACAAGTATTGGAAAAAAAGCATGACCTGAATTGGTACTACTTGTTCTCATAATCTAGAAGAGGAAGGTGGGGAGGGTTTGTTATTTTGCTTTGTTTGTTTGTTTGAAAACTTAAATATGAAAATTGCCAATGACTGTGGGAATGGGTACTCATAATAGCAGCATTTTGTATTTCTCTTCACAAGCCTAATCAAAGTATCTGATTATAACCCTTCCCTTAGTACTTCATGCATTGTCTCCTTGAGAGCACAATAGATGTAATTTTACTCTTTCAGACTAAACGATTTTCATGCTAATTTCATTGCCGTTATCCATCCCACACGTGGTGCTTTTCTATATAAATGTGTCTGACCCATGGCTTCTAACTAGCAGTCTGAAAAAAAGTAGCTTTCAAACACAATAAAAGGTAGAAGTCATAGCAAGGAGAGTTAATAACAGAAAGTACAGATATAAAGGCACATCTTGGACAGCACAAATTTGTTAAACAGAAGCTGAGTTAGAGGAGGATTACAAAACCATACTTGATTACTCTTCACTTGAAATAATTCTTGTAAGCATATCATATATATTAACTCCTGCTAGATAATTCTGCATATCAACAATTTCATTTACATAAATGTCTGAGGTGTCACAGGTGTCTCTGTGTCTGAAATTTGTGATTCACCTTTGTCTCTGCTCAAGTATTACAACTATGGAAAAAAATTATAAGGTAGCTGAAACATTAAGAGAGCACATCCTTGGAAGGCAGCGGAAAACAGCAGTCCAGTTGAAGCATTCTACTGGTAGTCATGTAAGAATGCTCAATGTTACTGCTTAGACATAATCACAGAATATCTCTTTAAGTACAAACATTGACTTCTTCTAAAACGTAAAGACGATAAAGTAGAGTGGTACAAAAACAGTGTGGAAGTACATGGCAAGTTATAACATGCATGTAACAAAACCAATTTTGTTTGTTTATTCACTATTCAGCTATGAAAAAATGAAAGAAAATTAAGCTGGAAAGGACCCCAATTCTAGAGGAATTCAAAAATTCAGGATCCCCTTCACAACACATGAAGTTCCTGTGGAGCAGTTAACTTTTGCTTTTCCCCAACAGTGTGAAGCATCACAGCTACCTTGGCATTCCCAGCTGGGACCTGTCTCCTGCAGTTAACCACCTGTATTTATTCAGATCCTTTCTTGTAAGAGAGACCCTCACCTGATAGCAGCCCTCCAGTACATAAAGGGGGCCAGGAAAGTTGAGGAGGGACTCTTTGTCAGGGGGTGTAGTGATAGGACAAGGACTGATGACTTTAAACTAAAAGAGGGTAGGTTTAGATTAGATTTAAGGAAGAAACTCTTTACTATGAGCATGGTGAGGCCCTGGCCCATGCTGCCCAGAGAAGCTGTGGATGCTCCATTCCTGGGAGTGTTCAAGTCCAGGCTGGATGGGGCTTTGGACAGCCTGGGCTGGTGGAAGGTGTCCCTGCCCACGGCAGGGGGCTTGGGATTAAATGATCCTTAAGGTCCCTTCCAACCCAAACCATTCTATGATTCTATGGTCTATGAAAATTGTAACATTCTTCAATATACAAAACATTCTTTGAACGTCATTCGTGCAGTGTTTGGTTGCTATTTAAAAGGCTTTGTCAGAAAGACTGAGTCAGATATGGAACCCAGGATTGTACTGGAATACAGTTTTAAATTACTTCCTACTGATCTGATAAACAAACCCTCCCTTACTATAGAGTGCCAGTTTATTGTATTTTGCAATCATGACAGCAAACTCATTGTGAATGTATTATTTTTTTCCCCAAAGCATAACTTTTCATGAAGGAAACCTTTGCTTTACATCAAGACAAACCTGAATTGTTTGATAGACCAAGTCAAAGCCATCCAGCCTCAGCTTTCATCCTTCAGTTCAGTTGAAGTTTCAGGTTATCTTGAAGCAAACACCACATCGCATCAGATGGACTTGGACCGCAGCAGAGCTAATACAACCTGCCTTGCCCGGGGTTGTGTCCAGTCTCCAGGGGATCCTGTAGTTCCTGCTGGCAGTGGTGTGCTGCCCATCGGTGACTGTGAGTGTGCAGAGCGGGAAGCTAGCCTGGATGGATGCAAATTGCTGCCTGCCCCTTTGGTGTGCCAGCCAGCTGAAATTGTTTGGTGTTGTGAATTTAGGAAACAAGAGGAATAGATCCTGTCTTGAATGATGTCTTCATTCACAGCAATTGGCAGCATGTCATAACCACCATACCCTGTGAGGGTTTGGTGTGCCTCTGATATTCCCAATCCTAATTTTCTTGCTGCTTTCCCATTGTGCAGTGGGAATGTCTTTCTGTTCCTGTTTCTATAGAACCATTTATTGTCTATTTAGGTTTTCTAGCTTGAGCATGGACCAAAGCCAGCCATGCTTTTTCTTTATTCTTGGTCCTTCCCTTTCAGAGGACTTTCAGGAGAGCAGTCCTTGCACCCCCTCTCATGGCCTGGGTGAACGTCTAAGCAAAGCTTGGAAACAACGAGGTGTCCCAGAGCCCTCGTAGGCCCCGTGTGAAACTCACTATCTAGTCCATAGATGGGGCGGTTGTCATGGAAACAAAACTACATGGAAATACTAAAAATAAAGCTGGCCAGACAAGCTTGATAGTTTTTTAGGCAGAAAATCAAAGTGAGGGAGTGCCACGGATATACTTGGATTTCAGACAAGCATTTGATAAGGTAGCATATGATAGTCTAGGGAGAAAATTAAATCAATTTGGCTTAGACAACAACATAATTAGCCCAATCAGAAACTGGTTTGTGAGCTACTGACAATGGAAAATTATAAATAATTCATTAAGGAGAGAGAAATTGGCTGGTAATGTCCCACAAGAATTGGTATTTGGCTACCTGACTGATGTCTGGATAAATATACCTAGAAAATTGCATAAAGAACAAGGAGTTTTCCAAGACACACTTAGAGGAAAGAACAATTTGGACTGATTCACTAAAGTAGTGACTAACAAATATGAATCACCATACTAATTGCTGTGAGTAGTGTGTGTTGAGGGGAGACTGATGAGAACGCATGACCAAATTTTCCAGCCTTTCCAACCCAAACACTTTGGGCTTTTGCCTGCCAGTGCAACCTTTATGCAGGTAAGCCTGATTTTACATGGCTCCTTCCAGCAGAATTGGGATAATGGCTCAAAGAACTGGGCTTTAGTTTTATTGGATGGAGAATCAAAAAAATCCTTCACTCACACTTTTCTCACCTTCAGACCTACATTTCCCAACATCTCCTTCAATATCAACCATATTGAGTAGCAGCATAACAGCAGGCCAGCACATCAGGTCCCTGGGCTGGTATCCAGCCATGTTAGAGAACACACAAACCTCTTCTCCATTATCAGGTAGCTCAATATATAACAGCAACTTTATTCAGAGGTGTGAACATGCATGATTAAGCTAGACTACTGCTAGGAATGTCTATAACAGAAAAAGTAATTATTTTATTTTACCTTCTTAATAACAAGAATATTGTTACTGTCTGATCTCCTGTAGTGACACCTTTACTGCAGAGAGCACAGTGCTAATAAGGTATTACACAGAAACATTTAGGATGGCTGTAGTTATTCAGTCTCTCACACTATTATTAATCATTGAAGTCATCCAACTTTTGCAAACATCAACTTAAAATAAGCACCAGCAGCCAAACTTATAAATACTTCAGAAGTCAAGACTTGTTTATATTTGAAAATGTGGTGGAATAGTCAGAATAGCTGTTTCAATGTAAACCCTCAAACCACTATTTTCTTAAACAGCTATTTCACTTAATTTTTGAAGATAGGCAACCTCTGAGTCATCAAAATTGTCTCCCCTGTCACTGAACAGGGTTTTTCAGATAGCCAGTTTTATTTTAGATCTTTTCCTCATAGTCTGCTGATTTATCTATTATTCACGTAACTGCATCTTCCTCTGTCCTTGAATTATTTAAACTGTTGTGCATCTGGAAAAACACTCTTTCCACTCTTTCCAGTCAGATCCTATTATAAGTAGATATTTGCGTCTAATCACAGGTATTAGTGAACCTAGAGACTTAATATATCTAGTATTATGATCTTTCTTGGATGCAAAACCCCATCAATACTATTTATAAAATACTTAGAGCTTTCAAGTTACATTTTATTTGGCAATAATTTTTTCCTTGTTGTTGTTATGAAACCAGACTGGCTGTGCTAAGACCAGGTTCTCCCACAAATTGACCTATAGAACCTTGGGCTGAAGACAAAATTTATATTTGTGAATTAAAACTGCCATCTTAATGAGAATATTATTGAGTTATTACCCTAATGCTCAATAACCCATTTCTTGGAGATATTTTAAATATGAATCAATAGCTGATTCCCCTGAGATCAAATAAGTTAAGGAACTGAATGATGCAAACAAAATCTATTTCAAATTAAATTTGGGAGGCGAGTTGGTTATCAGGACACAGAGCTACCCAATGCACAGCCTCTGCATTAAGACCCTGTCTCCTGGAGGACCATGGCCCATCCATCTCTCTACTGCAGGCAAGTGGGCAAGGAGCATCCTGCTCAGCACATGCTCCTCCAAACCCACCTTGCATGAAGAAGGGGTTCTTTTTTCCTAGTAGCTCTGAAGTTTTAAATTCCATTGCACTGAATCAATCTCATAGGGTTTGATGTCAGTACATAGGGGGTCAGATCTGCATGCAGTACTCCAGCAGGGTCCCAGCCACAACCTGCACAACGTCATTAAAGCTACTCTGTCTCTAAAGAAAGTACACAGCCTACAGCAATCCTACCACTGCCTTTCATTTCTGATGGGTGCACCATAACAACAGATCAAAGTCATTCTATAATCAACTAATTCAGCTGGATTTCTTTTTATTTCAGTGCAAAGAAGAGATAAACAACAGCCAGTGAACTCGTTTGTATTATCCATATTATACCTGTACAGTGCACGTTCAGCTCTGCTCCCAAACGTGCTACTTCTGCACTGAAAAAAGCAGTTAAAAACCTCAGGACCACTGCAACCAACCTACACAAAAATCCAAAGCAGACTGAAGGTGAAGGCTACACAAAAAAAAAAAAAAAGTAAAACAAGAAACCTTATTTATAGCAAGTCACAAAGTGCAGTTTATTGTGGTGTTTTATCCTCCTATGCCACACATTATTGTACATACAATAGCAATGTGCATGTAATAACGTAGTTTATTTATAATCTCACAAAGGTGCATTAATGTAAATGAACTGTGAAGTATTAGGAAAAAAAAAAAGTTAAATGTACTAAATATTAGCATTCCATTTCCACAGCCCTGGATTCAAAGGTGTTCGGATATTTTAAGTAGAAATATAAATAATTCAGTGTTGTATAATATAATACAGAAAAATTCTGGAGGAAAGTGCTATTGTGATGTTGCTTTATAATTAGGAAAACATTTTGAAATTAGCTTCCTTTATGGCATGAGTAGTTGTGAGTATGAAAAGAAATGCATTTTGGCTTTCAAAGCAAATTATGCCCTCATCTTAGAGCACAAATTGATGTAGGTCAGTCTGCAGTTCTCATGCACTTGTGTGATTCTCTGAGGTATGTGTATCCAGCATGGCAGAAACAGGTTTAATTTCAAAAAATATTATTGTTTTCACTGACATTTTCAAAAAGCTTGGAAGTATTTGTATCCTGAGTAGTCCATTTTAGGAGAAAATCTAAACCTCTGGGTCTTAACGTTGCCTGAAAACTCTCTTATCAGTGCCTATGTTACCAGCCGTAATCCAACCAGAACTTTCACTGTTGAACTAAAGAAGGAAAACAAGGATTTCTATTTTAAGAGACTCATGAACCTTGTTGGAATTAAAATACACTGCAAATGTAACCCCTGAAGTTACAAGGAGTCTTTTAAATTGCTTTCTGAAGTTTTAATGGAGCTGCAAATATGAATAAACTTACTGAAATTCTGTTGAGTCTTTTTAGCCTAAAATTCAATTTCCCTGCATATTTTTTTTTGCCAAAAGGGTAGAAGGTGACAATCAACACCTGAAGAGAGTTTCAAACCTGAAGGCACTCACAAGTCCCCTGCCAAGTAGGCTTACAGCCAACAGCACGTTATTTTTAGCAGAGAAGAACCAACATCAGACTTCTGCTTAAAGTCTGAGTTTTCCCAAATTTGAGGCATACCCGTAGTTTTGCTCTGAACTTTTCATTCCTCCCATAATACAGAAAGAACAGTTTGCTTAAGTGCCTGGATCAGACTGAAACTGAAAGTTTTTACCATCTTGCAGTGAGAAGAATGACACTGTTACTAAATACTAGTGCTGTGCTTTAAAAATGGAACAAAACCATCAATGCCTCCCACCCCAGGAAATTCAGAAATGAATGGTGGGATACACATTTGAAACAGAACTGTCATTGCTATAAAACTTCATTTCAATTTATCAATTATGCTGGAAAGAAGAGAATCCTAATTCCTAATCTGTGCTGCTTGTTTCAAGCTGAGCAGCTTAGTTTTTGCTACTGGAAAATCTTTCCTCATTGCTTGTGACGTCTGTGTTCCAGAATAGTAATATATGGGCAACAATTTGCCCTAACCAGCTTTATTCCTGGTGTATCTGTAACAACATCCACCTCATCCTTTTCAGGCTTTTTTAACTGCATCCAATGAACAGTTAAGCAATTTTTCCTTTTTAGGCTGTCTCCCTAAAGACAGAGATAGAAGACAGGAGAGACAGGAAGGATGGAAAAGAAACAAAATGAGGAGAACCTTCACGGAAACACGATTGCTCATGTGCACCATATGTGAACTATGGCATAAAGTGAATGAATCAAATTTTGCGTTGCCATATTATACTTCATCAAGAAGCATCGCACACTACAAAACGTGGCCTGGGAGGAAACAAGAGTACATTGGTTCATCGTAACAGAGCAGCTGGGGCAGTGCAATGAGAAGCAAAATGAATTAGAAAGTTCTGCTAAGGACCCAGAATGGCTCTGGCTCCTGCTGTCTGTCGCCTCCAGGAAGAGTATCTCCATGCTCTGCAGTATGATTCAGGATACAGTATTTGCTGTGGTCCCATTTTACAGGTATGGAGACTGAGCTCTGGAAAAGCTAAAGAATTTGCTCAGAAACTTGACCCATTCCTCAAATCTTCCTTATGCTTCCTTATCCTCATTTATATATTCCAAGAGAAAGCTGACAAATTCTGATATGTTTTTCCCTTTATGCTCATCTCACCACATCTTGTCCTCTTTCCTGTGCTTTTCCCTAGTCTCTAGTTCTTGACTTCAGTAAATAAACTCTCCTACCTTTCTAACTGTTCCTTCAGAAAGTTCTTCTGTGAATCTTTGTCCTCTTCCATCCCCCTCTGGGGATTCCCTACAGCTATATTTTCTGTGTACATCTTATCTAAGTAAATGTCATCTACAAACATAAATTCTTCCCTTGTTCCTATGCCTCACTTCTACATCTGTATTCTGTCCCTATGGATGGGATTCATATCTACAAATATAGATATTTCTGAATCAACAAAAACAGGCTCTCTGTGTAGTCTGAAAATCAAGCCAATAATATTCAAAGAACTGTAGGGTTCACATCATCCTACTGCTGAAGAGCATCTCTAAGATAAAGCACCTGAATGATATCCAAAATGTCCTTGTTTTTGTTTACTGTAAAGGGTAATATCTGTATTGTAGCTATATAAATGTAGGTGAGATTAAATTTACTCTTTTTTCCAAACTAAAATCCTAGTCTGTCTCTAACACTTTGTAGATGCTTAGGTTCAACATGGCTAATTTAAAACTAACATTCTCCCTGGTATTTTTCTGCTTGTTCTTGTGGACAGACATATCAAGCATTTGGTTACACAAGACCATAGCCTGACCTTCATGTTCTTGAGCACTCAGTCTAAGCCTTACAGTGTCTTTCTGTCTGCCATCTCTAAATACACCATTTCTGATTCATTCACGCAGCTAATATTTCAGTACTTGAAGAGGACTTATAAAAAAGATAGGGAGCAACTCTTTGCTTAATCAGATAATGACAGGATGAGGGGGAATGATTTTAAACTAAAAGAGAGGAGATTTAAATTAGAAGTTAGGAGGAAATTCTTCACTCATAGGGTGGTGAGGCACTGCAACAGGTTGCTCAGAGAAGCTGTGGATGCCCCATCCCTGGGGGTGTTCAAGACCAGGTAAGATGAGGCCCTGAACAACCTGATCTAGTGGCATCCCTGCCTATAGCAGGGAGGTTGGAACTGGATGGTCTTTGAGGTCCCTTCCAACCCAAGCCATTCTATGATTCTGTGATAAGATTGTCATCAGATTCTTCTCTCATGAATGTAGCATGCTTTTCTTGGGCCTGAGTAAGTCCCTTGTCTTGCATATATACCAAGAATATCTTTGCAAGGATAATTTTTCAAGTCTGTTTATCGATGCCACTAGTCTCTTTCTGTTTCTCTCTGAAGTTCCTCATCTCTATCATATCCAAGAAAGGCTTTTGAGGACCTTCCCAGCCAATAATATCTTTTTTTTTTTTCCTTTTTCTTTTTTTTTCTCCTCTGAAGCCAACTTCAATCTTTGTTCAGAGGATGTGGCTAGCCTGTACTTGGCCAGATTTTCAAATAGCAGCTTAGTGCTTTCTTTCCAGATGCCGCTCATGTTTGAGAGCAGCCTCCTACAAATATGTGCAAAACTTACCAATTTATCTTCAAAATCTTTCCTAAACTTTCCTTTTCCACTATGATTCAACAGACCTTTGGTTATTTTGGTAATTTCATGGGATCACCATCCTCTGCCTTGTTTTCATGCACTTAACTGAATTTTATTGATCTGCTGCCTCTTCCTGCAGGTTAGATTCCAAGTTTTCAGGGCTTTAACCACGTTTCTGTTCTTTTATTATTATTATTATTATTTTCTGTACAGAGCCTACAACATCAAAGTCCCAGCATGTGCATTCAAGTAGACCACATAAGCTCCTCCAACTCAGCAAATGTGTCAGACTGCAGACAATTTTTCTACTAGAAGTATTCATCAGACACAAGGATTTTGACCAACATGTTCATGAAGCATCTATATTATGCCATAATTGATTTATTTATACTTATTTCTTTTCCCAGCAGAAAACAACTTACCCTTGCAGAGCATAAGAGACTGTCAATTTACAGAACAGTTTTAAAAGTATAAATGATTTGTCGTAAGACAATAGGCAATAAGGGAAAGGATATTTATGTATTAATATGACTGTCAGGCACAAGGGAAGGAAAGGAAACCCCACTTGTTTATTTAATTATTTTTACTTGGCTTTATATTGCATTCTTAATTAACCAAATCCAATAACAACAAAAAGCCCCTGTGAATATTCTCCAGTTAGGTTGGAGGTATAAGGACATTTTGCAGGTGGATTTTCTAAAATAATTTCCCTTGTGGAAATAAAGCTTTTAGTGCATAGTGCATTGAGGCAAAACAAAGATAGAGACCGATGCTTTTAAAGTGTTTCTTAAGTGGACAAATGGCTTTTGTTACACAGTAGAGACTCAAAGTGTTATTTTGTAAAATCTGTGCAAAAGCTGTCATCCAACCTTACCTGGGGGAGCTGGAGTTTCAATTCCCTCTTGTGTTACCAATTCTGGGCAGCAGCAGGTTCTGAAAAATACAAAGTGATCCTCACACAGAATCATTAAGGTGCTACTTCAGTGGTGAACAAATGCTGAACATGGCTAGTAAAAGGAGCTAATTGAAGGTGAACTGAATGATGGAAAAAAAATAATAAAATCCATTCCTTAGCTAGCTCCAACTGTTGAAAGTGCTAGTTCAAACAATCAAAAAAATTAGTAAGAGACTAAAAGGAAGTATTTGTAATATTGGCACAAGAAAGACACTGTGCTTCACTCCTCCCTCTGTCTACTTCAAAAGCACTATGCCTTGCTAAATCTGTTTTATTTCTCCTCCTGTGCTACTTGGAAAGGTCTGATTACCAAGTAGACAGTAGTTATTTCTCTTTCCTTTAGTTCTGCAATGTGTCTATACAGGTGTAATGATGCTTTCAACCTCATTATTTCCACTTTATCTCAAGACTTACTGCTGAAAACAAGATGAATTCAAAACAAAGATGTGTCCTGTTCTCCTCTACAAATGAAGCACAGATGATAAACTGAAGCGATTGTAAGATGAAGGCTGCTATAAAGAAATGAAATAAAATTCCTTTTAAAAGAAATCAAAACATATTAAGGCAACAAATGTATGGCAGAAAGATATAGAACTAAAATAACCATATGTTTGCCTGGAAGGAAACTCACAAAGAGGAAATATCCACTTCTTCTGAAATACATAATCTAAAAAGTACGAATAATAAAATGCTCCTGACATGATAATAGGGCCATTGCATGTTTTCACAGTAGACTAAATTTACAATTGCCCTAGTACAATAGATGCCATTTTCAGATTTAACTTGTTTAGATTTTTCCTTACAGTAACCTTTCTGAGCCCTTAAGTGGAGGTAAGTAATGATAACCTAGAGTACTGTGTTCAGCTCTGGGGATCCCAACACAAGAAGGACATGGACTTGGAGCAAGTCCAAAGGAGGGCCATGAGGATCACCAGGTGTCTGAAACACCTCTCCTACAAAGACAGGCTGAGGGAGTTGGGGTTGTTCAGCCTGGAGAAGAGAAGGCTCTGGGGAGACCTTACAACAGCCTGACAGGGCCTAAAGGGGGCCTACAGGAAAGCTGGGGAGGGACTCTGTGTCAGGGGGTGCGGTGATAGGGCAAGGAGTGATGACTTTAAACTAAAAGAGGGTAGGTTTAGATCACCTTTAAGAAACTCTTTACTATGAGTATGGTGAGGCCCTGTCCCAGGCTGCCCAGAGGAGCTGTGGCTGCCCCATCCCTGGCAGTGCCCAAGGCCAGGCTGGATGGGGCTGGGGGCAGCCTGGGCTGCTGGGAGGGGTCCCTGCCCATGGCAGAGGGGTTAGAGCTGGATGGGCTTTAAGGTTCTTTCCAACTCAAACCATTCTAGGATTCTAGGATTCTACAAAGTGTTTTTTTTTTTAATCACAAATGCGAACTCCATGTTCTTAAATTTAGCATCATATTCAGTGGGCGTGGGTAATAATGTGAATATCGGTGCTTTAAGAGGTGTAAAAACGTGCATAATGTCAAAGAATTTGAAGGTTATTTGGTTCTGATAAGAAAAGACGGACAATTTTCAAAGAGGAAAATCAATTACGATAATTTGAAATTGAAAGCAACCTTGTGAATCTAATAGCTCAGAAAGAAAGGGTGAGATTAAATGTAATTTTTATAGTGTAATTACTATCCCATACTCTTTTCTTGTTATACTTTTTGTTAATCTTATTGTTCATGTGCAGGTATTGAAGTCTGACTACATTCCCTGGATGCTGAGAACCAGTTTGAATCCAGAGAAATTAGCCAAACTCTGAGTTGAGCTTCCAAGTCAGCTGGGGAAATGTTCTCAAGTGACTACATGGAGGTACTGTGGAGAACCACAAGTGTAGCAGTAACCTGAGGACATCTCAATTATGAAGAGAAAATATAACTTAGACAATTTTAACCTCCTTCAGAAATGCTGCTTGGTGTTTACTGTTTCTTCTCTTGTGTATCAGCACTGCAACCCTTTGGAAAAATTAATGCCCAGAAGATTGAAGGGATTTGAATTTGAGCTTGAACCCCAATTCTGTTTTGAATCATTCATAGCTTGTTCCTGCAGGTCAGGACTGAGTTCACATTAATTTCAGGTAAGGAGCTATCTACAAAAGCCCTCTGGTGTTAGATGTTATGTGCCAACTGAATAAAGATTAGACAGACATCCAGCAGGGAAAGACCTACAAGTCCATTTATCTCTCCAGTGGCAAAAACACTTTTACATGTGAGGGCTCCACTGGGCAAAACTTGAGGATGCCTTCAGGAATCAAAAGATCTCAGGAGTTAGATGGCTTCTTGGTAGACCACTCAGGAACTCATAAACACATGAGTTGCGCTTAAGCTCCTTTGCGTGATATACCGTCACTGAAGCAAGGAACCAGAAAAAAATGAGTCTAGATTAAATGATGATTTTGAAGTCCCCAATCCCAGATCCAGGTACTGGAAACCTTCCCACCATGTAAAAGCAGAGCCCAAAACTATAAGAATACACCAAACTACAGCAATAAGATGCAGCAGGTGGTAAGTCTCAGTTTGTTGTTCCCCTTTCATTGAATTGTTCTTATCTATAGGCATCCTGTATTTAATGGGGGTGTTTCTTTTTACAAACACATTTCTAATTAGCCTCTCAGTAGAGCTCGCGTTGGCACCCCAAGGTTGTAGCAGACTATATGTGACTTCAGTTCTTTTATATTACCATTATGAAGCAGAGTGGCAGGAGGCCAGCAAGTCGTGAATAGGGGGGCAATAGAGCTAATTACAGCTAACTGCAAGCTGAGCAGTTAGCAGAACAAAAATTCACTTTCATGGCTGAGCCCCATCCTGAATTTCACTTCAATGCAACCTGTTCTGAAAAGCAAAAAGTTGGAACATAGCAAAGTCCTTGCCAGGACAGTTCCTTGTGCATCATTTTACTGACTTTTCTGATTACAAGTTTCATGCATTGGTGCAAATGACAGGACTTACAGTATTCTGCACACCTCCAACTGACATCCTGGTTTACTACCCAATACAACTCTCCTTCGTTGTCATGCATATTAAATCAAACACACACACAGAAAAAAAAAAAAAAAAAAAAAAAACTCTATGCCACTAATTTTTCTCTAGAAGAATCCAGGAGTTTATTATTACCACTGATTTTAAAAAAAAAAAGCCCTAAAAAATAAAATAAAATAAAATAAAATAAAATAAAATAAAATAAAATAAAATAAAAAACATAAAATAAAATAACATAAAATAACATAAAATAAAAAGCACAGGATAAGGATAACAAAGTTATATCTTGGGCCAATAGGCACAGAAATTGCAGATTTGCTGGGCTGGAGCCTCATGCCACAACCCTATCCTTTCCTCAACACAGAGCAGGGTCTACAGCAATCCTGCCTGCTCAGAGGAGTTGAACCTCCTGGTGAACTCCCTCACTGACATATTCTGGCTCCAATGCTCATGAGTAGGCCCCATATTTGATAACCTAGAGGACTGGGCTTCTTTTAGTAGTTTTAAAAACCACAGGAATCCAGAAACACATCCTCTATTGCAATGAGACTTCAGGGCTAGAAAAACACTGCACAGTTTTCATCAAAAATCTTTAAAAAAGACGAGTCATTATTTGGCTTCCCTCCTACTGTCCTGAGTCCCTTCTTAAGGCCTCATGGGATATGTTTGCCATGCTTTGTGTTAAAAAAGTAAAGTCATTGTGAATATAAGAGGTATGGTTCAGTATCTTTGGTTGGTCACACACCCATACACATATTACATACACACCCATACACATAACCATATTAAACCAGTTATTGCAGTGGTTACAATGGGACTATTGGCTGAACTAAACCTATGAAAATGACTATTTGAGACCGTTTACAGGAGAACAAACAAACAACAACAAAACAAACAAAAAACACCAAAGGGAATGAATGCATATTCACCTTCTTTGCTATCTTTTAGACAGGCAGTAATAGCACATATAACAGTTTGACCTTGTAGTATTCGACCAAATAATGTGCTTTTTAATGATCAATATTTTTTAACATCAATCAGTGTTTCAGGCAGAAACAGAATATTCAGTGAGACCTGATTCAGGACATTTATTTTTATGAGCTTAATACCAGAACTTATCTGATTTTTTTTTTTTCTCAGAAATATTCAAACAAATGGAAAGCAGAGAATTCAATACAACTTTACGAAAGAATCAACGTTTATCATCCTCTAGACATAGTTGACAGGACCCTGGGAAACAGGACACTGCATAATGCAGTAACAGTGGGCACTGAAAAAATTACAATTTTGTTTTTGTGGTGAATAACCTGTAAATTAGTCCTTTCTTATATTAGATATGACTGTTATAAGTCCCTGGGGTATTTTAACTTGAGCTTTTTCTCTTTTTTTTTTTTTTTTCTTTTTTTTTTTTTTTTAAATCAGTGCCCTCTAGGCAGGATAACCGATTTTTCTGGAAAGTTTTCATTTACCTTTCCAAACAGAAACAGACAGGGCTGCAATTCCACAGCACACATTTTCATTTAAATAGTGTGCACAGGACTTTGTTAATGGAAGATTGCTCTTATTACTTCAAATGTTATTCCAGGTGAATTGAATCATTCAGTAGGAAAATTTGCATTTGTTTTCCTCCTTTTGGTGTGCTTGTCTGACAGGAAATGGCCATACTGCCAGGGTAGAATATAGCTTTTGGAAAACAGAGCAAGAAAGGAAAAAAAATGCTGCAGGTCTGGTTAGGAGTCTTGTCCTTATGAAAACTGAATCAAAATAGCCCTCCATCTGAATGTATCACAGAAGTACAATGAAGTATCATTCCCTACATTTTTTAAGCTACTGTTATATATAGGTAAAGAAAGGGGACATTACTGGGTTTATTTTTCTGTTTATCAAAAACTAGATAAAATACTTTACTGGAAGAACTAGGTTTCGAATGTAATCAAGAGTAAAAATAATTGTCTTCATTGAGAAAAACAGGCCTTTTTTCCTCTGTTTTGTGTTGATGAGTGCGTATGAGATATTCAAAGACACAGTTAAAAGGAGCAATTTTCAGCTTGACAAAAACCCACTACTGCAGGGGCAGATGGCTGACCTTGGCCAGTTCACCTCTTAGCAAAATTAGGCCTTTTTTCTATACCATGTTCCTTTCAGATAGCACCTACATTACTTACAGACAATAAAAGCTATGAAGAAACTGGTAGAAAAGCAGCCTATTTGCTTTTGAATAATCTACAATGTTTCCACTTCATCTTTACCAACAAATATATTTGAACGTACTTCTCTACATATTCTAGGATTTAATCCTCTTTGAAATATCTATATAAATTAATCACATAAATAAACAGCAAATATAGCAGTAAATACAGCTTAGAAACCCTGGCAAGGGATTTAAAGAATATTTATTGACTCTTTCTTGTTACCACAGGGCTGATGCCCAGGCTCAGTGAATGAAACAAGTAAATGTAGCAATAATAATAACACTCATGGATTCTCTTTTAGCTCCCCACAGCCCAGAAAAGGAAAATAAAGTAACCCAAGACTGGTTTATATATGATTTAGTTGTACTGAAAGATGTGTCATGGAACTTGGCAAACTTTCTCAGGTCACAGACTTTGTGACCGCAGTGCAATGTGAGCGGTTTAACTGATCGAAGTAAAAATAATCATTTCCTATCATTTAATCATAAAAAGTTCCTAAATAGACCACAGATAACTTCCCCAACATACTACAGAAATGCAATTCAGATTTTTTAAGCACGTGAAGTAAGAAGGCACACAGCTCTGTGGTTTTTTAGGATCAATTTGTATTTCCAAGCACAGCATCAGATTAGGTCATTCACTTCCATAAACTAAAGAGGAGAAACCTGGAGATGCTCCCTGGGCTGTGGAAAGCTCTTCCCTAGCAGTGTCATCCCTACCTTGGGGCTCTGCTAACCTAGTTTCTAAACTAAAGGAGGAAAAGCCACCTGGAATATGTTGGAGTTTAGGCTACTGTCTGGATTAATCCCATTGGAATAATGAAGTTAAGCTGTCCTGTACACCTTGAAAGATGTTATTATCTCCGCAGAGCCTTTCTCACTTTGAGAAGTCGATAATCATTGGCGTAATCACCTCACTGTGATTTGAGGACAGGTTGGGATTGCAGCTGCTTGCAAACCATGTAGAATGGGAAGGCTGGGAAAATTCATCTGGGCTTTAATTACAGACAAATTACTGCTAATGTTGAAAGACATTTAGCAACAAGCTTATCTGATGAAAATTTCTAGTCTTATTTATTTATTTCTAACAACTTTAAGTATTTCACAAGCAGCAGGATCAGTTCGGCCTGCATGTAAGAGCGTGATGACGGCCCTGTAAATCATCCAGAAATCATCTGCTTGGGACATTGATAAATAACAGGCCAACTACCCAGCCAGCTCTTGGAAGCAGAGCCCCTGCTTTGGAACAGTGTGAAACCACAAATACTATCCATGTGCAAACAAATGTGACTTGCAGTTTATCATTTATATTCGAGCCGCCCTGAAAATGTCTTTCCTCTTCCTGAATCATTAACTTGTCTGAAAAAAAATAGAATCAGACACATATTAGAGGAGGTCAATAGAAGAAAGTCAAATGACAAAAATTAAACAAAACAATAGGCTGTGTTATGTTTCCATGGAAAGGCAGCAAAGGAAAAAAAAAAAAAAAAAAAAGCCAAAAAAAGAATGCTGAAAGGATTAAACAGAACATAACCAATATTTCAGTAAGCAGTGGCATGTTTCGAAAATGTTTTCTGTGTCAGTAGCTGCAGATCTTAGGACAGGCAAGCAGGATGTGCTGGGGAGAGCTCACCCTCCTGAGGGCACCCCCTCCCCGCTATACAAAGATGTATTTATTTTGCAAATGGATTTGAAGATAGATTTTTTCATTTCTGAGGACTTCTGCATGCATTCAGAATTGTGTCAACCAAAGAGAAAAAGGGTATTTCCTACCGGAGTGACAGACAACCACTGCTGTCATTACAGCCAGAGGCTGCACGTGCAGCGCATGTCCTGAGAGACTGAAAACAGCTAAGTGGGTGCTTGCCTTTACATGGAGGCCTTGATGGAGCATCTAGGGCAGATTTCACAAAATATGTTAACCTGGTGTTTGCAGAAGAGGCAAACAATCTGCAACTGTGAAAACAGTATCAGTAGGCAAATATGAAAGGCAACCTTGAAAGGCAACCTTTGAACACATTGTGGTATCGAGACTGTGTGAAAACTGGACCTGACGTGACAGCATTTACTGTGTTATAGGCTTGTGCTACCCATTCTGGTTACACCAGGAAATCCTTTTTTTTTTTTTTTTTTTCCCAAGGTGCTGCTTTGACTTTGTATGTGGCATTAACACAATTATATTTTGAAGACACAGAGCACAGTTTGCATTTTTTCCACATGCACTCAGTTTTGGGGGCTATTTTTACCAAGAATTAAAGCCATAAAGTCAACACTATTCTAAATATTTGTAAAAGATATTTTCCCATGTTGCATTTATGTATTTTCTTTTACATTTGATTTCCATTCTGCTGTTTCCCGTTCAGAAAAGGAGCTAAAGGGAAGAGAGGATGATAAAAAGCAGATATCATACAGATTGTGGTTTTCTTGCATTCTATTTTCATTTGTCAGCTATGCAGAAATAAGTCTGGCAATGAAGATTTGTCTTCCTTTAAGAATTACAACAGAAAACCTGGTGCAAGTTTGCATAGAGGTGATGTCTATTTCTTGTGGGTTGTTTTCCAGCAGGTAAAAGAGATGGGGCTTATCTGCTGTTCTGATAGCCTCACAAAAATATGCGTCCTGAAAAAGAGAAAATTGAGTGTCTCTCAGATCAGGATGCATGCTGTAACTATAGGAGCTATGCCCAACATTATTCTCAACCCGCCGTTACTAAACTGCCTCTGCTGCAGTCTTCGCAAGGGTTCTGACTCCAGCCTGGGGTCTGAGGACCAGCCCCTTGCCATGGTAAATGGTCACAGCCTGCTGCAGTCAGAAATGCTTCCTTAAGTCACACAGCCTGGCCTTTGGTTTAAAGAATCTTGAAAAATATGTACTTTTTTCAGTAAAATAATACAAATACCCACGTGGAAAACCCTTGACGAGGAGGTTGAATATTACTGTCTGATCCACAAAAAACTTCCTCCAAGGCTAAATTAAACAGCTGCTCTTAAACATTCACTGTCTAAAAAGATGAGCATGACTTTAATAAATAGCAGGATAAATTAGCATATATTCTATATGGGATATTTGAGTTTACAATAAATGTAACAAGCCCACAGATTTTACACTAGGCACAAGATCATGCTTAGGAGTTGCTGTATAACTTATCAGAGCAAATTCATCTGATTGCTCATCTCAGCAGAGTAGGCGTTGGTTTCCAGGATTCTGCCAGCACGGAAAGTAAGGAAGTCTTTTCTGGGGTAACATGGGAAGTGGTCACTTTTCAGTACTGTGGGAATCCTCAGATAATCATATTTGTGTTACATCTGTGGACCAATACTGGCACGTCTGCTTTCTGTTAAAGGAGATCTTTTCTGCTGTCAAAACCCAGAGCGCCATGCATAATGCTGTATTACAACTGCAGCAGGCTGCTGGAGTTACTTTCCGAGAGCATTTCTGTAGCAGGACATGAGGGACTGGAAGAATGAGAGGGGTTGTTTCTGAGAGGTGCTGCCAAGAAATCTCGGCAATCATGAGCTGTCCAATGCGGCACCTTGCATGAGAAATTCAGCATCTTGGACCCGTGGTAAGGATGCTGTGAATTGTTCAGTCATCTAACTTCTGAAACAAGGTTTGTACAGTGCCCCTGCCAAATGCCACCTAATGATAACACTATTAACTTTAGGGTTTTTGGGGAAAAAAAATGACAAAAACCTCCAAAGAAATCACAACTTCCCTTTTTCTTTTCCACTCTTTTCCTTATGGGCACAAAAAAAGCAAAATGCAATCCCACAGAGTAGCAAAAGACATACATTATAAACCACCTGATAAGTGTAATCTGACCATTTTACTGTTTTTACCATGATTCAAACCTGTGTGAAGCACACAAAGAAATCAGCTGTTGTGCTGGGAACCCTCCTAGAAGAAAGCAGAACTTGGAGGAGTTTGCTGTGAGGAGAGGTAACACAGCTCCCAAAGTTAAGTGCCCGCCCTATCTGAAGGAGTTGATTTCAGGGTATAAAAACTGGGGATATTGCTGCATTTTAAAAGCACAGGGTGTTTTTTTTTGTTTGTTTGTTGTTGTTGTTTTTCGTGATTTTAATCTAGATAGATGGCACTTTACATGATTACAGCTCTGATAGGGACAGAAAAGATTAATATTCCTGTAATGGTTTTCATGATCTGTTATACTATTTTTCGACTCTGTTAATCCTAAAAGGCAAAGAGGCATCTGCAAAGCTCCAGCAGCCCCCCTTCCCCTCCCAGGAGCGCCTGCAAGCCCTGACCCCCGATCCCCACACCAAGGATGGCTGGATGGGGCTCCAGGAGGAAAGGGCTGCACCAGGGCTGCTGCCCCAAGAGAGGCGTGGCATTAACTGGAGACAGCCCCAAGGCACCTGTACACGTTTGGGATGACCCACACTCAGGTACCAACATCCTGACACAAGATGCTTCTAAAAAACTAGCTGAGGCAGTATGTGTAGTCCTTCATTTACACCAGCGTGCTTCTCACCAAAGCACCCCAATGAGGCCGTCACTAAGAGCTCTGTGGTGGTGATGGAGCCTGCCTCGGCCGCATGGCTGGGACCCGGCATGCTCCTTGCCTTTTGGCAGCACCTCTCTACTCTCTGTCTGCTCTTTGCCCTCATCTCACAAAGCAGAGAGGCAGTCTCTGGTTTCAGCACTGCAGAGCCCAGCCCAGCTTACCCTGGAGGTGCCTTGCTCTCACTGCCGCAGGAGCAGCCAGCCCAGACGAGCAGGGTTTCCCTCAGGCCACATGCAGCTGTTTAAAGAGAAAATAGATGGACAAAAGGTTTAAGATGCAGCCTTGAAAAAGGAGATTGCTTGTTTATCCTCTTTCTACAGAAATGTTTTCATTGGACTTTCAATTGTGTTTTAAATTATGGTAAATAATGTTTTTCAAGAAGAATACAGCTCTATAAATACCAGGACTTTATCATGGGATATAGTGCTACATGCTCCAGTAGCTGGTAACTGCCAGGAGGCTGAGAGAAGCCCCAAGACAGGTAACCACCAGGTCACTTTCTTTCTATATATTTTTTTTTTCTCTTTTTTTCTTGAAACTAACTTGCTCTAGGCACAGAACTAAGTAAAACTGAGACCAACCCATAAGGACAATACAAATGCATTTGATCCCTCTAGTCATCTGCCTCATAGGAAGGGCTCTGCTTTGGAACACAGCCTTCCTGTCCCTTTCAAGGCACCGTGTGAAAGGCAGTCGCACTGATAGAGAGGAGTGCTGGATGCCTTTCTTCTCAGCCCCAGTCAATGCTGGTTTTGAAATTGCCACAGGATTGTACCGAGCGATGTTGCAGATGTTCGTGTTCTCTTCCTCTAGTCCAGAGCTCGGCCTTGTTGCCATTCCCACATGGCCTGTGTGAGAAGCTGGTTACTTCATTCTGTTTTAGATTTTAAAGTTTAATTAACTTTAGACATACTTTAACTGAGGTGCTCGTGTGGCATCTCAATAAAATAACTTATTATTTACAACTGACCACCTCCTTCAAGAGCTCCTGTCACTGGATGATCTATGTGTCAGGTAAAAGACCTCCAAGTTAATAAATTCTGACATTAAATGTTTTATCTTGGAGAATGTGATTTACTGCAAAGCTCCAGTAATAGCTCAGAAAATAGTTTATTTCTTCAGTCTCTGTGATCTTTCTGAAGTCTTGAAATCAACTTTGAAGGAAAGAAGAGAGTAAGGAATGGGATGGGGGAACTGCTTGGCACCCTTATGGGGCAGAGACTCTTCACTTCTTTGGGCTCTTCAGTCTGCTGAGATTTGAGGTTTTTCTTTCGAAATCTATGTATGCTCCAGATGTGCCTTGCCAAATTCAGAATAAAAGGTATCTATAGTCTGGATTCGTACATCTTAGGAAACAGACTGTAAATAAAATGCCACACTATGCACACAGTAAGAACATGAGAATTTTAGGGTAGACCTGTGTGGTGCCAGGAGTTGGACTTGATTTCCTTATGGGTCCCTTCCAACTCCGGATATTCTATGATTCTATAATGCCTCCATGACTCTTCTAGCTCAGCACCTTGAGGCCAGTTCCTATTGACAGCAGATGCCAAGGAATGACTATGGGAACAGGGGCAGGCATAAAGTGCGTGCTCCTGTGATGTGCTCTCCTCCCCTCCAGCATGCTGCTTTTGGAACTTGTTGACTCAGATGTTTTCTGTGCCATCAAAAGGCGTGGCTTTTCTTTGGGACATTTGTTCCATTGCGTTTTGCTCTTTAGGCATTCATAGTCTTGTGACAGAGTCATATTATGTAGAAACAACAACAACAAAAATCCACAACAATTCTTTGTACATGCTGAATCTGTCATATCATATTACATGAATCAGGGGCATTAATGCAACTAAGAAGAAAGGTGAAAAACAATTTCCTATTTATCTAGATTTCATGTGCCCTTCCTGATTTCATATGCTTTTTTAGAAATGTTTTTCCAGACTGACTAACCCCGGTTCGTTTACTGGTTTCTTACACTGGGACCATTCCATAACTCTGAACATGACCCTCACATTTCTATGTCCTTTTCAGGCAGGGAATATCCGCATGCCTGAAACCAGAGCTCAAATGATAAAACACCTCAACAGCTGCAAATTCTCAGGAATGAAGCTGAAGGAGACAAAAACTGCAGTAACATCACTTTCTTGATTTGTAGTTTTTCTAAAAGCTTTAAGGTTTCCCTTTAAAATCCACTAATTATAAGGCTTTTGCTCGCACCCATCTATGGAAAAAAATAGGTTGGAACAATGCATGGAAAACCATTCATTCATAATGGAAAACTATTGTTTTCCATACATTCATTCATTTATATGATGAAAAACAATGTACGTTCTTTAGATCAAACGAGAACTTTTCAGTTTATATGTAGTGCATAACATGTATCATAAAATATTATTCGTAGTCCAGTATTATATATAGCTTAGTATTGTCTTAATACTTGTCTTTCTCAAGGCCGACTATGAACTTTCCACCTCTCACCTGTAACATTAAAGATATTTGGTTAAAAATGTCTCCTGACAATGGAGGGAGGAGTAGGGGTCAGCATCTGTTCACTCCTGCAACTCTCATTCATACAGGGGAAAAATGAACTAACATTTCTGGATTCTTGGTCCATCATAACCTGGAGATCATCATCCAAATTAAGAGGCTTATTTTTTTCTGCAGGAGCTGAAAAACAAACAAACAAACAAACAAAAAAAACAGATTTAATCCCTGACACACTAATTTATTTAGTGAAGTGCTTTTCTTTTACCTATTAGTTTTTTTCCAACACATCTTATTTAGACCATTGCCTCTAGTCCAAGAGCCATCTGTGACTCTCATGAATGACAAGTGAATTCCCAAAGAATAAATAGGAAAGGGGTTATTCACGACAGATTTTTCAATCACATTCATTTCACTTACAGGCTTCAATAGTAACCTGGAATTCAACTGATGCTTCTATTAACTTACCCCTTCATATTATATCAACAAAGCAGTTATTATAATTTTAACTAATAAAGATAATGGACTATGAGAAAATAAAGAACAATCAGAAGAAATATGTAATCTATACAGATGCTAAAATAAAGTTAAACAGAGAATATCTCTTTTCACAATTGTGAAAATATTGGCAATGGGTCACTGCAGAACCTGTTAAATGTTACCTGTGGAGATGAGGGGTCTAATAAAGGATGAATCTTAATGGGTTACTTGCTCTTAAGTCCTTCCTCTTCTTGTTTCTTTGTCCTAAAACAAACCTGACAGTATTATTATCAGGTTAATGAAAGATGCATGTGTTGTGAAGGTCGGATAAGGTCTCTGGTTAAAGAATTTTCAACACAAAAGCTTGAAGCAACCTGCATTTTTCTTGTGCTTCTGATTTCCTAATACATCCACTAAAGAGGCAGTTTGACAAACACAAAGCACTCAGGGCTTTTTGTCCACAGTTGTCAACTGCTTTTTGCTCAGTAAAAGCCCAGCAGAAATAAAGGGCTTTAAATAGTCATTTTGTTAACATAGAATTTGGATTTAATATACATGCATCTGAACCCAGTGGTGCTTTTTGCACTCTTCTTTGTAAACTGTAAGTCGCCCATATGAGGAATTTGCAATCTACGCATGGGAGCTCATCCACCTTCCCCTACTGTTTTTGCTTTTTTTAAAAAAAGCTTCTGTTTAGCAGTCATTAAGGGGAACACAATTTGCAAAGGTTTTTAAAAGAAAATAAGTAGATTATTTGAAGTATTCATACTTGCATTTTCCTAATGAACTTTGCATTTCTGAGTGTATACATTAACACATCTATTTTTAAGTTTTATTTAAAAGATAACTAGGCCTGTCTGACAACATGCAAGGACAAAAAAAAAAAAAACAAAAAAAAACTATAGCTTCATGAACATCATTTAAATCAATGGTTTTACAGAACTGTCAGTAGGAAGGAAATAACTCAGTGCTTTATTCCCTGTTTTTTTATTATTATTATTATTATTTTTTTATTTCAGTCTTTGTTCCCTGGTTCTATTCATGCAGAAAAGGATACATAAGAACTGATCTATCAAGTAAGAGTAGTGGTTCATAAACATACCTTCCTGTCTCTTCCAGAGACAAATGCCAAAAGCTGGCATAAAAACCCAAGCCGCTTAATTATTGATTTCTTCTTATTATTTTATTTTATTTTATTTTATTTTATTTTATTTTATTTTATTTTATTTTATTTTATTTTATTTTATTTTATTTTATTTTATTTTGTTGTTGTTGTTTTTGGTGGTATAACCAACTGCTGGGGAAATACCAATTTACTTACACACTTCATTGGCATCTAGGAAAATGTTCAGAAACTTCCCAGGGGCCCAAGACAAC
The DNA here is from genome assembly GCF_964034855.1 of Anser brachyrhynchus. Taxonomy (NCBI): domain Eukaryota; kingdom Metazoa; phylum Chordata; class Aves; order Anseriformes; family Anatidae; genus Anser; species Anser brachyrhynchus. The sequence continues at coordinate 11,109,560 of NC_137695.1, forward strand.
GTTTGTAGGTTAAAGACAAGTGGCAGGCAGTGGATGGGCTTTGGAGACAATTGTCCTCTGGGCATAGGGTACAGTAACTAAGATCCACGCTTAAAGGATTAGGTATTAAATTTCAGAACAATGATTTCCACACTGTGGCAAAAGTACTGCAGACGGATGCTTTGCATGGGCTTGGTATGTGCAGAACTTTATGATTTTCGGTGGTTTAAAATGATTTGGTTTTGTCGTTCTTCAATGCAAATACCTATCAGGATGGGCTCTGGCTCTGGCACCTGGATCCCCATTCAGGGTGGCATCTAAAACCCTGTCAAGACTGCAATTGGGCAGTGGCTGTATTTTTAATCCCAGTCAAACCTTATTTTGGCAGCAAGATGTGAAATCCTGGGGAATGAGCTGGCTTGGGAGGAATCCATAGTGCTTCCCAGGGCTTCTAGACGCAGAGATTTGCTGCGGAAAGACAGCATCTAAAGTCTTGTCCTTGGAGAGTGAAGCCCATCATTATAAATGAATTTTAGTTAAACTGCCACCAGGCAAACACATTTTTCCGACCCACATCAGCAGGACTTGAAGAGGTGTTAGAGGGGCATTGCTAATCTCTGTTAGGAGAAAGAGGGTGAGGTATCTTCTGATCATTACAACAATTGAACTTTTACATAGAAATAAAGACTCAAAAACTGTAACTCGACTTTTAAGAAAAACTGCACTGCTGAGTCCAGCTGTCAGATTGATTTACCAAAAAACTTAAACTATTAAATGCATTTTCTTAAGAAAATGCTTAGTGATGGTTCACAATTCTGACTTTGCTTCTTCTGGGATTGCTAATGATTCATTCCCTTGTTTTCCAGAGGAAGTGAAATTTGCAAGAGCAAATGATTGAAACTGGCTTTTAGACCTTCTACCTCTAGTGCCATAAGGGGAAGACGGTGATATCAGGTCATGTCAATGGATGGTGAATCCATTGTTCTCAAATAATGATGGGGAAAATCAAGGAGTAAAAGTCTATTTGGGAAAAAGGAGAGAAGAAAACCGGCCCAATCTCTAGATCTCTAGATCCGGTCTTTCCTGCATAGTAGCTCATTATACCGACCTAAAAAGTGTGCACCAGGATTTATTCTCATTGAAACGTGTCCTAATTTGGGGGCTTTTTTTTTCCTCTGATGTTTTTTTCTCTCCTTTCTTCTTCCATAATTCTGATCATATTACACAACCTCCTGATAGTTCCTCACAGCTTCACATCCTCTGTATGTTTAATTAGCATTCTTGCTTTCCATCCTTCCACAGCTAATAAGGCCAGGCTCTGAAGCATCCCCCTTGATTATCAGCGCAGAGTACCTATTCCCAGACTGTTTTACACCTCAGCCTGTCAAAGTTCTATTTAGAAACTTATTTTCAAAGCATGCTTGTGAAAATGCTCTATAAAGCATTGTCAAAAGCCTTATTACAGGCACAGACAGGGAATCTTCTACTTCTCGCTCATTCACAGAGCTGCAGAAGGAAGTTTGAAAGGTCTGACATTATTTGTTCGTGCCAAGCCCACGCCAGCCATCGCTCAGCTCTGTATTCAGCTCCCCGCATTCCTCCTTTTACTCTGGCTGCTGTGCAGCTGCTCTCACCTTTGCAGCTTTTCTGCCAGCAGGCTCTGGTCCCTTCCACTGACAAAACTGTTTGCTCTCTGTGGGATCCCCCTATTACCCCTCTGATTTACCACCTTCACATTTTGATTTACATTTTTCTCCCCCTTTTCCAGATATATTAATGCTTTTCTATCTGTTGCGACAACTTATGAAAGTCTCTAATTCTTTGCCTCTAATTATATTCCACCTCTCAGGCTGCGTCCTCAATTTTTTTTCTCACTGCTGTGCCTGTGTTTTCCCCTCTGCCTCTAGTCCCTCAGACCACCCTCTGATTTCCCTTCTTTCTTCTCTTTCAAGAGCCCCCACTGCTATTTCTATCATCTTTTCTTGCCATTCTTGCTAGTTCAAACCAACAAACAAAAAACTCCTTTCACCTCATCTGCATCAGATTATGCTCCACAACTGAAAACTGATAGATAGAAACCTTTTATGTATCTTTCTAACTTTTGAAAATGAAGAGGAAAAGATTAAGCCACTTTTACTGATTTAATTTGGGACCCATGAGTGTTACGGTAATGCAGGATTAGATTCGCACAGTTGTTTTTTAAAGTACATAACAACATTCCTTTGTGTTTGTCTGACATCACAGTAACATAGTCATAACTTTTCAAAAACTGACAATGATCCTAAGGCTTCTGCCTTCTAAATATAGCCATTCCAAGTTTCCAGCTCTTATAAAGTAATTATGTTTTGTGCTACATTTACAATGGAAATGGATGAATTCAGTCTAAAGAAATACGCCTTTTCAAAGGAAATCAGATGGAGGAAAAGTGGCTCTGTAATCTGAGAATTCACACAAAGAAAGCAGCTGATCTTGCCTACACACACACTGGGAATTTCTTTTAAAAGGAAAGGTCTAATTACAACTGGCACTTTGAAGCCAAAGAATTCTGCTTTGCTGAAAAGTGACATAATTTTTCTGACACTGGAAGTATGAACCACAATATGCAGTAGTCCCCATCCTCTCACCTCCAATTCAAAATAAATAAAATATAATAGGATTTCCGTTTAATTTTTGATGTAAGAATTTCAGCATTTCCCTCTACAGCATTGTGTCAGGGAGAGGGTTTAGAGAAAGATCAGGCCAGCCAAACTGATGGAAATCAAAGGGCTTGTTTAATTCCCTACACAGTGGTCATAAACGCAGTGCAACAGTATTTATGCTTTAAAAGTATCATTTGAAGAATTTGCAAATGGTATTTTTAAAATCTGACAGATGACCACCAGAGGTAAATCCACTTAAACAAATCATATCCTCTTAAAACAAATGTCATTCTCTCTACTCACAGCAACATGCCCCATTCGCTTATCAGCACTTTCTCTAGCACTCCAAAAACTCTTCAGCTGATGCTGGGATCAGCAAGCAGTACGAGTGGGAAAGCAGACGATAGCTCTGAGAGGAAGGTTCCTTGCAGAAACATGAATTGGACTCTTCAGATCATTTGGGTGGGAATCAGTCAAGGGCTGCCTACCTGGCCCAGTCTTAGGACAGGGAAAACCCCGGAGTACCAGCTATGAAAAGCAAGGGTAACAAAGCCTACCAGTGTATTCATGATGAATGGATGAAAAAGGATCTGGGTAATTTCACCCAGGATCCTTTCCTGAACATCCTCTAACTCCATATTAAAGCCTGATACCCCTATTTAAAATGTGTTTCTTATCCCAGTGAGGTGTGACATTTCTCTCCCTTGCTATTCCAGACTGGAGTACCTGATTTTCTTCCCCATTCATCTCTTTTCACAGTGCCACCACATTTTATATAAAAAAGACTTCAACAATATTTATCTGTTATATATGAATTTAGAAGTCTCCAACCCTATAGAACAATGAAACTACCAAAGTACAGACTCTGAAAAGTGTTACTCCGTTGTCCTACTCACTTTCCAGCACCCCACAGCACGGAGGTAAACCTCGAGGTGCCTCTGCATCCTCTCCTCGCACTTGGGTTCTTCTCTGAACACTGGCTTCCATTTTGTGTTCATCATTGCTTCTCAGTTTAAAGCAGCCTGAATGGCAGAGTCAGCCCATCTCCACAACCAGGCTGCCTCTGAGCTGACTGAAAAGCAATCAGAAGTACATTGTTTGCAAAAGTCCAAGCTTTAAAATATCTTTTTGGTCCTTGACAGTCAGGCCGTCAAACAGCTGCACAGCATTTACACAAGAGAATTGCGAAAGTTTATATTCTTTCAAGCTGATAATAATAATCAGTTTCTTCCCTGTCTGCCAGATTTATCAGTCATGAATGACAAAATGAGAGAGCAGAGGGAAAATAGGGTGAGAGAGAGAAAGAGAAGGAGACCCGGCTTCTCTCCGTGTATACAGCTCAACCAAATTATTTCATGGTGTGGCTCACTCCACCTGTGCCAGAGGCAGTGTGGCAGGGCATTTCCAGGAGGGACTTACTGTTATTTGCAAGCCCTACAAACAACTTAAATTCAAATGCCATACAGAAGCCTCTCAGACAGGTCTATATAAAGGACCAGTCCCCTTGCTGAAATGGAATACGTCTATATATCAGTTCAGATGCCACATCCCCTTAGAGGCAACATAACCCTTAAGTTTCCTAGTTCTAACCGAGGAAACTTTTGGAACTAAATTCTCTAGATTCCAAAAGCTGCAGAGCCAGAAAGCCCATATGTGCTTTGTCCATGCCCAGAAAAACATGTCTCAACAGTGCTGAGCAATTAGGCGTTTAGCTGATCACAAAGCCTTGAAAATATCTCAAAACCCTCCCGAGGTCTGATCTGGAAGTCCTGCTGTGAAAACCCCAACCCAGCTGGACTCGTGCAATGCTCAGCTATGGGGAAAGAGTGTCCATACTGCAGGGTGGGAGGTGAAGGAACACTTCTCTGACAGGGCATTTGAACCCACCTCTTCCGTAGAGAGTCCTAAATCACTAGGTCAGAAGATAGATGAGGATTGTGACCTGTCCTGTGGATGAAGTGCTTTTTTGCATGAGAAAATTAGATATGCATTCACGCATATGATAAGGAAAAGAGGAAAGAGAAAAGAGGAAAATGACTTTTCATCCTCACAGTTCATCTGGGACCAAGAATATCTGTTATTCTGTCCCTGTTCCAAAGAATATCCACATGTTGTTTCAAGATGCTGTTGTTCTGGCTTGTAATAAAATGTGATTTTAAACCCAAGAATTGTTGGACTACACAGTGAATGTGCACTTAAAATTACTGCATTTGGGATACGATCATTTTTAAAGAAGATAACATCTATTTGAAAGCTGAACAAGAATTGAGCTCATGGGTTTGCAGGAACTTATTAAATAACATAAGACAGATTATCTTTCTTTCATACAGACTTTGCTTGCTTTTTTCTTTTTTTCCTTCTTTGAAAGGAGAATTACAAGCACCATGAGAAATGAAGTCAAAGGCTGCTAACACTTCCACACTACAAAGAATGTTTGATAGTATTTACAAGATCAAGCCAGTATTAGTCGTGGTGTATCCCCACTGAAATAACAACCACGCAATTTTTAAATAGTATATACCCCTATATCATTGCATCTTGTCTCTGCAGCCTCTGCTAGCTTTAGCTCTGTCTGTGTTAGCAGAAGTAGTGTCTCTACACACAGCTGGCTACACCAGAATTTCAGCCTCCTCACTAAGGTATTTTTTAAAACTCAGAGGTGTTCGTTTCATATCAATACATCTGTTGAGTTTTACAGGTGTGATGTTAAGAAGGGGGTAGCATAAAGGTATTTTTAAAAGACTTTCACTAACAGTGAGAAATTAGTTTCTTCTCTTAAGCATGTGATGATATATTTTGTATAGTATTTTAGGTGAGAACAGTCTAATCATCAGCATAAAGTGGTCAGTTTAATGTGACCTTTTGAAGACGAAGATGGGTGAGACTTCTGTTTAGGTGGGCTGTAACTCGGCACCCTTGCTGCTTTGAGCACCACAACAAACCCAGAGCTGTCCCAGGAGAACAGCATGCTAGGTAGGCCCCGAGGAGGCTCAGGCTGAAGGTACAGGGAGGGGACGCAGCTGCCTTCCATTGGCAGCATGGGGTCTCCTTCTGGAAGCCTTGGAGTCATCTTTCTCTCTCTATTGACTATATAGAGAATTTACATGTTTCATTTATGTTCACGAGAAGTCTCAGTGCGGGAGAAAATTGGTTACTTAAGCAGGCAGATGGATCCTTCAGTAGATTCCAAGCCTGTTTTTTTTTTTTTATTGTTTTTTTTTTTATGTATTCTTTCCTTTTTCTTTCTTTTTTAACCTTATTTCTTTAGTATTTGCACCCAGAATATTTTTCACAAATTCAGTTGCCTGCCTGTGGATGCTTTTCCCTTCTCTTAGGTCAGTTTGCACCAAAATATCAAAATTTCACTATTTTTGAGGTTTCTCCCTCAGTAGTCACAGGGACCTATGACTTTGATGTGCTCAGCAGAGAGGTGCACAATGACTCCCAAATACGAGAACAACATTAGCAGAAGGAACATCCTTCCAAGGTCCAGGCCAAGCAGAAGAGGATGGGATAGGGAGAGGTGGTGAAAGAAGGAGGGCAAAAGAGAAAATTGATACAGTCAAGCCCACAAAATAAAACTTCTGATAATCACCACACTAGAACACACTTCAGTGCTGTGGAAGTTCATCACATTCATGTAGTAGCACAGTGATTCTTCATATTGTATAACAAACACTGTCAGCTGTATGAAGTGACCACGTCTGCAGCTCTCAGGGAGAATTACACTGTTTTCTCATCAGAAAGCAAAAATATACATCGGACAAGAACAAACTGTGAAACTTGCACGTATTTATTTTAATTCATTAGTGTTATCTTATGGAGCTTAAGAGATTTTCTATATAAAAACAATAATAAATGATAAAATAGATATGAAAAGCATTTTTTTCCTGCTAAGTACTTTTTACTGCTAAGTTGTTCTGCTAACAACATGTGCAAACAAATCCAAGAGTTGCTTTTATTTTCATTCTCTCTCAAAGACAAGCCTCTCTCCTCTGTCAACATGACTGGCAAGACCCAGCAAGCAGATTCATTTTTTTCAATAATGCTGCTCTTGGTTGATTAGTTTGCTGAAGTTTTAGTGGTATGTTCCCACTGAGGACTACAGGCATTGCAGTTTTTCTTGTACAAGTGTCGTATTAGGTTATATTTTAGCTCTTTCACGAAAACTTTTGTACACTTGAGTGTTTGTGCATTAGAGTCAGCCATGCAAAAGCAACGCCCAGCATTATTCAAGGTCATGCAGAGCAACAAAAGGTACTACACACCTGCCAATACTCTGAATAAAGGAAATGCTAAAATCTTTAATTCAGATGCAGAAAAAAAGCCAAGAAATTCCCCTTCTCTGAACTACATGCCCTCTGCCTCTATTATTTAAGCCTCTTCTAGCCAAGGGAACTAAGCTATCCATTTCATAATGTTTTATGAAGGCAACTTGTTAGCTTTGTCATAACTGTGTTTAATGGCAGTTTGCCATTATTCAAGTTTTGAAGGATCCTAAACTACTTCACAAACCATAACACAAACTGTTAACTGGGGTTACTCTGTTAAGCAGCTACAGGCATCTGTTCCTAAGGCTGTCTGCTGTTCCTTCTCTTCCATTATGTCTATTTTGGCCTAACAGGTGGGTTATTTTTGTTTGTTTGTTTGTTTGTTTAATTATTATCATGATTCTGAGTCTCAATATGAGAACACTCCAGGCAGGATGAAGAAAATTCTGCCTCTAAACATAAGATTAATATGAACTACTCTAATACTGTATCTTGGAATGCATGACTGGAATAAAATGTACTTACCTGCTAATATAAACACCAGAAAGTAGTGCTCCCAATACATCAGTATTTCCCAGAATAGAGATAAGAGAATTAAAGTGTCAAGAAATCTCTATCCACATGTTGTTTTTAAAGCAGTGGGTTTGGCCCATTCCACTGGCTGCAGACATTGCAGACATTTTTCTTTCATCTATGACTTCATTAATATAGTACTTGATTGCCAAAAGGATTACTTAAACCATTTATCTTTTAACGATAAAAATACAACCTGTTTGCTACATCTATGCCATAGAGCATATACAAAACCTTCACAAATTTCACCTCTGCAGTTTTCCAAGTAGCAACTTTGTATGTTGAGAAAAAACAGGTCTGTAGCTCCTACCCATGCTATGCTTCTACCAGCTTTCATTAATTATTACTCATTCACATTTTTTGATCAGAATTATTTACCTCTCATTGTCCTTTCCAAAGCAATTCAAAATTCCTAAATTTCTAGTGCATTGCAGTCACTCTGTCTAGTTACCTACTACATTACCAAACCTTGCCACTTTAGCCAAGTAACCTCTCCATTTTTGACGTATGATATAATTAGTTTCTAGATAGTTACATAAATGACTGGAAATGTCGTCATGATTCTCATGAAGCTGAACCCATTAAATTATTTCTTAAAGGAGTGAAAAGGTCACACTGTGCCTTGTGGTAGCATTGTAAATGGAGCTAGCATTGTAATCTTTCTAGGCCCTGAGTTCAAAAAAAGTAGCCTGGCATTGGTCAGGTATTATATGCCACCCATTAACAAAGCATCAAAACTCAGGTCACCTTTGAAAAAAAAAGGAAAAGGACTTTATCTTTGCCTAAATAACTGAATTTACAGCTAAGAAGGTGTATATCTGTATATATAAAACATACTGAGGTGTATCAGTCCCAAGCAAAGTTTGCAAGTTGTTCTAAAAACATTTCTCCTTGTAGTGCACTCTGGACTCCAGTTCTCCTGCTGAGAATGTCTGTAAATAACATTTATTGGAGTCTGAGTCATCACAGGTCCAAAAATTTGTCTATGGAACTGATTGAGGACACAAGGTATGGGAAGTCCACGCTTTGGACAGCAGAAGGTAAAGATGTACTGTGCAACATAAAAATACTCAGAGGCAACTGAGAAAAGTCTCGAATTGAGCACCTGTGTGCAACAGAGAAATAATTTCATCTGACGCTCTCAGTTTGGCTGATTAAGCTTGTGGTGGCTCTAAATCCCCTTCTTTGTCCCACTTAATATTTACTTAAGGCATAGCAATTTAGGTGTCCATCAAAACATTGTAAATTTTTGGTGCCAGATAGCAAACATTAGGAGTTGCAGCACTGAATATTTCATTGGGTTTTTGATTCCTTTCCCAACAGAAATCTTAGTTTTGCTAAAGGATGCTGTGACCAGGAGTCCCGTAATTAGTCCCCCTACAGTTGTCAGCTCCTCTAATACATAAATACGACCTAACTAAATAGTCTGCTTGAGCCTTTAATCATCTGTTTTGATTCTGTGATCCTACCGCTCTCTCTATGATGATTGCGTATTGGACCCTACAACTTCCCCTGGCTGCGTGCCATACCAAGAGAAGGGGTGGTTACTAAATTCCGTACAGCTCCTTGACCTCTCTGAGGCTACCAGCAAATTACCGGTGCAGCTGTCAGCTGGGTGGTTTGTGTTTGGCTAAAAGTGAATGTCAATAATCATCAGCATCTGTTGTGGGTCCTACACTACTGGGCACATCTTCAAGTGAGCAGCACAGCTTCAAGCGAGGGCACTTATTTAGCTGCCTAAATATGGATGAGGAGCTCCCTTTTTCTGCTGTCGATGTGTTTTTTTGTCTGTTCCTACCACCTTGGAATAGACTTGACTAACACATGGCTAAAAGGAAAAGTTATTCAATGAAAAAGAAAAACTTCTTGTAACTTGAAATTTGAGATAGGGACTTGAAGTTTCTATTAAAAGGATTAAGTTTTAATCCACAGTGAACTACCTGTCTTACATGATGCTGAGTTATGCCTGATCGTTATCTGTCCTTTTCTGCAGAGCGGGTGAGGTCTCGGGGAGAACTAACTGCGCTGCTTATCCCTCAGTTAATCTTTAAAAACTCATAAAATTTTATGGAATTTCAGACTACAAGTAGCTGTTTTATCAGTTAGTCTGACTACTTGTATAGCACTTTTCACTGAAGTTTTGAAGATATTAAGGATTGAAATCAACTTTAGAAAAGAGTCATGGCACAAAGGTAACAGGAGACACCAAAACACCTCTGGCCTCCACAGTGCCAGAGAACCAACTGGGTCAGATCTGCTTAATTGATCCTGCAGGCCTTTACACCTCATGGCGAGGACAGGAAAAACCGATGCTCACATCCAGACTGATCTTGAGTGAATAGAGATCTGTAATTAGGGGAGAGAGGGACAATTTCAAATCTTGCCAGTTGGGCCTTAGGGCAGAGATAGTCTCCTATCTCATGCATCTGCCACCCCACAGCATGAAATTAATTTTTTTAAGAGCTGGAAACCTCAGGAGAACATTTCTGGCAAAACAGAACAGTTCTGCTCTCCCCAAGAGCTGAGAAGAGAGCAGACAACTTTCAGTGGCTTTCACAGATAGCCTTCACTCTCCTGCATTGAATAATTTCTTCCAGAAGTCTGCAAAAGCATTAAAAAGAATCTCTAAAAAACAGCTCTAAAAAAACATCTTTAATCTGATGTAATGCTGTCTACTTCACTAGCACTTTTGTCTCCCAGAGTGTCCCATCATGCAGGGACATCCCAGGTTACTTCAATCACCCTCCAGCAATACGCTCACCATACACCACATTCACTGTCCCAGAAAAGATATCAATCTCTAGAACATCACATTTTGCAAAATATACCGAGGATAAAGCTTCTCTTAGGAATGTTTAGTAGGAACTATTATAGGAATGAATGATTTCTAGAGAAATTCCCTCTGTTCCTGTGAACTGCCTTTCACCCATGGAAGTCCCAGTCAATGCAGTATACATTTCTTTAATCTCAGTTTCTGGTGTCAGGGATAAAACACTACTACACCTGGACATAAATGGAAATAGAATACTCTTTAAACTCAGATGGATTGCAGTGCTGGAGGAGTACTTTGTGCTCGCGCACTACTCGCTGCCAGGATTTACAGTTATGTAATAGACCTCAGGTTGCTTAGACAAGGATTCCTGTGATATTTTTAGCCTTTTTTTTTCCCTCACTTTTTTTTTCTCCTTCTTTTAGGTCAGAGATTCAGAACTCCTGCAGTTTTTAACCTCTGTGTAGGTTTCCTCCACATGTCTTTCTCCTTTGAATAAGAACATTTGCCTTTCTTTCTTACCTCCTGCCTGTTGAACCGTTCCTGTTGATAGGATATGTTCTCAGCAAAACAGGAGGCTTTTAAAGCTCTTGAAGACCTGCTCACAGCTAAGGCATTTTGCTCATGACAAATATAGTTGAAATTCTTTGAAAATTGAACATCTCATTCCCACAGCCTTCTTCAAAAACAAAACAAAACAAACAAACAAAAAAAAAGAGCGTACAACTGTTCTAAACATCACACTGTGCTGAGTTCTTTCTTCCTACTGCACACTTACTATACAGGCTCAGATACAGCTGCATTGCTAGCCTACAAAAAGAACATGAAAAGCAAAGAAAATGACAAGTCATCCAATAAATATACACGACCTGTATTTCTCAAGATAGCTGAAGAATCACCATCCTATCAATATTTTAATTACAGCTAGACCTCAACTTCCTCCCATTTCAGCTGTTGTTAAATTTTATTACACTGCCATTTTTCCATTGCCAGTTTGACTGATCACCAAAAATATAAACATCTCCAGATTCATTTATCTGAGCCTTCAAAATCAGTGTAAAATTTTAAACAGGAAAGTAATAGAAATATCTATAGCTGGCTCTCCATTAGTGTTCATATACCACCCACTTCAGTTCCAAAGGTATTTGTTATGATCTCTGTTATTACTGAGAACACCACATAAATTAAAATAATAAGACAGCTAAAATAAAGTGTTACCAAATCTTAATCTCTAAAAGTGTTATGAAATATTTTCCAGTAAATAAAAGCAGAAAGAAGTAATGATCTAGAGCTTTCATCCTATTTCTGTGAAAGACTAAAATAAACCTAGATACTAAGCTTTGATCAGTGATAAAAATGTGTGGTCTAGAAAACAGGCAACATAATGTATGTATATGTTGGGCTCCAGCTGAAAATGGGACATTTGTTATTCAAATACTTTGGGGTGGGATTCACTCTGAAGTTTGGGGGGGCTCCTTGTTAGCTTCAAAGGAGATGTAGCTATTTCAGTTTGTTATTACAAGAAATCATTCATAGATCTAGACTTCTTTGGAAAGAATTCTAACAATTTCAAATGCCATAGGGCAGTACTGATACGCTCTTTGGAAAAGAATCTCATTCTGTGTAAAATATAGAGTCGAGACCAGTATTTTGGCAGCCACAAAAAAGGTGAAGGTCTTGAGTAATTCACAGGTGTTTTTTGTTGTTGTTGTTTTGGTTTAGTTTGTTGTTTTTGATTTGTTTTGTTTCTCTATACATAAGATCATTGTGGAAGAATGAGTGAATTCACCTTCCCATCAGACAGAAAGAGGAGAAGCATTTGGTTCATGATGAGGGTTTTGGACCTTCTTTTAAAGTCCTTCCTTAGCTTTGCAGAACGTACAAACTCAGAAGAGATGATGCTTAAACCTTGGATGCTTGTGACAGAAAGAAGGCACAATTTTTTAATCTTTTCACTCCCTATTTACGGTGCAAGTAAAAGTCACCCCATACAGTTTTTTCCTAGGACACAGTCAGATCCTTCCTAACATCCTGATCAACACAGTTAACTCAGAAATGGTGAGGGAGAGGACAGCAGGGTGATTTTCTCCAGGAAGTTCACCACATCCACGAGGGAGGTGCTGGTGACCGCTGTCCCAGAGGAAGTCCTGCAGGAGGGACCGTGCTGCTTTATGCAGAGGAGCACATTGACAGTCAGGCTTTATGGCCCACAGGACACCTTCAGCTGAATGCAACGGTTGGGTTTGACAGTCTCTGAGGCAGAATGCTCCTGAGCAGCATCAGCATCACACCAAATCTTCCAACATCAGAAAAACATCGAACAGCTGACTCTAGTGTCAGCTGTTGGCTGGAAACATGGGGAAGACAGGGCAAGGGGAAGTCCAGGTGACATAGTCCAACAAGCCATCAAAGTCACTGCAAGACTATGCCTAAACCTCATCTTAAAGTTAAAAAAAAAAAAAAAGTGAACTATAAATTAAAAAAAAAAAATTATTCTTTTTCACATTATTTTCACATTAAATAGTGTTAAGTGTCTGAACATCACTTTCATACTGCATTCTCAACAGGTGGTCAGCCTCTGTCCCTAGGTACAAATCTCTCAGCACTCAATTCAGCTGCCTGGCAGTCACTTTGTTATGGGATTTGAGATGGTGCAGGACACCCAGGTCACCTGCATGGGGCTGGGAAGACCTGTGGGGATATCCATGCCCTTCTGGAGCCAAGTGGGTCCAGGGCATCCCAGATGTCACTACACACCTAAGTGAAGGCAAATGAATTGAACATTGACTGTCACTGTTTTAGACACAATGGAAAAACAAAATAATTTTTATTTTTAAAAACATGGTTTCAAAATATTTTTCTTCTAAGTGTTGCACTGAGAGTCTTGGAGGGTTTGTCTGATGTCAGTGATGAGCTGAAAATCTCAGTGAAACAAATTCCTTCCCTTGTCCCCTTCAGTCACTTGCCAGTTGTTGCTGCCTCGCCAGATTTTGTACTTTTTGCATTTGTTCTTGGCTCAGCAGATGAAGATGAGTTTAGAAACAAATGAAAGAGGAGTAAAATACAGATGCTAAATAAAGTAATGCATGTTAATGGGCATCCTACAATTTCTCCTACTTTAGCCAAAATTGTCTTGAACGGTGAATGAAAGGAAGAGGATGGGAAGCAGCTGCTTCTACTGTCTGTAACGATTGATTGTAAATTGGCCTGACACTACCCCCAAAGATTTTGTCAAGAACATTTGATTCGGTGAATCAGTCCCAAACCCGGAGCTGAACACCAGAGTCTCAGTCCTTCAGCCAAAGTGACCAACCACCTGGGCTTGCTGGGGGATAAAAAACAAACAACCAATCAGATAAAGTAGTTCAGCTTTACAGAAACATATTTCTTTTGCCAGAGGCAAAGAATTAAAATAGTAAGATAAACCTTGTGGGATAGCTACATCTCATATGGGTAGCCTTGGAACTTGTTGATCTCCATGAATCCAATTTAGGCTTCAAACAGGGGTGAAAATAAAATAAAATAAAATAAAATAAAATAAAATAAAATAAAATAAAATAAAATAAAATAAAATAAAATAAAATAAAATAAAATAAAATAAAATAAAATAAAATAAAATAAAATAAAATAAATAAAATAAAATAAAATAAAATAAAATAAAATAATAAAATAAAAGGTTTCTCTAGAATGTATTCCCCTATAAAGTAAAACTACCATTTGGGAGTACCTGTCACCTCTGCCCAGATGAGGTACAAGACAGGAATAACAGATCCCACAAACCAATTGGAGGGAATGTGTTGAACTAAATGAAAGAAGAAAATGAAGAGGAAAAATCAGTTAGAATTTAACTAACATTTAGATTTAAAACTGCAATTTAGTCATTAGTATCAGGTTTTACTGAAGGTGCAGAAGTCTTACAATGAGATAAAAGTACGGTCTAGGGTTAGATCAGAAACAAAAGGTATAAAATAGAATAAAATTATTTTAATGCAACCAGTGATTTTAATTTATAGCAGTGAAGATGTACAGAGACGCTACTTCAGTTTGTCAGGAAAACAAGTTGGAGTAACAGTCACGTTTCCCATAAGAACCTAAATACATGCACCCACAGGAAAACTAAGAACCATATGTCCATATTTTGAAGGATGAGGAAAAAGCAAAACAGCTGACAAAAGGATAATAGAGAAAACAGCACAACGAGAAAAAATAGTAAAGAAATGTGTTATTAACTGTATTGCCAGAACGTTGCGCAATGGTCACTTGTATGAACAAACAGAACTGGGACTTGCTTTCCAAGAAACTTCCAGCGAGTCAGGGCTGTGACATGGCTGGAAAGGAGGCTGGTCTCTTCCCTCTGAAGCAGAGGAAAAGTGGGAACTTGTTGTGCTCTGAGCAGCAGACATGCTCTGCTAGCTTTTCAAGCCAGCCTCGTGTTCTGGCCATTTTCTGTCCTCGCTGGGGAATTGAGCAAAACACTTTAAAGATGATGGAACTCCAGACTTCATCAAATTCAGCTTTCTAGAGAAATAAATAATGCATTTAATAGAGTCTGGAAGTATATTTCTTTCTCTCAGCAACTCTGAGCATTAATTTGATGTTGGCATTTTGTTTTCCTGCATTTTCCTGGTCCCTGTTTCTTTCTGAACTGAGATAAGAGGGAAAAGAGGGACTCCACAGGGGAAGGAAATGTTGTTCTTCTAAATAAAACCAGTGCAGATCAGTGTGTGCCATGCCCTGAGGTACAGCCACTGAGGGAACTATTAGAAAACCAAAAGAAGATTAAGGTCTGCTAATAAAAGCTTGCAGCAGTTCAGTCTCCAACCAGTGGGAGAAGAGAGAAGAGGCACAGCTGCTGCTGCGGGTGCAAGCACAAATTCTACCAACTCCTGTCCCATCTCCCCTCCTTGCAGAAGAACTGCTGGCTGGAAAAAAAAGCTCACCGGTGGGCATCAACGTTGCAGCCAGTAATTACGGGATGTTCCTGGGCAGCAATTTAAGGTGGTGCATCGTAGTAGTCCTGGCTTGAAGGCCCCCCACCCCGTGTGCTCCTCTGCTTGCACCAGCACACCCCCATCTTTGTACATGGACCATGTCAGGAGAGCTCCTGTTGAGGTTAGCATTCCCCAAAATGCGGGTCACAATGATGGAAGAACATTTCTATGAAGGCTCAAAATATGAAGGGGACAGTGAGTGCTGGGCTAGGGAAGAGGTGGTTAAAGGAAGACAAATGTGGACGTAACATACCTTATCATGTTCTTCTGGCCTGGCTGGGGAGCAGGATGCTTTCTCATTTTGAAGAACTTCCATTTGCACAAGTGCTGCTACCCACAGCAGCCTAGCAGAAAACATTAAATAAAACAGGTCATTGAGGTTATGCCTGTGCGTGTAAAATAACTGGTACATCTACAGCAGTAAATAGCACAGACCGCTGCTGGCTCCAAGGGCCCAGTTCAGCTCTCTGTCACCTATCAGAGAGCTACTACCAGCTGCATCCAGTTCCCTCAGCGGTGAGTTGCTCTGGTCTGCATCACGTCCTACACAGTGCCTGGGCTTCTCACAGCCGGAAACAACTGGGAGAAGCTGCAGTCATGCCAGGCCAACCTTTACAGCACAGTGTTTGGAAGAATTGCATTGCTGGGTTCCTGTCCTGCTTCATTAGCAAAAGAGACATAGCTAACAAGGCTAGAACATTAAATTCTCAACGTGGTTTTGACTCAGCACTCTCCTAGGCAAGGTGTACACAGTTCAGAGGACAGGAAAGACTGGTTGCAGTTAGCAGTATGGCCCAGTATGGGCCAGTATGTGCCACCCTTCTTCAGGGCTTAATAATGTACTAATGCAGGTAAAGCAAGTGCACGAGCTTGCACTTCCTGTGCCTGGAAAACGGACGGCTCAGAGATTACTGCAGATGGGACTAACTATATCGGCTCCACAAACTATGAAAAAGACACATTTTTCACAGCTGCTCCTAGGGAAGCAATTGTCCTGCAGAAGTAAACGTTTTAAACTTATTCTGAGGGCTGACATGGGATGAAGTAAAACACGTACATTTTACACCTTCTACAAAACAGCGATTTAAATTCACAAAGGTATGAGTTTCTGGTCAAGCCACTGAATAGCAAGATACTATGTTTGGAGAGAAAATAGGTCCAATTGCAGCAAGAATAGTCTATGATGGTTTATTTTACAAGAAAGTTCAGTGAATTTCTATGACTAAGATTACACATATGTTAGTACTTTAATCCAGATCAGAATGGTGCTTTGTTGACACTTCCCGTGATTCTATTCACTTCACACAGAGGTCTCTGAGAGCATAAAGACTTTCCTTTCAATGAAACCAGAAGGTGACTCCAAGCACATTCTTGGGCTCCAATCCACAGGTGCAGTTCAGCCCAACTCAAAACCTAGTGAAGTGTGTATGGTGTAGGTTTACTTTCTTATCTGCTCTCAGTATCTACACTACTTGCAGGTGTCAACATAGCCTATACAGCTTTCATTCCATACCTTATTAGTGTCTTTTTAACGTTTTAAAAAATAGATTACACAGGTGAAACAGAATTTTAGTATGTTATTTTGACATTTTGGAAAGAAGAAAGCCATAAGCACTCTACTACAAACACTTAAGAAAATCCAGTCCTTTGATTCCTTTGGGTTCTCGATTATTTTTTATACTTTATTTTTTTTTTTAGCCTGAAACAGTACATTTGGTATTACATCCAACCAGCATGTTGCCAAATAGTTAGCTTTACCATTCCAACTGACTGTAGTACATTTGGCTTAGTCAGATACCCTGGCTGTTTATGCATTATTTGTGTTGAATGCTGCCATCTCTGTGAGGCATTCGTGGAGTGCCCATGGTGCAATATTTAATTTCTGCAGATCAAAGTGAGGTGTGATACAGCAGTTTGTGAGGTTGTATAAAAACCACAGAGCTTAGGGTACTCTCCATCCTAATTTCTTCATTATTTAAATATTCCCACTAAATAGTAGCCAAAAATGCTTAAAATCTACCTAATGGACAGTGGGAGAATAACTCTTGATCCCCTGTGTCACGCATGAGCATCTGAAATGACAAATCTTAGCGTTTTAGGGCATTTGGAAGTCTGGAGAGGAGAACAGAGCAGGCACCCAATGTGTATCCCCTGTTTCAGCAGCTGCAGTAGCTGGTAGCAGATTCTTTGTGTCAGCGCAGGAACCACAACTTAGAGTTTCATAAATTAGTTGTTAGCTGAAGGAAGAAAAATATTATTTTTTCAATATCAAGGAGTTCCAGCTGTAGAAATGAAGCCAGTCAGAGTGGTTAAATATTATTCTCTGGTGACTTTCTAAATACTGGCGAATGCATCACTGAGCTTTACTTCTGTACAAACAGGATACTGGCTGAGCATGGTACAAGTGAATCCACCAGTTAAGCACTTAAATGCTTGCAGAATGCATCTGTCTGTGAAGAGAGGCATTATGTACTATTCACAGGCTATAAAAAACAAGAACTGACTATGGAGTCTATTATAGTGCCTCACGGCACAGTGGAAGCATATACTTTTTTATAAGGGCACAGTAAAATTTGAGATAATGATGACATACAGTTATTAAAGCAATATATATGTACAGTATTATTTTTCACTTTTTATTGCTAAGCAGCAAAAAAAATAAAAAAATAAGAGTGAAGGGTCCTTTGCTCCCTTTGTATCTACTCCTTTGAGTATTTCCCCATATTTACACATGCAGTATTCAGAGTCTGGAATCAGACTAGAGGAGACTATGTCTGAGAAGTTGGAATAGTCAAAAACCGAAGTCAGATATAACCAAAAATTTGTATCTGGAAGGGCAGATGAAAGGGCAAGAAGTGCAGACATGAAACAAAGCAGAACAGCAAGGCTGGAAATGACTTGAGGATGAGCAAAGTGCACAACAATCGAGGTGTTGAAACAAAAGACCATACAGCATCTACAAGAAAGACATCCTGTACACAGGACGTTGAAAGAAATCAAATGAGCATACTAAGACAGACTTGGGGTCTACTTTCCAACTGATCTGTATGCATATTTCCTAGTAACAAATGACTCTGAAGAAAGAATATACCCTGGGCTACATTTTTTCCAAACAAAGGAGACAGCTGAATGGAAAACTCGAGCATGGAGTGAATCAGGGATGGCAGGGAAAAGAAAAGGGAAAACAAAACTGGAGTAGGCAATATGATGAATGTGGTGCAAAGGAAGCCTGATTAGAAAAGTCCAAATGATGCCAGATGACTTATTGAACTAACATGAATGCAAATAAAAACCAAAGTCATTCTTCAAAATATTGACGTACATATCTGTTGCATTTATGTTCCCTAGGTGGCGTGCTATAAATAGCCCAGAAAAGGTAGTTGGAGGTCAGACCTGCTGGAATCTTCCAAGGGCAGGGACGAGGCTGGGAAAAAGCCAGGCTCTGCAAACTAAGGAGAGTTGAACTGGGGTAAACACAGGAGCACAGTGTGGCATCGGGAACACCCTGCTCACGGGAGGGAGAGCTACAGCTGCCCAGCACCACTCTGGTTGCTGTGTCCCCTGAAACTTTCTCACCACCAGCACAACAGGTACAGCTATACTGCGTGTATATATATACTACAGCTATATTTCAGACTTGAATTATTGGCGGTATTTTCCTGGACAGATGTTTTATCCATAATTCCAGTTTGGAGTATTGTCAAAGTAGAGTAGACAAGATTTTGATGGTTGTTTTCCTATGTCCTGGATCCATTCAAGAGATCTTATGTTGAGATCATTTCACGGTTGCTTTAGGAGTTCTGTAGATTATTACACAAATATTTACTTTTCTGAAGGAGAAACGAAGTGCATTAGACCCAAGTCTCAAAAGCTTTTTTTCTTCCAGTTTCTTCCTGTGAGGGTTTGACAGGCTGAAACAAATGAGAAAGATGAAGACAACACTGTGCATGGTGCTGAGTGTCATTAAAAGGTCGGAGCATCACCTAGGAGCTGCAGGGCTGCAACGTCCCAACAGCCAGCAAGGAAATGATGCAACTAGGAAATGCCATATGGAGGTCCTCTCTGGCCCCAGTAACTAAGAGCTATTTACAGCAGTCATTTGGAAGCAGTCTTTAGCAAAGACCAGTTCAGTCCAAGTGAGACTCAGATGCACGTTCCTCTGTAGGGAGATACATTCTGATCCGTGGTGACGTGCCTCTGCTTTTCCACCTCCTCGCAGGAGAGCAGGACATGAAAATGTTCAAAATCACTGCATAGCTTAGGAGCCAAAGTTTCACCTTCAAGACAACTTAAGATTTAGAAAAACAAGGTCCAAGATCTTCTATCATCTCAACAGCCTGAAAAATGTTGAGGAGTGCTCCAAATTGGGGTTGGAGTAGATGACCTTCAGAGGTGCCTTCCAACCTCAACCACTCTGTGAATTTTGGGAGTGAGAAGCTGGGCACCTTCACATCACTGAAGACAAACAAATGTGAGCTCTGGAAAAGCAGGTCCCATTAAAGCAACTTGAATTTGCTCAGGCTCTGAAAAATCTCCCATTACTGACTGCTTTTGAAAACTTGTGGCCAAGCTGCTGTTTTCTGGCTGTAATCATACCTCACATAAATCTGGATCACAAAACGATATCCTCACCACACAGAAAGAGGTCAGTCTGAACTGACTCCAAGGGCTACATTTAGGCATTTCTTTTCATTTAAATCATATGCAAACAGTGTGATCTCAGGTTGCTATGAATAAAGGCAACTCAGAGCACACAGTAATGGATGTACAGGAGAAATGTCAGCTGTTTTTCTTTCTTAGGTAGATGTGCTTTTGTAGTTAAAAATAGATAAGACAATTAAGTAGATATTATTGGCTGTTAGAGGCTATGTAAAAGTCATTCTCTCTTGCTATATCAATACTTTTCCACGGCAGCCACATTTGATTCTGCCCTGTGAGTAACAGTGTCAGGTACCTGTCAGTGTATTACTGAGCTGGAGGAAGTGAGAAGTCCCAGTATGGCTTTAGGGGGGGTTCATAGCGTTTGCTTTTAGAGGACTAACTTTCAGTTTGAAATGTCAACAAACTTTATATGGAATGATCAAAAGAAGACACTTCCCTCCCTCCCCCCCCCCCCCCCTTCTTTTTAAATTCTCTCTGTTGATTAAACTCACCTTGCAAAGTTACAACGTTCTGCTCTATGTCTCCTCTAAATTACTTCTCTGCAGAGGCATAAGAAGGTCACTTAAGGCATCCAACAACTATAGCAACAGAATAAGTAGCATCTTCCAGGCCAGGATGACTACCTTACTAAGAAACTACTGGCAACAAGGGTGACTATCTACCATTGGTCTCCAGCCGTTATCTTTTCAAGAACCAGCAACGCCAGACACTCATTTATATAACTTCACTGACCTGGATATTGAGGTTTCCAGCTTAGCACATGCATTCTCTTTATATGAAAATACTGATATATTATATCTTAAAAATAGCAGTAAAATATCACCCTACTTTTTTATTAAGAAGATTGCAGCCACATCATCTTGTAAAGCTACACTCCTGACACCCACCTTTCAGAGCGTGGTGGAATAGCAGAAAGAGCAGAGCATGGCACTGACTTCACGTCTGCCAAATGCATGCTGAGATTGCACGGATTTCCCACAGAAAACCCTGCGAAGAGCTCCCTGCCAGAACTGCTTGGGCTGGAAAGCCACAGTGTTGTTTTGATTCCCAGCTAGAACAGAAGCACAAGAGACAGAATTCACAGGGCTGAATTCAGCACAGAGAGACGGACCGTTACTCTGTCAGCTGTGAGATGTAAATAATTTTTGCTTTTCAGAATATCCTTGCTGATTCTGTCAAAATCCATCATGTGCAACTGCTTGTTCAAGCAAAAGGTAATACAAAGTAACACTAAAAAAATCCCCCAAATGTATAGCCTAACAGTGAATATCTGAATTTCAGTCTGTTGTTCTCATGACACCTTTGCAAAAAAATACTGCTTTACCAGTATCAAGCTGTCGTGCACAATGCAGTAACACAAACTACGATTCAAATAACTAATTTTTTTGAAAATGAGAGGTCCAACTTCTGGTATCCCTTACAAACTGTTCATTTGAACAACTGCACTAGCCTCACAAAGCAGGTTACCTAATTCTTAATTGCAATCAAGAGTGCAATTAATCTGCTCTCCAGGAGGGTGACTACATGCGGGAGTCTCCCCTCTGCCTTTGCAGGGGTGGGGAAGGGAGACAAGCAGCAGCGACAAGACAGAGCCTTGCCACATCACCATCTGGGACATCTGCCCTGCGAAGGGCTCCTCCAGCTTCTCCACCTTCTATGTAACCTTCATTGTCACCCCCTGACAGATCCCACAAGGATTTTAAATAACAGGGGACCATTGCCTTATGTGAGCCCAGGCACATGTGGTTCAAGAACTGTATTTTGTCCAGGTCTTAAGCACAGTTTTCCCCACTTTAGATTCCCAGACTGATTACTGGAAAAGCTGAATTTGATTATATTTCAAAGATGCCAGGTGGTATGAGAACACACACTATTGGATGCTTTCAAAGGTCCAGTCCAATGGAAGCTAGAAGGCTAGACACCTAGAGAAACACTTCAATCTCCTGAATTGAACACAAATCCAGAAGCATGTACAATAAAATACATACATATATAAATATTCTGTTCTTTTGGCTTTCCTATCACAGCAGGATACCTCTAGCAAGAGTATGACTGTGAGTTGTTCAAGATCATTGTGGATTCTCTTTCACAGAACATTTAGATTAAACATTAATTTCAAACTAAAAGTAGGCTCCCCTGAACCAAATTCGGATTTATTAAAGAAAAAAATAAAAAGTTACCATTAACTGAAAGGTGGAAAAGCTATGAAATCATATTAGATTCAGAGACCGTAACAGTTTTAGTAATAGAAGAAAATAAATGCACAGAGACAGTGAAAAGCAGCTAAATCTGATAAATAATTCATTGGAAAGATAAAAGACAAAACTTAATCTGAATATCTGTTTAGATATTAAAGTTGTCAAAAAAAACAATGCCTGCTTTAACAGATAAACTGTGTTCAGACATCACTGTGGTAATGTATACAGAACCAAATAGTCTCCTAGATATCAGGACTGAGCCTGCTTTTCATCTTCTCTTTTCCATTTTTGTCTTATTGGCTTGTGCCCCAGATTATCTTACCCTGTTACTGACAGGCTCTGACAGGGCATCTTTACAGAAGCTATCTAACTTAACATTTTGATCAGTGATACTGAATGCTTTCTTTAATCTTGTGCCCTCAGAAGGGAAGCAACTACCGCATCCCATGGCAGCAGCAAAGCAGCAGCTGTCCAGATTAAGTGTGATTGCTGCCATCAGATTTCAGAAAACTACTTCTATCCAGATTATTTCTTTCATAATTTTCCTCAATGTGCAAAGCATATTCATATGACCCACGAATGAATTCAGGCTGTCACTTTCGATTGTGAATATTGTTGTACTGTTGTTGTACAGTCAGAAGTATGGTTATTTTTTAAACAAAGAAGCAAAGAACCAAGCAACGTGTTCTGACTCACAACGTATTTTCTTTTAGGGAGAAATTAATTAATTAATTATAATTAATTTTAGAGACAAATTAATCTTTCCTAACCAGTCTTGCTGTATGTGCTTCAAGCACAAAAGTTAAATCAGACTTAAAACTCAAATCCTCTTGCCTGCTCAGTCATCGCCTGAATTAAGCATCCTTAGCTCCCCTAACCACTGACTCAGGCTCCCTAGCTGGGGCCTGTCCCAGCTCATGTAACTGATTAACTCTGAGGTTAATAAAATTCTTTAAAAAGGTTTCCAGTACCCTTCTAATTGCATTTTGATACAATCGTGCTTACCAAAAAAAAAAATGTGTTTCCATATGCTTCCTCCATGAACTTAAATATTCTTCCAGCATTCAGGTTTCCCTTATTCTGTGTTTTTTAATAAACTTGTTAAGGCTACACATTACAATCATATTTCATTTACAGACTACACATTACAATCATATTTCATTAACAGCTCTTAGATTACAAACACAAACATTTTTGTCACTAAGATTGTTAATACCGCAGGTGATGCTAGAGTTTGGCACAGACTTTGGCACAGAACAGTTCTTGCTGCATAAAATTAAAACAATTCAATCCTGTTGACTGAATTCCAGAAAAATGGATCCATCTGCTGAAAGGAGAGGCTGTGTTGAGTTTGCCAGTGTTGCCACAGGTAGCTGCTATTTGCTGCTTGAAAGGCCAAATGTCATGCAACTAAATGATGTGGGTTTTCCCCCTCGGATGATTAGATTTGCCCTGGGAATCAGATTCTTTAAAAATAAAAATCCAGCTGGATAATCCTTTTCAGTTAGTGTTAAACAACCAGATTACAAAATTACTCTTGTTCCTAATTCCACCAAGGCAAATCTACTTAGCCATGGATGAGGTGGTGGTGGGCAGGCAGCTGGAACCACAAAATTAAGCTTTAATGAAGCCAGAGTGTAAGTAATCACTTCATTCTCTAATGACAAATTAAAGTTTGAAAATTAGTATTTATTATGGATTTTTTTTTTTAATGAAGTGACAGTGTTTATACTGGTATTGTAGTTAGGAGCTCCAGTTAGTTTGTGAGAGATTAATCTAGACAGAGGTTGCATGGTAATTGATTTTAGACACTTCTGGATTTTTTTTTTCCCATTTCAATAGCCGGCATGAAAGACTACAGTGGAAATCAAAGCCACAACAGTAGTAATACTATACCACAATACAGAATGGGCGGAGAGAGCACACTGAGCTTTTAACAACGGTGACCATTTATTCACACAGTTGTGCAGGTGTTGGTGGGGCCATTTGCACGAGGTTTCACCCATTGTTCTCACTAGAATTTCTGGGGCTGGGGGGCAGGAAGAAGGAATGGCAGCACTGGGTGAGACATAATTTTGGGAGTCCCATTATAATGTAGCAGACTCATCGTGGCAGGTGGAGGTCTGATGCAGAGAAGCTTGGAGACATGAATGAAAAAAGCCCTTTTTAGAAAATCTTTGCCATTAGCCCCAGTGTGAGAAACCACATGGATCTTCCAGAACGAGTTAGAATCATTCAGGTTGGAAAAGACCTCTAAGATCATCTAGTCTAAACTTTAACCTAGTACTAAAGTCCACCACTAAACCACGCTACTAACTTCTACATCCACACGTTTCTTGAAGACCTCCAGGGATGGTGACACAACCCCTTCCCTGGGCAGCCTATTCCAATGCTGCACAACTCTTTCAGTAAAGAAATTTGACTCAACTCCCTCCTTCTCTAGGTGGGGACAGGAATTCAGAAAGAAATCCCTGTATTAGGTTGTACACAAGTTCCCAGTATTAAAGCATGTAAATTTGCTCCTGAAGGTAACATCAGATGAGCGTATGAACATGGGGGAGCACTAGGTACAGAAAGAGGGAGAGAAGGAGAAAGAAATGCCTCTGTTGTCTCAGGCAAAGCTGTCTCAAACAGTGTTTCATCTATGCTTCTTCTGAACAGTGGAATTTGGAAAAAAGGGAAAAGCAAACTGCTTGGTGTATTGCTTTGAAAACTGTGGGCTGCATCGTGGTTCTGGGTGGAGATATTTGAGGGTATCCCCTGCAATCCCAGTTCCCTGCTCTGGATATCACCAGAGCTTGCCAGAAGGGCTGGTTTTCTCCCCATGGAAAGCAGAGGACAGGGACAGGTACGGGGCTGCGGCAGCATACTGAACCCCAACGTGCCCTCCAGGCTGCAGGCTCAGGCACTCAGCCCCATGGGCACAGGTGGATCGTGTTATTCTCACTTTCAAACAGCACTGCAGAAAACAGAGCTTAGCCTCAGGTTGCCGATATTTGCACCGTATTTTCCCTCCTTCCTTTGTGTAATTAAGCACCTGCAGGGATCCAGCCATTATTACTTACCCTGCAGTGCAGGTACCACAGCATCAAAACTACACAAATGAGTTCTTGCTGCTTCTGTTGCAGTTGCCTTGCAGTAACACGCTCCAAACCAATAGCATACCCCACAAAGCAAAAGATAGCCAACTGATGCAACCTGTGTCTTACATTTAATAACAATCTAATTAAAACATTAATTACATTTTTTTTCCTTAGTTTAAATATGCAGCTGCAATCAGAAATCAGCCACTGTGAAAGTATCACTTCTCTGCAGTTTGCAATGAAGAGGCCATCCACTTGTGCACCCACGTCAAATCAAGGAGCTTCAACTTCATCATAACAGTGCTCAGCATTTCCTGGTTTTCTTCCAAGTGTTGTGCAACCACTCACTAATTAATCCTCATAACAATGAGAAACAGAAACATTAGATTTACTTGGTGTTGTACAATGAATGAGATGGCAAGCTGGCAGTCGGATTTCTGGGGAAGTGGTTCTTAGCCTTTTCCTCAATTAAGTTTCTTTTAATTTTCCTCATATAATTCATTTGTTAATTTTGCTCCCAATTCTTTTTCTTTCATTTTTTTTCCCCCAGTAATTACTATCAGCTGGTTTAGTGCCTACAATGTTGTTGACACTTTCCAGACATACAACCAAGAAAAGTAATTTTTACAAGGCTGTCTATAAAAATACATCACATGTCTGAGATCGTTTTGAATTAGAGAGGCTGGGAGATTTTAAACATTGGTATGTATAATGTATTCAGCATAACTATGTAGATAGTTAACAACAAAGTTCATTTTTTACTCTTGCTTGAAGTGACTGGAACTTGTTGCTCTTCCAGTTACTTAATACAAGATGACAAAAGTTAGTGAAATTGGAGTTTCCCTAACCATGGAAGCTCTTAAAAGTACATCTTTTTCCCCATTTCATAGATTGATCCTAGACTCACTCAATCACACCTTTCTACCTCTATAACACTAAAGACTGAAGAAACTACCATCAACTTACTAATGTAAGTAGTTTCTTCAATCTTTAGCATTGTAGAAATGAGAGGGAAATATGAGTCAATTATTTTATATATATATATATTTATTTATTAATTTATATATATATATATTTGTATATATGTGCCTTTCTCAGGTTTCTGGTAGGGCCAATCAAAATTTAAAACCAAATCAATTTTCCTCATACTTACCAGAAATATATATTTCTAAATGCATACTATAAATATATATATATACATTCACTATGTACATACATTTTATGCTGTATATTTAAATACTTCCAGATGTTTATATATTTTAGTAGATAAATATAGAAAATACTTTACAGAAATATCAAAACTTGCTGCTTCTCATAAGTCAGGCTGTCAAGTTGTGTCTGCAGATGTCTGTTCTCTTCTGCCATCATGCGGTTATTATTGAAGTGCATAGTTACAGCAGCCATAAAAGAGGTACCCCACACCTCTGGGGTATCCTGGGCAAACAGCTGTAGCTGCCTTTTCATTTCAAAACTATCTGGCAATATGCATGAAATCTGTAACTCTTTTCCATAGCCTCAGCTCTTTTACTATCTAAGAAATAAAAATAGCCAACCACTTTTCTGCAGAAGTGTCTTATTGGAATACAATGCCTTTTGGGATACCTGATATTCAGGGTGTTTCTTCTAAAGCAGGCCATGACCTGAATCCCTCCAGGGATGTTCTTAGTCCCATCCATGCCTCCAGAGCTCCATTTCACCAGACCCTAAGGGATGTTATATGAATATGCTCTGAACATGTGCCTCTCAGTTTAGCTTATTTAATCCTATCTCCCTGTGATTATGCTACTGACAAAATATATCAAATAGAAGATGTATACAATACAGCTACTTTAAATACAGTATCTTTTGTCCTTACAACTAACTAGCTGAACAAGGAATTTTCTATTGAGCTCCTGTCTCAAGGATGTTCTGCAAGTTTGCACTCCTCTAGTAATCCTAAAAAGGATATTTTATTAAAACTTTATCTATTAAGTATTATTTAAATGTCACCATCTCTCAAGAATTCCTGTACAATGGCATTCAAAGTCACTACAGTTTTCCACGTAACTAGTAGAAAAAAAGAAAAAAAAGCATCTTCTGGATAATGCTGAAGGATTGTTAATGTAGTATATGGGCACTTTTAAATCCCGCATTTGAAGAGTCAGAGTGCGGGGATTTCACCCTCGCATAAACACTAGTATTCTGGTTAAGTGCACATTTTGTCTTTCTATTGAAAATAACAAAAGAGGAAAAAGTAAACTTATGTCTTTTCATTAAACAAGGGATAAAATAATGCCTTAGAAATAGGCTACAGAAGTGTTTTTTTCTTTTTTTTCCTGAATGTATCCTAAGTTTGTAAATAGTTAATGTTTTCTTTAACACCAGTTAATCTATAAATATCTTTTTGACCTCTGGATAACAGCAGGCTTAATACATCTGAATGTCAAACACCGCAAGTTTTACTTTGATTCACCCACTTTAAGATAAGCCATCATGTGTGCCAGACAGCTGTTTTCTCTCATAGCTTCCCACATAACTAAATCTTCTGCATAGTTACAAAGCAAAAAATGACACCAGAATCACAGAGATATATGTGCATTACTCAGGACTAAATGGCTTCTGCTTACTTGCTTCAGCCAAGTGTAAACCATGAAAAAGTATACTAGCCTAGCTTCTAAAAGTGAATTTCTCATCAGTGTTTCGCTCCAGTAGTAAACACTCCATATTCAGATTTTTCCTCCTTTGCTGAATGTCTGAAGTAAACAGCAGAAAATATGCAACTTTTATTCAAGGTGGTAAATACTATTTGCACTCATAGCTCCCTCTGTTACACAGACTGCTTTCCACAACCTGGATTGTCCAATATAATCATCACATATTTTAATGCTAAATAATTGGCCACAAAATTCTCATGGTATGTAGCAGAGCCCTCTATATCTATTCTTACATATCTGCAAGCACTTCACAAACCTTAACACATTAACATTATGAGAGTTAATATTTTAACACCCCTTAAAATAACACAGGTAAATGATTGCCATCTTACAAATATTATGGACAAGAAGACACTCTGGAGCTTGTGTGCTTCCAATTTAGGTCTTGCAGTGCCTAAAAATTAGGTGGCTGGAGTCAGAGGATGATTTAAGAGAGCCAGAGGCTGGTCTGCACAGTCGATGGGAAGAGTGGAACCCTTCCAAAGGTCAATGTTCAGTGACTGAGAAGAATTAAGTCCCTTGGAGGGTGTTCCACAAACAGTGCTTAGAGCTAGACAATAGGAAATTATTGAAAGAAATCAGAAGGAAGAAGAGGTATAGAGAGCAAAGATTGTGTTGAGTGAAGAAGCACAACTTGAAAATAATTTGGCTTCTGGTAGGTCTAGGAATGTGTAACAGAAGTAGGAATTACTTTTAACAATGCAAAAATAGTTTGTTAGAATGAGATCATGTCCCGTAATACCTAAATTTGGGTGATCAGGGAGTTTAAGGAAGACTTTTGTTAGAGCGTACAATTTTGAAAAGATATCAAACCCCCAAAAGTTTGTAAGCTCTTCAAGACCTACATGATGTTAGAAATCCAGCAAAATGCACATAGAAATGAAAAACAAAATTATTCCATGTGTACCATGCAATATATACAAATATATACATTAAATGGTTTGGATTAAAAACAGGTTTGGCTTGTTGTTTTTTTTTATTTTTTTTTTTTCCCCTTAGAAGTTTCACCAAACTGGTAGGTTTTACATCTGTTCCTCATCTTGTTCTGCCAAATACGTGGAATGCTTTAGAGGATGGTGACTGCTGCCAAGGTTTGCTTAGCAAAAAATGCTTTG
The DNA here is from genome assembly GCF_964034855.1 of Anser brachyrhynchus. Taxonomy (NCBI): domain Eukaryota; kingdom Metazoa; phylum Chordata; class Aves; order Anseriformes; family Anatidae; genus Anser; species Anser brachyrhynchus. Next base: position 11,138,534 of record NC_137695.1, read on the forward strand.
CCTGTTTTAGAAATAAATAATGCTCAGTCTGCTGCACGTTTTCTAAGTAAGGTTGTAATTTCCTTTCATCTCAGTTTGGTGAGACAAACCAAGAAATATTAATAAGGGTTAATTAATCCCTATATAATCTCAGCAGAATGTAAAAATCAATAGGAAGCCAGAAGCAGCCTCACCAGAGAGCAAACACTTTGGCGCTACTTGCTGCCAGCATCTTAGCTCATGCATTTTACATGCAATCAGCACTATATAAAAAATACAGTGACTAGGAAACACAAAAATAACCATTGCAAAAAGAACCGTAAGGCCAAACATTCCCTCAAAAGGAGGCTAGAGTCAGTTTACTCATTTTTTTTCCTTTTATTGTGCATTTCTTGTGTTTGAGATTATATCATGGGTCAATTTTAAGGGGAAAGTTGTGTTGTGAAGCTTCTCCCATGACCTGGTGATTTGGGCAGGCTATGGGCAATCCCCACCACACGGCATCCCAGCTTTCTTGGTTAGTCTGTGGAACCAACAAGGTCATTATGAAAGAGCAGGCAGTGGTGTGTCCTCTGCCCCTCTTCTGGAGAGGAAACAGAGGCAGCGTCCATGTGTTGTGCTGGATTCAGGCACCCTGCTGTGTATTGGGATGCTAGAAGAAAACTTTAGAGACCTGGTCTTTGATGGAGAAATGTAGGCACCTGCTGGTGTGAATCACAGCAGGGACCAAGGCGTCTGTTTACCCAGAGGACTATTTCTGCAATTACTGAAATGTCAGGACAAAACATGCAGGACATTTGAGAATCTCTGAAGCACAATTTACCAGAGCCTTTTGTGGATTTTGGACGAGAACTACTGTGGGCAGCCTTTTGTTCCCACTTTGAGTGATTTGTTCTTGTTAACAGAGTTAACGTTGAGTTTGGCTCTCTCCTGAATTTCATGATCATCCTTTGCTTACTAGGCTAGATACCGTCTTTATTTTTCTTACTCAAGTATAGTTTTCCATGATGTCAACAGATTGTGGGGAAGCTGCTCTGCTGATCTTCTCCTTCCAGGACTGAATAAATAAGTGGAACTTGCTAATGTTACATTATTATTATTTCTACAACTCCCAGAGCTATTGGACCTCCTGACAGCTCACGCAGAGCACAAGGCTATTAGTAGTTATCTTTCAATATAATATACTAATGAGAAAATTTCTCATCAGATCTCAACAAGTGTTTTTGTTCCTTATAATGTAATGTTGACATATTTGTGGGCTGCTGTTCTGGGCCTGGACGTCCAAGCATATTAGGCTTGTACATTGCATTCATGAATTTGGTTGGTAAAGAAATAAATTAACACTTAACTTATGCAGTTCTAGCTGTTGATTTGGCATTTTCAGTTCCACTGATATTATATTTACAACCAAAAGTCAGGAAAAATATTGGTATAGGTCAGTTAAGGTCATCTCCCTTATCTGAAAATCACCAAGTATCTCAAAATCCAGTGAAGGTTCAGAAATGTATTTGAAAACAGGCCAAGTTCAACTACAGATTCTTATCCCAGCTCTTTAATTTATTAAATACCTGGAAAAGCAATGACCTCAGTTATTTCACTAACTATACGGATTAAAAAAGGATTCATTCTGACTTTAGACTGGCAACTGTGAATGTTTTAGCCTTCATTCATAAACTTGTCGGAGTTCTCACGTCTTTTCACCCTGGGTAGTAACAACTGCAAGGACTGAGCATGAAGTTCTTACCTTAAGTGTATTTATTATGTACATACAACCCTTCACAAAAACAAAGAGTACATAGCACGTGGTCAGTCATGTACATGGTAACTAAAACCAGGATCTACTCTGACAGTAATGAATTCTGACTGTGAAGCAGTAGTTATTTCTGTCCAAAATGACAAACTGCCATGTCCTATTATCTGGAATCTTTAAGGCCTGACACACTCTATTTCGTCTAATGATAACAGTTTAAAACTAAAACAAGTTAGCATATGCCAGTAGGAATGGATATGGAGCTATGTTTCCCCAGGTAGCCAAGAACTAAATACCAGTGATTTTTCCAACCATGGCTGTTCATTTTATTTCAAGGTGTTCTTAAATTTCAACCAAGTACTTGAATTAGCATCCCAGTAACACATTACTTTTCCCCAAAGATAGAAAAAGGCTAAAGTTATCACAAGGAATTACCCCTAGCAGAGCAAACACTTTACCAGAAATATGACAACCACAATTTATTTTCAAAAAAAGAGAAAGTGAAAGCTGACGCCTTGTTGCTTCTATGTTAGGAAAGGATGGTTGTAAAGCAGTTCAAACTAGGAATGTCCTTGTAGAAAAACCTCACAAGACAAGAGAGTTACCCTTTCCCAGGGGTAATTCAATTTAGTAGTTAGCTCTGAATCAGCCTTTTGCCTCTTGTATTTTGCATTTTCCCTGCTGTGAGGGGATGTCTGCATTTTTGCTTTGGTTTTCTGCAGGGCTTGAGCCATGATTAGCGCTCCTACAGCAGCTGTCACTACCACTACTGCATACCCAGACATTCAAAGCCCCCTTTCCAGGGTTTTCTCTGTCTGACTAGCATTTCCAAACTTCAGCACACAAGCAAGAATTTGGCTCTGAGACCTAACTTCAACACTGTTATCATAAACTGTAGGAGTACAGCATGCCCTGGAAAGATTATGTGCCCTGGTTTGTCTTTAAAGACTCACACTTTTAATGGAATTCTATCTTCCCAAACATTTTGAAATTTTTTAAAAGGAAAAGTACTTATTTTGGGTCCCTGGAAATAATTCATTAATTTGTACTTGAAATAAAGGATTAATGTTATAGTAAGTAACTGTCAAAAAAGGCTGCTTGCTAGAAAGGCTGCATTCTTGAAAGGCAACTGAGGAGTTGCTTGAATTAACAACGCTGTGGATATTAACTTCTTCTATACCAAACTAACAAGGGCCAAGGACCCAGAAGTGTGGCTTAATGATGGGACTAAAGCTTTATAAAGCTTCACATTTTTCTTTTCAAAATTGCATAAGCATTCCTTGGGGCAAGAGAAGACTATGAATCCATTGGGTGGAGGTGAACCCCACAACTGCCAAAAGGAAAGTTTTTAGCATAGATATCACAAATGAGCGAAGTAATTATCAGTTACTAGATGGACAGCCTTCAGGTAGATGACCAAAATTAAATGGACATGTATGAGAAGGTATTAAATGCTGTTGGAGGGTTCAAACTGCAGGCAGAAATAAAAAAAACATCCAGTTCAGCTCTTTGTGATAGGGCCCGCCTTCTGTTACGCACCCACAATGAGGTTGCAAAAAAATTGTCTGCAGAAGCGAAGAAACAAACGCTGTTGTACACTGTAGCAAAAGATAATCAACACTATGCACAATGGGTATCTACCTCAGTAACAATCAATTGATTTCATCAAAATTTATTTCATCATTTAATAGTCTCAATACAACCGAGCAGAGAGCCTAAATGCAGCAACGCAGCATGGCAAACCACCAAAACCATAGTAACTACTCTAGTAACCTCTAGACCTTATCTTGTGTGTTTATCTGTATTAGAAAGAGCAAAAAGAGGGTTCACAAAAGTGTAGGTCCTGCAAATGGGATGAACCAGATGGGCCAGGAATACCGGACGGCCAAAACACAAGTCCTCGTGGTAGGATACAAGTCTTCAAACTGGAGAGGTTTGTTTTCCTTCATACATAATGGAAGGGGTAAATTCTGCCTGTCCAGGCCACAACTTCCAGAAAATCTAGAAACATTTTTGAAAAAGCATCTACTACTTCAGCTTTGCCTTTAGCAAGCTCTACACATGACCAGGGTTAATCAAAAGGTTTCCTTACAGAGAAGAATCTTTCCATATTCCTCTGTCCTCTGTGTTCTTGTGTTATTGAGATATTGAGTAACTCTCTTCAAAAAGCACTTTGTCTTTGATTAGGCGTTTTAAGAAAAAAGTGTTTTGTTTCATTTTCTAGATACCAGTGTTTTTTTGTCTCTGCATACAGTATTTCTGTTTCTATCTATAGATACTCTGGCTTAGAACAAATTTGGCAGTAATTCTGTGGAGACAGTGTTAAGGTATTAGAGCACTGAAGTATAATATACATCCTTCGCACATGTCACAACATATGAATTTGTAGCTCTCAGGCTCTGCTTGTTTTAGTTTATTTCCAGTGCCTGGATTTGTATACACTTTCCTGGAGGGCATAATAATATAGCGCTCTGAATCTGCAAATAGCTTTACTAGATTTTTTTATTAGGTTTTACATTTAAACTAAGATTCTCTATTGCATAACTCGTATTGTTTGCCATCTGCATGTTAATTGAATAATTCAGTGCCCTAAAACTGCAATACATGTGCGCTAACACAAAAAGTAACACAGCTGCTAAATGCACTATTTATCTGAAAAACGAGCCTAAGTCATAACATTTACATCCAGATCTGCATTCCCCTGTTTTTTTGGGTGATGCAGGGCTCTTTTCTCGGAGCGGGGCTTGCTGTCAGCCCGCATCAGGCTCGCCGCTCCCTCCCTGGAGCAGCCAGGCAGCGCCGCGCTCTTCCACTTGTAAACTTGCTTGCCGATGTGATGGGAAACAGCGAACGCTTTGGCTACAAATTTAGGCTCCTCGTCCCAAGAGGTCCCATCCGATCCCAGACTCGGGGACAAATCCTGGCTCTTTTTTCATGTCCCCTGTGTTCCAGAAGGGTAATTCAAGACATATGCGTTCGCCCGCTGAAAGCCATGAGAACAGCTGCTCTGTCCCTGTGCAACGTGAGCGCTGCTTCCCCTCACATGGCTCGGCGGCTGTAGGACTAGCTGAGGACCAGGAGGGAATAAATGAAGGATCAGAGCATGTATGTTATTATTCACTGCGTGTTGCTCTCACCAGTTTGTTTATAAGGCTTTGGTCTTCCCAGATTGTGTGTAAATACAGCTCTAGGTATGATAATTGCTACAAAACATGTAAGAGATTGCCTGTAGCCTAACAGACTATAAGAGTCTGAGAGTCCAAAGGTACATTTCAGAGAGTTCTCCTGGTCTCTTTGGACTGTCCAGCAGCAAGAAATCGACTGAGAAACACCCTTCAAAGTGCCATTACCAGCGGATATATTTATATTTAGTTAATACCATACTTTTGCTTTTAAGCCCTTTTTCTTTGTTATTTCTTATTTTAGAAGCGTAACTGAACTTAAAATAATAATAATAATAATAATAATAATAATAATTTTCAGCTACTGTTGTTTCCAGGAAGGCCTGCAGTGCACCAAAGTTTGCAGAAACAGCAGAAGGCAATGTGCTTTGAGACAGCACATATATGAGATTTTTTGTAAAGGAAATGATGCATGGTGTGGAGGGAGGTGAGGGAGGAGATGCAGCCCAATCATTCTTCTGCCCAGCAGATCATTATTCTGCCAGGGAGACAGTTTGAAAAAGACAGCCATTATCTTCTGAAGAAGCAGTATGGATGGGAGAAGTCCAGAATTATTAGAATTATTTTTTTTCCTCATGAAACTTAATGATAATGAGGACTATCAGGGCAGGAATACCACAAAAACAGCTGTTTCAATGTCCTCCCTAAAACTGTGCTGTTTGCACTGCCCAGGAAAGCAAGGGAATAATTATGAAGAAACCAAAGGGAAAAAAAAAAAAATCACTAAACTTCTTCCAACCAAACCCAAACCCAAAGATATGAGCAAATAAACTTATACTAATAAAGCCATGTTTTAACCAACATCAGTTCATTGTCAGACAGGACATTGTTTGTATCCTGGTTTCTGAAGCAGCTGGAATAAATCACCCAAGTAGCAACTGTTTGAAACACAAACAAACAAAATCTTCTTACAAGTTGACCTGATGTATTATGACAAGAAATATTTTGGCTTCTGCACTCATGATCGCTTGAGTTTACAAACTGTCAGCTGCTTCCAAGGTGTAAGCTTATTACCTCCAGAATATTAAAGTCCCAGAAAAAGAACATGTCTAAGATGTTTTAGCAGAATATTTATAAAATGGATTGCTGGCAAAGTTGCTGTTGTTAGTTTTATGCCAAGGAGGTTTATGGGTGAAAACCTGTCTAGTTTCTGTATATATATTAAATGAGAAAGATTAGTTAAATGTCCCTTTTAGAGATGGATTATGTGAACTCTTAAACATTCTTAGTATTCATTTAGAAAAATAAGTCTGACATAAGCGTGCCATTAACATTGCATTTCTCCAGGCTTGCTATACACACACACACAAAATAAAAAATAGAGAGAAGGGAAAAAATAAATAAAAGATGTATGGTATTCAAAATCACTGCAGCAGTAAGGTTAGGAATTTTACCTTTTCAAACATTCACTAATTCACCAGTGTTCATACTTCTCACTGGTGGAGTGTTTCTACCAAGTAACCTCAGATTTATGTAGAAGCAAATCGGAGCAAAACATTTTAAGGAAAGGAGTGGATTTGTCTTGCCAGGCATCAAGACAGAACAAGGACCATTTCTCAAAACTGTGTTTAAGCTCCTAGGAGCTGAGCATTGGTGGAAATCTTTACCTCAACAGTGATTACCACCTGTTGCCACTTTTCCCCCCTAAAAGAAATCTGGTACTTGTCTATTACTGCTAGGCAGGCCTGAACATTCAGGACCAAAACCCTTGTAAATTTGTTCTGAGAGTACAAGGAGTGAAATCCGGGGTTTGGCACAATGTCTGTGCAAGGAGGACACACACATACCGCTGCGAAGTCCTTAGCAGTGCAGCCGCGAGCTTACAGGGTTTTCATATACTCATGCGTGAGGAATGCAATGCCCTGTGAATTCAATTGTGGGTCAGATTTGTCTTTTGAGATTAAAACTCTCACTAATCTGCTGGGAGCATATGATTTCAAAGAGTGGGTCTGACTATGATGGATGCCACTGCTGCGTGCTGAGCACTCCTGCCGCACACTTCAGCAGCATGCATCTTGCAGACATTTTTCTTGTTCTAAACCCTCCCTGAGCTTACAGAAATCTGCCACATAGTTAGTCACGTTCTAAAAGTTTCTTGAACTTGGAAAGATTTTGCTGGTTTGAAAAATATTCTTTGAACAATCTTCTGGCCCCACAGGTGTTAACAGGAGTTCTTTCATTGATTTGAGCAAGGCCGGAATTTCAACCCTGTTAACTGACAGGATATCTGCAAAAAAAGAAAGTATTTAACCTGTTAACACTTACAGCTTGCACTGATCAGGTCTCTGTGTGGATACAGCCTAAATCTACAGCCTTCATTAAAAAAAAATAAAATAAAATTTAACTTAAAAGGACTTGGTTCCTGCAAAGGTATTTCCTATTTCTACCAGAGAAAGTATACAAAAATGTAACTTATTTTGTTTTGGGAATTTTATCTGAATATGTAGTAAGTGAAACAAATAAATTTGAACCTTAGATTTTACTTCATGTGAACTAAATAATATTAAGTGTTGCTCTATTTTTCCAAACGCCATTGCAGAGTTTCTTCAGCAGAGAAATAGACAGTTTTCATAAGGGAAAAAAAAAAAAAATGTCCTGAGAGCTGCATGAAAACTTGAGGACTTTGGGTGTCCCAAATGTAAACCCTGCCTGCCCTCTTCAGCATCTCTGTATCTCAGAAAAAACTACAGGTGAGTGAAGGTTATTGTTTACTGTATCAATACTTCACCTATGAGACAGTGACTGTGTCCCGATGGTTAACAAGGGAAATACCTAAGCAGATCTGTACACAAAATTCAATGGTAAAAAACGTCACGCTTACTTGCAGCATGGTCTTCGTTCTTGTGGAGCTTTCACTGAGTGCTCTCCACAACCAAGATTTGTGTTGCAAATAGCTGGGGAATAAAAAGACTTCTTAATCATACAAGATGCACCTGTTAGCCCTTCAAACGAGGAGCCTGACACTGAGGACCCCCATATACAGAGCATGTTTTATTCTTAGAGTTGGTCTGACTTCAGGGTTATAATAACACTTTTGTGATTTGGCTATCAGTAAGCATTAAGCTGTAGAAATAACTTCTTGTGTCACAGTAATGCTTGCTCTAAATTTGGGGTTAGTAGGATATTTTGCCTTGAGGCTCTAAAATTTCTAAAACAAAAAAAAATAGAGCACTCAGAAATAGTGTAGGGGTCCCGATTGCTGTTGACTACTTTCCCAAACTCCCCTTGAAACAACCCCTTCCTTTGTAACATCTTTCCGAAAGAGTGTGGAAATGAAGTTAATGTCAGCTACAAACTTCATAACATCACTACCAGGAAACTGGATTGCACATTTTCAGGGAAAAAAGATTCAGCGTATATTGCATTTTTCATCCTGCTTTTCATCCTTTTTCTCCATGGAAAATATTCTCATCTTGGCTGCAAACTTAGATAAAGTTTCAGCATGCTAGAGGAAAATAATGTGTTTTTCTTTTTCTGCTTTTTTTCTTTCTATTTGGGTTTCTTTTAATCCTTTTTGGACAACTGATATAACCTTAGTTTCCTACATTTTTGCACTTGACTCAAAGATCTGACTGTGATAAATGGCCACAATGAAGCTCCTTGGAAAGTCTGATGGTATCACTCCTGCCTCTATTGGAGAGCTCCTAGTTTGCAACAAGGATATAAATGCTTTCTCCTGATGACTCCAGCTCCAAGAAGAGGAAAAAAAAAAAAAAAAAAAGGAGAGAATTATGAAAGAAATGTATTGAACTTGTTGCTTCTATGCTTAAGATTTGTTATACTATTTAGGTGCATTATTACTTTCACATGATTCTTCACTTGAAAAGGGCTTTATGAAGAATTCAGTGCAGCTAATCATTGAAAAGTAACTGCAAAAGCATAACTAGCTTGGTGACAACAATTTCCCACAGAAAGCAGAGGAAGACGGAAAAAAGCTAAACAGTAAGGTCTGATTTATTTTTGTGATTAACTGCTGATCTCGGTGATACATTGGAAAAATTCAGAACATGCAGAACCAGCACTGACAGGATAACTAAATGCAATTAAATGATATTCCAGTGCTCACAATGAAACATTGCACACTGTTTACAGCTCATGTTAGGTTTTCAAACCTCAGAAAGAGAGAGGAGTGATTCAAACGCCAAGCTCTTTTGAAATTGTGATAGACACTCGGACTTAAAAAGATGCAGATTTTGACTCAGGTTCAGCTCCCATCAATAGGTGTGGGTTTTGAGCCTGCCATTTTCAGGCATTTCTAACATCCTTTGACATGCATCTTAACAGAATGTAATGGATTCAGAAAACCTTTATGAAATACAGAACATTTATGTAGAGAGAGATACATATCTATATGTATAGAGAGCTAACAGGGTGCCCACAACCACACAGAAATCTCTTGGAGGTGGTGTCTGTCCACCTTCCTCAGAAATTGAGCTTTACCTTGCCACCCTCTTCCAATACCTTACAGGTAGTTATAGAGAAGCTTCTCATTCTTCCTAGGATGAGAAGAGCTCACCGTAGATCTCTAGGATGCACAGTAACAGGACAAGAGACAACAAGCACAAGTTGTTCTATGGGAAATTTCATGTGGATTTAAGGGAAAAAAAATATTAATTCTGAGAAGAATTAAACACTGGTATAGGCAGCCCAGAGAAGTGGTAGAATCTCATTTGCTGGAAATATTCCTTGGCTAGACAGTGCTCTGGTAAACCTAAGCTATGGCCTGGCTTTTGGCTGGTGGTAAGATGATCTCTAGAGGTCCCTTCCTCTAAGAAGATGAGAAATAAGATGAATAAATTATGTCCATAATGTTCAGACAACAGATGTTCCCTGGAAGTCAAAGAAAGATATTCACCCCTCACTGGGGCGAGGGTCTAGAAATAGCAGTCGCCAGGGCCGTGTCTATCCCAGCTGAGCCCAGCTGAGCATGCTGGGGCAGGTACAGGCAGAAGCAAGGAGCTATGTAGTGAACTGTCCTGTTCTCCAAAAGAAATGCCTGCTACAAAATGTTTATTTGGGCTGGTCCCTGGCCGGTCCTCACCACAAATGGTCCCTGTGCAGGGTCTGAGTAAGGTAAGTGCTACCATTACAGGCAAAGCTCCTGCTAGAGAACGTGCAGACAGCTTATGTGACAGATAATGGTTGTCCAGGGTGCAGAAACATTTCTGGGCAAACTGGGATTTACAGCCTAAAAGTACCAAAAGCATAGGAGTAAACAGGCCCTTATTCTGCTGCACATGGGCCAGCAATTAAACATTGTCCATACAAGGCACAAATAGCATAAAATGTCAATTCTTTGCACTACAAAAGCACTTTTAAAACAAAATGAATACTTAGCTTATGGAGCAGATGTGATAAAGGTATTTTATAAATATACAGAGTGTAAAATTCCAGGTTTAATTAGTCAAGGGAAGGGTGGGAAATTAAACAGAAAGAATATTTGTGCTGTCTCGGATGAGATAAATTGCTTGCATGAGTACACTCAGTGTTACAGTGCAGCTATGCTATCAGTTTGACTTACCACCCTTTTTTCCCTGGGACCTGGGTCATTGTTAACAATGCTACATAACATATCTGGATATTGAGCTAGATATTCCTGAGAGGAAACCTGCATACTGGTTACAAAATAGTCCCCTCTGTGGTCCAGAGAGAGCATATTCACATGTGGCCACCACATTCCTCTGGCACCACCACAAAGGTCCCACTACTCCTGATGTACAGGCACCCCCAAAGCTGCAGAGCAGGACTCTGGATGTTCTGAGACAAATAAATTTGCTATCATCATTAACACAGGGGCAGAGTCATCCTTGAAGGCTGGACATCTCACAGAAGCCTGTGAGCAAATCCCCTTCATCCCCAAGATCAGGAGGCTGCCCCTGGGCCATAGGATGGCACAACAGCTTAGTGCTATCGAACATGGCCACAGCACCAAGCCATTTAAAAGCCACTCTCAATGCTACTTAAAATTCAAGAGATTAAAAAGTGGCCTTTAAGAAAGCCAGGTATGCCCAGACAGGATCTGGTGACACATCTGTACCTCATGCCACTCCATGGCCTCCAAAGCAAACCCATTGGCAAGGTTCTGTTGTACCCCGAGACATGTTTGTACCTTGTATTAGAGCACTCCACTGCCTCCAAAGCAGACCTGCTGTCATTTCAGGTCGGTGGTCTCAGGAGCTTTCAACCTCCTTGACCATTAAAACTTCTGGAGGAGCTGTGAGAGGGACCATCTTTCAGGGTTTCACCATTGCCAGTAACATGATGGGAGAATGTAAATGGACCCTGTGCAGCATGGGGGCTTTCACACAGAACTTTTCACTTGGCCATGCTCTTTTCATCTGCCTGTTTTACAACTCATTATCAGGCTCAGGATACTAAGGCACCCTGTGCCATGGCCACCCCTACCATGAAATGAAGACACTTCTCAGCAGGTAACAGACTAACCTCCAGAGAGCTTCCTAAAGGTCTGGGCTCAAGAAATGTGGGATGATGTGCTGGGCCGATTCTTTACTGCAAGAAATTTGAATTTCTTACAGGCTCCATGTACACTCATTACGGCATCCCTCAATTGTATGGGGAATTGGTGAGACCCTGTACTCACGTTGGACGTGTTGTGAGCATGGAGCAGAGCTCTGCACACCTTGTTCAGCTTTAACTCCAAGAGGTCTCATAGACAGCAGCTTGCTATCAGCCAGAACACTCATCCACAGACAAAACCCCTTCAGGGAGACAGCAATGAGACTGTCAGGGTCTGAAGGATGTATAGGTGGGTTTGTGGCAGCATTTTGTGGCAAGGGAAGCAGGGTGTGCAGATACAATGTGTGTTCATACAGTGCCATCTTGTGACAGGCAAAGGAAAAATTTGTGCACTCCGGATTGTTAAATGTAACAGATGGAGTATTTTAAATAGTAAGTATTAGTAAAGTGTTAGTATTTTAAATAGAAAAGTATTTTTAAATAGTGCTTACAAGCAATTTCCAATAACATGCTTCTGAAAATTACTGCATGTGGTCAGCCTGCTAATTAGCCACATGTCCTTCATTACTTTTAATTTATTCCTCTGGAATTTTGGAACTTCATGAATCACTGTAATTTTGAACATTCCTCAAAGAAATTCAATAACAATAACTGTCACATAGTCTTCACAAGTCTCCATATCCCATTTCAGACAAGGGTCCAGTCTGGGAACAGTAAATTAACTTTTAAAAAGCCATGCCAATTAAAATTAAAAAAAAAAAAAAAAAAAAGAAAAGAAAAAAAAGAAAAGCCATTTAACTTTTTGGTTTGTTTTGTCTTGTGAGGGGGCAAAGCTGGCAGAGTTTGAAGACTTAAATGCCTTTCATTTGCTGAAAAGGATCTTTCAGAGTGCTGCTTTTCTCATAAAAGATCAGGCTCCTATGTTCAACAGATCTCTTGGCAGTTTCTTTGGACCTTTCTAGCTGCAAATGCTTTACTTCCAGCTCTCTGATGCTAGTCTCATGCTCTGTATTGTTCTGATGGCACATTGCTGATTTAATAGTTTGAAATATAATAACTTCCTTCTTAATGAAGGTGAGGGGCCTGAGTCTTAGACTGGCTGTTTTGAAAAGTACCACTAAAACCTTAAAGTGGTGTTGGCTAGAAGCCAGAAGAGGGAGTATAACCTGAGGCTACTATTCTTACTGTAACGTAAGCCATGGGAAAGGCTCTCTATCAACTTCTCATTCAAATTCAAATACCAGTAACCTGTTTCAAAATTTTCAGCAAAACCCTAGCAATGCTGAGATTTGAGATGCTTTAGATCAAAAAAAAAAAAAAAAAAGACTAATTTGAACAGCAAAAACAAAACCAGTTTATGAGATTACTCAAGCCAAAAATCTATAGCCTTTTGCAGCAGCTGCTAACTTCTAAGCTATTTCACTCTACAGGACAGTATGCCTGCATTCTGAATCAGTCAAACTACCTGCAAGGGCAAACTGATACACTCAAAATCAGATCCTTTCATCCGTTCACCTGGATCTCTCCAAGTGATTAGATATGTCCAGCTTGTAGCTGTTCTACTGCTGCTGCTGCTTTCTCTGAAGAACTTCTTTTTTTTCCATTGCCAAAAAGACCTAGAGATGCTCTGCCATGAGACAGTCAGCAATATGTACTGTCCCATCCCAGAAACTCAAGTGGAGGGATAGCAGGTTGCTAAATGGAACTGGGGAGGGAAGGGGTGGGTGAACAGCAGAGGACTGACCATTTATTGCTTCTTCACATTCCCATTTGGAAGGCCATTCTGGATAATTAATACAGAAGTCTCCCTGCCTTAATGAGTTCCAAATAGAAAATTATTTCCTCTTTATTTTAGTGATTTGTGATATCTTTATTTTGAGACCTAAAATGGTAGAAAACATACCTTTAAAATGAAGAAAGAAAAAAGACTTTTCTACTGATCTTCTCTTTTCTACATATCTCTGGTAATATAAATCCTTATTTCCATGGTAAACTTGCATGAGTAATCAGATGCATTTTCCTAGCTTTTTTTCTTTTGCACTTGGATTTGATGTATAGTTTAAAACTGAAAGAAAAGAGCAATACCACATCTATACTTCATATGTGACTGTAAAATTTCCAGTTATATTGATATAATTAATTTGGAAATTCATCTATATTTTTACTGGTTGTACATACAGTGCCCAGCTTTTCCTGATGTAAATTTTCGCAGACCTGAGTTGTCTGACTCTTTACTGCTGCAGTATATAAAGGTAAGCTAATATCTGCTATGGCAGAGTTTGGGATTTGTCTTTTCCCACTCTCCCAGAAATCTAGAAAACCTATTGGTCCCTTGATGTCATTTGGCTGTAAAATAAGGAACATACAGCCACATACAAAGTCCTAAACTTTCAATAGAGAATACCTCAAAATAAGAAACTAATATTCAGGATTGAGGTATGGCATTCATCTCACCCAACTTCAGACATCAATAGCGTAGATATTCACAACTAAACTAGTCACTCCAGAGTCTCTTTATAGGTTAAGAGGTACTGTGGGATGCCATTCTTCTGATATATTTCAGCTATCTACCTAAAGAAAGAGACTAATTTCCACCTAGACCATACCGACAAAAGTAATTACTTCTCCATGGACTGAGGTAACTAGCTCAAAAGAAAACCAGCCTTTAGTTAGATGAATGCCATCCTCACTGTACAAAGACAACAATGCATTAACGATGTAGCAAATTAAAGAACAACTCTCAGACATCTTTTTAGTCAATATTGTATCACTGTAACATCAGTCATTTTTCTCAAGGCTTGTTGCAAGGTTTACACTACCTAAATTAGTTTGTCTGATAGACAGCACAGCCACATTCCTGGATCTTTTTCAAAAACTTAATTTTGTAATCTACAAATGTTAGCTAGAGTCAATGCATGGTTTTACAACATTTGACTGTATCTCAGCTAACTCAGAAATAGAGAGGAATTTTTTGCATGATGTGTTATCTGCTTTGGTAGGTTAAAAATCTAACAAAGACTTTTATTTCTTAATGAAGAACTCTGTCTCCTATGGGTGGGAAAAGTGTAAGAGAGCATATTTTCCTCATTATTTGGGAAGAAAGATGTTCAAGAAGATAAATAGTTGAAAAAATAGTCTAACCTCCTCTTGATCTCATGTATGTTATTAATATTGTTAGCTGGAATTTGGTAGGATTTTAAACCATAGTAACTGGTTCACAGAGAAATATTTAGAAATTCCTGCAGAAATGTTCTGCCATAATATACAGAATATCAGAGGCCAGATGTGCAGTGTAGTGGATTTTTTGTCTCTGGAATATGAGGCTTAGACTTTACCAAATTATTAAAAAAAAAAAAAAAAAAAAAAAAAACAGCCTCAGAAACACTTCCTATTCCCTTGCCTTGCCTTGTCTTCATTTCCGTTCCGTTGCCTTGCCTTCATTTGCCTTCATTTGCCTTCATTTGCCTAGCCTTGCCTTGCCTTGCCTTGCCTTGCCTTGCCTTGCCTTGCCTTGCCTTGCCTTGCCTTGCCTTGCCTTCCCTTCCCTTTCCCCATTTCCTTTAATTTCCTTTTTTTTTTTTTCTTCTTTCCTTTTTTTTTTTCTGGAAACTCACTCTATTTTAAATAAAAATCCCTTCATCTGCCATTATAATTAATCTAACGCTGTTGCAATATTACGATTCTCATCTAAAAAATGATCAAAATTGTCCTCACAATTTGTACAGCACAATTGTAATTGTACTGCCCTTATAGTATTTGATATCCAGTGCCGAATTTCAGTTTATTAGCAACTCCTACCTTTATTGATTTTCTCTGTGGAACCTTTTGACCAGCACTCTGAAAGCTGAGCAAACATAATTAATTTAGTCTCACTTCTCACTTTCAAAATTAAATCGAAATACTAAGCAGATTCTAGAGACTGAAAAACTGAAGCACTAGTGTCTCATCTTTGCAAGAATAAAACTTGAGTTCTCATAATATGTTATGAAGTCAAGCTAAATAACATAAGGTATAATTCAAGTCCAGACAGTTTGCAACCTTGACATGAGTTTGCAGGTCAACATAAGTTCCTAGGTGCAGCTTTCACCCGATCTATTAATTGATATGAAAACTGAAAATAGAGTTCAGCTTTCAATAGAATTTAATTGCATCTTAGTTGACTCAATTAACTAAAGCTAAAATATTTTTTCCCTGGGAAAAATATCACCTGGATTAGTTAGGAAAAAAAAAAAAAAATCTGTAATTCAGTTTCAATTCACTTGAAAGAACAGGGCTTAGCAGTCTAAAATGGTTAGTCAGAAATCCAAGACAAAATTAGGAAGATTCTGTCTGATTTCATAAAATCCAGCTTTTGCCTTTACATACGTGAATCTGGCATATTACAGCACCTGCTGAAAGGTTTTAGCTGAAGTGTTACTTTAAAAAAAAAAAAATCAATAACTGAACTGCTGATTACGAAAAAAACATGGTCTCTTCTAATCTTTCAGCAGCCTGCTTTCCTTCCATTGCACATGGCATTATCTCAGTAGCGCTAATGGGATTTGGAATCACAGACAACATACCTTTCTTTGAGAATGTGAGCTATTAAGCATCTGCAATTCTCAATGCCCTTACCAAGAATTATCAAGTTTGGGGTCTTAAACACAGCAATTTTTAGGTCACATATAATAGCATGTTGTGGCAGAAAATCTGGACTGTGAAAAGAAAGTGGAAAATTTTAAAAGAGATCTAAGCTTACAAGTTTTTATGTATGCATGGTCTCTATGTATGCAAATAGCCACACAAACTTAAAGATTGCATAGTCAGGCAAAGATCAAGAAGAAAAATAATAAAATTAAATAACAGTTAAAAAAAACAGTAACATATTATTTTTTGCATTTTTTTTTTATTTTAATTTCCCCACATTTCTGTTTGATGCCTCTTTCTTTGAGCCTCATCCAGTAAGGTCTCCCTCCCACTCCCTCCGTCTGGGATATGAATCTAATTCTTCATGTACTTTCTCTTCCACTTACTTTTCAACTCTGTCCCCAAAGCTCCTGAAATTTCAGTGATTAATTGAACAGAACCTGGAATGCCGCCAAGCCTACCTCGTCCTCATTGGCTTGACAATGTTCCTGTGCTCTGGTCATTAGTACAGCATGACCCTGCAGGACTAACTCAGCCATGAAGCAAGTTAATCAGTAAATGAATAGAGTTCTTGAACAGAGAAGTTTTATCCTGAGTTCACCAAAGCAATTATGTGTTAATTAATTCTCTGCCAGGCACAAAGTAAGACAAATATAGGAAGTATGATCTTCAGAGAAATAATTTTCTGGGGAGAAGGTCAAATCCAAAACTGATGTAAACCGTCATAGCCTGCTTTACTTCCATTGAGCTGTTATCATTTATACTTTCTGAGGATCTGGCCCTATTATAAGAGGATTCACTGTTTTAATTTTATTCTTAATCCTAATAACCAATAGAGATTCAATGCCAGCTGAGCCTTTCTTCAAAGAAATAATGAGTTTCCTCTGAAAAATTGCTCATAGGACTTAAATTATAAATAACAAATGTGGTATGTCTCCATTTTCTATATATGCATAGCTGTCTCATATCAGACAACATATAAATACCCTGACTTTTTTAATGTTCAGTTTCTTACAGATTTATACATGTAACTTGCTAAAAAGAGACAGCATTAAAATCCCCGGGAATATGCAGACTAAGGCTTGAAAGAAAGCTTTGGATTTTGTATTTTCCTATATTTAAAAAATAATTCCTATGAGCATAACTCAAGTAGAGCATAGTTCTGAATGCTGAACAAGCAAAACTGCTTGCAAATCTCAAATGAAAAATACATCAATTTTCTTGTTGTTGTTCCTATTTAAATCAGCAAGATTTTTACCATTGATTTAAATGGGAACCAAGGCAGGTTTTAAACTGAGCAACATCTTCATTATTTCAGAACATTAAAAATGCACACTGACAAGGGTATCCTAATTTTCAGATGTCCCTTTTGTGACACTTAGAAGGGATTTAATGTTCAGAGAATTCCAAAGTTTAGTCAATAAAATCTCAAGGTGCCATTATTTGAAGTCACCGGAAAGAAGAGTCCATCTATCTACCAGCAAAGCACCGACTGTATATGCCTTGTTCATCCTATGGATAAGAGGCTAAGTAAAAATTGGTCACTATTAGATATTCTTCAAGACAAAAGCATTTCATACACTAACCATACCAAAGGTGCTGGTTGATATGTTTGTCCATGCACTGTACTTTCTCAGGAAGAAAGATGTCAAGTGTTTGTGCTCCATTTCCATCAACATTCAGGCTTTATTGCTCTTCCGTTGTGCTTTCAGTTCTATAAACATAATTATATGAGAGTGAGATGAGAAAAGCATTACATACTGGACTCAGCTGAATAGCAGAAGTGTAGCTGAAAGCATACCATTGCATGCCAGAACTTCATATAGGATGTGCCTAAGGGCTTATGATTAATAAAACCTTCTCAAAAGTGTAACACTGAAATGTCTTCACCGGAAAATTGATTATAATTCCTCTAAGCTAAGCCAAGTCAGACATTATATATATAATACATAATCTATTTTTCCTATAAAATCTGTAGTTACCTTTCAATATTTTTTTGCAGTCTGGACAGTCAAACATGTACAAAATAGTCATGATAGATGTGTTTTCTCAAAAGCTATTATTACTTCCAAGCTCATTGAAGTGCCCACAGAAGGGTGCTTTGTAGATTCTTATCTCTGTAGAACAATGGGGATGGTATTGTTTGCAGACACAACAGATTGAACAGTCAAAGGTGACACAGAAAGGTGTGTATATGTATATATGCCTGTATGCAATCACAATTAAGTATCAGTAATAGCCCTGACAATATACCTGTTACAATTATTTGGATTGCTTATGATGATGTGGTTATTTTACCACTCCTGGTGATTTTCAACACGTAATATTTATCTAATATTATTCTTTGTCCTTCGTTTGTGATTAATCTCTTGTTGAAGGATGGTGTTTGCTAAGGAAAGTTAGGGTGTTCTAAATTTTAAGGAACAGAGAATTACTATAATAATTCTGTCCTACTGCATATTTAGATGCCATAGTTCTTTGTGCAGAGTAGGTAACTGCATTTTTAAATAGCCAGATAGATGTATGAATGATCATTAAAACTACAAATAGATGTTATATGCTGAAACAAAGTGCCAGAAGAGTAGAAGTTTATCAGTATGCACAAGCAGTTTGACATACAGCAGAGCTGCTTCCTGTGGCCTTTTGTAAAAACATTGCTCCAGTGTGTAATAAAGGGTTCTGTAGACCCTTTATTAGGCTCTACCCATTTTACCATATACTTCCACAAAACTTGTAACAACAATTTATTTCTCTCCTGTCCTCTCTCTCACACAAACTAAACGGAATCATGTCTCATTTCCGTAGGAAACAAGGGTGAAAAGAGCAGTTAGGATTTAGTATTTGTATGAGAAAGTAGGAGTGAAAAAGGGTAGGAAGTACCCAAAAAGCACATGAAAAAGAAACCATTGTGTAACAATATAATGAAATGATAAGAATAGTTTAAATATAATTCAGCATAATCCAATTAAAATCTAATACAGAAGTTGCTAAATTAATATTTCTATGTACATAATAAAACTTTTCTCCCTGCCTTTTCTGTGTCTGACCCTAAAGATAACAGAGTAAGATCTTCAGGGAGGAAGAGCATTTTTCTATATATCCTCAAAGAATTTAGCACAATGTGGACCTAATCCCTTTATGGTTTTGGAGATTTAAAATAACACATAACTCCTAGCTGTCACTGTAGTAAAATGAACTGAAGCCAATGAAAAGACTAGAATATTTACAGGGACCGTTGTGAATAGGAATCGACAAGTTTTTTGGGGTTTGACTTGTTAATATGTGCCAAAATGTCATGTTCCTGCTTGTTTATAATTTGCTTAACATAAAATAACTTCCATTATTTTTTTTCCAAAAAGTTCTGAAGTGACGTGTCTCTTTTGTGCACAAACCAGCCTGCTTTTGTGATAACAAACTACTGTGGTAAAGAAATGAAATGCCAAGAAGACTTTCTTCCAACCATATAATTTGTCTAAGTAAAGGTAGTGGAAGATTACTGAAACTCACTGTTACTTCCCTATAACCCTGTTATGCTGTTAAAATAATAGTATTAATATAAAATAATAATAATAAATATAATAAAAAAACTATTTTAGCTACTCGCCTACATATAGAGTAGGCTAAAATATGTTTTAGGTTCCTTTTGCTCCTTGACCATGCCATAAGCAGGCTTTCACAATATTTTTTTCAGAAGAAAATGCACGTTTCTTCCAAAAAATGTCAAGTTTTCTCCTTTAACAGATGGTCAAAGTAGTTTTTATCATATATTCTCATCCTCTAAATTCCTAGCAAAACATTTTGGCAAATCAAGAGTTATAAACAAAGATTCAGACGTTTATTGAAAAGCACATAATTGAAATAAATCATATTTATAAATGTCTGGCTGAGCAGAAGAATTGATTGCCAACACATCCCCTTTGGGCCTGGGTTTGTTATCTGATGTTTATCTCAAGCTGGAAAACACAGTGTTTGAATCATTTATCCATTTTGTACTTTGCTTTCTCTTGCTTCTTAATATTTTCCAAATGACTATTTAAAAATAAAAAACATTTATTTGAAATATACTAGCATGCCCATTGTTTGGCATGTGGGAAGCTAAATAATTAAACCATAGTTATCAGCAAATAAATGATTTGAATAAACCCTCACTATATGCCCCATTCCCTCTCCAAATAATCATATACAAAGAAATTCTTACATTGCAACATGGAGCTTTCAAAAACTTGTATTTTTCAGTCCATCAGCAGCAGGCTGCAGAAACAGGACCCCTCTGCTGAACAGGTTCTGAATTCCTTTCTGTCAGGTGTAACGCTGGGAACATGCTGCTCCAGCAAAGTGGACAGAAGCAAATGCCATGAAGGAACGCAAGATGAGCAATGATCTTTCAGATCACCAGACCTGAGACGATTCTGAGTCTGTAAGCAACACTGGCAAATTCAGTAGGTGCTTTCACATTCTCAGCAACACTGTCATTGTATCTGGATTGACCTTGATTACGTGGTTCTCATCTGTATCATCAACCGATCTAGTACAACATTTCCAGGGTCTGGAAGAAACAGAAGAAAAACAAGCCACATTTTCAAGATGGAGGGTAAGATCATTGCACTGTCACTAACAGTAGCTTGCAGGATAAGCAGTCTGTTGGCCTGAGAAGAAATTTCATATAGTCCTTAACTTTCCTGTGTTCTTTCAAAGACAGGAAAAATAATCTTACAGAGACTGTACAAGTACCTCTACGAGGTATAAGAAACAAATCTTCGAACCACATAGTGACCATCTTATTTTTATAACTTCAGTTGTAATGAAAATCAATAGGAAAAATGAGTAGTTTTTGAAGATGCCCATGCAATTAAGGTGCAGCTAGGGTTTTGTTTGTTTGTTTGTTTCTTTCTTTCTTTTGCATTGAATGATGCATGTTAAATGACGCATTCATAGATGGTAAACTCATATATCCTGATGTGCATGTTTTAGTATCCATATCAAGAATTGATTTCCTTCTCATTTACATTTAGATATGTCTATTAAGTGGATGGAGTATACATTTAGCAATATCTCAGGCTGTTTAAAAACTTTATGTTCTGTTTCCATCTTTGATATATACCAAGTCTGAAGTCCTTTTCTATTACAAAGCTTTCATAACTGCAATTATGAGTGTCTCCTTTCTTATCTCCTCCTAAAGTCCCCCTTCATCACCTCCTGCAATCTCTCATTACATAATAGTTTTTATATAAGTATTGCTACAGAAAACTTCACTCTTTCAAAAATAAAAATTCTAGTTGTTGGTGGTTTTTCCTCCTTTTCCTTTTTTTTTTTTTTTCCTGCTGTCTTTCTGGAATAGTTTTAAAATTTATTTCAGATAAGAGCATTTAAAATAGGATCTACTTCAAAATGAATGTATTGCCATCGGTTGAAGCTATTTCAATACTGGAAGAGCAGCAATTTTCTTCAATATTTAAATCTCCAACCAGCAAAATTAAATCACATTGTTCTCACCTTCATGTTCCCAAGGCTGAAGAAGAAAATGTTGAGTATGCCCTGGGCGGCAACAAATTTAACCAACTTCTAAAGAACTTTTCAACAAAGATTTTTTTAAAGAAGGCCTTTACACAAAGAACATTACTAGAAGCTGCTCTCCTTGGTTAGCAAACTAGTCCCACACTGAGCTGTAGCACAGATGGAGGAGTCACACTCTGGTCTTTACCAAGGAGATCAGAGAAGCCACTGGTGTCTTATCCTTACTGCAAATAGCTCAGGTAGTAAGGATGCTGCTGAATACCTTTCTTAATGGATTTGAGTTGTATGGTGAATTATAATAGCATAATCTCATGTACTGGCTTTGGCTGGGATAAAGTTAATTTTCTTCACTGTAACTTGCATGGTGCTGTAGTTT
The DNA here is from genome assembly GCF_964034855.1 of Anser brachyrhynchus. Classification (NCBI taxonomy): domain Eukaryota; kingdom Metazoa; phylum Chordata; class Aves; order Anseriformes; family Anatidae; genus Anser; species Anser brachyrhynchus. The sequence goes on from NC_137695.1 coordinate 11,160,438, forward strand.
GGATATATGATGCAAAACAGTGCTGAGAACACAGGGATGTTTTAGTGGTTGCTGAACAGTGTCAGGGACTTCTGTGCCTCCCGCACTGCGCTGCCAGCAAGGAAGCTGGCATATTCCATGTTGTAGCATGTCACGATCAGCAACAAAATCTGTGAGGAGAGAAGGAGGAAGGGGGAATGTTTGGAGTGATGGTGCTTGTCTTCCCAAGTAACTTACATGTGATGGACCCTGCTTTCCTAGAAACAGCTGAATATCTGCTGCTGCTGAGACGTTGTCAACGAATTCCTTGCTTTGCCTTGCTTGTTGGTACAGTTTTTGCTTTACCTGTTAAATTGTCTTTATCACAACCCAGGAGTTTCCTCACGTCTACCCTTCTGGTTCTCTCCACCATCCCAGCGCAGGGGAGTGAGCAAGGAGCTCTGTGGTGCTCAGCTGCCTGCTGGGGCTAAACCACATCTTAAAATGAAAAAAACCTACTCATTGTGATAGAAAAGTATGCAACCATTCACAGACAGCATAATCAGGTCAGATTTCTATTTTCAGTGACTCAACAGGACATACCAAGCATTTGTTTCAAATGTAGACCTGGTGACAGTTAGTCATTCTTCAGAGCCAGCTAGGAGAATGATGTCTTAGACTACATTCACTAGGAGCACGCGCTTTAAGGACATAGCTATGGCAATGAGCTCTGTTTGTCCTTATTCTCTGAAGTGCTCCTTCTTTTTAAAGAGCTCCTTAAAAAAAAAAAAAAAAAAAAAAAGTTTACTTTTAGCTGTTCTTGAGTGAAAGTCTTGTGATTTTCTTCCTATCAAACTCAAAGAGGCTTGGACAATCATATTTATGAGCAGGGAAATCGAAAGCAATGGTTTGAAAACAATCATCAGTTTACTGTGGCAGTACGTATTCTGTGTTTGCCTGCAAGGCATCTGTTTTACATTTTTCAGAAATATACAGTGTTTTGTGCAAAAGGCCTAGACCCCCATAAGAACTGATTGTCCACCTACGGCCTGTGTGATGGAAGACTCACATGGTCAATGGAGTTAAAGGAGCAATTTGAAGAGTAATAACAATAAGAAATAAAATCGGAAAAAATTTATATTAACGGAAGAAAGTTGTTGAAAAAAAAAAAATACTGTACTGATCTTTCTTTTTCCTTGTGTACTTCTGTTTTCTCTGCAGTTGCTCATCTGTAGCTGAGCAGGCTCTCGGGACCTTCTTGTCCTCACCTTACTGGCTGCCACCAATATCACTCCATAGCAGATAGAAAATGAATACTATTATGTCTCAACGTTGGCATATGCATGTTTTCTTCTTAAAGACTTGCTCCCCTGTTCTCATACCACATGGGCTAAGTACTGTATATGCTTTGCGATCTCTTCACGGTGTGAGTCACAGGACTCTCTCCACACAGTTTCACTGGAATACAGATTAAGTTCTTACTGTAGCATAGAGTGGTTTATTGCCTCTCACATTCATTCAAGCAGTTACAAAAACTTCCCAAGGTAAGGAGTAGGCCCCAGCTCATTTACAACTCAGAAATTCAACAAACTTTGGAGCTTAGGAGAACTGGAATGATTTATTGAGTCTGCAAGAAAGAAAGAAAGAAGTTTCCTGTTCTGCTGTGCTAAACCACTTCTATAAAATATTAAAAGTGGGCTCCTATTTCTCTTTTGTATGCATGCCTGTAAAAAAAAATTCTGCAAAACCATGACAGCATTTTTTTAGGTTTCATTGTAAACAAAAGAAATAGAACAGCCTTTCTAAAGGCCTCACTCAACCTAAATTTTCTTAACTTCAAAGTGGCTTCAAAGTCTCTCTGAATTCAGAGATACAGAATGCAGCTTCACAGAGGGTCCAACACTACAGATGACATGGGAATATGAAAGCATGAGGAATCATACATGATTCATTGTTTTTGACTCTCAGAGTTATGCTTACAAATTTTGGCATTGCAGGGACTCTTACTACGTTTTACAAAGAGCATTCAAAGTTCTAAACATTTACCAGTGGTTCTCATCAGGTAGTGGAAAGCATTTTAGAAACTCATTGTAACTTGAATTTTCTCAGTCTCTACATATATATCACGTTTAGGGGTTTGACATCTCAGTTTCTGGCCAAAATGTATATGTGATTCCTTAAACTCATATTTTTATACCTTTGTTTAGACACCTAAGTAGTACAGCCTTTATGGATTTAATAAATGTCAGATGGATATACCCTTACTTGATATGTTCAGACCAAGTTGTTGGGGATCAGTTCCTTCTTTTCCCATTGCCCCTATCACAAAATCCAGTAATATGAATTTGTTGTGCCTTCTCACTGAGTATTTAGACTGTGACAAAAAAATATTTTTCCAAAAAGAAACTCTGGAATAGGAAACAATGAGTAATACTTCTGTGTAAAGAAATAATCAGTATGATCTGTCTTCTATTGTTAAACTGAAAAATTCACAAATATGTTCTTGTAAGCCACATGCGTGATGTGGCTTACAGCAATCTTTCAGTGGGTGTTGGTGGCTATTACAGTTTGAATACGACAAACAGCAGTACAGTTTCCCTATTACTCTCTATTTCATAGAGCCACAGGAGGAATACTACATAATCACAGCAAGCATTTTTATTATAAGCCTCAATTTTAAAAATCTGTAGCTTCTTGGATGAAATCTGTCATACCTGCTTCCTTTCCAGGGCAGTTCTAGAGAAAAGTTTAAACAAGAAAAGTTTAAACAATTCTATCTAGCCCTTTTTAACATCTGACAGAGACAAAAAGAAATATATGATAGCTGTTGCTATTACTACAGACCCTATTTTTTTCCCAATTTTTCTAATTGTGTTCTTAAAAAAAAAAAAAAGGTTTAAGGACCTTAAAGTTGTATCAACTTTTCTTACTTATGAAACTTATTTTTATACTTTTAACATCTCTAATGTTGTTAATGAAGGAAGGCTGTATACTTATGCTTAAATAAATTATTCAGATATTATTGTTCTTGCTAACTTAAACATGTCTTGACAAGTTAAGAAAACTTGTTTAAGAAGTAGTTCCTACTAGCACATTCAAATCACCCTCTTATTGCTTGCTAGATTTGTAGTTGCTTTGTAGTTTGCTAACGTTAGCAGTAACAAGTTTAGTTTTTTAAGGCAATAGTTACAGGAAATCTGCTTTGATTTCAGGGTGGTCTGTGAATCAACTTATTCTGGATTAAGAATTGAGCTCACATAAAATTGCATAAACTGGAACATGCAGGTAGTATAAATAAGAAACAATGTCTATATACTGATAAACTAAGTGCTAAGGTCCAAGTACATGGTCACCAATTTTGTTAAATGGTTAACAGAAGAGAAGAGAAGAGAAGAGAAGAGAAGAGAAGAGAAGAGAAGAGAAGAGAAGAGAAGAGAAGAGAAGAGAAGAGAAGAGAAGAGAAGAGAAGAGAAGAGAAGAGAAGAGAAGAGAAGAGAAGAGAAGAGAAGAGAAGAGAAGAGAAGAGAAGAGAAGAGAAGAGAAGAGAAGAGAAGAGAAGAGAAGAGAAGAGAAGAGAAGAGAAGAGAAGAGAAGAGAAGAGAAGAGAAGAGAAGAGAAGAGAAGAGAAGAGAAGAGAAGAGAAGAGAAGAGAAAAGGAAGAAAGGAAACAAACACACAAACAAACAAAAAGAAAAGCAAAACTCAGGGACGGTACAAGCCAGACACAATTCCTAGTGGGCTGCTCAGATGAGAACATTGTTTTTTGGAGGTGACGCAGTTTAGGAATCTAAATGTAAGCCATGCTGTGTCAATTGGTTTCAGGGCTAGAAAACAGGGAAATTATTTTATTTACTAACACAGACATAATGTTTTTGGTATGATCAAAATAGTAACCCCAACTTTTATTCAAAGATTTTGTAGAAGGCATTCTGCTTTTCACTAACTCTTTTTGAAGCCTCAGCTGCGACAAATTCATTTAGCTTCTCATCAGTGACTACGTACACCATCTAAACCTTCAGTCAATGGTGTAACAGCATTTCTATAGACTTCCAACTCAAATACAGTAAAGGGTTTTTGTTCCTAATTTCACTTCTTACTCTTCCTCTAATCCATTCTACTTTATTTATTGCAATAATATCCTCCTTTCATTAACTACACAAGTTATCCAGTTCAACTAGTTATCCAGCACGAATGCCAGGTCCTTTTAGAGTTACTAAACTATTGAGTCACAACATAGATTCTCTAGCCTTATTACTGTGATCTGTATTCCTTGGGTCTGAAAGGAAGAATGATTTATTTTATATATTTTTTTTAATAATATGAGGTCACCTGTCAGGAAAGTTGGAAGAATCTCTTTACAACACTTCTGGCGAGCTTGTGAGCTTCCTCATTTTTAAGGTCTTTCTTATAATTTTCAGTATCATACTTGATCAGGTATTCCTAGAAGGATAATGAAATTACATTGCTGTCATACAAATTGTGCTCAGGTTTGACTTTTACACTCCCAGGAACACTAAGCTAGAATTCAAGAGCAGAATTTTGTCAGTCTGTATTGCATCAAGTGAATCTAGTAATATTACCCAAACCTCAGAAGGTACATCTCATTATATTTTGTTTCTGTGAAGACGTTGAGACAAACTGCCACCATGACTTCACGGCAAGGTAACTGCTCCCACCTCCCACTTTCCTTGAGCCTGGGAATTCCACAGGACTGAATGAAAAAGCTTGCAAATAGTACAATTTTACAATACAATTAACATTCTGCAGGAGTTCTGCAGATTATATCTTTTTCCTCCATGGGCTTCACATTTTAGAACTGTATGCATAACTCTGTTATATTTTATCTTTTTTACCATCAGGAAGACTTGAATGCTTTCGCTGTTGTAATGAAAAGGCAAGAGAAGTTTGCTGCTAGCACTCTGTCAATCTATCATCTGTGTGGACTTACTACACAAATGTGAATACAAATTTGGGATACTTTACCTCAGAATTCACATGTATTAAAGCGCATAACAGCCATGCCACTACCAGAAAAATACTTTGAGTTCATTCTCTAGTCACTGAAACTCCCATGACAGGAAATATTTTACTCTTATAACTCTTGATTGAACATCTTGATTGATTCATACACATTGGACAGTACTTCCCACCTGACAGAAAGTGTTAATTTGTTCCTTCATGTACCCCTACATCTATATAAAGTTTGTGGAAAAAAATCTTTTGGCCGTTTGCAAAAAACATTTTGTCTTGGCCTTAGAGTTTTTGGTGGTTTTGTTTGTTTGTTTGTTTTTTCTCTCCTAATATTTTTCATTTCCTGTTGAATCACTGTTCATCACTGTCCCTTGATTTCCAGAAGACATGTACTATCCTGTTTCTTCCTCATATGTAAGGTGTTCACTCCCACCTTTTATGATCATTGTGCAGTAGTAGGAAGCAAATACAACTTTGTAAGTAAATCATCACCTGTTCAGCAAAATATGTGATACAATGTTTTGTTTAAAATCTCTGCAAAATTTTCTTATGGACACAAGGAATAAATTAGACCAGAAAAAGAATATAACCATAGGCTTTGCTGTGTGTAGATTTGCCCTGTTCTCAAGCACTATGAATTTAATTATAAAATATAGCATATTAAATAAGAGGACAGGGGGAAACTCTGCCCCAATGTCAAATAAAGAATGAATTTGGCAATTCAAATGCTTTTCCAATAATAATATAACAAATTTTTACAATGCTTTGCTGCTTAGTCTTTATTAAGGGATCCTCCTTGAACTTTCATGCAAACATCTTGAAGCTTCCTAAGTTTTTACCAGCAGAATTGTGCTATTCTGGAGTATTAAAAATATTCTAAACGTAAGGAAAAGATGACTGTATATCACTATTTCTCTCCAGTGGTTGCAGTTTTCAAACACAATTCTGTTTTTGGCATTCCACAATTTTTGTGCTTATGTCATCCAGAGATTTCAGAACTACCACTGTGTTTTATTCTTGTCTAAAAAGTAACAGAATTTGCTTAGACTCAAATATGACTCAATATATACCAACACTTCATGTTTAGCTTGATCTTATGCAATGCAAAGTATTTCTACTAGTCTAACACTAGTGTTTCTGCGATTTTTAGAGGAGCTGAGCTGAGACATAAAATGCCTTAAGACCTGTGCAACTACATCGCATACAATGGAGATGCAGGGGAGATGGGAAGGAATCAGAAGAAAAATTATTTAGGATTCCAATGATTTGGAAATCCTTCTTGGTCCAGAGTAAAAAATTTATCCAAGTTCTGATCCCAGGGTTACTGAATTCGGTGGGAGTCTTTCCGGAGACTTCAGCGGGCTCCATTCTTAATTTTGCATATAATGATAAGCTTCAAAGCTTGAATGAAGGAAATGGGAGCATTTTGTACACACAAAACTTAATAGTTTTACATATCCTTTTTAAGTTAGAAGCATGAAAAAAGTGCTTGCAGGATTGGTGGCTACAGCTTGTTCCCTTGGAACAATATTGAACCTTCATCCATCTGTATTTGCTGAGGGAAATATTAAACGGCAGAGATAGTCCAAGGAGACAAATATGTTGGATTCAGTATTCTGCTTTTGAGCCACAGTCTTCAGAGAAGTATAGTACATATTTCCTAACTTGAAGTGTTGCTGTTGTTGTTGATTTAAAAAAAAAAAAAAATTAACTTGTACTTTAGCAGGATTCTTTAGATCTTTAGAGACTTCTGGGAGAAAGAAGGAGAAACTGATGGCTGTATGTCTGTGCCAACACCTTGATGCTGTGCTAAACTTCTCAAAGGCAACTTGAGCAAGTTTAGCAAAGGCAATTATTGCCTAAATGAATGTAATAATCATTGTCATCTAAAAGTTGTCATCTATGACATTCACGTAAATAACTGAGATGAAAAGTATTATAACCTAGAGCCAAGGACTGTAACAGTTTAGGGCTAGGGATAAATCTATTCTTTTATGTAAACAAATAAACAAAATTGGCAGTAGCCCAGCACTAAACAGAGGCTATAAAACATGCAAATACCGGAAATAAAATATCCGGGTTTATTTCTTAGCATGAAGAATTTAGTAAATGCAGGTATAGAAAACAAAATGGATTATCAAGATTACCATGAGTGACACACACTTTTTATGTGACACACACAATCTTTCGTTCAGCATGGCAAAATCTGTGTTTTTGTTTGTTTGTTTTCTTTCATTTTTGTTTTTGCTTTTAATTTATGTTTTTAAGATAGAGGAAATGGAACTTTTTTAATTCAGCAATTGGGGATATTCAAAGTTACAAGTTCAATGGTAACTGTTCTTTATATAACCTCTTAATAGCTAACCACGACTTTTGAATAGTATGCCTGGTTAATATAGGAGATAAGTTAAAAAAAAATTATTGTTATTAAAGTTAATAGGATGTTATTAAATTCCTGTTTTAATATTTCTTTTAAGTGATTGCAGTGGCATCTGCTGAATGTAATGCAGCTATTGGGTAAGATAAATAGGAAAGTACATAAATAGTATCTATTAATTCTTGTACATATTACTTACCCTGCATTGCATTTAAGATCAAACAATATATAATCTATTTGTCCCAGCACTCTTTTCAAATCCTATCTTTTCAAAGAGTCGCATTTTAAGTTCTACTTTGGTTACTTGTCATGACATTCTCTTCCAATTCTGTCAGTGTAAGAAGGTTGTTAGTAATAGGAAAATTAGACTTGAATATTATGATTGGTTTTGAGCAGGCATTTCCTTGCACCTGCTCAAATTATTGAGCTTCTTCCTGGCAAATTCTTGCTTCTTTCTTGCAAATTAAATTGGTGATACTGGATCAGAACTAATTTATCTTATCCGTCATATTATCTTAAAATCTGGATTATAAAAGATGTTTTCAAATAAGGGGTCAGAACCACAGAATGACAAATGTAGTGTTGTGTGTGTGTTTTTTTTTTTCCCTACATTAGCTTTCATCTTGATCATAACGGTTCAAAACTGACATAAATGTTGCTATTAATTATGACTATCCTGTGCAGCCAATCAGTGATATCACGAGGAGGTTTATTCAAGCTGCAGATGACATCAGGCTACATCAAAGCTGCAAACACATCATCGTGGCTCCATGCCAGGCCAGCTTCAGTCTGGAAGGGATCTTTAGCTCAGGCAATGTGTTAGATTCGAGAACAGTTCTGTTCCAGAAACAATTTTACCACTTTTGCGTAGCATCACAAGTGGCTAATAAGCTGTCTGAGACTGGAGCTAATGCCATGCAAAACACTGAGTTCCTGGAAATTGGAGCTTGGGAAAAAGCTGTACAGAGCCACAGCTGGGTAGCTCTGCATATGATCAGCTTGGGTCCAACAAGGCTTATTAGCTTCAGTTCAGTACTAGTGATAACACATTATCTCTTTCAGAAACATTTGGATGTCTCAGCTCTATACACCACAGAAATGTGTTTACTGGAAAGGCTTGTTAATCCCAGTGAAGTGCCACATGAAAGGCTGCACCAGCTTGGGTCCAGCACTGTGTCGGGGCTAACAAGCCAACTTTGAGCAGGGAAGGCTTTGAAGCGCGGGGTAGAGACAGAGTAACCCTGCAATAATTAGCTCAAAGCCAGTGCTGGACCAAACTCGATCAAGCCTGGCTTGTCATGAACTGACTCTTGTGGGCACTTGGAAGTCTCTGCATGCTCCTAATGTATGCTGTAATAGCTCCTGTACACAGGTTTTTTCACTGTTTGGCAATGGGAGACCCCACTTACCTGGAATAGAGGATTTTACTTATTTATTTATTATTGGCAATGCTGGCATTTAATTTGATGCACAATGTAATTATAATTTCCCTGCAGTTGTGACACTCATGTCTCCTTGCTTAAAAACTCCAGGTTTATAATTGCTTTTAGTAACAAAATATAGCATGTATTTCCTCACAGTGATAGCTGTTTTTCCGGCATGCTACATCTCCAGTCACTGCATCCTCATAAAATAAGAGTAGATCCTATTTGACTCCTTTTCAATCTAATAGCAAATTTCATTTTTGTGCATTTATTTTGCATATAAATAAATTATGTTAGATATTACACCAAGAATAGACAAACCTGTGTGAGATAAATTCCGTATACACTTTGAGGCATACATTAAAGCTTTTTTTCGTGTCACATGTTACAGCACCTGCTCCTGAATCTAAAATACAGTAGCCAGATGACACAAAGTATGAAACCGGTACAAACTCACTCTGTTGTTTTGAATTAGTGAAAAAATATTGAGATAAGTTTCCTTTGGCAGACTGTATGCTGAATCAGGCATACAGTTTTCATGAAGCATAATGCTGGCATAAACACGTGTCGTGTCATATGTCATAAACATATGTCAGTTTACTCACAGGTAAACTTTTTAGGATAAACCACTATTCCCAGCTGTGCATGAAAATCTAAGGAGAGAACACAGTGAAAAAAAAAAAAAAGTATTTTGTATCTTAATCTACATCTACACTTGGAAGGCTTTTCTATCTGAATTATTACCAGTGATAATACCTACAAGGTTCTCATACGAATATAAGACTGGCCATACGAAGTCAGACTAAGGTTCACCTCTCCATCAAGTACTGTCATCAACAAACACCCTAACTTCTGACTCTTCCAGAAGATTTTTTTGAAATTCCTCCTGTACTTTCCCCCCACACCTTTATATTTGTACTCTTCCTTTCTCGTGCCCCACTGAGTCACAGAATTCCTCATCAAGCTCTGAGAGCCGCACCTAGCAAGCACTGGACAGACATTCTGCATGGCCAAGGGCAAAGCCAGGAGAAGGAAGCCAAAAAGAGAGGATCCTTGCTGGTGCGGGGTCCACTTCATTCCTCATCATATCAAGTCTGTAAGGCCAGCACCTCTGGGTAGCATGTTTTACCCTGGGATAGCTTCAGAGAACAGCAGACATTGCTGGAGGTCCTCTGCTCTGTGCCCTCCTCCAGAGACTGCTATTTTCTTTTCGATGCCCAGGGAGAAAAAAGGAACAGTATAAGCTTCTCCCTAGGACTCTCCCATCCTCCAACTGTTTTCAGCTCAGTGGATTTCCTGAGTCTGTTGTTATTAAGGTTTTGTTCCCTTCCCCCCAACTTCCTAAACAAAATGCATTGCTGAGATTTTTACTGCAAAGAAAACTATGTTGCTAAGCTTTGTTCTGATGAAAAATTTACACTAATTTGCTGCATTAATACTTCTCCGATCACAACACAGCACAGACCTGCCTCTCAGGAAACACATTTAAGCTATGTTTGTTTCAGTGTGGCTGGGAGCTGAGCATGCACTAAAGTGGGTTGGCACCATCTGCAAGAGGCAGCTCTCCTACAAAGATCTGAGCACCTAATGGGTAGCTTTGGTTCAGTCAGGAAGACGGTAGAAAGTCCTGGAGGAGAAGGTTGGGCTGCACGTTTTTTAGCCTAGCACATGGTCCTGTGCAGGGAGGACACAGCAAAACCCTGCTGTACCAAGTGCAGCATTCAACCAACATTTTCACAGTGCTGAGCCTGGTGTCTGGAACCCTCCAGGTAAGGTGGACTTTTTTCAGCCATGTTTGTTGTACCACTAAAAAAAGAGCATGGTAAAAAAAAGTGAGGTATGAATAAAAGGTCCCATCCACACATTGTAGCATTGTCCAGTACTAGCACTGAAAGCAAAATGATCTCTTGAAAAGGAATAGTATTGTTTAAAAGGAAACTGCAGGCAGCAGCAGCCTTCTTGTGCCCAGAACATGTTCTGGCCATAAGAAGGTACGTCAGGAACACAGCACCAGCCAGGCACATATGTATTTGTGCCCACTAGTGTTGCTTCAAACTGCTTTCGGCTCAGGGACTTCCCAAGACATGTGGATTGTGTGGCTCCAACCTGCAGTGGATTTCTTTTCCACGAACCTGTCCAGTGACCCCTTTAACTCACTGCAGCAAATTACATTCTTAGGCTGGACACACGTGCTGGCAAAACTGTGCTTCTGCCTTGCTCAGCTTCTTCTCCTATCCTCCAGTACTGCCTACAAGTGAAACAATGCCGACAACAATGCTGCAGTAGACCTGACCAGCACATTACTGGCACACGTGTAGCCTGATGTATTTCTATTGTATGTACTTTTACTTGAAAGGAAGCAACTTTATTGTGTTTGCTTTCTAACACTGCAGTAGTGATGCATTTTCTTTTTCCACAACCAAGTAAGAAAAGAGAGAGATGTCTGGACCCCTTACAATTACACTGCGAGCTATTGAGTTTTGACAGGTAAACTGGTTCCCAAACTGAGCTCCTTCAGCCTGAGACGAGCCTGTCCAGCTTCACACACCCAGCTCCGCGTTCATCCTTTCCAGGGACCTTCGAGGCCGAGGAGGGAGGAAATGCCTCAATTTCCCCCGGCCTCCCTTCGCCTCTCGCCCGCTTCGGCAGCCAATCCTCGCCCTGGGGAGGGGGGGGCTGGAGACGGCCCCAATCCAGCGTTTGTATTAACAAACATTTCCCAGCGCCTATGAGGAAACATACTGCTGCCCAGTGCTGTGGGAGGGTGGGATTTCCTTCCTATTGTCTGCCTGTCTCAGCCTGCACGGCTTGGTAGTGGAGTTGTGCGTTAACTGTTTAAAGCTCTTCGCTCGCTTTGCCGATGGAAAGTTAATGGCCAAAAGGGCTCCGCGAAGCGTGCATGGGAGATATCACACTAAACACTGATAAATGCAAGAACCGAGGCTAACCAAGACCAGCTGGAGTCACTTCAATTCTTTATCTTAATGAACATAAAAAAAGTCTTTCCAATACAGTGAAAAATAAATCAAAATGATTGGGAAATGCATCATTTTTATCCTTCAATATGCACCACGAAGGCGATATAATAAAACTGGCTAGCTGAGGGATCTAAAGAGGATATCAAAGCATTTCAAAACAAGGCCCACCAACACCCATATATAAACTATATGCCTGTTTCTCTACAGTTGATTTAATTCACTGCCCATCAGCTCACACAAGGTAAAGTAGTTATGGTTGTAGACACTCCCTAAATGTTTGCTTTAGGATACCTTGTTCTTTACAAAATCAAATATTTGTATCCTGAAACAAATATTTGGAGACGGTCCAGACTACCCTTTACAAATATGTTAACTACAACAAATTGTTGGCAAGCAGTGGATTCCAGGAAAAAAAAACCCTGTAAGGTAAGGCAAACCATAAGGATTCAATCCTGCATACGCTTCCGCGTTCGTGAAACTGCGGCCTAAATATTTATTTGACAGCTCTCTATGGGACCTGAGAGATAAAGGGCTAAAACCTTTTTATACTGAAGATAGCTGAACTTCTGCCTTAAGTAAATATTTGTATAGGTAAGGAGAAGGCACTGTGTCAGAGTAATGAATCTTCTCACTAAAGAACCAGAGAGTGGAATTGGAGCTTTGTCTTGGATGTATGCCAAAGAATCCCCCCAGCCAACGCGGTTGTATGGGGTATCTGGCTGGTTTAGCTGAAGAATTAAAGACGGTTCTGTATGCTGCTGGGTACCTTTCTCTCCTCTTTGCTTCTGGTTGCAAAAATTGGTATGCCTAAAACACACCTGCTTGAGTAGACCTGCCAGCTTGACTGAATGGTAGAAACCGTAGAAATGATAAGCACCCAAACATTTTCCTTCGTATATAAATATAGCTCAGATACAATTTGTATAGAGCAGGTTTCAGAGGAACTTAAGGCAGCCAAGCCACCAATATCCTCTGGAAACTTGGCATATATTTCAATCAAGCGTCTTTTGAAAATTACAAGTCTTAACAAAATCTGAGCCAAACATCACAACTAAATGCTTAACATAAGGTAGCCTTTTTGTAATTACACTGACACTAAATCTCTTCCTGAGTGTCCTTCTTACTTAAAAAATTGCCCATAAATCTCATTTGCTTTTTATTAATGAAAGCAATATAATGCAGTTAATAAACTATAGTATCACTGTTTGGTATCTGCCCAGCCCCTCAAGTACCCTTTGAAAACAGATTACCAGCACTTTCTTTCCTATCTATTTATTTTAGATAATGTAAAATGTTCTTTCATATTTAAATACACAACATAAGTAAAGCTTTATCACTGCCATTCAACAAGCTCTTATTTGCATTTTATTTTTTAAAAGTGGAGGTGAAGTCCTGATGTAGCAGTCTCAAACAAAATGTGGTTTTAGACACTGCTAGAAATTTTATTTACTAAACACACTAGAGAAACCTTCACTGTTCAGAGTGTAAATTGTGTTAAATTCTTTGACTGAACAGGCAGAATGGATGCATCTTTTTTCATTATTAGTATTCCAAAACTATTTTAATAATACTAGTGACTACTCAGGTGAGTAAAATTATTTGCATGCATAAATTTTACGGGATTAAGCTTATAGTGTATTTTAATAAAGTATGTCACAGTGCTAGTCGAGTTTAATCAATTATAAAATGTGTTACTGTTCCATTATTTAATTCCTTGAGTATTTCAGAAACTTTAGAATGCATTTGCTTAGACATTTATGAATAATTAATATTTATCTCATAGTCTATGTAAAAATAGTATTAAAAGTACATGTTTTCCTGCTACTTACATATGTATATATATATACCTCTACAGTTTCATATTACCTAGATTTTCTAATCCTGCAGTGAAAGTGTGGACCCATAATTGGAACACATAGCCAATTCTGGGACAGAACACTGTTTCTATATGCTTTAGTTTCTGTTGCCCAAGGTGTGTATCCACTTTTAAAGATGTTTTCCAAACTGGGTTTCACGATAAGAGGTCAGATAACTGGTAATTTTTTCCTCTGCAATAAGAGAGGATCCAGATCTAAGAGTGTGATAAAATACATATATAATAAATAGTTAAAGATCCGTTTCAAATGTATTATTAAAAAAAAAAATAATAAAAGAAACAAACAGCAACTCCAGCAGACACCACTAGAGTTCTCCTTCTCCCAAATATCCCTAGCACCATCCTAAACCCTGTTTACCCCAGAAACCTGAACTGTGGACAGACAGAAGAGGAGAGAGAGAGAGAAAATTCAGACACAATAAAACTCTGAGGGGAAAAATATGTGGAAGGAGGAGGCAGCAGCGGCCTGGGGAAGGGATTGAAAAGTTTCCCCTGGCTTAACTTCTCCCCCCCTGCAGCAGCAGAAGCAGCGGCAGCAGCACAAGGTGAGAGAGACTTTTAAGTCTGGGGAGGAGGGGTGTGTGTGCGGGAGGGGGGGTTGAATTTACAGCCCTGTGGATATTTCTCTGTCTGCCTCCGTGGCTTTGGGGTGCGAGAGACACCGTGTCTCATGCTGGGTGGATTTTTTTTTAATATGATGGAGGATTATAAACATGGCGCCTTAAAAAAACTACAAAATCATGTACACACTGTTCCAAGGAGATGGGGGAGAGGGGACAGGGGAAGGGCTGGGCACGAGGGGAGGGGGCAATCCGGCCCCGTGGGGGAGCATATGGGGAGGGGGGAGCAATTATACTTAATAATAAAATGTGTGGGGCTGCGGGGGGGGGGGAGCGTGGGGGGGGGCCGACGGGGACGGAAGGCGGGATTTTTATATATATGTATATATATATATATTATTTTTTTGGAGTGGGAAGGATTAGCTCGCAGCCCGCTTGGAAATCGAGAAGAAGGGGGCCGGCGGCGGGGCGCGTGTGATTATTAACGGCGATTATTTTTGTCCTTACACGCCTTCCCCGGCCGGCTTTCGGCTTCCAATAAAAAAAAAAAAGCCGGCGGTTTCGCCAGACTTTCAGCCCGGGCCGGGATCGGGTCGGGGCGTGAGGAGGCGGTGGGGTGGGCAGAGGGGCAGAGGGCCCTCCCCGGGGGGAACGGTGCCCTCAGCGCTCCGCCGGGCCTGCAGGGCGCGGGGGAGCCGGGGACTCGCGTGAGAGGCGAGGCCGAGCGGGGTGTGGTGCAGCCCGGCCTCGGCCCCGCCGCCCCCCCGGCTCTATTCTCACAAGCTTTGCTCCCCGCTTTTCTCCCCCCCCCGCCCTTTTTTTTTCCTTTCTCTCGCTTCTCCCCCGCCGCCCCCGCGTTTCCTCGCTGGGGTTTGGGGGGGGGGGGGGAATGTCTGCTTGGGTCTCGGCCCGAGTAATGGCAGCTGCTCGACAGCGCCGAGCCTCCTCCGCAGAGGGGAGACGGCGGCTCCCCGCAAGCCGGGAGCGGGGCCATAACTCCCCTTCCCCGCAGGCGGGCAGGGAGAGGGCCGGGGCTGGGGGTGAGCTTACAGCCCCGGCCCTCCGCCCCCGGGCGGGCTGCGCCACCCCCGCGGCGGGGACGGCCTTAAAGCCCGGCTCTGCCGCGCCGGGAGGGCAGGTTGGGGGGCGGCCTCCGGCTTCCCCCGCTAGCGGGGTGCCTCGTCCTCCGGCACGGCCCTTGGGCTGCCCGGGGCCGGGGTGAGGGAGGGGTCGATGCGGGGGGCGCCTCCCGCTCCCTCCAAGAATAGTTCACTCGCTCCCCCCCGGGCATGAAAGGGACCTCCGGGGCTCGGAGGTCGGGTTTTAGGAAAGCCTGGACTGCTGAGTCTTTGGCGATGTGGGTTTTTTTTTGTCTTACTTTCCCCCCGCTCCCCGCCCCTCCAAGCCGCGTCTCCGCATAACTCCCTTCCGTGCACTTTCTGAGGCGTTGTCCTTCATCATCCCCAACCTCAGGGATTGTCCAGAGGCCTATCCATCTCCTTTCTTTCATGAGGAAAGGATGAAAGCATACGTGGGGGGTGTCCTGTGGTGGGGATGGTGGGGAGCCTTTCTGTGCTTCCCTGACCTTCCCTGCGTTTCAGAGAAAAGTCCTCCCATAAAATATTGATGTTACAGACTTGGAAAACTTTGCACATCTTTTGGGGCTTACCCTGAAAACGGCACGCTTAATTTTGGGATTTGTGTTATTTATTTATTTCTGCAAATGTGGCAAGCAGAAGTTTGCGAGCGCTGGAGCAAGGGGTGACTCAAAGAGAGGAAAAGGGATGAAAAACTCTAATGTGGTGCTGGTTGGTTTTATAATTGCATAATTTGGCATTTTAATGTCCTGGGATCATCTACCACAGTCTTTGTATTGTAGGAGCAATGCTGTTTGTTGTAAAATAGTTTTGAAAGATCTTACTGCAGTGGAAAGGGACAAATGCAGAAAATGCTTTCTTGTCTTAGTGATACTGGTTTTTGTCTTTTGTTTGTTTTTGTTTTTCTTTTATTTCCCCAACTTTGTTGCTGTTCTTTGTAGGGAATTGTTTAATTCTTCCAGGGTGATCACTGAGACAGGTGTGGGGGGGTAGAGTGGGAGTGGAAATGCCAGTGCGTGGTTCGGGTTGCAGTCCCTTGGGTACTTCTAGTCCCTCATCCTTCAGCATGAAGGACCTGGCATCTCTCCATGCTTTTTTTTTTCTTCATAATTTTCTTATCAACCATTCTGAGCATGCTACAGAAAGCCTTTAGGGAAGTAGACTGTTTGCTGACTGCTGTTTTATATAAAAGTGAGTGTATCTTCACGATAATTCCCTTTGTGAATTTTTGGTTAATGCCAGCTTTTCCATGCCTAAACAAACCTTTTCTGTTTTGACCAGATATTTTAATGGAGAACGGGATGGGGTAGGGTAGGACTGCAGGGTGCACCTCATCTTTCTGATTGTGAGTTTGGTTTTATGAATGGGGAAACGAGTTGCTGTCTTGGTTGACTGTCCTGTGGGTCAGTAGTCTCTGCAGTCATGGAGAGGCACCTGCGACTTACACTTGGTGTCAGGTTCAGCCCCTAAAGGACAAAGAGGGTCTCCTGGAAAACTCCTTTACCCGTCGAAAAATGACTCTTCTAATGAGCCGGATAGTGTGGTGGAAATTACCTAGGGATGAAGTCAGCAGTAAGGGAAATTCTGAGTGTGTGGATGTTGGGTTGAGGGTCTTAAGATTTTGCTGGTGAGCTAGGAGAATGTTCCTATTCCACGCTTCAGAGCTTTGTCATGCTAATTTGACAGAGAAGTGCTTTTTGTGGATAAGTGAAAAGAATCAGGCTAATTCTGTCCATGATTTTTTTTTCTCTGTGTTAGTAAACCAATTTAAATTGGCTCATTCATTTTAGTTTATGGATGTACTTCACGTATCAGAATACAGGAGTTTAGCTCTGTTGACAAAATTACAACTGGTTGAGTTTTTCCACCTTCACACACTGCTTGTTAACGTACTACACTACTGAGTGTAGTAAGTTGGAGTGTGATCACTTCCATGCCATTGTGAACAAGAAGTGCAGGGTGCTAGAAGTGTCTTCCATTGCAGTTAAACTGGTGTATTTTTTTTTCTCATCTAAACAAGTACTTTACAGATTCTTATTTTTTAAATTTGCATTTAAAAACAGTATTTTGGTCCCCATAAACCAAAATTCTTAGTAGTTTGTCTTATCCCTTATGTATTGTGAACTAAGGCAACATTTCTTAGTTCTTCGGGAAAAATTGAATACTACCGAAATAACAAGAATTTCATGGCTGTAATCACTGTGCTGACAACAAATGTAACTGCTGGGTTGTTTGCTGTGATCTGTGCTGTGTCCATTCTGTTTGGAGGTAGGAGGAGGTCTGCATGCAGCTAGTGTTCAGATCCCACCTGCCCTTGGAGCAGAGAGAAGAAGGAGCTTAGAAAGGACTTGAGGCTTCTGTGGGAAAGGAGCCTGGATCATCTTTTCTGCCTAACATCATCTCAAGAGCAAATGAGCCAGTGAAAGGCTGTAAAGTGTGTTCAGCATTTGCACCTTGTTGAGATGTACAGCCCACTGGGTGCAGACATGGTGCTCCTGGAAAAGAAAATGAGGTGGATGGACAAGGAATTTGGCCTGAAACTCCCCTGGAAGTGGCTTAGGCTACATGTAGGCTGTTGTGCATTTCTATCAGCAAACTGCAGCATGGGGACCTCTGAACTGTGCTAGCTGCCATCTCTGAATTAGGATGAAATACTTAGGTAGATAAAAGACAAAATTTGAAGATGTTTTCTTAATTTTAGGCATCTAAACCTCTCTGTAATTGTCTGCATTGTCTAATTTGTTATAAAATTCCAGTGTTTCACACAACTTGAAAATCAGGGAGAATTCCAGAATCAGAATCGTTTCGGAATTAGCTATCTAACTCCAGTTGTGAGTTCACAAACCTTGGACATAACTAACTATTTTTCATAGTTACTGCCTTCTACTGTTTTACAGAGCGTTTAGCTCTCGGAGTCTGTAAGGACTTCAGACAGTGAATCTCTTCAGGATAAAAGTCCTGAAAGAGGAACAGTGTTCTAATAGCAAATGTCTTATGGGAACATCAGATTTTCTTCTTAAACCGGTTGAAGAGTTTTTAGCTAGATTCAGAGCAGCATAAATATCAGCAAAATAAGTCTTTTATCCCTGATGTAGGTTGTTACAAATACTAAGTTGAACTATAAACAAAATTAATCTATCCAAAGTATGTGTGGCTCACATACCAGTGATAAACTTGGTTCACAAAATGCTGAGCTGTTTAAAATCATTGGCCATATGTGTGTAAGTTTACTTTTTAAAAAAGTCTCTGGATGCGGTGAGCACTCCCATAGTACTCGTGTAGTACTTGGAGCGTGGTGCCCTTGGTAGCTGGGCAGTGCAACATACGTCATCTTTTATGTAGCTCTTACATTTTGGTCTGTCAGAGTTGCTTGTGCTAAATGTTGTGAACAAAGATTGTTCTTGTCAGGTTCTGGATGATTTTCGATCAGTTGAATGTAAATTTAGCTCATAATTGGGTTATTGTTCTAAGGTCTAATCTGCCAGTTGGGAGAATATAGCCTGCAAAATAGGTAGTTTATAAGATGAGGTCATGATTCCATTTTGCAGGAATTTCTTAATAAGTTAACTCTTACATTCCTAAAAATAAGTTTTAAATAATCTTCAGTGTGTTATGAGGATGCAAATTCAGTAGCAGTGAAGGAGTATCTTGCAATCTATACAAAATGCAGAACACGTTTCAAACTTTTTTTTTTAATACAACTCAAATTTGTCTTGAAACCGTGGGGGGCAAAAAAAAGTTTCTCCAGAAAGCCTTACTTCCTAGATGTAGTGTACGTAACTGGGAGTGGGCTGGTAGGTGCTGGAGTGGCCGTGCATGGTATAATAAACACTGTGGCCTCTGGCTGAACGTGTGAACCCTTATGGCACACAGAGCTCTTTGATTTCAGAGGCCTGTCTGCATGCATCGCTCTTGGAGAGCAGGGCTGTGTTGGGCCATTTCTTTTTTTTCAGTATATTCAATTCTGGGCTTTAAACATAGCTTTATTATCTGTTTAAACCAATGTCTGTCATTGAGCTAATTGGGCAAGTCTGAACTCTGTTTGTTTTATTATTTATTTATTAACTAAGCCATGAATATTGAATCCATGCAAAGAGATGTGTTTTAGTGGTAACTAAATAACTGCATAGTGGATTTCTAGCGTTATTTGTGTTCCAGAAAGAGTAAATAAGCTACTTGTTCTAGCTATGCTGTTTCATCGAGTATCTAAAGTCGTAACACATGCAGTTGCAGTTGATTTGATATGCATCGATACAAGATGGCTGCAATCAATTTCTTTAAATATACAAGTTATTAAGGGGTGAACTTATTTGAATCATAGAACTGTACAGTCCTAGAGGCTGACGTTCCTTACGTTTTAATAATATTTCATTCATATTTTTTTTATGTCCCTGTTTTGTTTTCTTTCCCCCTGAGACAAACAGGATCTTTTAGTCTTGTTGGCAGATGACAGCAGGCACACTAGTGAGGCACTGTGACATGTCCATGAACCCAAGCTAAAGCTCATGGCATCTAATTTTAGGCCACACAGCTTTGGTAACATCCCGTCAGAGCCTGACCTATAGCTCTACCACGCAGATAAATCCAAAGCGTTGTTATTGAGAGTTTTGTATACAAAAGACTCTTTGATTTTTTTTTTCCAATCTCTCATTTTCCACTCCAGTCACTGAAGTGCAAAAGTTTCTGCTGTGCAAGTACAGAGACATATAATTTGAGTTTAAAGTACATTACTGGTTAAAATGGCAGGACCATAGTATTTCAAAATTACAAACGTATTAAAAATTGTAAGTGAAGTATTGTTATTAGTGCACCAACAGAATAGTTTTGAGTATACCTGTATACTATATTCAATATTTTATTCTAAGGTTAAATAATTGCAGAATAAACATTTTAAATCAAGGATTATGACTCTACATACAATTTTGAATTGCAGTATGGTATAAAACAAATTCTTAACAAATAGTTTTAACACCAGAGGGTGAAACCTTAAGTGTTATCCACTTATTGGCTAAAAAATAAAGTGGAGTATACCTGCCAAAATACCAATAACATCCCATTCGCCCTTTCTGTGGGAATTACATTTTTGCATGCAAACAGCTGGTCTTGCTCTGCTAATTCATTTTTGTCCATAATAGGATATAACCAATTTAAGATCTAGTTACTTAAAAAAAGTTAAATATATTGGTGTTTACCCATTTCTCATGTTTCATTTCCTTTTCCTTTGTTAGCATGTTAAAAATAAACATGAAACCAACTTGCCTTATATTCAAATATATGATTTTATTGCAGCTGACTTAACTAATGTTTCAGCTACAGACTGTAGGAGTCTGCTAGTAGGTGTAGGGTTCAGAAGTGGCATTTTGGAAAGTGGGTATTTGTACTTTGATCTCGTGCACTTACAGTACGGCATTATTATCTGGTCTTTTAAAGATAGGTGGATGGGAGTAGCAGGCGGTGACTCATGGGATATTGTACTTAGTTCACTAATTTTAGCAGAGTGATTCTTATCTTACAACGTTAGGTTTTATTGGAACCTTCTGGAGCGGCGATGAAGTGAAACAAAATGGAGTTGTGGGAAAATGATTAGTGGAATCCCAAAGTAGCTAGAAATAATACACAAAGAAAAAGAAAATTATGTTGGATACGTTATTGCTCAACAAATCTTTGACAAGATCGGAGAGACGAGAGCTTTCTTAGCAAACTCTCATTGTTTTCAGTTAAGTCTCAGACACCGTTCAGTATTCAGCAAGAGATCCTCTCTTCTGCAAATACCTGTTTGCAATTACAGATGTTTCTCAAGTCAGAAGCCAAGTGACAGCCAAGCCTGCCCTGACTGTTTGTGCCTTGTTGCTGTTTTCTTGGTGTCGTTGCTGGTAACAGAAAACTTCCAAAGAGAAGAGTGTCCCTCGCTGAGCAACATTGCAGTGCGTGCATTCACAGACACAAGTTAAAGTGGAAATTTGACCTTAAAATGATGGCTTTTTTTTTTCTCTGATTTTCCTTTTGGTCGATTGTTGATCTTGAGATCGGTACCTTCAGAGCCATTATTGACTTTGGGGGCAGCTTAAACCCAGTGTTTTTGCATAAACCCTTCTCCCCAAGCGATTATTTAAGATTCAGGTTCAAAATTGTACAAAATCAAAACAAAAGAATTGCTATTTCATAAAGCGTAATCACAGGGTACTGATTGTTCACTGATGAAAATTGATGATGTTCACTGCAGAAAATTCATTGTTATCGGTAGATTAATATTAATATAACGATGGAGACTTTGGTCATATAAGCATTTGTTTCAGACTGACATAAAAATGCATAGGCCTTGGAGCATGCTGATGAATCAAGCTTATTTTTCATAAAATATGCAAAAATTAAATCTTTACGTGGAACTCCAAATATCAAGGAAGAGCACAGTTGCAATTTGTTTTGCCTATATAATTTTTACATAATATTTTGGATACTTCAGCTGGAATACTCGATGTCATGTTGGCATTTTTCATGCCTTTTGAATATCAACTGTATGAGTATTGTTATTTTAAAAAAACATTTTTACATGCTAAATTTTACATAGATGATTGCTCCTATTGAAATTAAGACAATTTACTACATGAACGCCAGTTTTTAAACGAATTCACAATATCCAAGAGAAAAACAGAGGAAATCTGGATAACATTTTTCTGTTAGTGGCTTTTCACATTTTTTTTTTGTTTCTTACAGTCTGTATAGAACAGGAAGAGTTAATTATTAATAAAGGAAACTGGTAAAAGAAGAAATGTAACTGTTATTAGCTGTTTTCACAGGAACCAGACTGGCACCATTTTTAGCTTCATATAAATACAGTCGAGGCTCTAGGACATTCCTAAGAACCGACTGCGTGAACCTTTTCCTGGGAAGCTGGATGTTCCAGTGTCACTCATCGTGCTTGTCAAGTGACATTTGAAGATAATACAGCACACTGAATAATACAGCGTTGATAGTAACGTTCTCTGAATTAAAAAAAAAAAAAACAAACTTTATTTTCACCGATGAAAATAGCTTTCTGAAAACTTTTCTTGGTCTTGGTTAAAGGTGGGGGTGGATGAGAGGGGTTTTGTGCTTTAATCAGCAGTAATTCCCATCGATCGTCTGACCTCTAGAATGTAATGTCAGGTTGTTCAAAAGTAGTCATAAGTATTAAAATCTTTACTTTTTTTTCCAAAAAATTATTTTGCTGACGCATCTTTTTGAAGGAGAGGTTGCAATTGAGCTGGTCCTGATGCATACCTGGGAGCCTTTCGGACCTGCTGTGGGAAAGCAAGAAACCTGGCCACTCTCAGCCTAGTAATTGCATCTTTCAGTTCTGTACCTTTGTCAGCCTCTTCTTACATTGACCTGGAGTAAATAGACTCACAGGAAATACTTGGTGTAAGAAAGATTCTTCCTTTTCCTGTGCACTTTCCACTCCTCTGGCTCCCAGGAGGCTTCTTTATAAAACCTTCTAATTGGAAGCATACCCCTGACTCCTTTCGGATTCCAGACCTGAGAGCTCCTCTTACTCAACTCCTACCTTTTAGAAAGCAGGGATTAGCAGTCAAGTACCTCCAGGTGTCAGTTTTATTAGGTTTTCTAATCCACATTGACTTTCTTTATCTGAATAATTTTAAAGAGAGAGTTCTATAAAAAATAACCCATTTACAAATCATCCAAGTGCAAGCCTAATTTGTATCCCCAACTTCTGAAGACGTGTGGCTTTCAATCACATGAAGAAATTCTTGCCCCTCGTAGTGGCACAGGAAATGCTGACAAATAGCAGCTAAAGGCAACCGAAGGCTCAGATGCTTTGTGTCCTGGTGCACCAAGGAGCAGAACAGCGTTTGCTTTGCCAGGTTTGTGGGTAAGCCCTTGCAGCCTTTCCTGGGCCAGTGGGAAGGAACGGTGCCCAAATTCCCACTTGGCTCCTCTTACATGCCAAGTGCCTTTCTTGATCAAACTAGCATGACATGTAATCCAGAGTCTGGCAGTGGCTGGAGACAAATTTCAAATGTCTCGTAGAAAGGAGCCAAAAATCACCAATTTTCTGATGTAGGAGGCTCTAGAGAACATTTTTTTTCCCTCCATATTGGCTCCCCAGCAATGAGCATTTAGATGTTGGTTTCTGTTGTTATGCAGAAAAATAGGTTTTTATTCCAAAACTTTTTTTTGAGAATATTTAAAATTCTCTTTCATATAATAATTGAACATTTGCGCTAATAACATTAATGCCTGCTGCTTTTTGGGTCAAGCCTATTCTTCTGTCCTCTCCGAATGCCTTGCAGCCTTTGTCTGCAGAGCTCTTTCTCCTCTGGTATTTATCTAGAGCTTCCTCCCCAGCTGCAGGAAAGAGCCATGTGTACCTGCCTCTTCGTGCGCTATTTGATGGAGATAAGAGATGTCGAGGTGTGAGCTAATGAAAGCCCGTAGCGGTTGTCTGTCGAGTGCAAATAAGAGCTGGGAAACGCACATATGAAAGGAAGAAAGAGAAAATTTGATGTGAAATGTGCATTAAGTGTAAGTCTGGGTACACACGTCACAACGTGTGTGTGAGAGGGCCAGTTACTTTGCTAAAATAATTTGGTGACTTTAGTGCAGCAATATTAGTTTACACCTGCAGAGAATTTTCTCCTGAATGTCTGCGAATGAGAATATATAATGAAGTGTTTGTGTATGAGTGACAGAGAGCGAGCGTGTGGCAGTGAGAGCGCATGCATGCATTTTCAGGCCTGATTGATTATATATATATAAAAAAAAAAACCACCTAGAGTTGAAAGAACATTATTTTAAATTAACATTCATTATCTTCATGCGTGATGTAACAGTTCACTTTGGACCAGATCCTAGCACCATTATGTTTCTTGAGCAGAGACTGTTTGCATTGAATGAGGTTATTCAGTATAAGAATTGCAAAATGTAGGCTGATTTTTGACACTAAAGATACATTGTTTGGTCACCATATATTAGAACAGTGCTGCATTATTTCTGATAGGAAAACGTGGATTTTTTAAAAATAAATAGTTACATTTCTTTGAAATATAAAATAAAAAGCAGGAGGAACCTTTCCTTGGGTCTCTAATCTTATGCTTGGAGATGCTTGCAACCATTTTAATTTGTGCTGCGTGCATTGATCTAGCAGTTAGATTATTTACTCACATTGTGGCTAGGTCATCTACCTATCAGACACTGGTAAGGAGTTAATATTGTTGGGCTTAGTGGCTTCTAAGTGGCATATCTGCAAGAAGAAAGGAAAAAAAAAAAGGCAAACAAAACTAAATATCCCAGTTAACTTATACACAGTGTAAAGGAAAACAATTGAATTCATGGTCTTATCATGCAGGATCTTTTTTTTTTTTTTTCTGTACATAATTTAAACTGAAAAAAAAATGCATACCAAAGCAAACAAAGGGGAAAAAAGATTTTGATCTTCTTTGGCAGTTCTGCTTTTATATACAGAGTTTTGCAACATTAAGTCATGTAATTAGGCATCAGCTTGCTGTTACATATTTTCTCGGGATATATAGCTTGCAAGCATGAAAATGAAAGCCACGTTTTTAAAATGATGACCCTAAATAACTTTCTAAAGCTAAAAACAAAAATTCTAAAAACAGCTTATTCTTTAATTTTAAATATCACATTAAAAAAAAAAAAGTGGGAAAAGTATTTTATGTATTCAGCAGCAGGAGGAAACTAATTTCCTGGACTGTAAGTGCTGCTATTGTCCTATAGCAGAAGGACAATGATCTAGATTTATAAAAAGAGAGAGAAGAAATGTGGCAACAGCAAATGTGTGGCAGTGAAGAGGAGGAAAAGCGAGACGTGATGCTCTCAAGTGTCCGGTATTTTCTGAGAGGGAGCTACTCACAGTGGAATAAACCTTTTCTTGGTATGCAATAGGCAAGCATATTGTATAAAAAGAGACGGTAAATTCTTTGGCAGTGATGCAGTTGGCAGCAGTGGTTTTTAAAGGGTCACCCTTGCACTTCTCAGTTAATTCCCTACAGAGATGAAAAGAAAAGTTCATGCTCTTCTGAGGTGTTGTTTTGTCTGGCTTAATGCAGGTGGAACAAGAAAGTAATGTTTCATATGAAGATGGACTCGCTGCACAGGTCTGGGATCTGTATTTCCCACTTGTTAAAAGAAAGCTAAGAATCCAGAGATGCTAATTTAATCTGTCTGCATCCCTTGGTACATTTCCCTATGCATTCCTGATGTACACTCAAAGCTGAGTCAAACGACTGGATATGATCATGTTAAGTATCTCTCTGTTGCTGTACCTTCATCAGAGATACTCTAAATGTGTGTGTGTCAATTGTTCATCTTACTTACAGTGTGTTCCTAATAAGCACAATGCTCTTTGGCTTAACTCTCAGACTGTTTTAATAGTTTTATTATATTAGTTGATGACAATTTTGGTACGACTTCTTGTTATACTTTCCTCTGGGCTCTCTGGGTAGTGATTCCTTTCTGTAAGTATCAAAAAATGATGTACATACACGAGGAATCTGACAGTAGAGGAGGAATTTGACGGAAGGTTTTATGAATGTCATCCCCTTGCTGGGCAAGAGCTGTGTCGCAAGGCACTTTCAATGGGGATGTGATACTTCTGCTCGCTTCTGGAAGAGCATTGCATCAGCTGCAAATTCGGACGGATGTGCAGTGCCTATTCTGTGTGTTTCTTTGCCAGTAAATAGGAACTTCAGTCATGGAAGACAACTCAGCAAGATAAAAATAAATAAATAAATTGCTGCTGAAACCCTGCTGCAAGACAAAGAAAAAAATTCAACGAGAATCGAGTGATAATAGAAGCAAAAAGTCTGTTTTAATGCAACATACTTGCATTTTTTTTCGGGAGCTGAAGATGTCTGCTGAAAAAGGCTTGCAAACTCTGGGTGGCTGAGTTAGGGCTTGGGTGCCTTCAAGGGAATGCCGGCTTTGCTGCCAGCATTGACCACGTGGGCTGGAGCAGGAGAGCTAACAGGTGTCAGCGGGATCGCAGCCCAGCCTCACCTTCTTGTGGGTGTAGTGGCCAGGTGGCTATCAAACAAAACAATAAAGTGCAATACGAGGTTACAACGGGTACCAAACCTATTCATGTCTGCCTTACTGAAGTTAGGAAGCAAAAGAGCTCTTGACGGTTTGAAATTTCAGCCCCATCTTTGAGCATTTCTTCGGAGTTGCACTTTATTAATGAAATTAACTGAGCAGTTGGGACTGGTGGAGAGCTGCCTGTTAGCCTTCGTTACGGGAACATCCCCGGCACGATGTTCTGCTTCGCGATGCCTTTGTCTTGCATTTCAATGATGACCTTCGCTTCCCGCATCTCAGCCTACCTCCAGCTGCCGTGGGAGGTCATGGTGGGAAGGGGTTTGTTATCAAGGCTGTAGCACCCTCGGCAGGTACATAAGGTAATTAGGTGATAGATTATGCTGTACTCTTTTGATACTCTGTTGGAAGTGTGTATTTATGTTATGATTTTGACTAATCCAAGCCATTTTAGTGATCCACCGTCACTTTCTACGAGAACAGGTGTCCTTGCCCTCTTGCCCCAGTTCCAGTTTGGGTAGCTGCATTCTGGCTACCTATGTTTTTATAGTTTCACCTGGAGTTTGTTACTGTTGTTTATTTACATAATAATCCGTGTGTACATGGCAGTTTACAAATTAACAGCACAGGCTAAGCAAGTTACAAGAATCCCTGGTTCAAATTAAAATCAGTATTTGTGTGTGAATGAACATGGTGTGGCATGATGCAGTACAGAAAAAATACAAAGCGCTATGTTAAGTAATATCATTGACAGAAGAGGTGGGTTTTCAGGCTTTATGAAACAGAAGAGAGTGCAATCCGTGAAGTGCAAGTGTAAAAGAAAAGAGCAAACGGGTGATGGAGAGAAAGGAGAGGTGAAAACTACATAGATCTGGGATGGATAAGAAAAGAACATGGGATAAGGTATATATAGTTCAAGAATGCTTTGTAGAAGGCACTCCTTACAAAGTGGGTACACAATGGGTTAAGTTGTTGAGTAGTGCACACTGGTATACATATGATGCATTGTGCAGCAGAAACGGATATAATTCTCTGGTAGGAGAAATAATACCTGTCTATATTGTGGTTAAAACTATATATATATTTATTTTTGTTACAAGGTTATTCTAAGAAAATAAGATTCAAAACAGTGAACAGTGGCTTTCTGCCCAGCATGCAGTTCACTTAATGATAAAGGTTTGATTCACGGCTTTACAACATGAGGTTGGGCACCCATTTTATGTGTGTATCAACAAGGGCAGAGTCGATTGGGTGTATGCATGTGCCTAGGATTTAGTCAATCATAGATCTGCACATGGCAATCATTTACTGGTGCAGAAATGTTCCTCTTCTACATATGAAGGCACATTTTATCACTGGCCACTCGATGTCTCGGGATCCTGTTTAAATTGCAATAGGAACAACTTGCTGCCTGTTACTGTGGAGTAACAGGTAGGTCAAAAAAAGAACTCAAGCCACATCCTGTTGTGGAGAGCTGTTCTGTAGAAATATGAACTTAACGAGCTCTGAGGCATTAAAGCTGTGAGCTGATTCTTAAAAAAACAATAATCAATTTTAACTTGGAATGGATTTCCAGAGGAGTTCAGAATAATCCAAATTAAGCCATATAGCATAACCATATCAGACTAATATTTACAAGAACTCTCCCAATGGTCTTCCAAAAATACTTATGTCTGCTCTAGAGGTGCTTCGTCCACAGCCTGAATGTACTCCATTTGCCACAGACATTAGGAGTGCATGGAAAAAAAAGTTGTAAACAATTTTCATCTTGAAAATGCTTTCAAGAAAAATGTTTTTGAATAGCACTTGTGAGTGAAATCATACTCATCTCGAATAAACTGGCTACAAAAGGAGATTTTTGGGTTTTGTTGTTCTGTTGTTTTTGAGAAATGGAGAAAGGTTTTGGAAAAGTATTTTGGAAATATCTTGGAATTTGCATATTCACACTGATGTTTCTTACTGTTATTGTTCTTACATGACTTCATTTGCTATTAAAAGCAGTACATAATGTACTGGATGAGGGTATTTGTGCAAAAGACTTCAGACGATGCATGCACTCTTGAAAGTTGTAGTTCTTTCTATTTTTATTTGGGGCTTTTAAACATATTTTTTTGGGGGGCGATATCTTGCTTGGCAGTATTTTGGAAAGAATTTCAACAAAAATATTACTCACTTTAGGTCATGCATGCACAATAGTACCAAACCTTTAAGCTGTTATCTAGCAGAACTGTACTGATTGTTTATTCTGTCCTCCTTTAGCTCTCATGTAACCCAGCTTAGATAACTTTACCTGTTTCTCCTGGACTGGGCCCACAAAAAATTCCATCATGAGCCTTAGTAACAGCAATCAGTCTCTGTCATGTTTACTTGAAAGAGTTGAAAACCAGTCTTTCAGCCATGTGGGGTAGACAGATCTTAACAATTTAGCAGTCTATGTCTAGTTGGCTCTTTTCTGTCACTTTTTTTTTTTTTTAATGGAAGTAGGCAGGAATACTTCAATGATGAAAGCTATCCATCACCCACATGCTGCCCATTCTGCGAACGAAATCCATGTGCTTCTTACTATTTCTTTTTTCTTTTGTATCATTCATTAAAGCTGTTATGGAATATTTGCATAAGGCTAAAAGAGTTTGGACTCTCAGTCCCAAAAAGGTTTTGGGCTTGGTGCTTAATACTTGTACTTTTATCAAGCTGAGTCACTCAGAGGCTTTTGAAGGAGATACGCACATTCTCTTGAGTGAACTTCTTAGTTTTTCTGCCTAAAATGGTGGCAGAACTATACTTTTTAATCAGCAGGTTTTATTTACTCTCCTGTCTTTTGCCTCTGCAACAAAACTTGATTTTTACACTTTTATGTCAGGAGGGTGTCTACTTCTGTATCCGCACATTCAAACACTTCAGGCTATTCATGTGTGCTTCTGAAGGGTTTAGCAGCTCAGCCATTTCCACGCAGACTGTCAGAGTCGATTGGAGACTGTGTCAGAATTTGCTATTGGACTGTTGAGATGAATCTCCTGCTGTGACTACAGAGGCTAATTTTCCAGAGCACGTGACATTAATGACATTGTTATGAACAGTTGAGTTATTCGAGAAGATGTTATCTGGGCTTCCATCCCTACCTTCACCATGTGCTGTGGCATCACTCAGACCTGTATGCTGTTAAAGCAGTGCTAGAGTGGTTGGTACCAAAGACTCCAGGACCTCGGGTACTCAGTGGTACAGGTGTAGTTGTTTATGTCACTGTGCTAAACTATGCTTGTGCTCTGCTCAAAAAGAGGAAAAAGACGTGATTTACCAATATGCAAAGTTTTGGTATGTGTAGTTCACATCCATGCTTTCTTCTTGACTGCTTTGTTCTCCCTCAGAATTTCTAGCTGTTCCCCGAGTTTTATGTCTATCGCTGGGAGGAAATGAACAGTCTTTGCCTTATACAATTGCAGTGAAAAAGCATGTAAGACTAGTTTTAACTGAAAGAACATATATGTACCCTGTCAGTTTGACTGCATGTGAAGAATTCATATCTCAAAGAATTCCGGTTACTGGTAAACGACCTCTCTTTTTATTTTAACTGTAAATTTAAACTTTGACTGAACAATGAATGTGCTCGGAATAGTGATGTGCTTATTAGATTGAAAAAAGAACAAGCTTTTAATAGGAAAAAATTATCACAGGGCAGACAGCAGGGGATTTCATTAGCATTTATGGATTGCTAAACTGCAATTTAAAAGTCACATTTCCGCCTAAAATTTTTTTCCACAATAGTCATACAAGGAACATTAAAAAGTGTCTTTTTAGTTTGTTTACTTGGGGTCAAATTTTCACTGGTGTTTAAAGTGATTAAAGTTGCAGAAACTGTCTGCACAGGGTACACTACATAGCTACCATTGATATTAATGGGAGTTCAGTATATTTGATAAATACTTGTCTGAAAATCCTACCACGTAGGAACCTAACCTCTGTCTTTGGACATCCTTGAAAATCTGTCCCTTAGGACAGTTAACAGCATTCCCTAAGTTTTTTTGACTGGTTTTCACTTCTCAGTTCCCTTTTTACTCTGCTTGGGAAGGTCCATTGATTCTAGACAGGGTTTTGTAGTCATTCCTGGATGTATGGTTCATACCTGTCAAGAGGCATAGACTGGCAGAAGAGACTTTGCCCTGTCTTTTCACATGGTATTGTAGTTCTTTTTTATAATAAAATAAATAGTTCTTAGATTAATTCTTTTCATCCATAAACGTTTAAGTGCTACACAAGGATTAGTGTAATTAGTTTTGCATTTGGCAATAGTAATACAGAGATGCGCAGTGACTTGCCTGAGGTTAACCAGCACAGGAAGAAGCGGTACCAAGTTAGGAGCCCTAGCGCTCAACCTACTTTCTTCAGCAAATGCAGCTTCAGAGTGCTTGATCTATCCCTACAAAATACCCAAACCACAATCTTCTAACTGCAATGATTTGGTGCTTAAGCAGTGTGAGTCATGTTCTGGGATGCTGGCAGTGTTTCTTTGTGATATTTCCGTTTCACATTCAGCTTCAGGGGCTCAGCGGGGGCTTTTGGTCTGGTTGCCATATGAAGTTCATCAGGGGTGACAAGCAAAAGCAGCTTAATGTGCTTATGTTATTTTCGTCTATATTACAAGTTTGTGATGGAGACTCTCTGTTTTGCATAAAGATACCAAAATAATGCGTTGAGCTGCGAGCCAACTGGAGATGCCCTGGACTATTCACAGCAGAATAGACTGGATAGTGTTAGTTGTTGGATAGAATTATTCTGATTTCACTGGGACGGGCTAAAAATCACGTGTCAGACTTCTGAAACCACAAACCTTGATAATTGTGATGCCAAAGTTAGGTACTTACACTGGGCCTTCTGAACACAGCTGTTTGTGTATTGGTTCCTTGACTGTAAAATGAAAAAAAAAAAAAAAGGAAAATGAATCTTCTAAAGTGCTGTCAGCATAAAATGTTCAAGGCTGCAAGATCCTCAGCTGAGATGGCTTGTGGAAAAAATGCTAGCAACCTTATCCAGCTGCCACTCACTGTGGTCTTATCACTCTTCTGTCCTTGCTTTCTCAAAATTGGCCTTAGAGGAGGGATGCAGGGCCACACTGGATGTGTGTACTGTAGGTGGTACAGGAGATCTGGGCCCAATTTTACTTCCCTCTACCCCATCACTTACAGTGGACTACAGTTGATATGTAGTCTGTCTCCTTTGAACTGATTCCTTCACCTTGCCCAGCTGAGGTTTGTTCCTGATCCCAAGGCCGGAGACCATTTCCTCCAGGGATTCAGTTGGCCAGTGCTTTCCTCAAGAGCTCCCAAGATTAGCGTACATCTCTCCTTAAGATTCCTTCACTTGGGCACAACAAAAAGGCTCCCAGAAAAGACTTGGGATACTTCATGTTGTCTTCAAAGTAAGATTCTTGAAATTCCTCACAGCGTACTCAGTCATTCCAGTCAGAGCTTGATTTAGGGAAAGAACGTGTATCTGTGGGCCATATAGGTATGTTAGATGAGGAAACAACTGGTTGAAACTTGAATGTCATCTTGCCGAGGCAGTAAAAATATCTAACCTTTATTACTCCTATTTGTTGTCTGCTTATATTAATTAGCTAGGATTTAGATTTGTTATGGATTAGATGTTGACATTTCTGTAGTGTTCCAACAGAGAGGCGGAAGCTATGTTGTTACCTCTGTTACCTTCTCCATGTTTAGCACATGGGTGTCCCATGTCTTTGAGTAGATTCATGTCTTACTCAGGGAATTCAGTAAATGTGTCTTCAATCAATCCCTATGGTTTGTATGATCTCTATAAATATGTCTAGAAGGAGGTGACTATGAAAGAAAAGTAGAAAGCCACTTAAGTCACAGAACAATATTGATGTGAAGATAACTGTGTAGAGCCAGTCTGAATAAATGCTGTCTGGAAGTTAGGTGTAGTTTCTAAGTATTAGCATTTCTGATGTCTATATTAGATGTGTGTCATGTCATGGCTGTTTTTCAGTGTTTACTGTATTGGGCAAGCGTGGCCAAACTTACTCACTCTGTGGATTACACACTAAAATTCCTATACGAGAGCCAAAACCCCCATAACGTGTACTTTGGAGAGCTGAGGGCTCCTGAAATGCGGGTTTGGGCTCGCCTAAGCATTGAGTGCTACGTTGATGTTTGCTTCAGCAGCCCTTGTTGACTTGCTTCTTCTAAATCCAACAACTTGAATGTATTCAGCCACTGCTGCATCAGCATAGCCATGCTGCCAGTTACGTGACTGGCATTCTTGTGGAGCCACACCTGAGGTATTTTGAGGCAGGACTGGTTCAGAAGCTGTGCACTGGCCACCACTGCATTAAGAAGCAAGGCTTCTGCAGCTCTGAGTCGTGAGTGGGAGAACACCTCATCAGGTTTTCTGAAGTTATTTGCCAGTCATGCCTTCTCACTTACGTGCCTGTAGCAGATTTTGAATGTGATTCTCTATGGCATGATTTCCTCCCTGTAAAGGAGCAGCAGCACTTTGCTATGTCATGAGGCATTTGGAGTATAAATTAGCAGGGGAAAGTTGCACAGTGCTAAGGCAAACACTTCCATTTTATTGTGGGGACAGGTTTGCTTCTAAGGCCTGAAGCAACTGAATGTAAAATACCGATACTTTTAACACTAGAAGAATAGAAAATTAGAAGTAAGAATTAATGCATTCTATTTTGTGGGTGCAGTGGATGGAAAGAATGTGGTTTTGATAAAAATGAATGCAAGGGCAAAAGT
This sequence comes from Anser brachyrhynchus, assembly GCF_964034855.1. NCBI lineage: Eukaryota > Metazoa > Chordata > Aves > Anseriformes > Anatidae > Anser > Anser brachyrhynchus. The sequence continues at coordinate 11,193,489 of NC_137695.1, forward strand.
AAAAGGCAAACAGATGTAGTACACTAAATTGTTTACTGGCTCTACAAACGTGGCTGGAACCAAGCTGATGGTACCTCTGTAGCAGCAGGAAATTGTGCTTAAGCCATAGAAAATGTGAAAAATGCTTGCTACTATGACTTTTTTATTAGTTTGTAAGAATTACATTAAAGGTAGCAAGTTTTTTACTTAGTAACTAGATAGATGTTATTTTGCAGTTGAAAAACTGCTAATAACCTGAAGAAAGAATGACACAAGAAGTAGCATCACCTACCTCCACAGAGAAATACGCCTTAAAATCCTCAAGAGGCAAAAAATCTTGCTAGCAATTTCCTTACCAGTAATCTATTACAATTTCTTTATTCAGAGTGAACATCATCTCTTCTCTGTGAAGACTGAAACATATTTCAGTCTTCATTTGGATACAGGCCATTCAGAAGTTTTGTGCTTTTTGCCGTGGCGTCAGAAGTTCTGTTGTCATCATGAACTGAGGCATTCACGGCAATAAAATCTGGAGCTGTCCTAATAGCTTTCCAGAGAACTGCGTATTGCTGTTCTTGCAGGTCAGTTGTCAGGTTTCAAATGTCAGCACAGAGGGTGTTTGTCCTATAGAATGAGACCCACACTTGTATTTCTTGAGTGATGTTAAACAGAAGTGATATTAAACACGAGTGTCTTCTTCAGTTTTCACTCATACAATCTGAATGCTCAACTTTCAAGTATGCCTAGAGAGTATTATCATCAGAAAGTATGTTGATTTTTTCTCCTCAGTCTTACAAAAGTGGAGACAACTTACGAATTGCTAAAAAAATAAAGCTTTGATAACATTTTTTAGCTGAAGTTAAGAAACTTTCCTTGCGTCACAGTAAGTCTGTAGCATTGTCGAGAATTGAACGTGGCCGTACCTGCAGACAGACCTTCTTAAACAAATTTATTTGCTGCACTGTTGAAGCTGACCGTCAGCTACTAGCCATGCATTGTCATTTCTGCTTAAAACAGATCGGACTGGCACGAGAGGCAGGAGGCTTAGTACCAAAATAGTCCGTGCAATCTTCCTGCAGCTCAGCTTTTCTGTTTCTTAGACTTCTAGTGGATTCTTCTGGAGTGTTTATCAGGTCAGGCAGTCTTATTTAATTCTTTCTCAAAGAATAGTAGCGTGGATTTTACACAGGCTTTTCCCTTTCTGAAGAAAAACAATAACAAGAAGTAGATAGAGGGGGGAAGGGAAGAAACAAACTTTTTTGTCTAAGCATGCAAATTACTAAAAGTAGTGATTTAAAAAAAATTTTTGAATAAATGAAGACAATATAATTCCTCTTTATACTTCTTCATGAAGCTCACATGAAACAGAAGTGATAACAGTTTTAAATAATCAATTTTGCTTTCTAATACGTACTTCTGTTGCTTTCTCTTTTCTGGCTGCAAACTGGCAAATTGAAAACACAAGTCAGTTTATTTTTCATTCCTTGTAATTAGCATTTTCATGTTCACTGTATGCACTAAAGCCTTCACGGAAGTTTTTAGATGATTAAGAAATATATTTTTAATTTATTCATTGATACTGCTTTTCAGAAAACCATTGGCCTCTTTCAGGTGCTGACAAATGGAGCTTCGGTTCCTGCCCTCGTGGGGGGAAGGACTTTTCGTACCCTTTCCTATATCTCTACCCCCTGTGTATCAAAAGCTGCTAAACGTGAAGATCAGAGGAAGTGAAGACCACCAAGAACATCAGGCAGAACAGAGATGAAGTGCCCCATGTCCCTTTCCCACGATTACAGGAAACAAGATATAATGAGGAATGGGGAGGATGTCAGGGGGGTGGCCTATAATCCATGAAAATTTACAGCAAATCAGCTGGACAACCAAAGGGGCTCTTGGTGTGGGAAAGTGACTGCAGAAACTGAAGTCACCAGAGAAGTACACAAACTATGGCAAAGTAGAACAGCAGTGAGCAGTTTATGGATGTTAGAAGCGTAATAAAGAGTACTAATAATAAAGGGTACAGAAGTCTCATCCGTGTGAAGGATTATCTAAAGGGAATTAAGCGCCCCTGATTCCCCCCCCTCCCTTTTTTCCCTTTTTTTCTTTTTTTTTTAAATAAAGATATCCAGAAAAATACCTAATTGAGTAGAAGCAAAATCTGTCAATTTTAATTACTAGAGAAAAATGATTAAGGTCCACCACGCCCATATAGGATGAGATCTAAGAAAGGTAACCCCAAATTTCATTTGCAGTTTTTATAGTGATAATGTGGCTGTTGTGGATGGTTCTGAATGTCTTTACCCTATTTATAATTAAAGTAGGTCTGCATCTTGTAGCATCACAGTCTTGTTAGGAAAACATACCATAATGCAGCTCACATCTTAGCTGTTAGTGCCTGCTTCAGTCCCTTTCAAAGTAACTAAAAAATCCTTGAATCTTCCAGCTAGTTACCTGATACCAAGCATTTTTTTTTTATCTTCCAGAGAAAGAAAATCAAGTGTTTCAATTTTCTGTACACTTGTGTTTATCATATAAATAAGTCCAATTCAAAATACATATCATCCTTCATGTCATATTTCTGATTTCACCATCTACTTACCACCTTTGCTATAAAAGTGCAAAGTCTCTTTGTTAGACACTTTGGATACTATTTTCAGATTGAGCAATTCAAAGTTACTATGTGAGAGAGAAGCAATTTTTGTGACATGGCTATGTTCTTAAGCTCTAACAATGATAAATTAGTAACAGTGCTTTACAAGTTTGTAGTGATTTTGCTTTTGATATGATTTGAAAAACTGTATTCCTTAAACTTTTGTTCTTCACAAACTATTTGAACAGAACCACACTATTAAACTTCTATTTTTGGCTGAATTATGGCTAGATTTGTTCTTTAGCCTGGTTTACTGGAATATATTAATGTACAGATATCAAATATAATTTATTTCCTTGGCAGTGCTGAACATTTGTATTTGATTTATGTTTACAGAGCCAAAATCTTTTAACAAATAATAAAAGCAAACTACTTCCATAGCTTGCTTTTTGATCTTTTTTCTGATCTGCATAAAAATTACTGCAAGTGCCCAGGGTAGTACCTGTGGTAAATAGATGTTTGATGTTATGTATTCCTCTACCATCTTACCCACCTGCTTATCTGGCCACAGAGTCTGGTGTCTCTCTTACAAAACATGCTTATTCATAGGAGCTACTAGTGTCATGATATAGACTTGAGAGCTGTTGACAATGTTGAAATGTGAAACTTCAAACATCTTTTTTTTGAGATATCCATCCACCTATTTTGCTGCTGTACCAAAAACAGTGTTTGTTTGTCTTTGTTATTTTGCAATGAGTTTGAGTTTTTTGTAAGAAAGACTATAACTTGTGTTGAGAATTGAACTGAAACTGTGCTTTTCTTAACATCAAATTATTTAGAACACATTGAGAATTTTTTTATCTTTTTTCCCCCCCTATATGCAGTCTTTTAAAATAATTTCTGTTACTCCAGTTGGTATAAGGCTCTGGTGCAGAGTTGTATGTGGTTACAGTGGAGCAAGGGAAGAACAGGAGAGGTTGAGCTTGGAGATTTCTCTCTGCTATTTACACATACTCTGATCTCCTACAAGCCATTTAACCTTTCAAAGCCTTAAGTCCCTCTGCTTTAAACTGTGGGCAGGATGTGTATCCAGTGTTACGAAGTTCTTCAGATGATCTAACAGAAAATCCTACTTCTTTAGGTACTAGGAATTGTGCTAGAGAAACTGATTTTCTCAGTCATCAAGTCTTAGTTTCTCTTCTTGAAAGGTTATCTATGAACTTTGGAAATTAAATATTTCCTTGAGGGTTTGATGATGCTTTGTAACTCAAAGTTAGCTCTGCATCCTAGGACAAGTCCAGTACGAAGTACATTGGCCAAATACATCCAATTATGGTTAGAATTGTGGATTTTGTGTTGGAAGTGGCTTGTGGACACAAGCTGCCTGATGCAGTGGTGGAGGATAACATTTTTGCTTGAATTTAGCTTGTACTGAGTCATCCTTTAGAATACTTCTTCTGCCAATTTACACCTATATGCAGCTCCTGTTACCATCCCCATCATCACCAGCTTCTTGAGGACAGTCACGCCATGGTGTCTCCAACAAAACCATTTTAGCACTCCCTGTCCCACGGGGACCTACCAGAGGAGCACTGTCCATGTCGTGCCGTGTCATTGTGAAACCTTTCCTTAGGCAGAATAAGAGCTTTTCTTTTCACTTTTGTCTTTGTGCTTTAGCACGGTGATGGGCATCTCACAAACACCTTGTTCCCTCCCAAACAGGTTTGGGCATGCCAGCTTTGGTCCAGGCGTAACTCAAAACGCTAGCCCTCTGCACTGCTTGCACTGCTTTCTTGCAGTGCAGTCATGAGAATTGTCACTTTTTGCATTTAAAATGTGATGAATGCAGGCCGTTCACGTTTTTGCCTTTAACAACGTATTTGAAGTAGACATCCAAGCGCTAGTGGATAAGCTTTTTAACTAATCCAGAGCTTTGTGTTAGTAATTAAAAAAATGAGTGGTGCCAGTTTTCATCAGAACTGAAGGTCACCGGAGGCATAATTTATTAAGAATATGTAGCATCTAATTTCCCTCCTCCAGATTCTTTTGTGAAAATTGGAATGTGTATGTTTTTCACAAATACCTGGGTTTTACCAGAATTTTGCTTTGTTTGATTAAAAATAAAATTAAACATGTAATTTTAATACTTTCTTACTCAAGCATGAGGAAAAATGAAATGCCAGATGCAAACCAATGGACAATATCACAGCGATGAATGTATTTACAAAGCAGTTTCTATAATGTACTGGGGAGTTAGTTTCTCTTACCTAGTATCATCTTGACCTTTTCTGATAAGTGAATAAATGAGACACACACACAACAGGTTTCTAACCTTAGGGAGAGTGCAGCCATCTAGGACATGAAGATGTGAATCACGTTAGAATAAATATTTCCTTCTTCAAACAAGTGGAAGGAGTCCAGAGGGGCACCTGAGCTCTCCCCAGCCTAGGCTGTCCGTCCGGCACTGGTGGGGAACATCTCCTTGCCGTGGGGGTTGTCCGAATCCTGGGTAAGCCGTCTTGCAGTCAAGTGCCCTGGTGAATTTGGGTGAAACCCCTCCATACGTTTTCAACATTAGGTGCCCCAGTTGGCAGGTGCTTTTGTACATGTTCAGTAGGAGAAACTGCGGGGCTTACAGTGTCCAAGTAGTGGCCGTAGGCTGCGTCTATGCTACTTCATGAGAAAAATGTCTTTGAAGTAAAAGAAGGACTGGGAAAAATCACACCTTGAGAACCCAAATCTTAAAGGGTCCTGTTTTAATTCAGGTAAACGATTGCAAATGCTCAGCCAGAAGCTCTACAAATATTTATTCTGAGGTGTACATCTGTTGGTTGTCCTACAGCAATCCATAAATGCTTGTACAGAATGTAGATGCACGTACACAGTTGTTAGTCACTTTGTGCTGGCTATTTGGCAATCAGTTAATTCAGTCACTGAATTAATTTTATTTTTTATTTTAAATCTCAGCCATGTTTAGCAGCATTTGTATGACGTACCTTCATACCCCTGAAATGTGGCCTTAACTCCCACTGCACTAGGATGCACCTCTAATAGGGAATAACTATCAAAACTGTGTTTACCTTTCTGACACTAGAATTGTAATGAGGTTTTAAAATATTCTCTGTCTTCAGTGAAGACAGGCCGTGTGATAAACCATTACCTTGTTAGCAGACTTCTGCCATTCTGTCGTGTTTTAATGTAGGGACAATAATGTTTGTCCAAATTCACCACCTGTAGAGGAAATTTACCCTGGTGCTGTGTTTAGCTCAGCACTGTGTATGCAGAATATTTGTGTGCAAATACACCAGATGCAGTTTTCCAGTGTTACTGTACAGTACTTCAAAGGATTCCCTTGTATCGTTTCATGTAGCACTTAGTCATAAAAAAACTACTTGAATATACATTGTGGGAACCTCAGAAGAGTGTTAATTGTATTCTGCTGCAGTGGTAGCCAGAAGGTCAGACGCTAAAATTAATATATTTCTGAATAATTAAAATTTTGTATCAAATTTGATTTTTCATGGATGCTATTCAAAGTATCATGCTAATTTATGGGTAATACATTACATTTTTCCCTGTAAAAACAATGAGGGCCGCTCCCCTCTCCTCAGAGGCAGAGGCATGTTATATAAACATTTTATACCTTTAAAAATAATTGAACATATTGGTAAAATCTTGGACTAATCTCAGATGTGTGCAGAAACCCTATAGAATTAAGAAAACCTTTCTTTTGAAAGGAATCTGCTAGAGATCTTTAGGTCAGTTTCATTAACTTTTATTCATATTATCAATATGTACGTCTGAAATAATTTTGAAAGAATCTTTAAATAGTTTATTCCTTTAAGGAAAACACTGTGTATTAGCTGAGTTCCAATACATTTTTTTGGAGAACAGTTGAGTATAATTATCTTTGGATTAATCAGTTTTTGAAGTCTTTTCCAATGATATGTACAGAGAGGATTAAGAGAGAGATTACTAAAGCATTAAGAATTTTTTTTCTGGTTGTTTTTAAGAAGTAATCCTGGCCTTAAGTCAATTACAAAATGATTTTCTCATAAGAAACTGTTGACCAAACTGAAAAAAAAAGTAAAATCACCTATAGCTATATTCTTGTGTCCTGTGGCTTGAGAGGAGATGTGCAAGCAGTGAGGGCCTGTTCTCATCATGCACCTTCTTTTCTAACTCTTTCTTTCCTGGTTACATGTTAAACTGGAGTTGTCTTTTCCTTTTCCCAATACAAATGTTGAAGTTCCTCTTCTCTGGCTTTTCTTCTGTTCAATGAGGAGCAATAAAGGAGAGGAATAACATCCCTCCTCACATCCACTGCTACCATGTTTCACTGGGGAATAGTTTTGTTTTTCTTGTGCTCATTTTTCATGGGTATTAACTTGCTCCGTAGTGTTCTCTACAGTTTGACCTTTATTTTATGTTTTGCTTTGGAGTTCATCAGAGTGCTGGTACAATTTAAATGCAGTTCTGCAAGATTATTTTAATTGAATGTTTGAGTAGCTCTGTGTGCTGCTGTAATGAATGAAATTAACTTGATCTCGAGCTTGGAAGGACTGTCCCACGGACGACTTCATAATCAAAACCAAACAAACAAAGATCTCTAAATGACTATAACATTCTGTTGAACAGATCTTGGATCACAGTTCATTTGCTTTTGGCTTTAGGGAGCCCAGTGCAGCCGCACCCTGAATTCCTGCTGCTCAAGTGTTTCTTCCAAGCATCCCATTGCAGCAAGAAATGACAAGTGACGTAGTTCGTGCTCGGAGAGCCACAATCTCACCCTCTCCTATAGGAATGTGCTTTTGAGTTATGGCTGTTTCTTCTTCTTACCTGCCTACTGTAATCCTGGCTTAGCACTGGATTGTATCACATCAGACAAGCCTATATGGATATTGTTTGGTAGATCTGTAATAATACCTCCATTACTTTTGTGCCTTCAGGGTTTCTTGTCTGGGTTTGTTTTTTTTTTTTTTCTTCTGCTTTCAAATTCATTGGAGAGGCTGAAGAATAAAGGGCTAAGCGTGGTCTAGAAAAGTTACACCGAGTTAACTTTGCAGGGTGCTGGTGTGGTCAATGATTTTTATTTGCTCAACAAAAAGAAGCTCTGCTTATTTAAGCCTTTTTTTTTTTTTGTTAGCATGACTGCATCCATGTTTGCATATGAGAAGGAACAAGCCTGCTGTTGTCATTATGCTTCCACAGTGGTGAAAGTTTCTATCACAGATCAGTTTTTGTTGCAGCTTTCCAAGAGCAGTGCTCTTCTCATCTCAAGGAAATACCACCCGCTAAATGACACAGCGTGCTGAAGCAAAAGCTGGGTATATACGAGTCCTGAAGCCTATAAAGGCAGGAAGAAAGAACAATCTGTCATTTGAGACATCAGCCAAGACTGATTTTTTTTTTTAAAGGTCCATTGGACTTGTTTCGAGTCGTAGCTGATTGTAACAGAGGGCCTTAGCCCTTGTCTGTAATTCATAGCTCGTGACAAGTAGAAGGGAAAAGCAACTGCTTTAGGTGAGGTTTGCCCATGGGTCTAGCCAAAAACTAGATACAGCCAGCCAAGATGGTTAGCAAGAGGTAATATTTGAGCTGGGTCATAAACCTTGGAAAGGCAGCCATAAATCATAATTAAGGTTTTTCGTTTCCTTGGTGGTGTAACTCCTCGGAGACGGAGACTGTAACTGTTTACCAAAGCCCATTTTTTGTCTTCGGAGAAGTGTTTAGGAAACCTGAAACGGGGTTTATTAGGCATATCTGTGCGAGACAAAAGGGGGAATTGTTGGTCTCCAAGCAGCAAGCAGCACTGACAGGCTGACTGGTGTGGTCAGAAAAGATATTTCATTTCAAAGGATAAACTACAAGATTCATTTTTTTCTTTTTTATCTGAAGTTAAGCTTATCTGGTTTATGCCTTATCTAATTTAACTTATGAGAATTGTAAATTCAGCTATGTTAAGCAAACAATTTATTTTGTTTTAATTCCAGCTTCTCTTTGTTTTAATAAACCTTGGTTTTTGTTAGGATTACTGTTGTGTGGGTAATTTCACACAGATGTCTTCAAAGAGTAAGGAAAAATCCATAACTCTTTAAGGGAATAGCTGAAGGGAAAAGGATCTCTGGAACTGCTTTTCATTCCTGTGCAGTCCTAGTGGCAGGGTTTGGATTAAAGCGGTGTATCAGGAAGTTGTCTGGCTGCAGCTGGCGAGCGTAAGGGACGGCCCGAAAACTGAAGAAGAGACAAAGAGCTAATGGTTTGGGCCTATAAAACCTAAACTTTTAAAATTATAGTCGTATTAGGACTGCTAAATGGTATAGAGAAAAGTAACAGGTCCTGTCTGTGTTGTGATGGGGGGGAAGATGTATTTCTCTTTCCATTTTAGAAATGAAATAATTAAAAAACAAACAAACAAAAAAAAAACTGTTTTGAGATACACAGTAATATGAAATGTGAGGTGAAATGATCAGGTTGTGTTGTTCTCCTCCTTTTCCAGCTTCATAAAATAGTATCAAGAAATCAGCTATTTAAGAGTAGCTTGTAGTTTTAGAAGGTATAAATATTGTTCTCAGACAGCGTGCATTTGGCCTGTAGACTTCGCTGTGGAGGTCATCCAGTTAAATATAGCGGTTCAATTTTCACAAAGGGCTTCATAATATAAAGGCTAATAACAGTGGCAGCAAGGCATGCTTAGAGACGGGTAATCAAATCTCGTGATTTAAGACATAAGCACATTACCTGTGAGCATCTGGAAAGCCCTCATTTCTCTCTGTCACCTGCAAAGCCTTCTGCAATTAGCAAGGTTCATCGTGGGTATTTGTAGTGTCTAATTTCTTTGAAGCATTGCTGCTAGCCGTCGTTAGGGAGAGGATACAGCCTTCTGTACTTCATCGTATCGTATCGAACACTTCCACCGAGCGTGGCCCTGCTTTTCTTGGCCATGCTGGTGAGTGACACCAGCATGGGCTTGAAACAAAAGAACCCAGAAATGTGGTGGTGCTGGCCGCAAAAGCACAAAGTTGCCTGATCCACCAGCAAATCCAAGTGAACTTGAGCTGTTTTTACATGCTACTTCGGGATTTAATTCAACTCTGTATTTTGTGAATCAGTTGAAGTTAAAAGGATCCCTCAATTTATATGCAGTAGTAAGATAAGAACTGAAGGCATGGGAGTAGACAATTTCTTTTGAAATAAAAATGGAGGTATTTTTTATTTCAAAATTTTTGCTCTTTTATTTCTGAAGTTTGCTCTAAATAGCAACTACTGAAGTTAAAATATTTTCTAAAAAATACAATATGAGGAGCATACACAGAGTTGTATCAAACTTGAGCTCATCATTTGCAAGTGAAACCTATGGGTAGGAATTCAGATAGTTTTGTGTTTTTTTTTTTTATTTAGCATGCTGGAAAACTAACATGTTTTAACAGGTAGAACAGCTTGCTGTTTCCTCTAAATAACTCATAGAAAGAGACAAAAGCAGCTTCCAAGGCTGAAGGCTTGAATTACACTGCTAGATTGATCCAAAATGACTTGAACGGCTTTTCCAGCACCCTGTAAACAGGAGTCCCTGAAGGGACCGGGGTGGCAGCCTGGGGCAGGGCTGCTCCTTGGCGCGCTGCTCACTCCCGTAGCAAAGCATCCCCTACAGCTCCTGCTGGTGGGGAGGCTCTACCTGGGCTTTCAACATTTTCCTGATTAATTTTACGTCCCATTTTATAACTTTCTGCGAGCTCCATAAAATTCAAGGTCAAACCGAGGGAACCCTGGTGAATAACGGGAGGCGTTTATTTCAAATTGATAAAGACAGGGACATCAATATTAAAAATTTCCATTACTTACATGTTTGCAGCTTCATTTTATTGTACTTCTTAAACTGGTCGGAAGTAGTCATGGGAAGTGCATGTAGAAATCAAGCTCGGACTAACTGAATAAATTTGATTAGCTGCATGCTGAGAAAGTCAGGAGGATGAGATTGCATTTCCAGCAGTGATGCAGTATTTAGGTCAAAGTCCAAAAAATTAGAAAAAGGGATGAAAAATTTGTACTTTTATTTTAAACGTAGCGACTACTGATCTGAAATCAACAGAAGCCTTGTGACCCACGAGAAAAAGTTAGCAAAAGCTACCCTCCTAAAGTCGGTACGGATATTTGTTTTCTTCCTTAGCTTAGCTTCAACTTGATCAAGGTATTATCATAAAACACTGAAGAAAATTCTGCAGTTACGCTTTCACGGTTTCATTTTGCCTGGCTAGATAGCTGCATTTATAAAATTACACTTCTTGAAAGAAAAATGAAAAAAATCTCTTACACTGCAATTTTTCCTTAATTAAAAACTCAATCTGTCAGGAAACAATTAATTCAAAATATACATTATTCAAATTGAAAATTAGAATATATATCAGACGTTGCCATTAATCAGTTGCCATTTTACTAGAATTGTAATGATATTACTAGGGTTATAATTGAAATGTCTCTGTTTATTTTTTATTTCTGAGGAAAAATATGCAGTTATTTAAGACTTTCTCAATGAAAAACACAACTGCATTTCTCGACCTTAAACAGATGGGGTAAATAAGACATCTTCAGCTATTCAGAGATGTCCATATGGAAACTGAAAACGTATCGATGAAATTTGTCATCCAAGAAAGGCAAAGTAGCAGGAAAAAAAAGCAATAATATGGTGGCTAGGGCCCTTAGCTGAGATGGAAGAAATTCAGTTTCAAGCAGGACTTTAAACTGGGTAAGCATAATTGCTGGTGAAAAAGGATGGCCTTTCTGAGTGGAGCGTGTGTGATTTAACTCCAAACGTATGAATTGGACATCCTAAGCTCACTTTATCTTCCGTGGAGAGAAATGGTTAATTTCAGGGCTTAATTCATCTGACCTATTTGCGATGTCTGCTCCACAACAAGATGAATTGTCGCACTGAGTAGATCACATCAAGTGTGAAGGGAGCATGGAGTGATTAGCTCAGAAATAGATGTCTGCATTTAATCAGTTTTTTTTTTTTCTTCCCCCCAGCCTCTCTCTCATGTTGGAGGTTACATTAGAAAATAACAGATTTGCTATAGGACAAGAGACAGATGGACACTGCCTTTATAACTCTGCTTCTACAGCTATGCCTATGATGCTGGAGACTCCAGGTCAGGTGGAGAGATGTAAGAGAGATTCCCAAGTACATATCAGATAGGACTGGTGTATTTCCACAACCGTTTTGCTACCAATAAAATTGGATTTTTCTAAGGAAAGAGCTTTATTAGAAGAATTTCAACTCGATGTTCTTTTCTATTCTAGTGTGACTATCTGCTTCACTGGAAGGATCATAAAACGTTTGGACTAGGAGGAATACACAAGCATTCAGCAGCCTTTCCAAAAGTAAACATTTCTTGATTTGCGGAGATGAAGTTTCAAATGTCCTCCTTTTGAGCGATCAAGCTATGGAAAGAATATCAGTTTGTTTGTCAGCATTATTTCCTGTTCTTGAGTTGCTTAATATGTGCTCGCTTTTGCAACATCGAACACAGGGAAAAGATTTCTTGCTCTAGCAGCTCTCCTCTTTCTTTACTACAGAAAGCTTTTCTTTTCAGAAAACTGAAGCCCCAACAAACACCCAGTTGTAGGTTGAAAACACCCCTCTGAGCATTGCAGCAGGTTGAGGGGAGAAAATAAGTGTGTGCTTTTTTCTTTCATGTTTGTGTATTTCAGTATTTCCTGTCTCTACCTAGGAGACATTGCCATGCAAAAGTAAGTTTTAGTGAAGTTTATGCTTTTACCTTTGAAAACCAGATTTGCAGCCTTCCCAGCGCGTTTTGGGATAAATCACGGCTTTCTTCTCTGAACAGGTTAGGTAACTTTTGGCCACATTTTTTCCTAGGTAATTATACTTTAGGGGCCCTGCATTACAACTTCTGCCTTGAATTATTTTTATAGAGCAACTGGCAGCGCTGCTGAATAAGGTTTCTTGGTGCTTTCTGTTCTGGTGCTCTTTCCTCAAATGCTTGTGCTTTTGTTAAATGCTATCTGTTTGGCCGTTACCTAGAAGAGACAAATGTTTTACGCTGTTATGTGGTGGACTTTTTGCCTAATCCTTAATGTATTTTTCTATGTGAAAAGTGCTAGTGAGAAGGTATCTTAGTTGTTTTGCCTATATGAAATAGTTGAAAGACCCATATAATTGTTGAAAGACCGTTCATAATGCAGTCATGAAATCTATTCAAAACAGGAAGCACAAAGGAGGGGAAGAAAAATGGAAGTGCAAATGTAAATGCCTTTTTTTTTTTTTTTGTCATCCTCTTGTGGTATTATGTAGATCCCCAGCCAGATGGCTACTGGCTATAAGCTGTGTGTGGATTCACAGGATTTTAACTCCTCTGTTGGTTTCCCATCTGTCATAAACTCAGAAGCTGCAATCCAGAGACTGACATGAATGTCAGTGGCTTCTGTAGCGCTCTGAAACTGTTAAGCCCGAAGGCTGCAGAAGTAGCATGAACTCGAAAGAGGACAGGACGTTGTCCCTTGTAACAGCCACGCTGCTAGACTCACAGTAAAGTTCCTTGTGGTCAGTTTAAAGTGGTGCTTTGAACCGAGTGCGACTGCTGCGGTGACAGCAGCCTCAGACAAACGTTGCCTGAAAAGTCTGCCCCAGAAGGAGGTTTTTCTGTTGTTGGAGCTTGGCGAAGGTTTTAAACCCACAGTCACTTTTGGTAGGAAATCTCATGTCTTAAAATAGAACAGCAGACAGTCTTTAACAGAGAGGAGGTGCATGGAAAGAATAGGCCTGAAACAGCTAAAAACATTACTACAAGTCATTCTTCACTTTAAAATGACCAGTTTAGGTTTCTCTACTTCTTTCCTTCAGCATATGTCACCACTCAATGAGATCTACTCTGTCTTTGTTAGTGGAGGCGAAAACAGCTGAAAACTTCTCAGATTTCACGGTGTACGGGAGAAAAAGGCACTGGTCACTTAGATGACGCATTCCTACTGGGGCCTCATTACCACTGAAAACAATTAAACTTGGCTCCTAAGAGTAAAAGAAGCTCTCAGAGTCTCGCTTTAGGTCATGCCATACTCTAGAAAGTGAAATGAACAATTAATTTGCACCTTTATGAAATGGGCAACAAAAGAAATAGTGTGCTCAGCCCCTGTTTCTAAACCACTTTAGAATTAATCATGGCGGGTAAGCCTGTCAAAAAGAAACATGTGCGTAAGTCTGTAAGGAAATCACTGTTACTATGAAGTCTGCCCAAATTTATGCTTGTTTTTCTTTATTAACATATTTGACTTATGTGAGAATAAAAGTTACATCCCTCCAAGAAAATAACCGCTTTCCTAAGGAGTAACTGTCTGAATTAAAGCAATCCGGTAATCCAGCTTCAAAAACGCAGCCATGAACAAACAAACCTTCCCATTCCACTTTAGGCTCAGTTCTGTAGGATAGGGAATAGCTGAGGAAGGTCATGCAGTGTCAGGCTGCGCGTCAGGTCCTTTCTTTTGCTTGGTGAAGTAGCTGGGAGTTAAACACCCCTTTCAGCACTGGGCATCACAGCCAGAGCAGGTATGGGCAGGTGCTTCAGCGGCACAGCAGACTCTGTATCTTCTGCCCAGGTGTCCCCATGACAAAATAGGATGCTGGTTGGAAGACTTGCCCTGCATTATAACGCCATAACATTACAATCCTCTTGCAATTTTTTCTTTGTGTTATGCAGAGAAGATTTTCACAGAAATCAGAATGGGACTGCTATTTCATGAGTGATACTTTCTGAAATTTATGTGAGATTGATGGTAGAATTAGCTAATTGTGCTGGGCTTTAACTTTGGCTGGTAGCCACAGCAGTGGCACGCTATTCAGTCTTTTCCTGCACTTCCCTCAATTTCCCTCCTCCTCCTGTGGGGTTGTCTCTGTGTCAGAGCTCATTCATCTGCCTCGAGGTTAAAGGAGTAGAGTCACAGCCCAACCAGATGTTGGCAGAGGAATAACTGAAATAATCTGAAAATGAAGCCTTACTTCTGCTGACAAAATTATTAATCCTATGTTTCTGTGCCCGAAGGAAGTGGCTGAGAGAAGATCGGTATGGTCCTGTTCCCTTTAATAAACCTCAGTCCTACATAATGATATAGCAGGAAGAGCTCTTGAGTGTTCAGGAAGTAATTTCCTCCCTAAAGGGCCTTTGTAATCTGCTCTATATCATCGCCATCATCATCAGTGCTTGGAGAAATAGGTTTCAGGTGCACCTGCCACAGGAGAGGGAGAACATAATTTTGCAAGTGAGAGGTGTCATAATCCTGCAGAGCTGCAGAGCACTTTTGTCTCTCTGGCCTCTAGCTCTAGCACACACCATGGACTTGCATATGAATATAATAGCAAACCATTGGTCAAAGTAATAAGTTTCCTGTGGAAGTAATGCAGAGCAGATATAAAATGCAAGACTCGTGATGAAGTGAAATGGATTTTCTGTTACAAAAAAGTGCATAATTTAGTTCACCTACAAGTGGTCCTGGAAGAGCCTTGAGTCGAATTCTCTACATTAAAAAATAAAGACACATGTTATAAGTTGGCTTCAGGTAAGAGAAGATGAGAAATATGAGTTGGAAGCATCTGAAAGTCATAGGTAGTAGAAAATATATCAAAAGAGATCACACTGGTTCTCCCACCAAAATCTTTGAAAGAAACTGCTAAAGAAATTCAGGATTGCAGTCTAAGATAGCATGTACTGTACTGGGGGGAAAATTGTAGAGTAGAAAAAGCCATTTGCCAACATCAGCCACACCAACAGCTGGTTAGAAAATGAAGGGATATATTCCTCCTGCCCTCACTCTGTCTCTTTTGAACAACTTGTCGGAAGGAAATGCTAACTTGTAATGGTAGGACAAAGTTTTCTTGATGTCAGCTGTTATCTGGGTTTGCTGAGAAGCTGGCATTATCAGAGGTTCAACATGTGTTCATCACCTGACCAGTTTCTTTGGTAGATCTTTGTTTCTTCAAATCATTTCTTGACTTTTAAGTTTCTCTTTATAAAGTCTGTGTTTTTCAAAACTTCCTTTTTGTCATTTTTCCACTTGCAATTTATCAACTTCTGCAACAAAGATAAAAACACAAAGGTCCTTATTGTACTCAGCTGTTTTCCACTTAAGGATTTGTTTACTTATGAATCCTGTTATTTAGTACATCACTTTTATTGAAAACTGTTCTCACACGTCTGTAAACTGTCCTCAAGGCAAGCTTCGTCCTTGTCCAGACATGAACGTTTGGGACTGGTGGGAGGAGTGGGGTGGAAATTGAGGGCAATCTGAAGTAAGTACGTGCAAACAAAATAAATTACTCATTTTTTGAGGTTTTTTAAAAAAATCAAAATGTCAATGGAAAAAAAATCAAAATGGGTCTTTGAAATGGATAGGGATAAAGGCTTCACAAAGGAGTGATGATAGACTTGGTTTGGGGCAGGATGAGAGGAAAGTTGAATTGAAATGTATATAATTAGTGAGCTTGGGTAATGGGAAGGACAGAACATATTCAGTTAGTGTACTTCAGAGTATACTTTTAAGCCAGATGTGTATGTTCAACATAGGAAATTCACTTTAAAAACATAGAAGAAAACAAGCGAGTTGGGAACTTGGGGAAAGGCTTCCGGTTGTACAATATATTATTCTTTCTGTTGATCTTGTTTTGATGAACTGTCCCACAGCTGGGGGGAGCATTGCATGAAACTTTCAGTTCCATTATTTCTGACATTCGTCTTGAATTTCAGAAGCAGGATCTAAAGCCCAGATTTTACAATTTGATCCTCTCCCTGCCTTAAAGTTTCTTTTGATTAAAGCTGTAAAAGCCTGTAAGCTTTGGCACTGTTTATCTTTGGCTCATCTTACCTGCATTACAGATCAATGCATTTTAACTCTGGAAGTTCTGAGCAGATTTCAGCAGGTTTCCAAGTTTTGGGCTTGAATTAGCTTCAGTTTGGAAACTTTAGCTGGTTCAGAATGGCACTCGTTTTCTTCATATAGTATCAATTCAACCTGAGATGACTTTTGACAAGAGGGAGTCTCTTCTGGGCAAATGTTATTCATGGCCTGACTTCTGGAGCAAAGTGCTCGCACATGACTAATATGCTGATTTTCAAATAATTCAATATCTGGACAGTTTTAGAAGTTGTGTAGTTGTGCTTTTATTTATGGAGAGGGAGAGGCCAAAGAGAATAGCTTGGAAAGAAACAAGTTCAGACAGTCTTGGTTTTTGTTAAGGAGCAACAAAAATTGATTCAGCTGCCTTTTGTCAATAAAAATGCAGCCTGCTGGAGGAATAGTTTTTACAAACATCTGAGGTTTAAGTCATGCTGCTAGCAGCAGAATCACAATTTGTACTTTAAAGATACTGTCAGTTACATGTAGTTCAGAGAAAGAGTAGGGAAGAAAAAACAGCAATTTGAAATCTCACATTACATCTGCAAAAAGTCAACATCCACTCTTTATTTTACCATATATCTTGCATAATCTGAAATGAATTTACATTTTTCCGTGATTTAGCTGTTTTCCATACATTCCTAATTCTCTGACCTGGGAAACGTGTCTCTTTCTCTTCTGGTTTAGTGTGAAACTGACCTTATGTGGAATTACATTTCCTGGTAATATACCATGAAAAATCACTTATTTATTTATGTCATCATACCTTATTCATTATACTTTACTTACTGAGGGGGAAAATGTATTGCATCAGTTCAGCTGAAGCTTACAGAATAACCAAGCTCCTTAGCTTTTAGAACAGCAAGGAAGATGATGATCAAAAGATTGCTGTTGGAGGAAGAGCTACTCTTCTCATTTACATTTCTGAGCATTTTCTGAGATGTCTTCCACCTCTCGGTTTTAGCAGAAAGAGTTGCAGAATCAAAGCGGCATCTATTTTATCATCCAAAAGAAAATTCCAGCCCTCACTGTCAGCCTTCTTTGGCCATGGTTTTTCCCCTTTTATGACCAAGTGAGCATTAGAGCCTGTCAGGATGCACATAGCTGCATTAATCATCTCCGCTGGCTACAGCCAAGCGAGTGGACAGGAAGTATCTATTTACTAAGGGCTTGTCTACACGGGGAAGTAGCTCTGCTCATTAAGCGTTAACTCCTTCTGTGGATGCTCCTGGAGCACCTTGCCATATTTTAGCTCTAGGCTGCCTTGAAAAATACGGGATTTGGTAGCGGGTGTAGTCAAACTGCAGAAAGCCTGTATTAGCATGCAGCGTGGGTTCAGACACACGATCCTGCCTGCCCCCATGTGTCACCTAATCTTTTGTAACTGACCCTCTTCATGCTCGTCGTCTGTGGCAAATGGAAGGTAAGATGTGTCGGTTCAAGCCTCTTACATCAAGCCAAGGTGATTTGCTTGTGTGTCCATGCTTCCCTGCATTCACAGAAACAGCATCATTGATAGCGATTTGGGTGCTAGCATTACTTTGATTATTCCCCAGTTAAATAATTTGGAAGAGTACTCGTTATTTTTTCAGCCATGATAGTGGACAAGAAGCGTGCGGGACGATAATCCACACCTCGCATGAACCATCTATTATTTAGTGATGTTGAAGTTAGTTGGGTTGAACTGCCTTTTGTATAGAAGATTTCTGTGAACAAAGATGAGTAGTCTTCTGGAGAACAGTCTCTAAGTGTGCAACGTAAAGGCTGTTCATACCAGTGTATCATCATCCTGGAAATAAGGGCTTTGTTACCATGGCAGCTAAAGCTTATCTTCATGAGAAAGTTGCATCACTTTAACAAGAGCCATATTTTTAAAAGGAATTTATACTAGTGTAAGTTCCCTCGTGGAAACTATTTAGTGTAGCTTAATTTCATTAAGCAAGCCTTAGCTAAACCGCACTAAACTTTTTTAATTGAAATTGCATTAATTCAGAAGTTTGCTGAGTACATTAACAGTGTATGCATTTTCAGTGGTGGTATTTTCTCATGCAAACAAAAACTTTTGTGATTCTACTTTTGATATTCACATTTAGCTGTTAATTTTGTTACTAGCTGTAAAAAGAATAGTCAAAATAATAGTCTGTAATATTAAGCAAAATACCGTTTATTTCAAAAGACAAACGTGGAACCAGGGCACATGAAAATTATATTGAGACAAGTGCTTATCAGAAAATACGTTATGTGCTTCAGCTTGCCTGGGCACATTACCTGAGTAAAAACATACCGACCATTCCAAAAAAAAAAAAAAAGTAGTAAACTGAAGGAAGGTGATAGCTACATTGCTAGTAAGTGAAAACTTTTTGCTTTCAGCTCCTTTGACTGCATTGCATTCTTTGGCAGTTGTGTTCTTCTCTTCTACAAACTTACATTGCTAGATAAAGTTTTATTCAGTGAATTCTGCCAGATGGGAACAAAGGGTCGTTTCCTCCGAGTTTTTAGGACGACATTTGCTATTGTGTGTGAAATTCCAGACTGGGGTTGGCTTGAGGGATAGCAGAATGTAGGATTACATTTTAGCCCTGTACATATATTTGTACTAGGTAGCAAACAAAACGACTTTGACAGCCTTTATTTGGGGTGTATGGCTATTATTCTTTCTCAGCAGCTGTCGTTGCTGCTTCACCTCAGGTTTTGTTATACTCTGTTTACGCTGACTTACACTTGCACTTTCTTAGAAATTCTTGTTGTGTGATGGAGGCCTCACCACTTCACAATTTTTGTCGAGTTCTCTCTAGCAGAGTGAATTAAGTAAACAAGAAAGTCCAAGTTTGGTTTCAAAAGAAAGAGTTCAGCTATTTGAACACTGACAGTTCAGAATGTCTGGGCTTAAAAATTCAAGTATCCTGTGCCTTAGCCTCAGTGAAAGACACTATGATTTTGAAATGAAATACAATAAAAATGAACTAAATGCAGTATCAGGGATTAAAATAGAGCTTACACATATGTGTAGTGAAAGTATTCTTGGGGCCTTTAATTCTGTAGTGTCCTTGGCTCTGCTTTCTGCAGTGGCTCACTGCCATCTTGGAATGCCACAAGGTAAAAGCAAAGGCTTTCTTGTGTTCTGCATACTGAAGTTGAAAAAAATTAAATTGCAAAGAGAAAGAAGCAGAACAGCGCAGTTCTGTACTCATGTAGTCCTGCTTTTTGTCTGTACTGCACTTTTTGGAGCTATGCAAAACCTCAGTCAAAAAGTTGTATGATGTCAAGGTTACAAATTTAGCAATCAGGAAATGCAGAAGTTAGGGCCGTGCATAACAGCACAATTATTTCACTTGCACATGAGAGGTAGCTAGGATAATTATGCTAATAAACATCTTTTTTGGATATACTGTGTGCAATTTAATATAACAGTGAAATGAAAAGATTTTCATGAGGAACAATACACATTGAACATCCAAAAATCTTCCCTAGTCTCATAACTTCCAAAATGGCAGCATTACGACATAAACTAATCTCTTACTACAAAAAAGAGCACTGAAGAACTCAGTAATTTTCCTTAATTTACAGTCTAATTTTCTATCTACAGATAGCTTAATTAACAAAGAAATTTCTGCCTATTTCAGCCACAAGTCTTTGTTACATCTTTCAGCTTCTTTAATGTCATTGAACACCTCCCTGAGTTTTTCATTGTGAGGACGTAAAAGAGCAGTCAGCAGTTAAAAGTTTACTCCAAAAATCTGGAAAGTCAGCAGAAAGGCATTTGTTGATTTTAGTGGATTGGGTTTAAGTCCAGTATAAATATCTAATGATACCAAAACACTTGCTTATTCTTAAACATTTGCAAATGAATTTATATGCAAAATCTGTATTTCTGATTATCTCCAGTTTTGTAAAGAGGGTCTTCTGCTACTAGGTGCCCAGCTAATTGTTAGGCTATGTTTGTAATATCGCACCCTCAGGAGGGCAAGTAAATGATAAAGCAAAATCTGGCATTGCCCTTGCAAGAACTTTCTTCTCACCCCAGCAGCTCCTCACCATGCTTTTGGATCACAAGGTTTAGACGACAGACCTGCAGTTAAATCTTCTCTTTTTTTCCCAACATACATGACCTCCACTGCTGCTCAGTCAAAACATTTTCACATTCACATTCCATATGTTAAAATAGGGTAGTTATTACATTTGCTCTCAGTTGTCCTAGGAGAGGAAAGACTGAAGAGTTTACCCTCCCACTAGACTGGTGATGAAAGATATGTTTTAACAGCAGTTTTAATTGTAAACTATAAACTCACAGAACTTCAGAGTACAATAAAGATCTGTATAAAATCTACTGACCCCCAACTCTACATCAGCTCCCAAATTTGTGATCTGGACTTTAGTAGGAAACTCCTATTTAATACAAGAACAAAGAACTAAACATTTGGAACTACTTGTACCACTGATGTATATGGTTTTATACTTACTATAAAAAGTTAGCCTGTAAGAAATACTAGAGTACATCGCATTATAAAGTGCATATAAATATCTAGTGAAGTCTGTGTCCAAGTTTCCTAACTGCCCAAACTCAGCCAGTCTCACAGCATGAAAGCCACAAATACCTAGGATTGAGCCTGGCTTCTTCCTTCTGTTGAGCCTGAAATCTTTTCACCGTGTAGCAAAGATGAAATAATAGCAAGCCCCAGGGATGCGGTGCTGAAAGGCAGAAGCTAGCAGCTGAGCAATGGCAAGGATCAACTCCTTAAATTGTCTTTCCATTGCAATTAACTGCATACCAAATCTCAGCCAAATGGTGGCTAATAGCAGGGATGAAGTTTAACCTGTTTGACTTTGCACTGAAAGGGACGAGTGCCACAGGTAGCCTTGCTTACGGTGAAGTACAAGCAGGAGATTTAACAAGCTACTACTTGTCAGCTCTTAATTAGCAGCTCCCATCAGAGTGGCAGCACCCAACTGCAGCGCCGTCTGCTTCAGTGCAAAGTCCAATTCATTAGTTAAAATTTTCAGAGGCGTAGTATTTTGCTTGGGTGATGGTATTTAACAGCTAAAGCTAAAGATTTACCTATCTTTCAGTTGTTTCTGTCAGTAGGAACAGTTTCCAGCTAAACATAGTACTTGATGGTATCTGCTAAATTGGACACAAACAGCGGGTCAGGAGGTTCCCTGCGCTAAAACACTAGACATGTTGCAAGGTGATTTTTGTTTATTTTGTTTTGACTTGCAGTGCAGATTTCCATATCTACTACTCTTTCAAGACGGCTGTAGAGCATTTGATTTGGCCGAGTGCGTCTCTAACAGCTAGTAGCGGTGCTGTTTTGACAGTTAAGTCTGGTTTGCCTCCGCTGTAACTTTGCCACTGCACGGCAATGCATGCTTTGCTAGGGGCTTTGCCGAGCTTGAGAAGATAACCAATGCTGTGTGTATTCACAAGATAAAGAGCAGTTTGTTGAGCCTGCCTGTTCACCCTTCCTGGTTAGTAAGAAATGTGGGTGACATTTAGCTCTTGACTAAAGTTGTGTGAAATAAAGTGGTATACTTTTCGAACTAGCACATTCAAGAGGAAATTAAAAGATAGTAAAACCTTACTCAGATTACACCGAGGAACAGTTGGAGAGTTGGAAACTGAGAAAAATGATTTGCTTCGGGCCCTGTTGTGAGTGTGTGATTGAAGCGTGTAAGCTGGCATGTCAGCCACACAAAACTTCCTTTATAAGGAGAATACTTCTTATATTTTCCAGGTCCCATGGATTTCTGCAAAATCTGAGACACATCCTGCTGATATAAATTCTTGGATTTTTAGCAATCCTTTAGTTTTCAACCTGTTTCCAAAAAGCTGTATCCTACTGTAAGCTTGTTAGCAGAACATGACAGAAATGGCATGAAACAAATACATTTGTACGGACAGCTAAAAAATCATGATGGCTGGCAAATCACAACTGGAAAATTAATGTTTACCTCAGTTTTTAGTTTTTCTTTCCAAAATATTGAAATGAATGCTGTAGTGAAGGAGGGGGATGAGAACCATCTTCAGGCATTTCTCTGTAAACGTACATTTCTTTTTTGTAGTTTTAAAGAATCTTTGGAGTTCAAACTTCTTGAAAACATTGCATAGATGAATCGGCCTCTTTCAGCACTTAACCTCTAAGCCTTAGATTTGTGTACATACTTACACGCACTGGAGTTTATGCTTGTTGTCTCACATGTGTGTACCCACTCATAAGCAAATAATCAGGGGTGATAAATACAGTTTTAAGAACGTAATATGGCTCCCATTAAACTTCAAACTATTATTTGTATGAGGAAGTTGTGCATACTGTAGTACTGCGAGCATTTTCTATTGCTTGGAGGTAGTGCTATGCAGTATTTTATTAACTATTAACTGTCTGATAAAGGTTATTTTTCAGATTTTGTAATAATATAGAAAACTGCTTAAATATATTTGCAGAAATGCAGAGAGTGTACTGTTCTGGTTGGTTTTACCATGTGGGAAGGGTGACAATGCAATGAACAGGAATAAATATGCCACAATCTTTTTTATCTTTTTCTTTAATACCAAAGGCTCTTTGTATTTCTTTTATACCATGCAATCAAAAGATGAAAATAATGTTAATAGTCTGGGCTTTTTGGAAAACAAACAAACAAACACACATCCCGTTTTTCTATTTTTGTAAGCATGGTGTACAAGACCCACTGTTCTTATGCTCTTGTAAGAACCTCTGACGTTCTACAACACTAGTGGAGCGTCAACTCAGTGCTTAACAAAAGTGCCCTTAAAGAGTAAACCAGAGATGTAAAAATGAAACATGTATATTATTTGAAGGTAGAATAGCTCCTAAAATTATTGTATCACATGGGTGATTGCTGTGTCCTGGCAGAAGGACATGGTGTTTACATGCTCCGATCACATAAAGTGTTACAAGGGTAGGTAGAGGGGCAGCAGGAGATTTGTTCCAAAAGTGTACTCCTGATCCCAAATAAATGCTTTCTTGCAGCCATCCAACTTATTATGTAAGGGACACTGGAGAAGGTAGAATAAAAATGGTGGGAAAATGTCCTCCTCCCTCAGCAACAGGCAGGGGAAGAACTCAGTAGGGCCTTTCCAAGGAGAGGCCTTCCTGCCCCCCACGGGCAGCCCTCTTAGGTGCAGATCTGCCACTGCACAGCCTCAGAAGCCTGCAACTACATCGATCCTTTACTCTCCCTCTCTGTCTCCCTAGGACATCAGCTTCTTTTCCTGCCCTAGGTACACACGAGGGAGTTTGCTAGTCCCGAAGGTCAGCCCTTGCTGAGATGTGGGGCTGCATGGAGGGTGGGTTCCCAGCCCTGCACTGGTGGCCCTCAGGCCGAGGCATCGCCGGGGTTTGTTTGAGAGAAAATCCACCTCCTTGCCCGTCTGCCAGAGCACTGCTCTCACGTGGGCAGCTATATGGCAGACCGCCAGAATAATGTTATTTTTAAAAGAGTTGGGATAACAGGAACCATTTCATTTGTTACAAAATAAACTGAGAACTGGTCTGTTGTTTCACACTGTTATCAGGGTTGAAGAGGATGATTGTTTTCCTCCTTGATCCTCACATGGTACTGTGTACAAGGCTCCGTGTCCAGCCTGTCTGCTGCAATGTTGGCTATCAACCATTAAAGCAGATACTTAGGAGAGAGCTAGAATACAGAAAACAGTTTCATTTTTAGTCAGTTCTGCATTAAACAAGGAGTTTTATGCTTCCTTTAAGATAGTAGGGCTGTAAAGATTGTCCTTTATATTGTTAGCATCAAACCCTCTTTGTGTGTTTTGGAGGTCTATTTTCCTTAAGAATTAAATTCTACATTTAATCATATGGTTCTCTTACAAATTAGGAGGGGTTTCCAACTTGCAATGTCCTCATGTTCTGTAATATGAATGCAAAGGAGGTCAAGGGGATGCAGAATCTTTTCTCCTGCTATTCCCAACAGAGACTTTCTCTGAATCATTCTTAGGTGATGGTATCTACTAGCTGTCATTCTTTGTTGTATTTCTGTCATATTGCCTCTTACCATTCCCTCAAAAATGTATTCCTAGCCTTTCTTTTCTGGGAGGTCCATCCAGTTGCCCTTGCGTTAAATCCCAGAGGGAAAAGATTTCTAAAGCAGAAGCGTTGGGCTGATGAGACCACACTGTGTCTGTGACAGCCCTGTGCACTTCAGCTCTTCTCTGGTATCTCCAGGAGCCAGAGGTGCCTCACATACAATTGCAGCTGGACATACATATCACTTCACATGATCTTTTTTTCTTCTTTTTTTTTTTTTGAAGTGAAGTACGTAATAGTGCTGTTAAATCATTGATTCTCCCTAATATACCGTGCTTTATTTCATTATACCTGTAGAGTGTGTGAGTGTTGCTGAGATAGTACCAGATCTTGAAGCTTGACAGTCCTCTTACACAAGTCCCTCTTAGTCCCACAGACCTCTAAATTGCATTTCTGCAACTGGTGAAATACTCAAATCTGTTTAATTTTTGTGAATTTGAGAGGAGGGACACTTTTAATACTTAAATTCCCATCTTTAGCATTGCACAGATGGTGTAACGTTTTTGCATTTTTATCTTATTTTGGGTTACTGAAGTTAATATTCTGCTAGTTACAAGTATCCGCATGCTCACCACAGAGTTCATTTTGAGGACAGAGCTCTCGAATAAATTATACATGTTGGTAGCAGTCATAAATCAGTCATTTTTTCATTCAGAAAGTGGTGGCACTGGAAGAAAGTTCTTCAGTGATCAAAATGCATCGTTAAGCTTTTAAAAAGAGAGTCTATTGCCTGTTGTAGAGCCGTAGGCGATTTATGGCTTATCTGTACTTATTGCCTTGAGCTTTTGGAAAATTTGTAAACAAAGCCAGATGCTCATTATGTTCCCATTCAGGGTTGGTTAGATGGTTAAATGCCATCAGAAGAACTTTGGTCCTGTTGGGTTTTAGGATGTTACAGAAAATGGAATTGCTCCAAACTATTTTTTTTTATATTTATCATCCATGAAAATATACTTCTACTTTCTGCATTTTTCTGGATTTTTTTTTTAATTGTTGTAAGCGATAAAAATCTGAAATTAAAAATCTGAGAACTATACTGTAAACTAAACAGTGGGTACAGCTTTTTCTCTGTGTCAGAGTTCGTACTTACCCAGAATGATATAAGTCAAGCGCCACTGGCCCTTTTTAAGGGTTTAGAGCAATGCAGGAGTTTGTTAACACCTCAGGCTAGGGTGATTATGCTTATGCTTTTTACCAAATTATAGGGAGTAGAAATGTGAACTAAGTGACTTTTCGTAGCCAATTTGATAAGTTAAGTCATGTGCTATTGGTTTGATAATTTTTACTGCTTACCTTTTGTCTTTTGTATAGATTATGTGATACGGAGGGAATTCTGGTAAACTACCTTTTTGCTTTTTTACTGCTCTTTAAGCATAAGAAAACATGATGCTGTATACAAATTGGATTGCTGTTAAGAATTTTTTCCTTGTATTTATTGTAAGATGATCATGTAATCCATTTCATAATTCATGATTAACTTTTTGGTGTATTTTTTTTTATTTATTGGCTGCAGCTGACCAAGTAAACAGGTCATGGCACGCTTAACGAAGAGACGACAGGCAGATACAAAGGCTATCCAGCATCTTTGGGCAGCTATAGAAATAATCCGGAACCAGAAGCAAATTGCTAACATTGACCGTATTACAAAGTAAGTGATCCATTCAAAAAAAATCTTAACGAGGGGAAAGTTTGATGATATTAAAAGCCCTGAGAAACAGAGACATTAAACATTATGAGAGACTGTGAAAAAGCTACATGAACTACTGAGTTACTAATTATAACAGAGTACCGAAAGATCCCAAAGTGAGATTTAATCTATTGAGATGAGATTTTGTTCACCCTGTATTTGTTTTGTCTAAGAGTTTGGAGGAAATATGCAATCTTTATAGTACTTGAACTGAATTTATTGTGTTAGAGTTACTTTCTAGCTTGGCCAAAAGAGAAGAGGTCTGTCTTGGGACCAGTACTGTTTAATATCTTTATCAACGACACAGACAATGGGATCAGGTGCACCCTCAGCAGATTTGCAGGTAACACTAAGCAAAGTGTGCACTTGATACAGAGTGTTGCACTTGATACAACCGAAGTAAGGGATGCCACCCAAAGGGATCTGGATAAGTTAGAAAAGTGGGTCTGTGTGAGCCTAATGAGTTTCAACAGTCTATGTGTAAGGTGCTGCACCTGGGTCGGGACAATCCCAGACATGAGTTACACACTGGGAGAACTTATTGAGAGCAGTGGAGAACTCATTTCTGGAAAACAAAGATAAATAGGAAGTCAAACTGCTTGGTTGCACAAGCCATATTAGTTGAGATGGGCATAGGATGCTATTAAAGAAGACATGGGTGTATTATATCTATAGTTAATACTATTGTTAATATTAAAGTATTCTTCATGATGTAGTAGGTGCTATATATACAGAGAAATATTTATTGTTTATTCTGTTGAGCTTGCAATGTTCAAAAAGGTCTAACATATTAAAATAGCTTTTTGAATAACTTGTACTACTCACTGTAATAAAAGCTGAAGGTTTTGTGCCTCTCTGCTTTGTCTGCATTTCCAGGCCAACATGCACATCACATTCGTCCAAGTAATCAATATGAATAATTTAAAAGAGCAAAACTAACCAGTTGGCAGCTCTTCAGTTGCTAGAACCGATGTGAACTGATAGTGAGGGCAGAGACCACCAAAGGGGAGAGATATAAACAGTGCAGGTGACTAATGAAGTGAAAATCAGTATAATATGGTCCGCTGACACAGTTTGGAGTCTGTGGGGTGGAAGTGACAGGCAAAACTGGCTTAATAAGTAGAAGTGGAACAGTTTAGGTTGTCCAAGCATAGCAAATAATAAACAGGAAAAAGGAAAAAGATGATGTACCAAGTGAATTAGTATGTACTTGGCTCTTAAAACAAAAATAAATGCACTATTAAACCAAAAAGTACCTTCCTAGAGAATTCCAGGCAGGCTTAAGAGGGAGATTGTATTTTAGGAAATTTCATTTTTGAGCTTGCACTTGAGCTTCTGAATGCTGTAAAACATTATGTATATTAGCATCATGTCTACAAGGAGATAAGTAGGTAAACTAATGCTATACACTTTCCATTTTAACGTTTCAAATGACTTGCTCCAGGCCATATATTAGCTGAATTTGGTAGCTGTTTATGTTTTTTCCTATGTAATAAAGAGAGACAGGCACGTCTGGCGAGGGATTCATCCCACTCTTATAAAAGATGCCTATTTTAAGATGGTGCAAGTAACATTTAGCTGGGTGAAGTTAGGGAAGAGAAATCCTATCATTACAAGGTTGAGAAAACAAGTAATTAAAAATTAGAAAAAGGGGTACTGCTCTTAGTAACTGAAGGGTAGCTTGATGGTTTTTTTAAACAGTCTCGATCCAGGTTGTATGACTCATCTGTAATCAGAAGAAAAATACCTTAAATGACTAAACAGAGATACAAGCAGCTGTAGTACTTTGAGAAAGATGAATATTATAAAAGTTTGGAAGATCATTAAGAAGTTCGAAATGGTTTGTTGTCTCTCTGGTGCAAGGTGTTAACAGTAAAGAGTTATCTAAAACATGCTAGGACACTGTAAATGCTCTACATGCACATCAGTGACAGAAGTTATTTAGTTTCGATTATGTGATATTTTAAAGGAGATAACATTTGACAAGGTAGGAAAAGACAGAGGTCTTTGAGTTGCTTTCGACTTCTAGTTGTTGACGGAGAAACACGGATGAGTTAGAAAATGAGAATGCATATCACATAATATTCAAAATAAAGTTCTGAAATTAGTGGGGTATCAGAATATCTCTTCTGATTAGAACTGAGAAACTGATGTATTCTTCCAGGCTCAAGGATCATTTGGTCAAGTAAAATTGCCATTCCTTCAGAGATAAATCAATGTCTTTTGTTTTGGTTTGGTTTGGTTTTGATTACATATTTAAGGTAAGTGACAGGCCTCCTACCATATCATATAGCAGTTTACAAGCTGAACAGATGATTCATAATTTAATTTTGCTGTTTGCTTGTGGTGGTTTGGGTTTTTTTATTTGTTGCTGGAGACAGGTTGTCCTGTATATTTAGTGACTTGCTAGTCCAAACACCATTAGAGCATAATCCATGCTGCTGGTTTCTTCATCAGATAGTTCGCTACTTTTAGGCATATCTACTAATTGTCTTTTCTTCTAACTGGAAACTCAGCATGGGTCTCTCTCTCTCTTCCTATTTTTAAAAGTTTATTTCATTTAATTCTTGCTTCTCCTGGCCTTCTAGTGCTGGATGGAAGTATGCCACTGTACATATTAGACAGCATTTACTTCTTATGATCAAGGAAGAAATGCTGGTAGTGTAAAAAGAAGATTCATGGTTTATAGATAACAAACTGTTTCAACACAGTATAAAAAAAAGATGAATCCATGTAACACATTAAAATCATGTAAAATGTAACCTCTGTACTTTATATAATTATTAAAAAATACCTGGGGTAAAGAAAGACTTCCCTAAGATACTGGTAATGGGAAGGAGGCAAGAAAAATCTATAGAACTAGACACTCATTTTCTGTAGAGAACATAAGAGTAGGAGGATGGTGTAGGAGGAGCCAAGAGCACTAGAAGGTACTTCTGATATTGTCAGAAAAACCTATAAGGAAAGAGGCCCTTTAATTAAAAGTCAACTAAATCAAGTACGCTTTGCTATTTAAATTGATGAGGGGGAAAAGCAAGAATAGAAAAATGCATGATTAGTAGCTGATTGAAAACTGTCTTACATTGAGGAAAGAGTTTTCACTTGGAAAATTTCAAAATACAAGTTAGAGCCTTTAAGCAATTCATTATTAAGCTTATTGAACTGTTGGCGATTATTTTGATAAGTTCACTGCATACGGAGCAGTATTTAGAAACAGAAAAATGTATCTGTTTTTGAAGGAATTAAAAATATGTGTGGAAAAAATGGCAAGAAGATGACACTAATAATTGGAGTATTATATAAAAACTTAAATAAAAGGATTGGTAGGAAAGAGACCATATTGCACAGACTTGATGTCTCCAAAACAATCACCAAATCATTATATGAAAGGAATTCTGCAATTTTAGTGATTTTACGTAGGGGTACATTTTACTTGGGAAATTACTTCCCATTGATAGGACATAAGTGTTCTGCTGTAGATTGAAAAATAAGTGAAGGACTGAAAACCAATGCTAACAAGCAATAACTGCAGTAAATTTGAAGGAATTAGTATGAAAATTGCAAACTGCCTTTTGAGAAGAACTTTAAAAATATATTTATATGTAATTTCTTCTGTTGGTACATAGGGTCCAGTGTGTTCAGTGCATTTTTATTTAAGGGTAAAGCTCATTTGAAGGCAATGGTAACATGTTTGTACCAATACGCAAAATAAATATTCTGACCCAGCTTATATTGTCATAGTTTATTTTGAGTCATTCAATTGTAATCATTTAAAAATCTAACTACAAGAAATATCTGGCATTTCTAAACTGCCAAATTACTTACTAACAAAATGAAATTTCTAAAAGGTATTTATCAAGAAATGTGACTGTTTTTCTGTCTAGGCCTGGTATTGCAATAATTTAACCTTAATATGACTATTATTTAGATGAGTATTATTGGGATTAGTTATGCTGTAAACACTAGCAGAGAAATAGCTTCCAATATCTTACGAATTCTCTGTCAAGAGCGCAGCTTGACAAATTGTTCATCCTAAAAGTGTGTTAAAAATGATAATTATGCTTTGACTTTCTCAGTTTTTTCCTCATTATCTTCCATCTGTTTTGGATTTGGGGTAACCTCAAAAATTGATTCTATGGAATAAAATGCATTAAAATACACTGGAAAAAAAAGGCATGCATATTTAAATGAGTAGGATAAATTATTGACAGTCAGTTGCATAGCAGATTGGTAAGTATTTCTGTACAGATATGTTTTTAAAGTTCCCTTTCTTTGGCTACTCTAGGCTTCCAGTTTCTTTTGAAGTATTTTCTTTACCCTGAGGGTGACAGATCACCAAATCAGGTTGCCCAGGGAGGTTGTCGAGTCTCTTTGTCTGGAGATATTCAAAACCCGCCTGGATGCCATCCTGCGCAATGTGCTCTGGGTGACCCTGCTTTGCAGGGGGGTTGGATTAGATGATCTCCAGAGGTCCCTTCCAACCTCAGCCATTCTGTGATTCG
Source organism: Anser brachyrhynchus (assembly GCF_964034855.1). Classification (NCBI taxonomy): domain Eukaryota; kingdom Metazoa; phylum Chordata; class Aves; order Anseriformes; family Anatidae; genus Anser; species Anser brachyrhynchus. The sequence continues at coordinate 11,224,203 of NC_137695.1, forward strand.
GTTATAATTTCCTTACAGGTAATCGGACTCCTAAGATTTAATTAACTATTAATTCCTTTTTTGCCCTTTTTCTCTCAAGGTATTGGGTTTCCTCGGTAGCAATTTATGAACATTTTGTGATCTTTATGATTAGTTCGGAGTTCATTATCCGTTAAGGTAATGTTATTAAAATACCCAGTTGACAATTATGACAAATAGGAGTTTGCCATTGTAAACAGAGAGTCCTTCTGGTTTCTAAACCATTTTATGGCTTCTTCACTAATGTGAAGAACCAAAGTGTAATTCTTTTCTTCCATACTTCCTTCCCCATATTTTTTTCTCTCTCCCTTTGATGTGATACATGATTTATTTAGTTGATTCTCTTCTCTCCCTGTCTCTTGTAAAGGCTCTGTCTGTACTGTCTTTGTGTACTGTGACAGGGAATGCCCTGGCACCATCTGGAGCAGATATGATGTGACCACACTGCGTTGCCTTTGGCTCATAGAGTGTTTCTTTGGCTGTGACATATTCTTTGTTTGTTTTATATGTGTGTGTGGTTCTTCAGTTCTAAGCGCCAAAAATAACACAGCCCACAGCAACGCTATTCTTGAAGCTGGAGGCTTGTGTAGTTTGCCATCGGGCATGGCATGAAGGCATCTGAGGACACATAGCATGCTGGAACAGTGCTGGAGTGCCCTGGGCAGAAGGAGTCAGTCTTGGCGTTATTTAAGTCCATGTTCTCTGTCTGGAGCAAACTGACCTCTTGGCCATGCTTTGCCTTCTTCCCAGAGAGAACAAGTTGGCTTTCTCCAGAATGGAGCCTGAGAATGGTTTACTTTGGGAATGAGACAGAGTGACTGTAGTCCCCAGGGTGGAGGTATCCCAACTTTTTGGGAGGATGAAGCTGATGGAAAGAATATTAGCTGGGATAATATTGATATGCTGTAATTGGAGAATTTTAAACTAAAGCAAAAATGAAGTTTCATCAGTCAGAAAGCTGTTTCACAACATCTGTGATACAAAAATGTATTTTCCACAAAGAGGTACATAGACTCTCATCTGTTTTTTAATTGACATACAAATGTCCAGTACCAGGTCCTTGAATGGACATAACCAGTTTTGCATATTTGTGCTGTGGACTCATTTTTGTTACATTCTAATTTGATATAAGTGCAGCTAAGTCAGGTCATCTAAGAGAACCGAGCAGATTCTAAGCCTACAGACAGTAGTCTCTGTGAGTCCCTTGTTAGCTTTGTGCAGACTGACATTAATCAGCATTGATGGAATAGTATCCCAGAAAAGAATTACTCAGTATGAAAGATTACTTTAAAATGATGAGATTTTTCTGGTCCCAAAGTTGAGGTGGAGTCACTAGCCGATTGAGTATGTGACCCTCTTGGTTTGACATTTAGTCCTATGAGGAGGATTTCTTCTCCAAATATCACTGTATGAAATTTCGGTAGTCAGTCCCTGAGGATATTTAAAGTTAAGGGCCTCTCCCATCCATAAATCTGTTTCTGTTGCCTTAATTCTCCTGCTGTTCTCTTTCTAGGCTGTCTGCTTTAACAGAAATCAATTTCTAGAAGCACTGATTAGAGCAAAGATGAGAATGAGCAATTTGAACAGGTAGAGAATAATCATAAGAGAGTATAAATAAGAAAATGAGCAATTTGAACAGGTAGAGAATAATCATAAGAGAGTATAAATAAGAATATGTAATGCAATAGCAAGAAAAAAAATGTAAAATCAAGATACTTACAGTATTGCTTATTTGAAGCTCAGAAAGTTGTTAGAAAAACTTGTCACTATTTATAGTACATCTGATGAGAATTTAAATCCCCCTAGTATTTTGCATGTTGCAACTAAATAGTCATGCGTAAACAAAAATAGTAAGCCATAAGAATGATTAAGAGAGCAGATTACTCTGGATTTAGAACTAGATAATCCTGTTTTTTAACTTTACATGAGCAAAATTATTGTAGCACCTGATATTTCTTTGACTGAAATGGAAACTTAGATACGTTTTTCTGCTCTGGTGGTTTCTTACCCTTTGTCAAGCCATTCCCTGCCTATTTGTTATTGAAGAGTAGGCTTATCTGAAAACAATGGTTCAAAATAAAGCATCCTCCTGTTAGCCATAAAAATGCAGTGGCTGCTTGAGTTTACTTCTAATCACTGTTACTGGCTCCTTTTCCACATTTTTACATTATCCCCCTATATGTTTAAAATGTGACCACATGGAGCAAATAGTGTTATTAAGAGCAACTTTTCAGAGTCCAGTATGTGTTAATCAAACCGTGGCCAGTTATACTGTGGTGGAACAGGTGAATGCTGAAGGAGGTGCTCAGAAAGCTCACATTTTACCAGCTGAGAAAGGAGGAGGAAGAACAGTGCAGTGAAGTCTTTTCCGTGCCATGCAGTGTAATAGCAATTCCTGATTATGTGAGGGTAAGCAAAAGTGTGGAGTCCTACACTAAGCAGCGTGATGCTACTTCCTCAGCAGCCCACAAAGCTGCTTCTAGTGATTGTGGGTCTCTTGAGTATTCACCTCAGAGAAAAGCAAATTCAGTTTGTGTTGGGTTGGCTCGATTGTAGATATGTGCATTACAGAAAACAAACACAGAAACACATCCCCAGGTGATGACAGCATGGAAAACTCTGTTTTAAATACTTTAAACTTAAACTTAAAACTACTTTAAAACAACCTTTTAAAGTAGTTTTAAATAATACTTCATGTGCTTTCTGTTACAGTCAAAGACAAGTTACTTCTTTCAGTGTGATTCCAGTAAGTCAATCTCCCTTACTGGGTTTCTTTTACTGCCCTTCTCTCTCTTTTACCCTAATAAACTTCTTCACTTCCATCTTTTAGCCAGAAAACATTGGATTTGTTTGTTTTTCTGTTTTTATAACACTTCTTACGTTAAACCAAGAGAATACACCAAGTCTGGAGTTTTAAAGCTTGTAAATCTTTACTCGTAGATCATCCTAGAAAAAAAAAAACAAGTATGTCCTCTTTTGATCAGGTTGGTTAAAAATCATTATATTTATAAAACAAAAAAACAATCTAAAATGGATAATTTAACTACTTCATAACATAATTTTCAGTAAAATTGCTGGTTTTGTCATATATAAAATCTCTGCATTATGTCGGTTACAATCATAGCAGTACATTGCAGAGAAATACCAAAGACGTCAAAATATTTAACTTACTGTATATATTATTTTTTATATTAGTGGCTTTGCATTGAAGTTAAATTATACATTCAGGTTGAAATTTTCAGAAATCTTCAAAATGTCCAGATAGATACTATGAAGTAAGAAAGAGAACTGTCAAAACTGCATATATACAGGGAATGTAACCATCTTTTGCATCATAACTGATACACAGTTTTGCTTGTAAATTGGTACGTAGAGTGACCATTGAGGTAATATTCAGGAAGCTAATAAGGAATTTTAACATCCAGATTCACAAAAACACTGAAGAGAAGTGAGGAACTAAGTAAAACATATTTTGTAAGACCCTTAAAAAGGAATGATGAACTTTCAGTAGTTGCACAAGGAATGTTCACAATGGGAGATTTTCATTATATTTCACCCTTGTTACCTGTAGATAGCTACAGTGGTCATAAAGCTTTTATCTCTTTGTTAATATTGGTTTAGTCTTAATTTTGCTTGTGAGTTCATCATGATTTTCTGGTTTGGATGGTATGTGACATTAATGTTAGTGGTAGCGATGGTCCAGTTTAAGATCTGCTTTTAGATGTTTTTGACTTAAGGAGGGTGGAAGCAGGGATGACAGGAAAAAATTGTAAACTTGTCTTGGATAAAGGCTGTGAAGAGCATAGCTACGTTTGCTCTGGGTAGTAGGAAAATTAAAATTGCTGAATTAGGAGCTTTGGTTAAAATACCATCTTGAGTTTATAATACATGTTAATAATTACTGTTTCCCATCAAGCTCTTCCCTCGATAGACACCATTTCTTGAATTTGTGATTTTATTTTAATTACATTAGTTAAGGTGTTTAAATAAAGACATAAAAAAAATGACTGACCCAATGAAGCAGATGGTGGTCGGATAGTTTTCTTTTTTTATTTCGAAGGTCAGTGTTCTTCATTGGGTCAGTAGGTGAAGTCATCTCTGGTCTGAGCAGAAATAAAATGATTCGTTTTAACAGCTCAATCATATGGTTATTAACAACAATGATACTCCATGTTTGATGCTTGCCAGTGACTGCAAACTCATTTAAACTTTATTTACTGTGCATGCTGCTATGAAAATTGTAATATTCGATGTTTAACAGTTTTTCTGGATAATACATGCAAACTATTAATTCCAGTGTAGCTATTCAGAAGGAAAGTGGTAGAAGTATTTCTGACCTGAAAATCACCATCTCCGCTTTCATTTATACACAATATTTGACGTACTCCATGCTTCTGTTAGTATTCCTGTTGAAGTTGTGCAAGCTTACACAGAAGAATACTTAACAGACTATCTTAATTTCTAATTACTAAAAGAAAGCCAATTTCCTTTTTATGTCACAGGCAGTATTGATTTTTGCTTGAATCATAACATCTTTATAATATTTAAAAGGGAAACTTCTAGCTTTTTTTTTTTGCTGTAAATAAATGCGGTTTTCTGTTAGAAATGAAAGATAAAAATGAGTGCGATATGGCTATTTAACAGGTTGTTATCTGGTCTAAAGTGCTCATCAAGCCTTTCTCTGTAATCAGTGGGGAGAGAGTGATCTCCAGAGCACTCCTCATACCATCTATTTTAGGCTGCAGTTTCATATTTCCATTCATACAAACAATATCATCACCAAAAGCAGCAGGCCTGCCCTGATGGCTTTTCCAGCTGTTGTGCTGTTCCCTAGCTGGTAATTATGTGAACATTTGTGTGACAGTGTGATGTGTTTGAAACTCAGATAAGAATGGAAATTAAATTAGATAGAAAACTCTGAAAAACCGAATCACAAAAGCACTTGAATGTGTATTTTTTAAGCGTGTTTTGAATTGAGACGCTCAATATGAGCTGACTAAATATTTCATCTGCAAGGTATCAGCCAGGATGTTGTATTCTGAGTCATGCATTATTTGTTTGTCTCTGCAGTACTTCCCCAGGAAAGTGCTGGCTGGCGCTGTGACCGCGTGTACACGAGCAGTTGTACATATTTACGCAACGCCACGGACTGGTTGGTGCTCCTCCTTGCTGGTGGCGCTCAGTGCGCACGTGTGTGTACACTACCAGCGTATCACATACAAGCAGTTTTTTGGGTCGGAAAAGTTGGAGCAGAGCCCTTTTTTTAGACAAGTTCCTCCTTAAGAAGGTGGTGGTAGTTTTGAAAGGGAGATTATTCTTTTTTTGATAAGGACTGAGTAGCTCAGTACCCTAATTACTTGCTTTCCATGCTCGTGTTGGTGGGTTACACAATCTTAAGTTGTATAAGAGAATTTAAATTACTGAAACAAGGAATTACTCGAATTGAAATTACAATGTTTTTGACAGAAATGACCCAGGTGATTAACGTTATAGGAAACTGCATGGTGCCTGGGGTATCTAAAAGCATGCACAAACAAGATTACTCCTTAGCTTTGTTGCAGCAGGAGCAGAAACATCAGGCAGAGCTGAGTTTTCCTGAACTGCAGTATTTCATTGGATCACTATCAAGTTTGTGTGTTCTTTTTTTTTTTAAAAAAACGTTGTACAAAATCAGTCTGTATTCACGCAAATGCTATATTTCTAGAATATTAAGGAGAGATGAAATTTTAAAAACCCACATCCTGCTTGGGTAGTGTATGTGCCTTCAAAGTGGGTGTTGCAGGCACTGGTGTCAGAAGGAAAAGAAAATTCATAATTTCTGTATAGTTGCAGTTTCTCTGTGTCCCCCATTTGGAATTTTGGACTGCACAAAATGTAGATAATCTAAGCAGTGTTTCCTTGCACTGGCAACATCTCTGTCAATGGCCGTGTGGCCCATGCAGGGTGCTAGTGCAGTGTGGGGTGCCGTGGAAATCAAACGCAGCCTGTTCCTATACCTGCAAGTCTCTTTGTGGAGTGGAGGTACAGAAGAAGGACATTATGTTTTGGTCGTATTTATCTTAGTGAATTTAATCCATAATCAAAACATCCATAACCGTAAACATACCAAAAAGTAGTTTAGGAAAAAAAAAAAAAAAAACAAGTGTGCTGCTACATTCCCAATGTAAGCAGTTCTGCTTTTCTCCATGCGTCTATATTGCCTTCAGCTCTCAGATCAGCTCTCAGTTTCTGGCAAGGACCGAATATCTATTTCAAATATGTGATCTTGAAACACAAATACCTATAATGCTTAGCCCGTGTGTTGTGAAGGTTGATTTATAACACAGCGCTCCGTCTGGGTGTAGCAGGCAGCCTACACTTCGGAGCTGAGAACTTAAGGTACACAAGAGAGAGCAGAAATCTTCACCTGGCTCTCCACTCGGATAGCTGGTAGGATTCCTGAGATTTGGGCTTCAGCATTTTAAGTTCTTATGCTGTGTAGCTGTATTTGTTAGGAGAAGTCACAGCCATCTCTTCCGTTTTTACTTTCAGTATGACCAAGTGACCTATTCTTTCAAATTAAAAAAAAAGTCTGAAAAAATGTGTGAACCCTCTGTAAAACTGCTGTCATGCTCTGAATCTAAAGCAAAATATATCACCAGAAGTAGGAACACAGTATAAAACTCAGAAAGGATTTTTGACTCTTTCCTTTCATTTTATGTGTTATTCCTTAAGCTCTGTCCCTCTATCTAGAACATTTCTATATACCTGCAGGTAACCTGTAGTATTAATGGCAGTGTTTCTGTTGAGTTTAATGGGATCTGCCGTATTTTATCAGATCTCAGTTGGGAGATAAGATTTCCGTGTAGGACAGCCCAAGACCTCTGTTTTTTCCTGGATGAGTTGCTTAGCTGATGGAGAGCTGCTGCCAGCAGCCTGCTGCTTGCCTTCGTACGGCGGAGGGTGGAGGCACCCACCATCGAGATAATTGATCAGACCAAGATTACAGTGTTTGCCACTAAAATTAGCATCTACCTACACTTGTCACGCTGTGTTATTTTACTTAAGGCAGCTGTTTCCTATATGTACTTTACTTTGGCCTTTTACAGAGATGTTTGCATTTTTCCAGTACTTGCCGTTTGATGAGTTCAGATGGCTGAAAATACAATTCTTTATGAGTCCATACAACTGAATTTTTATTTATTTTTTAATACCTTGCCAGCTCTCCTCCTGAGGTAACCTTCCTTCCTTTGCCAGCTTTGTTTTTTTGGGCCACGGCACGGGGCCACCCATGTAAACCAGTCGCTGCGTCTCAGGAGACAACAGCTGCCTTCAAGAGGGCTCTTCGAGGGCCAAGTTCGCTATTCCTGTGCATCGCCCTGTGGCCATGTATATTAAGCTCTTTGGGACAGCGTTTGGCTTCGTGTTGTGTCTTGTACGGCACCGGGCGAAGGAGCTGTGAGCTGTACGACAGCTGTAGGCAAAAAGTTCTCCATCTGATCCCCTGCAAGTGCCAGCTACTTTTGTGTCTGTGTTGTGCTCCCATGGTGATGGCAGCTTTAGAGTCTGCTGCCTCCCCACCCCTGGGATCAAACCAGGCCTTTCCCTCAAGTTTTAAGGTATGTTTTAAAGCATGTGTATGAGATGGAGGCTTTGGACAGAAAGGCATGCTGAAGACTGGCTAGTTTGAGAAAAAAACGATTGGAGTTCTAAGCCTGAATTGCTCCTGTGCAGACAGACCACGTCGCTTATCATGTCTCCTTTTGCACATTGAGCAGGCAGGTGGATTAGAGGTGGGTTTGGGTTCTTCTGTGGTCCAGTTTGGATCAGTGAAGGGAAGTGTCAAGATCCAGCTGCCACTTGGTTGCGGCATGGAGCTTCTGCAGTTTGGTGCTGCAAAGGAGAGGCCGCGGGATGGCACGTACCAGGTTCCCTGCATCTCAGCCCTCCCCCGTTGTTGCGACACGGCTCGGGTGGGGCGTGCAGCAGGTAACCGCGGGGTTCGGGGTGCTGCAAGGCCTGTGAGAACCGCTCGAGTGCCAGCCCTCGCCTCCGGCTGTGCTGAGCCTCTGGGCTGTCTGAGGTGTCGGGGTGATAACTAGAACAAGGTACATAAATAAAAGAAAATGATGGTTTCTTGCTGCTAGTTTTGAAGAAAAGTCCTGACTTCTGTTTATGCGCAGTCCCAAATAAGCTTAAAAATTATCGTTTCACATTTTTATAATTGGTATTTTGGGTATTAAATTTTTGTGTACTATTTCAGTGTACAGGCGAGTGCTCACACTCACGCACGCACTATCTGCAAATAATTAATAATTATCCTCCACTGTTCTCCTCTCAAACTTCTCTTTTGCTATCAGGTGTGCACGTACGTTAGCTGTGTGCACGTGTGCGTTTATCTGATTCTTTTGGCAGAGGCTTGTTTCTGAAGGTCAGCACATTTACATTCAATGGGGTGATGTTGCGGAGCTTTCTTTAAGGGTGGTAACGAACCACAAACAGGCTGAAGATTCTTATCCCTTGCTTTCCAAGTGGTGTTGCAATAATTGAAAACACATTCTAGCGGGCTCTCAGAAGTTGATTACAAAAATTGTAATTTTGCTAGATACTTCTATGCTAATTTCAAGGAGGTTTCTTCTGCCAGTTTGCGAGCGGAGAAGAAAATGACCTGTAAATACTGTAATACTGAGCGGCAGTTTGAAGATTCGTCAGTTGCTTCTGTGTCCTGCAGACTGGCAGCCTCATTTGGTGAGATTCGGAATTTAATATTCAGATTATCAGGCCAAGCCTCCTCTTCTCTTCAGACAGGCCCTCATTTTATAGGGGAGGGATTAGCACAGTTAAATTGTATTCTGAAATGGTTGTTTCAGCCCCCTTGCTGATTAGGGCTGCTTTGCTGATTTAGGGGATTTCACTTTGTCTCCACCCCGTGTTCTCTCATCTGAAAGCATATTTGCTATATTTGCTTTATTTCTCGTGGTTGGCTACATAATAGCAGGGTAGGGATTGGATTACACCTCCCAGCCTGGCGATAGGGAGGACTGGGCAGGAGCATAACAAACCAGTATTGCTTCAACTCCCCGTCTCCGCGGTAAGGCTAATCAGCTCCTGTTGAAAACAGCGATCAGGAATTTCTTTATCTCTCTCCTTTGTTTCTTAACTTCTTGGTGCCACACGCTTCAGTGCATGCGGTGCCAGGAGAAGACTTGCACTCCTGGGATTCGTACTGCCACTTCTGCACAAAGACATGTCAGTATTGTTTTTGCCCTGATCCCGTTGTGAGTCTGATGGGGGTAGTTAGGACCTCCAACACCATGTTTGCTGTCTCTAGGCTAGAGTTTAACTTTGTTTTTATATTCGTCGTGTTTCATACCTTGTGACAGTTTCTCACATTTCATTATTTAAAAAAAAAAAAAGAAAAAAAAATTCTGATTAAAATCCCGTGCCTTAGTAGCTTCTTAGTTTCGCTGCTGACTTCTGGCTGAAAAGGAACAGATATGATTTCACCCAGGTCCTGCCAGTGTTGTTTTACAGTCTGTGAATATCTCTTCCATGTACACCACGCAGGTTTTAATAAAAGTGAAAATTCTTTGGGGGTTTAGGGGCGGAGCACTTTTCTAACAGCAATTCTACCCTTCCAAGTAAAAACTCTCTCTCTAGCCGTGTGTGCTTTGCTGTGAAAGCTGATAGCATCATATTTAAAAAAATTGAAAACATGGCCCTTTTGGATCTCCAGACAGCACAGTCTGAACATTGACTAAGTACTCTACAAAAAGCCACTGGGGATTTATTGCTCCTCATTTATAGCTGAGGAAAATGAAGACAATGTTTGGCTGGTGGCAGTACTTGCACTGTGGTCGAGAACACAGAATGGATTTGAGAAACTGGGGGTTCAGAGCCTTGTCACTAGTGCACACACTGCCACAGTTAGAACAGACAGATTAGACCTCTTAGTTGACTAGAGTGGGTTTAAGGCTTTTTTTGTGTGTGTGTGTTGTATGTCTGCCTGTTCAGGAATGCAAATGAGAAATATCACAAAACGCATTGCTTACATTCAAGAAGTTTATTGGATTGTGGTCCTGCAACTCTGGGTGCTGCTATGCAAAATAAGTGGTTTCTTCAGCAGGATGCTCTGGAGACCACGGCACTGGGTTAAGACTGGATTTCTGTTCCCACAGTTTTACCAGCCTGCTGTATAGCTGTAAGAAATCACTTCTTTGCTCAGTGGCTGATTTTCTTCCATCAGTAAAATGGGGACAATGATAGTACCTATGTTCTGCGTTTTGAGAACTATTAAAGACTTGAAGAAACTGCAGAAGACAAGAGCGCTGTGGTTCTGATTGGGAAGTTATTAATCCAATGTTAAAATGGAAATTTGCTCAAAATCCAAAAGTTAGCAAACATTGACAAAGATAATTTTCACTTCAAAGATCTCCTTGCGTGTATTTGCATAAATAGGTGGGTATATGCACATGCATGAAATGCGTGTAACATGAATATATAAAGAGTTGAGTTTTTCTCCTTATTTCAGGCAGTTTGGAAGCTTCAGCGCTGTATTTCTCAGCATACTGATGGTGTTCACTTGCACAGTGTTTGAAAGTGAAGTAATAGGTTTGAGTCTCTGTCTGTTTACACCCTCCTTGGAATCTGGAGACCTTGGAAAACTCATTTGTGATGTTTAATACCACTTGAACAGGTTCTTCTGTTGAGTTTCGATTTCTACAGAAGCAGAGAGTGATCAGGTTGGGCAGGTGAGCATCTGCCCAGCATGATACAGAGCTGAAGTGCTGTGCCTGGCATCTGAGTCATTGCTTGGCCCGGGATCCGTGTTGGTAGCCAGCATAAGATTCGTGTGTATTAGCTTGGATCGCAGACTCGCACTGTTGTTCTTTCTCTATTAATCTCTTTTATTATTACTTACTTTTTGTGTAGTGGCAACATGTACAAACCAACCAGACTTGGACCACATTGTGGCAGATATTTTGAAAGCATGTGAAGTAAATGGTAGCATCTGCCTCCAAGGGTTTTTACACTAAAAAACCTCCCAAGGTCCTCCAACATGCTACATTTACTTAAATGCCTCTGATACCATGCAGCAACTTATCAATTGTCCTGTGTTGCTCTGATTATTGTGTGATTTACTACACAAACATATACTTCTGCTCAAACAGAAATTTACTATATTATTATATGCATTTAGTTTCCTTTAGAGAAAAAAAAAATAGGCTAAACCAGTTCTGAGCAAAAGCCTGAGAGAGAATGCAGGACTAGAAAATATGTTTATGCATCCAAACCAAGAACAAGTTAGAAAGTAACCTGTCCTCAAAGGGAAGGGTTGATTGGAGGGTTCACCACAAGGAAGGTCTTCATCCCCTTTTGTGAGTTTACAACTTCTAAGGCATTAACAGTTCCTGTCAGCCCTATTACTAAAAAAAAAATCTGAACTGAGGTAACTATTTTTTTTCATGTAATGCTACTGCATTAAATTACGTTTTCCTTAAATTTACTCATGATATTAAATAATTATATTTTGGTGAAGATGGTGGTGATGACAGTCACAAAAGAATCATGGTTGCTGGAATTCATCATCAACCATGGAACTGAGGATACTTAGCTGATAGCTTTGTGTTAAAGCAAGCAAATACAGATTTTTTTGCTAGGAGATAGTTAAATACAGAGCACCTAGAGAAACCATAAAAGGGAGAGAAATTCAGCTAGCTCTGTAACTGTAAGAGAGCTATGACTAGAAAAATATGTTCACAAAACAGATATTTCCAATTGATTCCAAGTCAGGACCCAGTCAATTCACTTACCTGCTGATTGCGTGCAATCACAGCTCTCTTTACTTCTCCATGCGTAGTGACTCAGAGGTATGTTCTTGGGATTCTGCTAAAAATGTATGAAGTGTAATGATCTTAAAACAGGAAGGCTGCCTTTTTTTGAGGGAAGATCGCTGTAGATTGTTTATTCCAAGTAAATATTTTGTGTTGGTCTAGAAGCAACAAATTATACTGGGTAAAGGCCAACATTTCGCAACTGAACCTCATGCATATACAAACATTAGGCTGTGTATGTTTTGTTCTCAGCAGTGGAGTTCATCATAGTGTGGTCACTGTAGTTGTCTCAAGAAAAGGAGAAAAAACACCTAGTGCTGTAACTGTTGTGTTTCATACAAGATGCACAAATTTCACATTCTTTATAAATGTGTTGTACTCACAGTCACGTCGTAGATTTATTGGCACATTTCCAGGCTCATTCTATAATGTGTGTGCTACAGGATATAACATTGTATAGAAATATTACAGAAATTCAAGTTTCAGTGAATTTATACGGGTGCAAATGTAGGTGGAAGTTTAGCGAAGACAAGTCCAAGCAGCATGCATGTCAATCTTGGGGTCTGATCATTTTCTCTGTAGAAGACTTACTGTGCAGTAAAATCCTGTACATCATAGCTTCAAAGAGGTGAAAAGATGATTTTGAATAGTGGGGTAAGTTATATAAATATTGAGAGTTTATAAACAACCTAAAACTTAGAATGTGTGCGATTTTACATCATTTAAAAAGAGTATTTATTTGCTGATATATTTTATAACTTAATGCTAACAGTTAAGGACTTTTGTGCTTTGTGTGCAGGTATATGTCTCGAGTCCATGGTATGCATCCAAAAGAAACCACACGTCAGCTGAGTTTAGCAGTCAAGGATGGTCTTATTGTTGAAACCCTGACGGTGGGGTGTAAAGGGTCAAAAGCTGGTATTGAACAAGAAGGATATTGGTTGCCAGGAGATGAGATTGTGAGTATAAAATCTTTGAGAAAATAGATCACGATTTCTGATATCTTAGCATGAAACTTGTTTTAATTTCTATTTGAAGTTATTTATAGATGCTGTGTTGATGCTTGTGAACAGGGAAGTAATGCACTCTTAAACCTTTTTAACCTTTTCTGTTCCATAGGAGCTCTTCTCAAATTTGAGTTTTCTGCTGTGAAAAATTGTCAAAGTCTTTTGCTCAGTCGTGCCTAATTTATGTAGTGTTACCTCTTCTACAGTTGCACAGGAAGATAGTATATATAATGCTATTGGTATTACTTGAAATCCTCAGACGTCCTTGAATCCCAAAGATGGTATGTTTTGAAAGAGATCAAATGAAGAATTTCTGATTAATATTGCTTTAATCTGAATCTGAGGAAGGAAAAAACTACTCCATTTCAAAAGTATTCACTTTCAAAAGTTTCAATATTCCTCCCTTTTGAAAGTACCACAAAATGTTGTACATTTTGTCATATGTAAACACACACAAGAAGATGTGTTTTACAGATATCAGGAAACACCAGGGCATTCATTTAGGAACGGTTTTCACAGTAAATTAGTTACAGGCATCCAGACATTGTTCCGCTGGATTTGTAAAATAAATTTTTAAATCCAGTTCTACAGGTTGAAAGTTATGTATAGGGAAGAAAAGCATTTTTTCTCAGTCCCTACATAGCTAAGTTGGAAAGTACTTACAGTGCTAACTGAGAATAGTCTAATAGACCAGGAACAAAAGTTGCACAATTATTTTGCCATGTTCAGAAGCCTGCTCTCTGTATTTACAAGACCATGTTTTCCTAATAAAAAACAGTTTGGCAAAGCTTTAAAATACTTGAACTAGGAACTGTTGCTTTGGAATATAAATTGTATTAAATACTGGTGAAATGGACAACAATGTTCAGACATAGATAAAAATGTTGAAGAAAAACAGAAAAACTCTACAGGAAAATTAATTCTAAAAGGCACTGAAATACTCATTGCAGTATTGAAGCCATCAATAAGATCCTGAAAGAGAAACAGTAGATTATTTTTTCTTCTAAAGTGAGAGAAATATTAAGTATCTATAATAGAAAGCATTAAGTTTAAAATTAGCCCAGTTGTACTAATTTGGAGTATTGCAGTATGTACATTATGTCCCTATTAAGATTTTCATTCTAATTTCATTAGAGATCCTCAAGGGAGCTTCCAAGGTGTATTTAGTTTTGTTTTCGCAATTCTCCCTGGGAGTAAACATTCAGAAATTCCAGCTTAGCTCTTATAGGTATTTCTTATGTCAGTTTTATCTGTTTAGAGGTGATGTTAATTGTGTAGACTCAACATGATACAGTCTGAGATCTGCAGTTATCTTAAGTATTCAATGTGTTTGTTTCCTATATTACTAAGACCAAAAAAAAAAAAGAATCAAAATGCCTCACAATAGTTATTTCTCAAAGAGTCTTTCAAAAAATACCCCTAATACTTATAAGCAACATTTATCTAACAAAACTTAGAAGATAATCAGTATGTAAATTCCTGGTGACCCATTAGAATTAAGTCATTATTTTATCTCAGAATGAAAAGAGTTGTCTTTGATTTAACCTTAAGTCATGTTATGAATAGCCCTTTGGTCAGAAATACTGTCTGTATTTACAGCACGACTGCTAAGCCCTGATGTTGTGCTGTGTCCATACGTCTGATGGCCATCTCAGTTGTTCAGAACACCAGTGCACACTTGACTTAACAGCTTTATGCGTTAGTAGGAATCATGTTCCAGTCCAGGCCATGCTTCGACAGTACCCACCTTCCAACTTCATGATCCTAATACTGAATCAAAACACTGCAGACACATCAAGCAAAATGTATTGACTTGGTTTTAAATCATTCTGTTTGTTCTTTTATTCAAAAAATTTTAACGAGCAACAAAGTGTCATTGACATCAGATCAGTTATTTTCCATTCTCCAATAACTGGCTCAAAACGACGTTTGGTGTGTTCTCTACGTTGGACAAACTGGGTAGTGTTACATGTGCTATTTACTGGGTCAAGATGCAATTTGTAGTTCTGTGTAATCCAGATCTGGTATTAATGACTGTTGAACCATAAACTAAAGTTACATTTCATTCAGGATAAACACACGGGATTGTTTTCAGAGATCCACTTGTAGGAGATGGAACTCTTGAAATACGTCTGTAATGTTTGAACAGCGACTTCAGACTCAGCAAATTTCAGCAATTACAGACAAATCCTTGACCCAATTGGCAAACTCAGTTTGGCTGGTACTACAAAAGCTTCGAAAGCTCATAAAATGAAAGACTGGAGGACTTATCCCCCACATCAGTGCAAAAAATGCCATTAGCTCGTTTTCTGGCACCATGCTCAATGAATAGCTCTAAGAACCACCTGTTTCAAGGAGTTAGCAAAGGGAGACATGTTCCTCATGTTCCTCCCTAGACACTTTTTATCTGAATATTTGCTTGATGATTTGCCTTTTTTTTTTTTAATTATTTAATTTTTAAATTTTTGAAGTTTTGGACCTTAATCTTAGCATTTTAAATCCATATTCAAATAAATGAATGAGTTGTCTGTTCAGGTACCGCTGAGCACCTGTTTAATTTATGTAGGTACCTGACTACAGGCTGCCACAAGGCCTGAAAGTACTGGTTTTAATGATGACTGTGGATTGATTGCTCAATGGTAACAATAATTAAAAGCATGTGGATTATGAAAGCACAGCTTTGTTCGGGAAAGATTCATTAGATAGTCTGTGGTGGTTGCTTATGTATTTCCAAACATTTGCCCCTATCCAGTGGGTTGACATCATGATAGATTTATGCAGTGAGGACATGATCTCTGACAGGGTTACTTTCAACCTTCACAGGAAAGTGTTAAAAAAAAAATATGCTGTTTTGTTATCATTGATCTATCAATATGTTGAAGAAGCTGTGGTTTAAAAGAAAAAAAAAAGTGAAGAAGAAGCGAAGTATCCTGTACTTAGACATGTCATACAAAAGAGCTAGCTGATGTGCAAAGATAAAACAGTTTGGGGGCATCAGGAGGAGGCCCTTTCAAAAGGGACAGTCATGTGAAAATGAATGTTCTGAAAAACTGGAAAAAAAAGAATGATCAGATTTAAAACAGCATAAAATTGTCCTGTTTTTCTCTCAGATATATATAGGAGAGAGATTTTTATATATGTTACTAAAACTAATTTAATGTATGGAATCAGTTGCCAAACATACTATATTCCAACAAATATTGAAGGGTTGGTAGCTATGCAAGAACTTTGCTGCAAATATTTTACTTCCTGGGCTTGTGCAGGTACTCATTTTGTTTGCTCATTTACCATCTGTACAGTTGTTTTGCAAATTTTCAAAATGTGTTCTCATCTTACAGGCTGTCTCATCTTGCAGATGATTAATGCATTTGCCACAAAATAAATGAGAGAAGAAATTATTTTCCATTGTTATCCAGCATTTTAGTTGTAATTTTGCATTTTCACTGTTTGTCAATGACATTCTTATGCAATTCAAAAAAATCTCTGCAGCTTCTTGCCTTGCAAGGGAAATGTCAGTCCTGAAATCTGGTAATGGACGTTTACTTTTCCTTTCTAAAAGCTTTATTTCTATTTCTCACAGAACTTTTGGAATTTGGAAGTGTTATTTATTATCAACAAAAAAGAAATGATCTCTTTGCTCTTTGGGTTTAGAAAAAAATTGCAAATAAGTGTTGTTAATGATGTTGTCAATGCAATGATAAATACAAGGGGAGTGTAGTTGTTGAAGAAAATAGTAATGAATGCCCTTACCTATTCATTTATGTTTTTAGTCATGCCATGATTTTTATGTACTTCTATCTTTGTAAAATAGTGGTCAGTCTAATCCTAATGAAAGAAACTGAATTAAAGCACCAATGCCGTGTAGCTTTATGGGGGTTTAGCTATAGTTCTTAGTGTTGGTATGTCTTACTCATTTACATATTTTTGATTTTTCTACAGACAGTGTGCATGGAGCTATTTTCAGCATTTAATGCGCTAATTCTTCTCCTCATGATTAAAGTCATAAAACTGCAGTGACCCAGCGAGAGGCATTATGAATGTATAATTTCAATTTACACGTGTTCATAAAGCCAGACAATATTGTGTTTTTCTAAAATAGAGATCTGTTAGTAACACAAGTTCCACTGTTTGCATTTGAATGCAACTTATCTCATAGCACTGCTGTGGTTTAAAGTTCGTAGTGGCCAAATTCTCTACTGAGATGTGAAGAGCATGGCTTCACACTTAGTTAAGGCACTTGGAGCTGTTTCTTCACTGCCAAAATAAATCAAAGGTACTCATGTTTTTGAGAGATCGCTCTTTTATAGAGGTCTATTTTCTGATCATTTAAATGATTGCTTATGGAAAGAGCCAGCAACTCTTGTGGCCAGTTAAGTCTGACTTTGGGCTTTAGTTGCAATTATTTTTCTGTGCACTTGGTCCTCTCCAAATCTCTAAATTGTTGTCTCTCCAATTCTTCCCTTGTAAAGATTTTTTAGTTTAGTGGAAGAGCATGCGATTTGGAGGGGCAGTTTGCTTGCTTTCCTGTTCAAAGAAAACCTTAGAAGAATGTGATTTTCCCCAGTCCTGTATTCAGAACTTGCTAACTCATACTGGGGATTTTCTGATATTTTGTATTTAGAAAGTACTGGTGCTTGCTCCAAGTAACTCCGGATACTTTCAAGTCTCGAGTCTGTGTAAATAATCCATCTCTTCACACTGTCTGCTTTACCATCATTTTAACCTTTGTCGTAACCCACTGCCAGCACCGTGAGTTTTGCAGGTTATTTTGTTAACCCTAGGCACACACTCAGTGATTATTGTGATTTGATGTGCTGCCGCTTCATTTTTGCTAGGATCAATCTACAGGAAAGGAGTATTTTGTTTGTTATGTTTGTGTTAATGTAAGTTGCTTTAGATTGAGCAACGTCTGGGTTTCTTGCTTGCTATGCTTAATTGCTTTTGTAATTGTATTGATTTTTCTATGCTAGGTAGCCAGAAGCTGTTTTGAACTGGCTATGTCATCTTGAGTCTCTCCATAAATATGAAGATAATTGTGAAAAGCTTAAGAATGGTCACTGTGAGGGTTTCAACCTTTTCCGGCATCAATTCCACTTTAAATTTAAAACAAAACAAAACAGCTACATAGCTACCAGTTATTGCTAGCATACGAGGGGCTTCTAACTAACTAGGCTGAGGAATGATTTTAATGTGCATCCCATTCGTTTCACTTAGGGGCAGAAGGATAATATGAAACAGCAATAGTGACAGCCCGTGGTTTCATCATGAATGCTCTTACTACCAGAGAGCACAAAGAGGAAGAACATGTCATACCAAATGAAGAAAAATTTTCTTCAATATTTAAAAAAAAATCTATTTGTCTTCTCCATCTGTATTGCCTTGAATCTGAAGTCCTGTATGAATTCACTGATCCAAAGCCAAACACAGCCCAAACCATGACAGTTATTGTTCCTCTCATGTTGTAAGCAATTGGGGATTTTCCAGGCTGGAACTTTCCAGAGAGATTCTTAGTTATTTTGAAAGAACCAGTGTTCTTTACATCTGCTACGCACTGATCCAAAGAGTTAATGAATGTAGTTTAGGGAGAGAAAAGTTCAGACTGGCTTCCATCTCTTATTCAACACCTCAGGGAAAGTATGAGGAGACTTTGAGGCTCAGGGCACCTATCAGTATGGTCACACAAGGGCACTCAAGGGAAATGAGCATCTGGGGTTCTTTGACTCTTTCTTTGCTGTCTGTCTTTTCATCCTCTTAAGGTCCCATCATTCAGAGCTTATTTTGCCAAGAGAACAGCATCATATCAATCACTGTGCACTAAAAGCAAAGGATTTTCTAGGAAATTATTATCATAAAGTGCACTAGCATAAAATTATACTTATTACTGAGCAAAAATAAGTGTCCACTAATGTAATATCCTGGTGTGGATTTGTGAAAGTTCAGAAAAAACAAATTTTTTCAAGTCATCAAATCAAAGCATAGACTATTTTGTCTTTGAGAAGCAAAGTGGACCTCCGAACTCCCACTTTATTGATGAGAAATATTATACTCTTGTGTTAAACCCAAGGCCCTCTTTTGTCTTTACTTTAAGACTATTAGCATGTAACGCATGAGAATGGCCTCACTGTCCTTCCAGTGGCCTTTCTTTCCCCAGACAGGTTAAGAATCATGAACAATTCTGTGCATTCCTTTTCCAACTTTGTTTTTCTTTTCCTGTGCATTCAGGAGTATTTCTTCCCTCCACTCTTCTTCCCTCCAAACCCTCCTTAGTTTTCATCCCCTAAAAAGAGAGTACCTGTACCTACCGAATGTCAGTGCAGAAGCTCACATTGTTTGAGGATCTTCACACTACCAAAGATAATAGTGAAAGAGTCCACCTAATTGCATAGCTAAGAGATGATACTTCTTTTAAACTGGTGAAACAATCCCATCAGCATCTTCGCTTGCATCTCCCAGCTTTACCAACTTGACTGTTAAAAATTCAGTCAGTCTAGTGCTGTTTTCTTCTTTAAGGTTTTCACTCACTGCTCTGTAGTTGAGATACTGATGTTGTTGTTCACAGATTTCACAAAATGTTTTTGCTGCCTGAAAGGGTGTTCAGGAGAATGGTAGTTTACTTCCAGGTTTGAAGCAGACTAGTCAAACTAGTGCACATAACGCTTCCCCCATGGGACTCAAATTATTTTAATAGATTAGATGACTTAGACCAGCCCATCTTGAGCTTGTTCTGAAAATGTGCATTTTGTGTTTTTTGTTTGTTTGTTTATTGTTGTTGTTATTCACTTCTTTTGTGCCAACATGGTAGCATTGTTTTCATTCAGTTTGTGGATGCAAACTGCTGTGCATCTCTGGCAGTTACGTTGGTTCTTGTGATGCCATGCTGGTCACTGAATGAAGCTTTGTTGAAGCTGATTAACTTATTAACATTCATGCTTCATTCACAATAAATGCAGACCTCATTCTTTCATATCACTGACAGCTGGAGCCGTACCAGCCACACCTATGACACAGGGGAAAAAGACAAGAAGTTGGAGTTATGTAGGAAGTTTTGTTGTTGGTTCAGATAAAAAAGGTTGGACTATTGTTTGAGGAAACTGTGTGTGGAGAAACATCAACTAGAAAAACAGTACAAAATCTCATGGAGAAGATATGGCCAGGAAAGCAGTGTAAACATATGCTAAGAAAGAAGAGTGGAGGGCGAGCCCTTTTGTGCACAGTGCTTCTTGGAAAGAGGCTTGGAACTACAAGGAAATAATGGTTGTTTTTTGTTTTTTGTTTCTTTTTTCCTGATCTGGATTCATCTTGTGTCAAAAAAGAACAAAACCTTCACATACATAATAAAAATATGTGGAAATAAAAGGCACTGCACCTAATAAATACTTCACTCCATCACTGATTTATCTCCCTAATGAAAACAGCCTACAAACCTCCTCTTGGTTCAACCTAAGTAAAAAATGGTGACATTAATAGCAGAAGCGAATCCAGTTTCTGAGCAGATAAGTTGCAAGTTTCTATTAACCTTGAACTCACTTGGAACGCGAAGAAGGAAAAAAATTATTTTCATTTAAGATCATATTCTATTTCTAATATCCTGGAGGAGAATGTTCGCATTGCCTCACCTCAAATAATATATACTACTGCTACCCAAACATGATCTTCTGGGGAGGGAAACTGAGATTTATTCATTGCTTCAGGAACGCAGCTCATAGGCTGAGAAGATAAACACAGAGGGATTTTAGCAGTTGTTTTGGCTGCTGGCATGCTACTACACTTCTTGGAAAAAGTTCCCGTCTTCATTAGCTCTGGGAGTTAGAGACGGGCTCTGTACTTTGGAGCCAATCACCTTGAACTGGCCAGAACATAAATACAAGATAGGAGAGGGAATAAAAATCTACCTGTCGTGGCAGGCATCCAGAGAAGATTTCGGCGGTTTCTGCCAGAAACAGAAGACTTCTAAGACAAACTGGCAATAAATTAATTAGACAAACTTGGGCTTGCAGATTAAACTCAGTGAACGAAAGCCAAAAGAGTACGGAGAGGCTCTGGAATTCACTGCAGAACCTGAGTCTTCTTGCATGTGTGCATCAGAACTGGAAGCAGTTATCAGTGAAGAAAACGAAAATGGATTATCACGAGCCTATAAACGCATCTGTGTTTAATACATATTACGGAGAAAGAGATTTTGGTCTGTCTCCTGACTGATGATTTTATGTTCTTTTCAGGATAAAAATGATCTCTAAAGTGAGAGAAATTAAAAATAATGGAACAAATTAGTTGTTGGCTGATATTCTGAAAATCCGTATAAAATGAGCCATAATAAATAAATAAAGTACTTGAGGTTAAGCAAGATGACTAGGTAGTTGTGAGGACATATGAAGTCATTATTGCTTTGGATTTCTTTTTGTGATAAAGTGTAAGTAATGAATACCACAAAGTGTCCTACAAAGTCAGTTTGTGGAAATCCATTTTAAAGATGAAGCCCAGGTCATCAAAGGAAAGGATCTATAAAAAGGCAACTGATTTGCAATGGACAGATTATCCTGTCTGTAAAAGCACAGATCATTGTAGCTACTTGCTGCAGTAGGGTTTTAGAAAAGGAAGGAGAAGATAAAGTGAAACAATTTTCATAAAGGGATTCTAGCTGCTGACATCTTTTTGGCTTTGAAGGAGAGATGGATGCTTGCTTATTTGCTGAGCACTTCTGATGAGCAAAAGCAGCAGGAAAAAAAATACCAAGCAAAACAGGAGCCAATGTGTTTAGTAAATACATATATACAAGGAAACTACTGGGGAGAAAATGAGCTTACTTTGATGCTGAATTTACTCTAACGTTAAATGTAAAACATGGGATGATCTAAGAAGCTTTATCACTGTAAAGCAATCATCCTGATCAAGTATGGATCCTGTACAGCAATGATAAAAGGGAAATACTTTATTAAACAGCTAGCTCACTATTTATGTGCTGCAGAGATGGATAAGTCCTCGGAGCCATCAAGCAATTAATCTTGCCTTCTTCAGTTCTGAGCCTTACCCATCGTTGTGATGAAGAAAAGAGAAGAGCAGATTCAGTGGGGTACTGAATGCAAGTTTACAGGAGGATTCTTGCTCACTGAGAAATAGATGGAGCCGAGGATGTTGTGTCATGAAGAGAAGGCTGACCCAAAGGGCAGGAGGAAGACTGCTCTCACAGCAGGCTAGGACCTGTGGAGAAAAACATATGCAGTGTCTCCACTGTGTTCGAAGACAATGGGAATGGTGCTCCATGACGCGTTGCATTTGTTAGACCCAGGTAGTATTTAATACACTCTACTGTCTGACTGAAAACCAAGACATCTGCTAGTGATTCGTGGTAAGATTTCTTACTGGGGACTGTACCCAGTGAGATACAGCATGCTTAAAAAAGAGGCAACTGTGCGTGTACTAGGTGCCTAACTGCTAGTCTTCCTCTGAAGGAAGGAATACGGATCTGCCTTGTCCAGCTCCATAGATGAACAGGCACATTTTGTGAAACTTTTATTACAGAGCAGTCACTTGGAAGTTCAACAGCAGTGCAAAAGCAGTGGATAGTGGGAGACACTTCAAAGTTGAACGTGGTTTAGCATTTCCACAGTTCTTAAGGGCTCTCGCACCTAATCTTGTCCGTGCTCCTTTCAGAGTGCTTTAGTATGGGACACAGTTTCAGATATTTATGCTCTGAGAGAAGTGTCGATGAACAGACCAATCATTTAAGGGTGTAGTAGCTGTTTAGAGCAAATGTATAAGTAAGAAGCATTTCCATCAGGTTTTGTACCGGAGGACAGGAGTGCTGTAGATAGTGCACCCCTACAGTAGTTTATTACATTTGTGAATCATCAAGACTGAAAAATGCACTGCAAAGTTTTAACAATTACCTGTAGCAAAGCTCGTGTAGTCAAAAAGCTTGGATAGGAAAAGCTCGGATGCTGCCTGAAAAAGACAGAAAGGAACAGGTAGATTAACAATGGAAAATTTGTTTAGAAATAGCTATTGCTTTGGGGTTTTGTTTAAAGTGCAGCATGCCCTGGGACCTCTTAAGGAGAGGACTCAGATACTGAAGAAAAGTTCGATTGAGTGATGGCATTGTAGATACATTCATGCTAGAATGCAGTACCACCTCTTGCTATCATAACAAAGGCTTTCCATTTGCCTCAGGAAGTTTGAAATATGAAAGATTAAGTACAGAAGATAGGAAGTTCTTCCCACCAGCAGATGATGATGGATATAGGTTGCAAAACGCAAGATGTGAAAAAGGAATGTGTAGTCCTTGTGGGAGGCATTTCTTTTGATGTATCTGTCTGCTTGATACAGACTGGTAGTCAACTTCTGTTTGATTCTGGTGAAGAGTTACTGAAAGCCAACTAAGAGACGTGAACAGCAGAATCCAAAACTTAAAAAGCTTCTCCCTTAGCTGAAGGAATCAGAGGAAAGAAGTGTTCCTTGTGACTGTTCCTGAATCCTGAAATACACCTGAAGAAACTGAATCCAGAACATTTGCCTCGGGAATAGCATCTTCAAATTGAGCATGGCCCAATTATCTCATTAGATGTCAGAGGAATCATAGGAATTTATTCATTGAGATTCTTTCCAGTGTTTAAAGGGTTACAAAATAATCAGGAAAAGATTCCACTAAAGTTTTGGATTGGTGATTTGAAAATGTCTTGAAATAAATATAGCATGCTACTATTTTCAAATAGGTTTTATTTTGGAAATGACTTCTTTCTGCTAGCTTGGACCTTGTTGCCGTTCTAGATTCCTGTACTGTGACAGACCAGAAGTGTTGTTATGATACAGTCTGGGTGAAATCTTACAGTGTATCCGCTAATACTCTTCCTCTAGACTAAATGTTAAAAAAAGGCTGTTTTAAGTTCTTTATTAGTTAGACAGCTGGAGTTGTCGGGACTGTTTAAAATGCAGACACTGAACAGGGCTGACCATGACTTTGTACACAGGTAGGTCTGAATAAATATGCAGTGATTTGGAAGGAGCTGTGTGTGCACGGGTGTGTATGAGAGTTATAGAGAAACACCACAGCAGCACATAGGTAAGCAGCAAAGAAACTCTGGAGAAGCACTTGAAACAGAACACCTGGAAAAAAAAAAAGTTGAAAGAGTGCTATGGGACAAAGTGCCACACAGGAAAAGGCTGGGAACCATGAGCTCCATGGAAAATGCTTTCCTTCGTTTGCGTCATACTGAATTTAGGACAACAGAACTGTATGTATGTTATTCATGAATAAACATGATTGCGCCAAAGAAATAACTGACTTATAATTGTTTTTCCCATCTATGTGACCCTTTTTTTTTTTTAGCTTACTGTTTGGGTCCAAAGGATAGCCATAATTTGGATGGCTTGGGAAATCTAGTTCAACAGTGTGAAACCAGCAAATCCCCATAAAGGGGAGTTTCAAGAATAGAGTTTTGCCTTTTTTCCCCCTCCCTTTTCCTCTCTCCACCTGATAGTAGAGTGACTTATTACCGAGTATCTGGGCTACCATTAAGGGACTTGGAGAAAACAGATTAACAGGTAAGAAATGAGTTATGTTAATGGCATATGCATTATAAAAAGGCAAAGTGGTCCTTTTAGACAAAATCTAAAGCGGAGGTTATGTTGTTTTCATGTGCTATGACTACTTAGAAATTATAGGAAGATAAAAATGTACTGTTTGTTTTTCCTTTTTTTTTCATTTTTCTTCAATAATTATGGGCTTGGTAAGGTATGGGAGTGACCTAATTGTTCCAGTTGTGACCTCTAAGTTATTGTTAATTTCACTGTCAGTATGTGCTTCTACATCTCCTACTTAATGGTATGCTAATTGTACAGCAGATTGTCACATTCTCCAACATACAGATTCCCTATTTCAATTACAGCTAAGTAAATCTCCATTACTAATGAGTAAGCATTTCTTTTCCATGTACATTTGCATTATAATGGACATTTTCTTTATGCACTAAAATTATTCTTTCCTTGACAACAACTATATATTTTATTTTACAGTAAAGGCTACGACATGATGATTCATTCTTTTCTGTTGGGTTTATCTGTATTTAAATTGTCAAATGTTCTGGATAGCCTGACATTTTTTGTCCCGTGTTATTTTTCTGTATTTCCAGAATTAATTTATGTATTTGCTTTAAGACAACCAACTTAAGACAAATCACAGAAAAGTAAGCTTATGTGTCAGTCATCAATTAAGCCATATTTCAGAATTGTTGCATTGCTTCATTCGTGTTGCTGAGAAATTTCAACTGCTGTTCGTGTCAGCGCAAAGTGACCTTTATGATACCGTGTTTGACTGATTTGAATGTAAAGAACAAGTGACCACAAATGACCCATATCACCGCCAGATCCCACTCTGCTTAACAGAGCATAGCTCTTTGGCTATCAAATACAATCCCCCAAACAGACATTTGCCGCCCTGCTAATGCATATATCTACAAATGCGATGGACAGCTGAGTAAAATGAGGGGGAAGGCCTCCTGGTACATCCGAGCTATGCAGCTCTGCTGCCAAATCCGCGCCCTCCGGAGGGTTGCAGCCAGTCGCTGGGTGCCGCTGAACTTGGGCAGCCGGCTCCTGCCGGCAGAGGATTCCCTTCGTCCGCCAGCACTGTGACCCAAGGGGCTTTCGCTGCCCTGCCTCGGGGAACGAAGGGATTGGCAATTTGAGCCCCTGTGGCGGAGATCCTTCCTTTGTTCTGCATGGCCCTGGGAAAATGTATCACCTTTTGTAAAAAAATAAGGACCGTGAGTCTTGTCGAGAAAGCGATAATTTAATTCTTGTTCGTATGCATTGAAGAAGCATTGCTTTGGTTTTGTTGGGGTCACTGCCTACACAGTAAATTACATTACAGGGGTCTTTTTTAGATGCCCAGCGCAGATTTATGTATCAAAGAGGGTGTGTTAATTAACAATAATTAATATTCTTGAAGATTTTTAAGTTGGCCTGGTGGTGGGTGTGCATATGGGGCAGAAGACGGGGTGCTGGGTTCTTTTAATCATGTAAGTACGTGGGATGTTGAAAAGAAACAAAATTTGTTTAAAGCATTAGGTAGCATTCAAGAAGTGCAGGAGGAAATGTTTGCAACCAGATGTTAGAAGTAACAGATTGATTTCCTGGTCACTGTGCATGAATTCTTTCTAGCCTTGTGTATATCCTGATAATCGGATGGATCACAGTATAGATACAAAGTTTGTTTTGTTTTTATTTTGAAAGGCCTACGGTATGCAGCCTTTTTCCCAGACAGCAGCAAAAAACAAGGTGAACAATTTTTGCACTATGTGGTTTTGAATTCTGTCATATTTTCTATTACGTTTCTGTCTTCCATTAGGATAGCTTAGTTTACTCTATTAACCACCACCATCATCCACATCACTTCCAATTCTGAGTTTAGTCTACATTATGTATGTATATAGTTTGCTGATTTTTTTCTCTCTCCTGGGGGCTGGAAGTGGTTACTCACACGTTACAGTTCAAGATGTTGTTACAATGGTTGCCCTTTAATCAGTCATTTTTGGAGTGGCTGATGACACCTGGTGGTGCGTTTCGTAAATGCAGACTTAACCGGGTTTGCAGCTGGCAGAGAATTTTGACCTGGCCTAGCCCGAGCACTGGCAGTCAGAGTTTGAGCTATTTTAATGAATCTGACCTCCTGCATGAAAAAAAAATAATAAAAAAATCTGTTGGGAGCACATTCTCCTCCCATCCAAACCAATGTAAACCAAGAGAAGCAATAAGATTGCACTGCTGTTGGAGCAAAATTAATGCCTCTGACCTTGCTATTGAAGTCAATAGTATAGTTTCTCACAAGGGCTATGTATCTTTTTTATTTTCTTAATTAACTTTACCGATATATTGCATAAATGAATGTTTTTATATATATTTACGCACTAAATATACTGCATTAAACTAAAAATCTTTCCTGTGAAAATCCTAGGTGATTATATTTAGAAATAATGATGTTTTCAAAACTTTGGAGTGGGAATACTGAGGGAAGCTTCTTCTGGTGTTTTATTTAACGTCATGGTTTCTGGCTTGAGTGCATGATTTTTCTTGCCAGCAAATATATTTCCGTATGTTTATTAAATTCCACATCTCTTTGCCAGTATATTTCCTAACAATGGAATATCTGGGATCTACCAATAAGTAACTAGTACGAATAAAAAAGAAAAATCCTGGAATCCTGATTATTTGGTAAAATTCCTCAGTAGCCAGAACCTATTGGGCTCTTCACCACTTGATTTTTATCTGGATAAAACTTTAATCAAAACTGATTCTCTTTCTTGCTTAATTGGCCTTTTATTGCTATCTGATTTTTATTATTTTTTTTGTGTAGTTTCATAAAGAAGATAAGTGTCACACTAAATATAAAAGAATTATAAGGCAATACTTTATCCTGATTTTTTTATCAGCCTACAGAGAATTCAGATTCTACAATGCAGTATCTTTAGTTATTTCTAAAATATTGCAAAGAAAGGATTCCCAACATGTTCTGCCACCGGACTTTGTGGAAGGGGAAATATTTTGTGAAATGAGAATACATTCTTTATAGCCAAATTAAGTGGTATTGTTCTACCATTCTGAAATATATAGAATTGACATAAAATTAAATGAGAAAAAAAAATGGTAGAAGAGTCAAGTTACACTGTTAATCTGAACAACAAAGGAGGGCAAAGTTCTGAGTTAAAAATCATAGGTTAAGGGGTTGTTGTTGTTTGGTTTTTTTCTTATTTCCCTATTTTTCTTATTTCCCTAAGCTTACTGCCCCAACATTCATGGTGTATAAACTTTAGTGTAGGCAATTTGGGTTGAGACTGTCCTGAAATCTCATTTATTTGTGGGGGGCTCTGCTCAGACAAGTTACAGGACACAGCTGCTCCTCAGCCTGAGGACTGGCAGCTCCGCTTCATGTCGCTCTTACCCCAACCTAGGTGACAGCACTTGCCAGGCATGGGAAAGGGAGAATGGCACAGATGCCTGGTCTGGCCACTGGTGGGAATTGCTAACTCCACCTTTACAACATGACATTAAAAATACCTTGGCCAGATTTTTATCAAGATAATTTAGTGAAGAGTAGGAGTAATTTCTTTCAGAGATCTGAACCCATTGAAAAGTGACATTTGACATTAAAAGGCATAGGGAGTTTTATCTGAGATATGACAGTTATTTTGTCTTCCAAGTGTAGGGAAAAGTGTGGCATTTCAGATAACACAAACATTTAACGGTGGCCACTGGCAATTCTGTCTGGTTTTAGCGCTATAGATTCCTAGAGCAAAATTCTTCCTCCAAATTATATGCATGCTGCTCTCATTTACTTCAGCAAAGCTTATGCACATGTTTCAAAGGTCAGAATTTGGCCATTGGGGCTGAATTTTCAAGAAAGAGTGTATTAAAGACATCTGTGCATCAACAGAACCATATCCTTTGTTTTGTGTAGGACATTTCAGGAGCAAGCCTAGTGCTGTTGGGCACTGCAAGTGAAACTGTTTCTATTTTTTGAATTGTATTGGGATTGCTTAGCAGAAACATTTCTTGCAGTAATAGGTTCATGATTTCATTTATTCATTGTGACTCAACACTTTGATACTGAAAAGTTGTCAGTTTTAAGAGAGTAAAGACTGGAAGGGGCCACCCTTCCGAATATTGCAGTTGACAATATACTGTAACAATCAAAATGAGGGGAAATAGTCCAAGGGAGTAGGTATGGTCTATTGAGGTGCACAGACTTTTGTTTGTAGTCTAATACAGAGAGGTCGACAACAGTGTTTTACACAAAGGTAGAGAAACCCACTTTTCACTGTGGACAGAGCTCATATTTGAAATTATGTTACTAATCAGACACTTGAAAAAACTAAAACTTGGCATTCACATGCTATTGGAGTTAGTATGTATTAAATTGATGAAGATCTTTAAGCATGTAGATTTTCCCCTGTTTTTTAAACATTATATACTTCTTAAACTGTTTATAATGTCTAATTGCTGCTGGATTTCAAGACATATCAATTTTGTTCTTAGTTCCTGCAGATTTTGACAGAATATCATACCAAAATATTTTGTATTTTTTGTAGGACTGGGAAACAGAAAATCATGACTGGTATTGTTTTGAATGCCATTTGCCTGGAGAGGTGTTGATATGTGACCTGTGTTTTCGTGTGTATCATTCCAAGTGTTTGTCTGATGAGTTCAGGCTTAGAGACAGCAGTAGTCACTGGCAGTGCCCAGTTTGCAGGGTGAGTACCTATGAGCTTTCATGTGCTGATTAGAGGATTGATATTCATTAATAGTTTCATTAAGGTGTCCAGATGGTCTGGCCAGGTTAATGGATAAAGAACCGAATATTTAAACAATGGTACATATCTAGAGCATCTGTACAGAGATACCAAAATATGGTGCATGTAGCAGATGGTTATTTTTGAAGACTCCAGCAAGTTTTACATATGCATTTGAAAGCACACAGTATGTACTGTGTGGGTATGTGTGTACGGATGTATGCAATGTATGAATGCAGGATATTGTGGAAATCTTCAACACAAGTAAACAAATTGCTGTATAAGATGCTACTGTTTTTACTTAACTTCATTTTAATGAATCACAATGTATTTTTTTATATTTTGATGACTGCATTTTTAATATTTCATTGGAATCATATTTCACATTACAAAGCCACAATCATGTTACTGACAATGGCAGTATCTAAAGCCATGGGGTGAAATCCTGCCTCTCACTTCTGTGCGTTGTATTGGCACAAAAACAGCCAATATGGATTTCACCCATAGCATCTGTATCTATACTGCTTTTTCTTTACAATTGCTGTTCTTACAAATGTGGTAGGGAGATAGTTATTTCATATATACCGTAGAAGAATGAGCAGGTATGTTGTCTACATGTTATTAGAAGACTAGACATTCGTCATGGTAGTGCTTGCTGGTACCTGGCCTTGAATCAGCCAGATACATCTCCTTACGGCTGTCATCTCTGTGTAACCTCCCACAGTGCACCACATCTCTAGGCCTCCTTAAATAGGGAAAAATGCATACGAATGATTAAAATAAAATTGTTGGTATTCAAATGCATAAAACTCTGCCAGTTGCCCTTTGCCTTGTCTTGCTGGAGGGAAAGGAAGCTCCCTTGGAAAAAGCCTAGATCTAGCTGTGGAGGACTGACCTCTGCGCTGCAAGCAGTGTAAGGCTTCGGGTGCTTCCTAGTGCAGAGAAGCAGTTTTTTAAAACATGTGGTTTGTTTTGTTTCAAAACAATACTTTCTGACTGCTGTTGCCTTAGAACCAGTTGTAAAAACCTGACACTTCTGCCTCAGATTGGGAGCTCTCAGGGTTTAAGGAAATAACGAAAATAAGAAAATTGAGCCTGCCTCAACGAGTGGAAGGGAAGGAAGAAGTAGTGGTGGCAGGGAACAGTTAAGAATAAGGAGGCAAGGAACAGTTAAGAATAAGGACATGTACTGTATCTTCTTGCATTGAAATACCATCATTTAATTTAGCTACTCAATATTCCCTCTGTTAAAAACAACAAATGGTCATATATAGGTGAATTGCTTTTAGATTTTTAAATAAATCTCTTTAATAATTGTTGGTTCTCATAATAAATATCGATAGCTCTTGTAAATGCTTAGATAAACCAGATCCTGTCTCCATTCTAGTTTACAAACAATTTTAGATGACATCTGGTGAAAGGAGAGACTGTGATTTAAGCCACCTTAGGTGGTGGCTTATAACATCCATCTTGTAAGATGGATGTCATCAGGGTGGAAGAGCTGAATCACTGCACGCAGCATGCACAGATATGTAGAGGGGTCAGCTTTGAGATCGGTTTGGCTTTCATACCTAGAGCTTTGAGATCCTCTATGGCAATGATATTAAACAAATGTTTACCTTTAAGAAAAAGCTATGAAACTTAGGCCAAAAATCAACGTTCCTTTTTTTTTTTGCATATTGGTTCCCTTTTTATTATACAAAGTCTAAGGAGAGGTTTGGGGGTCTCTTACATACTTCCTGCCCCAGAGACCTTTGGCTTGCTCAGTGCCTGAGATAATGATCAACCTACTTATAAGGATATTGCCATCCTGAATACCATGGCATCCCTTTTCCCTTTGTGCTCATATCTCCTACTCTCCT
Source organism: Anser brachyrhynchus (assembly GCF_964034855.1). Lineage (NCBI taxonomy): Eukaryota > Metazoa > Chordata > Aves > Anseriformes > Anatidae > Anser > Anser brachyrhynchus. Next base: position 11,255,183 of record NC_137695.1, read on the forward strand.
GGTAATTAATCCAACTCATTTGAAGCCCTAATTTTGCAAACTGGGACTTGCACAGTCCCTGGAAGCAAGGAAGAGGTCTTGTTGGTCATGGGAATTAGCATCCTGGTGTCAGGTTGCAGTGTCCTTCCAGTACTTTCCCTCCACCTTCTGAGGAGCTGACTGCTCTGGTTTTATTTTAAAAGAGATAGAGAAGCCTATACTCAAAAAACTATGGTAGTTTAGAGAGCTCTGGCTGATATCCAGAGGACATAACAGAGCTTAACTATCTTGCATAAGGGCAATGGGATTTACTTTGCATTATCAGCAGTAAATACGTGTGTTCAAGAAAAGTAATAGCTGGGACAAAGAGATGCATATATTTTTATAGTTTATTCTTGTGACTGGACATAGCACATTTTACCAGGGGATCTCAAAGCTCTTTACTGAGGTGAAGCAGAAGTATGTTTGAAACCTAATATATTGGGAGAAATAATCTAAGAACACTTCATTCTTATGTAAAGATTGCTTCTGTAATGCTGCCAAGGTCAGCAAGCCTTTGGGTTATTCGTTTCACAATTGCTGGTTGTACTGGTTCAATCAACCTGTGCAGCTTTATCTTGCACACTTGACTACTCAGAAACACTGTATAAAGGACATTGCCAAGGATTTGCTCATAATTTTAAAATATTTTTCCTCCCATACGGTTTATAACAGTTCATTGCAAGCTGTGCTCTGAACTCTGTTTCCCTGCTGGCAGTTTTTCTACACTGCATCCATAAGCAAGAATGTCTAATTCCTGTGTTGTTTTTTTTTTTTTAACTTTACCATACCAATCTGAATATTTTGTACCCTACATAACTCTCAGCAGGAGACAAGAGTCAAACAAAGTTCAATTCAAACCACATTGCGGTGATTGAAAGTTTTCCCTGGCTGCTGACTAATCATTGTCTTAAGTTAAATAAATTGGTATTATCAGCAAAATTCCTGGTAGACAGGTCACAAGAGAAAAACGGTATCAAGGGAGCTTAGAGATTGCATTAGACTTTTCCCACTACTGGAATGGTCCATTCAGTACAGGTTTAGTCTACTGGGTCTCTGAAGGATGCAGGAGACTTGTACATTTATTGCTGCTCTTTGGTTAGATAAAAACAGAAAATTAATTTTCTCTAGTTGTTAATTTAGCACCTCAAAAGTGCAGAATGTACTGCAAAAATGCTCAATTTTTTGCTTGAGAAAATAGATGTATACAAAAATTTGAATAGGAGAAAACTGATCCCGTGCTGGCTGACTAACTATGATTATTTCTTTAAAAAGATAATTAAATATTTTTTTAGAAAAGAAAAATTCTGCGTAGTTATTTTGTTTGACCGAGAGGAATACATTTTTATTTGTGAAACAGAAAGTAAGAAATATTCATATGGTTTCACTTGACTCCTAGTTAATTTTTTGCAGTCATCTGCTCACGCATTGATCTCCCATGCATGTGCTTTACAAGGATCTATAACCAATTTATCTATTGTAGTGGGTGGTTCAGTATTTCTCTGTTTTATGTATATGCAAGCGAAGTAAACCGTAGATCTTAAGATATCAAATGCTGTGCTGATACATATTCTATAAATAGGTTGTTTCTGAGTTCTGGTACTGTACTGAGCATTTCATAGGGTACATAAAAATACACCATCATGCAGTTCACAATCAACATTAGACAATGTGACAAGTGAGAGTGACAAACAGTGGAAGGTTACAAATGTAGAAATATGAAGAGTACTTAAGTGAAGCGGATCAAATAGTTAGATGGGGGATCAGTCAAGATAGCTAATATAAAATACAAGAATGGAAGAGAGAATATGGAGAATGATGTTGACTTTATGGGGTGTTACGGAAGAGGCAAATTCTCTGAGTTTGTTAGATAACTCTTGAGGGTTGACCTCTGCAGGCAGCTGAGCCTGGAAGACCCACTCGCCTCCCCCCAGTGGGATGAGGAAGAGAATTAAAAGAGCATATGTGAGAACACTTGTGGGTTCAGCTAGATACAGGTTCATAGGTAAAGCAAAAGCTGTGCGCACCAACAAAGCGAAATAAGGAGTTCATTCACCACTTCCCAGCAGCAGCAGATTTCAGCCCTTTCCAGGAAAGCAGGTCTTCATCAGGTTTAACAGAAGGCAAACAGCGTAGCTCTGAATGTTACCACTTATCCCTTCCTTCCCTCCAGCTTTTACTGGTGAGCCTGCTGTCCTGTGGTGTGCCATGTCCCTTTGGTCAGCTGGGGTCAGCTGTCCTGGCTGTGTCCCCACCTGCTTTTTGTGTGCCCCCAGCCTCCTCACTGGCAAGGCAGCTCAAGACATAAAAAGTCCTTGACTGCTTACATTGCTCAGCAACAGCTAAAACATCCCTGTGTAACCAACGCTGTTTTGGTCACAAATCCAAAACATAGCGCCACAGAGATACTATGAAGAAAATGAACGTATCCAAGCCAGACCCAGTACAAAAACTGCATGACGAAACATATTCCGTGAACAGGACCTGGCATTTGTACACAACAAATAGCAGTGAACTGGGTGGTGAAGGGAGGGCCTAGTACAGGACCGATGGTAGCACCACCTGGTTCGGTGCACGGAGCCCACCTCTGAGGAGGTGCCAGTGCTCAGCAGGCCTCTCCCATCCACCTCACAGCCCCGTGCTCCCTGAAGTAAAACAGGGAGCCAGCAGAACTGGACACTGCGTGGGGCATATTTACTGAAGTATAAAGGAATTTGTCCACAGCAGTGGGAAAACTGGGAAGCTTCCACTCTGCACATAAAAGCATATTTACTTTATGTGGTGCTTCTTTCTCAGAGTTACTGAAAGCATCGTACAAACTAACTTGTGGATTCAGCTGTAATGTCTCCAAAAGCACCTAACTGTCTGAAAAGTCTCATGTAACTGCATGTAGTCTTGAAAGAGGGAGGCCTTGTGCTGTGTTCTTCCCAGGCAGTTGTTTTGGTGATCAGGCTGTTCCCTGTCAGGGCACTGGTTGCTCTGTGACCTGTCCTCTGTGTCTGCATAACTTTGTCACTGGTGCAGAAAACCTGAGGGCCTGACTTAGGGCAGAGAGTTTGAGAGGATAGCAGAGAAGTAAAGCTTTCCATATATAGCACCGAATTCCTCTGTAAATTTAAGCCCTAAAAAAAAATAAAAATCCAAGGGCCTGTGGGTGAAGCAGGGAGTTTGTAAACAGCAGCGGTGGATAAATGTTAGATTTGTACACATAGCTCTCTTCTGTGGATGCAGGCCTGGAAACCTGAATTGCTTCTGAAAATGGAACTGGTGACTTAGTAATGTGTATCTGTCATTGAGCAGCCTTCACCTAATCCATCACTGAACTTTTTCTCACCCATACATGGAGTTCTTCAGTGCATGCACACGTGACAGTTGAGAGAGGAAGGGAAAAAATTTGGTTAATGGGAGACTGTAAGGCAAAAATGTCGTTGTGTTGGTTATAGCTAGACAGAATGCTGCCACTAACTCTGCACTTGTCAGACCTATACCATGCAGTCTCTATTTTTTTTCCTTCTCGAAAGGAAAATTGCAGCAACTGCAGCATAGTGACCTAGTCACCCCAGGAGTTGACAGCTACATGCTAACTCGGGGTGCAAAGGACAGTCACTTCAATCATAAACAGTGCTCCTGCAGGACAGTGCCTTCCTTGGGAGTCCCCCTAGCTGCTACGAACCTCATGTAGTTCGTAAAGTCTTGTAGTAAATTCCTGCACTATAAGCATGCCAGAAGTGACTGTCACTTACAGTCACACCTGCACACTGCAACGTATTGCTACCCTCTTTAACAGCTAAGCTGTATTATTAATTTGGTATATTGAATACCAACAGCAATGTAAATCCAACCTTCAGGTACCAGCTTCTAAGAAATAGATGGGGCACAGCCAGTAAAGCATATAAAAGTATTTCCTGCACCCACCAGCAAGGGTAGGTTGTAGCCGTGGCCTTCCACCTACAGGTCTCATGAATCTTCTACATGAGGATTGCTGTTGTCAAGTTTATGGCTTCACTCCTGCATTCACTATGTAAACATGCATGCCTGACCAAGCCTTTCAGTTTACTGTGATTCCGTGGATTTCTCTAAAAAATTGGTGTGATTTAAAAATCCTCCTTGCTGGGGGCTTTCCCTGGTGGGCAGCTAAGCACCACGCAGCTGCTGACTCTCTTCAACCCCCTCTGTTCCTCAGTAGGGTAGGAGGAGAGGAAAGGAGGAGTAAAAGCAAGAAAACTTGTTGAGAAGTGGAAGAAGAGAGAAAATAAAACAAGGGATGCAAACAAAGGCTGGCTGTTACCTGAGCAAAAGATGGCTAACATCCCTAAACAGACAGTTTTCTGTTTTTATTGCTGAGCATGATGACACATGGCATGGGCTATCTCTTCGGTTAGTTTGGGTCATCTACCTGGTCGTATCCCCTCCCAGCCTCCTGCACACTATTCACTCAGGAACACGGTGAGAAACACAAGTCCTTGATGCTGTGCAAACACTGTTGAGCCATAGCTAAAAGATCAGTGTGTTATCAGCATTGTTTTGGTCACAGATCTGACACACAGCACCATACCAGCTGCTGTGAAGGAATTTAACTCCACCCCAGCCAGAATAAGTGCAAGCCTTATATTAACATGGTATGTCCACAAAGAGTATATCTGCAAGTATAAAGATCCTGAAACTTCTGTTTGAGTTGAAACGAATCTTAGCAGCCTCTTTGAAATAAACTTGTACTTACACAAGGGTTGCAGTAGTGTGCCTTAGTAGATCTGACTGGGGGAAAGGATGTGCAGTGGATCTTACCACTTGTACAAAATTACAAGCCATCATCATTTGCTTTTCCCCAAAGTAGGAAATTAAAAGACCTGATTTGCATTTGTACTTGCTTTTATATCACTCTGGCTATAAAGGGGCCCAAAAGTGGGTACATTTTCTTGTGTCAGAGCAAAACAATTAGATTTTATGTAAATCATATGTCCCATCTAATGTTGTCTATTTTCTTGCTTGAAGTTTTTCTAGTTTGACTTCCCCAAGAACACTGCAAGTCTTCAAAATACATAATTGTTTCATTTTTTATTATTTTGTTTTGTTTTCTTTTAATTACACATTTTCAGTCGTAGCTTCCAAACAATGTGTTAGTGGTACCTCCTAGAGGGCTAATCTTTGCTGAAAATTGAATAAGATGGTTTTATTATAACTTTCTACAGAGGGTGGGTAACCTTGCCATAAAAAGACATTTTGCTTGCTGATGGGCTTCTATTCCCTAAATTCATTACCTTTCAATATTTAGAACCTGAAGATCGATTTTTTCTTAAAATATATCAGTACAGGGAATTGAAAGAAAAGTGGAGAAAATCAAGTTTGCCCGAATTGGCAAGCTAATTATATCATTTTCATTGGTGCTTAGGACGATATTAATTGCTGACATCAGTAACGATACAAAAGCAGCTATCTTTCTTTCATTACGATCTGAAGGATAAATCTGTAAACCATCTATCTTAACACATTCTCTTACAAACTGTCTTGCCCAGCAGGCATGAAAAAAGGTTCACATGAATTTCGAAATACTTGTAAAGGATGATAAATTCAGAGCCGTGTCACAAAAAGAGGACTAGTCTCTGCAAGTCAATTTTATTGAGTCCTAATAAGTCTCAGTCTGTTAAAATGCTGTGTCATAAGCAAGCATACAGCACTCTGTTGTCTAAAATGACAAAATGGCAGTGGCATTTCATAATGCAGAAAATTTAATGCACCTTTGGGTTTCCATTTGAGTAGGAATGTTGTTTTATGCAGAACTGACTAGGTGAACTGAATGTAAGCATCATGCACGTTCTCAAGGCAGACTGCTGCGTGCCGTGTTTACTTTCAACGTGAACATACAGAAGGTAATTCAGACATACGGCACAGAGTAAAAGTCTGTCTCATTCCAGAGTTTGGGCGGAAGGTCTGGGAATGATTAACAGCGTGAAAATAATGCTCAAATGTGATAGAAGCGTTAGAAAGCCCTGCTGCTGGCCCTTTCCACAATACTGCATTTTACCCAATAGTGGCAGTGTCCTCTCAGGAACAAGCTATCGTGGTATTCTGCATGCTGTAGTACCCGTGTAGGTTCATCATTATGGGGCAGAAGCAATTAACAGTACAGCATATGCCATGTTATGGTGAGGTAGAAATATTTCAGCACAGTTTGAAATGATTCTATGCATACCGTTAAGCAATTGAATAAACGCCTACCTCGGTAGCGCTATGTGCAATTTTGATTTAATTTTAAGAGGTAGTAAGTACAATCCTGAGATGAATAGCTTACACACTAGCTGTAGCACAAAGGCCAACCTGTGATTTCAGGGTCGTCAGTGTCTTTCATGAGGAATATAAGCAGAAGAGATTTGGTCAAATTTCTTTTTTTTTTTTCTTTATTTTTGTATTAGTGTGTAACTTATACTCTGCTAAGAAAACATGTAACAGTAGCTGCTCTGTACTCAACATATCTCCTCCCTCTATATGTTCAGGGTCTGATACGAATGCTTCAGTTAAAAGTAACACACTCCTAGTGATAAAATAGTTCATAAGCCTCTTACCTCTCTTAGCTACCTATTAGGACATAGTAAACTGGATTCTGTTTCTTCTTGTGCATCATAAATAATATTGTTTGCCGAGCAGCATCTGCATAAGTGTGCAGATCTTGCTAAAGACCATGCAAATCTGAAGAGGCAGGTGTGGCAGAAAGAGTATGGTCCCCACGGTTTGCATACAGGTGGTGATGTGATGCATGAGAAGGGGAGAACTCAGCTTGGCACTCAGTGTATTCAGACGTGCGAGGAGGAGTACACATTTTTGAGAGAGATTGAGAATGACTGCGGGATAATAAGCCTGGAACCAATGCTGTTGATTCACTGCGCTTTTGTTTTGGAGAACTCTTGTAGGCAAGAGCAAGGAGGAGATAGCACTTCAGCTAGCTGTTGTAAGGCCACACAGAGCTTTGCACACAGCCCCTGTGACCAGAGGTTGGAAAGGCTGGTTTGTAGCAGCACACTTGGCATTTGAGAGCCACCTGCTTTTCAGCAGCATGTTTTCTGCTTCCCACTAGCCTGGATTGACTTTGAAGGGTGGGGATGAGACTCTGTACTAGTCCAAGATGATGAAAAGTTCTGGATTCTGAGCTGCTAAAAACAAGCAGTCTGTGCTCCAGAATTTGGGTTAGATTTCGTGAGGGAAGAACCACAAAAAATAATAACTGCAATATTTCTTGAGCAGTAGAAAGAGTTTTTACTGGCTAGAGCAGTATTTGAGTCTGTCCTAGACAGAGTCTGTTTGCCTAGTAAGCACATAATTTATAGATAGTAATGGATGTTCTTTTAAAACTCATTTCTTACTTTACTGAAAATAATAATGCCTTGCTAATTAAAAAATAATAATTAAAATACTCCCTAAAATGCCTTTCTTCATTACTTTATTCTAATACATTTTTTTTACGTGAGAGGTTTTGACAAAATAGTATGAATATAAGTGGAAATAAAACCTGTAATTCTATAGTTGAAGTCCTCATAATTCAAAGCAACACGTATGATTGTTATGACATGTGTTAGTGTTACCGATTTCCCAGAAGAGATTTTCCCTAAAAACATGTCTGATATATACTGTGGTCCAAAGTTACCTTTTCAAAAAATGTTGTGACACACATAAAATATTTGGTAGATGAATTTTGAAGTCAAATTTAAAATAATAATATGATCCTGTTTTTCTTTGACAGAGTATCAAGAAGAAAAACACAAGCAAACAAGAGATGAGCACATACCTGCGGTTCATAGTCTCTCGTATGAAGGAGCGGGTGAGTCTGGAACAGGAAAGTTTATCCAAGTGTTGGGTTGCACTGTAGGGGATGTAACTGCAGTTGGTCATGTGTGACTGTGCTGGAATGAAGGCTACAAGAGGGTGTCATTTAATTTCCCTTGTCATAAGCAGTGTGTGTATTTCAACATACGTTTATCATGTCTCATTGCTTAGAGTAGTATCATTCTGGCAGGAATAGCTTATGCCATGGGCATAAACTCTTCTGAAGACATGGGTCAGCTCTTCTGAAATGGACATTTTTCAGGTTTGAGATGCATGTAATGTGTAAGATTGTAGAGGACTAGTTGTGCTTTGTGTGTTCCCCACCTGAAATATTCCAAGCTATTCCAATTTTTTAATCTTTTGTGTATGTTTTAAGCAGATTCTCAATGCAATAACTTGCAGTGTCTCATGGTCCTTTCAGGCTATAGATCTAAACAAGAAAGGGAAGGACAACAAACACCCAATGTATCGGAGGCTGGTGCACTCAGCTGTTGATGTTCCTACTATACAGGAGGTAGAGTGATTTGCTTTCTAACTTTCGCATTGTTTATGGTGTCTTTTATCAGTGAAGATAACCTTAAGGTCTAAAACAAACACTAATCTTGTTTAATTCTCCTCATGATGAGTATTTCAGTATTGTAGCCAGCATTGAATATGGGATCTTAAAATATCATGCTTCTCCTTATGAATAGGTAACCAAGTGAAAACATCTTGACTGGTGCCTAGTTTTCAGACACAGAATGTCCTCAATCCATTTTGTAGTAAGGTTTTACTAGGAGCTGCAGGTAGCTGAAATCTTTTTTTTTTAAATATGCTTTATCTAAGTCACTGAGTATGGACTTGAGTGCCTGTGTTTGCATATCTGGCCCAATGTTTTTGACCATATTCCAATTTTAGTCCCTGAGACATTGTATAGATGTCAACTGTATAAACATATGAATGATTCATAAAGAACCAATCATTTTGTTGATCACAAAAAAAAATCTTTTTTTTTCATGTTTTGCATTAATGGTTCCAAAAATAAAGTTCTAGTAGATATTTTTTCCTTTTTTTCTGAACTGAAGGTCTGATGGTGACTCATGGAAATGAACTATACATGACCAAAATGGATAGCATATTCATCTTGTTCATTGCTGCAACTCGATTGCTATGGCATGCTAGTATATATTGTCCTTTACAACTACAGGTGTAAAAAGCCTTTGCTTTATTATTGTTATTGAAACATACGGATAAACAATAGCTACACTGACAGTTTTGGAGACAACCACTACTGGCTTGCTTGAAGTACTGGCAATACTGGTTGAACCTGAAAATTGGTCAGGCTTCCCTTTCACTGTGTCACCTTCACCCACTTCCACAGAAGGTCTTTTTGGCCTTGATAACATCCCAGAAACCGAAGATATTTTGTTTAATTATTGGAATTCTCATATATATTCTTCACAGAGCATAACTGAAAAGACTGCAATCCTTACTAGACCACACTAAGAAAATGAACTGCATGGCTCCCTGTAGGTTTTTGTTATGAGTTTGGAAGACTAAAGCAATCAGCCTTCATCAGAAAGCACTCACTGTCAAAGGAAGATCTTGGAACTATAAAAGCAGTCAACATTGATTTGAAACTAGCATGTAGTTTAAGGTATAAAATCTTTACTTCAGGAAATATACCTTCATATGAATAAGTGTCCTAGGTCTTATGATGAACCTGCTCAGACTTACCCCCATTATAGCTGAGAGGATGTAGTGTTTTTGTTTTTTTTTAACTTAATCAAACATGAAAGCACCTGTTTTACTGCTAGGCGTTGCATAAAGGAACCTCTGCAGCCCGTGTTCAGGTACTACCAAACCATGTCAAAGAGATACGAGTGTTACTTTTGTATGCAGGAAGGGCAGCGTCTGATCTGTATTGCATAATGCAGATTTCCATGAAGGCTTCTTTGCATAAAACAAGTACAACACTTTGACAGTGTTTTCACAGTCTTGTGTTTTCTTTTGTATAGAAAGTAAATGAAGGAAAGTACAGGAGCTATGAGGAGTTCAAAGCAGATGCTCAGCTGCTTCTACACAACACAGTGATTTTCTATGGAGGTAAAGTGCTACATTTACTACTTGCATTATTTGATTTATCTTATTATAATATAATCTTAAGTGTAGATAAAGTCATCTGAGAGCCCTTACAAACCAAAGTAAGTTGCAAGGGAACTTGACTTACTGCAGGGTTTGCTCTTGCCCACCTGCTACACTCCTATTTTCGTCCTTTCTGGCTAAGCCTATCAGTGGGAATGTACAACTTTGACATCCTGTTTCTTCTGCTAAGTCAGTCTACACTACAGATTTCTTCCAGTGTACATACATTGTTCTAGAGTGGAAAGAGGTACAATCTCTGATGTGCTGCATCAGCAGAAATGTGCACTACAGGTGTGTGTTTTTTTCACTTGTGTGCAATATCTGCCTTAATGCAGTAGCAGATACAGCTACATCCACACTAGAAGTGCCCTGCTGGTGCCATCAGGAAAGGGGTCATCAGAAAAGCTGCCAGCCGCTGGGAAGGTTTTAAGTGATTATTTGATAGGGTGGGACAGTCTGGCTGGAAGGGAAAAACACCACCACTACTTCCAGAAGCTATATCCAGGTCCAGTAACAAGGTTCTCCAGAGCCATCATTTCAGTAAGGATGTGGTTCTCCCCCACAGACGTCTCAAGGAAACTGGGAGGAGACTGAGATCAGGCTATTCCTAGTGTCAGACAACCCACACTGTTGTTGGCAGGGAGAGATGTGAATGTGCTAATAGAGAAATACGCAGGTGTAAAAGGAAACCCATAGTGATAAATACTTTCTGAAGCATTACTTTGAGCAGAAATTGACTGTACAGTGATTTGAGCAGAAATTGATTGTACCTGTGTTCCTTCAAGTGGTGGTAGCAGAGAACCATGTTTTAGGGCAATTGTTAAGACATTAGCAGAGAAAGAAACTGGATCCTTATTAAAAGCAACCCTGTATCCCTGCTGCTGCTCCTCAGATTTATATTTGTATTGTTCAGTTTAAAAGCTCCCAACAGTATTTTTGCATATAAACATAAAAGAGCAAGCAAATATAGAACTGATCATTAGAAAATTTGAAATGGAAGGGTTATCCAAGTGGCTGAATTATGTTTTGTATTCTAAAGCAAGACAATTGCAGCATGAAAGTCATAGCAGCTGCAAGTCTTTTTAAGCATTGTGATCGTACTGTGATTGTTTATAGTCTTTATTTTTAATTTATAGCGGACAGTGAACAAGCTGATATAGCGAGGATGCTTTACAAAGACACATGTCATGAAGTAAGTAGTACCAAATAACCACAATATAGACAAGCTATTTGTTTCTTTTGTTTCAGAATCTAGGAGGATGATTCCTTCCCATTACAAATACAAGAAGGATGTGAAATTCGTGAAATTCTAACTGCTGATTCAGAATAGCTTTTCCTTTTTTTTTTTTTTTTTTTTTTAGTTTTGAAATAGTCTAGTAATACACAATTGGACTAGAAATAATTGTACTTGCTAGTATAATTTCAACTTGAAGTGGGATTCCTACCAAATTCTGTAACTGGCGTTGAAACATTTATCAATGTTCAGAGGAGACCAAAAATATAGCTAGGGGCAGCTGTCACCCTTACTCTGTTTGTACAGTTGAATTATTTCTTTCAGAATCTGCTTTAAATATTGATGAATTTAAAGAACTATGCTTTGCATTTTAGCTTTAATAAATCATTAGGAATTCAATTAGTCCCTCCCCCTCCCTTGTTTTTCAAAAGCATGAATAATGTTTGTGCAGCTTGTCTTTCATCTGCTCTCAAGTCACTGTTTCACACCTCATTTACGCAGACAGAAGTAACTCCACCCAATTAGCAAGCAGGACTGAAGAATTCTACCACTTAAGAAAGAGTTATACTAGTGAGGTCGTAGAAATAGGATTTTTGGAGCTTATTTATGTGTTCTTGTTTTTCAGCTGGATGAACTGCAGCTTTGCAAGAACTGTTTCTATTTGTCAAATGCGCGACCTGACAATTGGTTCTGCTATCCTTGCGTATGTTGCTGACACAGATTTTTATTTGTTTGCTCTTCTCTGTAAATACCTGCAGTTTTGGTGTCATTAATGCATTGAATATTCAATTTCTCTAAGCATGTTTCAAATATATAGTTAAGACTCTAAGTCTAGATATTTTACACAAACAAAATGTTGATTGAAGTTCAAAGCTGTAACAATGCAGATAATAAAATTTAGTTATCAGGCAGTTAAAATGCTTTTACAAGAAAATAAGGAGCTTACAGAAATAAAACTTTACTCCTGCAGAAAGCTATGAAGAAAGACAAGTTTAATTTTGGGGCGTTTAAGATCTCTGCTTTCAATAGACAGTTACACCCTTTTCAGACTTTGTGTTTTTTTGACTTTGATCCAACCAATATATCTAACAGGCAAACATGTATTGTAAGAAAATAAAAATGAAAATAAGCATTAGACATAAACGGCAACCATGTTCTTAAGATGCTAGTATACTATTACAGTAAAATATTTGTGGGAGGAATTGGTGTAATACTTCATATCCAATAATAAAAACAACATTTTTTGCAGATACCTAATCATGAGTTGGTTTGGGCCAAAATGAAAGGCTTCGGGTTTTGGCCAGCCAAAGTCATGCAGAAAGAGGACAATCAAGTCGATGTTCGCTTTTTTGGCCATCACCACCAAAGGTAATTTATTAATTCCATGTGCTGCTTTTTACAAACAATACTTAAAAGAGTTTATCTCATCTATCACGTTGTAAATCCTGGCTTAGCTGGTTGCCAACACTAGAAAGACTGTGTATGATGCCATAATTGTTTCAGAAAGTTTAAAGCTCAGTCTAACACATTCGAAGTTGCCAAATGGCTCAGAGATTCCCTTTCCACAGTTGCCATAGGGATGTTACTTAATGCCATTTTAATTAAAGAAAGCTAATGAACTTCTGTCCACAGAACTGTTTTGTCAAATCAGTAGCGGTCTGCTAATCCATGCCAAGGTAAAAATTGGACAGAAATGTACTCCTACTACCAGCACTATTGACTTTGTGCAATGTTCTCTTCTGAGCAGGCACACTACAATTTTATGTTTTAGTAACATAATACCTCACTAATGTTTCAATCTCAGTGCTAGAACATTGATGGAGTTCCTGCTGGGAGATGGTGTGCAGTTTCAGAGAAAAAATCTTTGGATTGGAAACTTCACAGCTTTTATTTCCAAATTCAGTTGTCATTTGTTCAGTGTTTGGGGAGGGTTATGGTAGTGTTACTACAGTGGATGTACTGATGGTTTGGTTTGGTTTGGTTTGGTTTTTCCTGTTTGATTTATATGCTTATAAAGCAGAGGAGATATTTGCGAACTAACTCATGGTTGTTGGGAAAATGGTGTATTTTGGGGCATCCCAAAAGAGCCTAGAGAATTCAGTAATGGTATTATATGAGGCTGTTTATTTAAATTGCCTTTAGCATAACTTGCACGCTATATAACACGTTTTCATTTGCTATGAACTACCAAGATTTTCTGATAGGCATAAAGTGGGTAAAGGATCTTTATTTGCGTCACAATCACAGAATGTTTTACTTTGAATCTGTTTGCAGATGCAGTTTCCCTTATTAGTAGTTCTGACATTAAGTTCACACAGCTTCGAACTATTAAGTAACATGACCATTGTGGGATGAGGTGCTTGCAACTTTTCTTAAATGTGTGCTGGTAGAAAAGGCAAAATACCTCTTACTAGAGAGTCATTGCTTATCTAATGCACTGAAAAATGAAAGGCTGAATTCCCAGTTGGTATACATTAGATCTGTTTCTGTAACTTCTCTGAAGTGATATTTATGTTACAAGGACTGAGAATCTGACCACAGACATTTAATTTGTTACTGTATTTACTCTGTTATGTAGATGTGCATGGCAGTAACTCTTTTTCTTTAATATCCAGTGCTGCTTAGTATAACCTTTCAAAATGTCAAGAGCTGCCCATCTAACTCTGTGAGGACTCTCTGAAAATATTTAAGAGGACAAAGTACCTTTGGAACCAAGTCACTGGCATGAATTCAATTCAAAAGAGCATGACGATCCGTGTATGAGCTCTGTCCTGATGGACAGGATCAGGCCACAAAGTATCTATATTCAAAGTGATAATTTGGTACATACCTTGACACTTCTAGGAGAGAGGTCAAGGGCTAAATCAGATTAGCAAATGAACCTTCAGTAAAGATGCTTCTGTGTCTGCCTCAGGGCATTTAGCAGGAGAGCAGGGAGATGGGAGTGCTATTGGTGCTGGGAGAGGTTTGTGGCTCATCAAAAATGAGAGAGAATTTCAGCCATAGCACCCACAGCTAGTAAGTGCTTATAATAACACAAATGTCTCACAGTATGCAGCACATTTTTTCAAACATGCAAGACTCCGCAAATAGGAATTGTCAGCTATTTTGAAGTCAGTTTTTAAAGTCAAGATCCCTCATCTGTATTTAATGTTTCTGAACCTGACTGTACTGTATTTAAAAGGGCCTGGATCCCCTCTGAAAACATTCAAGATATCACAGTTAACATCCATCGGCTGCATGTGAAACGCAGTATGGGGTGGAAGAAGGCCTGTGATGAGCTGGAACTGCACCAGCGTTTTCTTCGTGAGGGAAGATTCTGGAAATCAAAGAACGAGGATAAAGGGGAAGAGGAGGCAGAGTCAAGTATCTCCTCCACCAGCAACGAGCAAGTGAGTGCCACTGCAATGTTAGCAACCGGGGAAAATCTATTACAGGGTACAAAAATGACATATATTTGATTAATCTACTTTTATATTAGCCTTGTGCTCTGTGCGGTTTTATGGTAACTGTAAGAAGGTTCAAAGGCTTATTTTCCCCATGTTTTGTAGCTTAGTAATAGCAAGAATATAAAGTTTTTCTCTTTCCTCATTTTCTCAGACGACCTCTGTAAGGTTTCAAAATCTTTGTCACCTACAGCACCTTGATGAGACAGACCGAGATTTCTAAACTTAAACAGGCATGTTCAAGTTAAATGTCACGGATATCAGATGGACTGCAACACTGCCTTCTTGGACTCTCATCAAGGGACAGCCCCGTAGCTGTTCAGCCTTTTCACAGCTGGAGTGTGTTCCCTTTGGACTGTATTCTGTGTTACAGATCCTTGAGTAACACCAACCATGACATTTTCAGCCAGTCCAACTAAAGTTAGGTGCAACCATGGCACTTCAGGAGCATGTGACCAGCAACTGATTAAAGTAATTCAAAAATAATTCTGCAAAGCAATAAAAAATTATGATGCTTTAACAAAGGTGAAGAGCACAGAGGCCCAAGATAGAAAACTTTGCATTGCCACATGGAAATTCCCGTATCAAAGCTGGTCCTTGCTAGTCATTCATTGTCCAAGAGCGTGTTACGTATTCACTATCGCTGGCTTGGCAGGAAGATTTTCGTAACTTGCAGGATGCTTCTCAGTATTTCTGGCGACCTCTTCCCTGGCAACATCTTTCTTCATTTAAAAACACCAGCCTCTCTCTAAGTCTGTATTTTAAAAGATCAGTGTGTTTTGACCCACTGCCTCTGCCCTTTGGTCCAACAGGTCTATCATCTAATTTGTGGCTAAAATCTTAGAGTTTATTAAACTGGATGTTGCTTTAAGGGGATGCTTCTTACCAAATCTATTTTCTCTTTTTAGCTTTGTTTGCTTAGCTAGCCTTTTGTAGCCCCTCTTATTTAATGTTGTGCATGTAGTTGTGCAATACTGTAGAATGAAACGGGAAAACAGTCACAAATAGCATTTATGAAAGGTAACAGTTTTGCCAGTTTTTCGAGTGTCCATTTGCATATTTTCTATCCTGTCGCACCTGTTCATCCTTCACTTGGTTAATGCTTATACCTTTTCCACTGGTTTCCCAGATGGAGGAACATAGGAGTAACCATCAAACTCAGAGCTCTAAAATAATCTGCAGTGTTCTGTCACTAACACTAGCTAGTACTGGATGCTTCAAAGTCAGGAGTAAGAACTGTACTGTAAGCAACTGTAGGATAATATACCATTCACTTAGATCTTATCCTTGTTTCTACTTGCTAGAGATTGGCTTTTTTCTAAGCCATGACATTTAATGACCCTCCGTGTATACAATTACAATAAATTATAGCAAGTCTAGATAATCTTACTGTCTTTCCTTATATACATTTTCTTTTTGATCATTGCTACTTTCTGGCTTCAACAAGATCTGCTACCTAATTATGAGTTGCTGATATCAGAATATTCCAAAAATCAATTGAATTTGCGTGTGAAATGAACACAAAGAACAGTTAAGGATATTTTAGCAAATAGATATTGAATATTAGAACTTGTGAATTGTATTCTTTTATCAGATTATAGTCATCACTGATAATGTAGAAGGTTTACATGCTTCTCATTTAATAACTGTATTCAACTTTGTATTTGCTAAATTAAACAATTGCAAAACTCACAAAGAAAATGTATATCAGTCATGTTACAGTGAATGCTACTCATATGAAGTGTTGTTTGGAATGATTCAGTATTCTTTTCTTAATGTTCACAGCTGAAGGTTACTCAGGAACCAAGAGCAAAGAAAGGACGACGTAACCAGAGTATGGAACTCAAAAAAGAAGTAAGTAACCTCAATTGCATGTTTGCAGAGATAGCAAAATACTAAAAGTCTGAAATGGTAATAGACGCTCCTTTGGCTTCTGTCACTTTTTACTGGTTTTATAGTATTAGTCTTAGAAATTCCAGACCCCAGAGCTTGGTCCTCCTTGCCAACAAACATAATCATACCTGCTACACGCAAGCCTCTGGTGTCACTGTGGTAATATTCTGTATCATAAATAAATCAACAGTCAGCTTACAACTTTTTCTTTAGAGCAAATTCAGCTAGTTTAGTAACTAAAACAAAAACAGCAATTTAAAAGTGTCTTGTGAGATCAAGAATATTAAGTTCATAACATGTCATATCCAAACTTGCCCACAGAAATTCTTTCCTCATCTGTCCAACTCACAGACTGAGTGAATTGGGGGAAACAGTAACCTATGATCATGTAACTATGGAACTGTGTTATTATGCTTGTACACAAGAGGGCAGTTGCTGAGACAGCCATAAATCTAGCATTTCCTAACTTTTGAGTACATTTTCCTGGCCTTGTTTCAGCTGCATTATGAACACTAAGAAAAAGTTGCACATATGCACAGGACTCGGGGCCCCACTACAGAGTACAGGGCAGGCTTCGGCTATTTCAGCACCAGAGCTATGTGGGATTGCCCTTGTGCCTGAAGTACAATTACTGCCACTCCTAGCACTTGCTTCCCTGTCATATCTGATGCTGCGGGGCTAGCTCTGCAAGGCACCTTCATCAGTGTGGTGGTAGTGGCACACCTCCCTTGTCCGTAGCTCCCCAGGGCACAAACTATATTTGAGTGCCAGAACAACTTTCTTGGACTACACTTTAGGATGTCTCATCATTTTAATTGCATTTTCTATCAAGCAAATTCTGTAATTTGCTTCATATATTTTTGCCTTAACGTTTGCTTTCTTAGCCCTGTTTATGTTTGATCAGTGATCCAGAAGTCATTCAGAGTGACCTATTAAAGAGAAAATAGTTGTTGCAAAAGGGAATACACGGACTCTCGGTTGAGGTAACAAATGCCCCATCACACAGACTGCAAGTTAAAGGAAACAAACAATGTATACCAGTGTCTTCAGACACATCAGATATCACCAAGAGTTTGCAGGGATATTACTTCTATCTGTTCTGAACAGCAGAAACAATTGATGTTACACTGTAATAACATGAGAAGCTAAACTGGGTACAGTACACTACGGTAACTATGATTTCTTTCTTGATAATTGTGTAATTACAGAAAGCTTCTGTGGTCATCCAAGTCTAGTTCTATATTATTGGAAGCAAGACCTAGACGCTCATTAGTCTTTCATCTTCAAAGCACCTTTGAAGTACTAATCAATCTTTGCAGCAGTTCTATGAAATAAATGGAATATTACAGACTCCAGCAGAGCCTGTTGGGCCAGAGTAAGCCCAGAATTTGCCAAAAATGTTCAGGCACCTTGGCCACACAGTTACAGTTTCTTCAGAAGTAATGGTAGGGGGGAAAAAACTGTGGAAACCCTTTACTGGTGCCACTGGGTCTGCAGCGATTCAGCATAGCCTCTGGTATTCTAGGGAAGGTGGTACTTTTTGTTGAGGTTGGAGAAGTGAGGGTGGTGAGTGTGGCATACTGATGCCATGTGTATGCTTTGTTCAGGAGAGCTCCTAGCCGAGGTCAGAAAAGCCTGACCAGAGCCTCCCCAGTATCAACAAACACCTTTCACATTAGTTGCTCTGTTGTTAGTCAGATAACATTTTTTCTCCGGGGCAGCTGAGAGTTAACTTGTTCAGTTGTGATTTGCAAGTTTGTTCTTTCTCTGTAGGAGCCAGAACCTGAAACTGAAGCAGTAAGTTCAAGCCAGGAAATTCCCACAATGCCTCAGCCCATTGAAAAAGTTTCAGTCTCAACTCAGACCAAGAAGTTAAGTGCCTCTTCTCCAAAAATGCTGCATCGGAGCACCCAGACCAGTAATGATGGAGTGTGTCAGAACATGTGCCATGACAAATACACCAAAATCTTTAATGATTTCAAGGACAGAATGAAAGCTGATCACAAAAGAGAAACTGAGAGAGTTGTGCGAGAGGCAGTGGAAAAGGTAATACTTGTCGAACGCTCTGGTTTGAGGAGAGGAGGAGTGTTTTTTGTTTTTTATTTCACATTCCTTTTTGCTTTTGTAACATCCACCCTTCAGAAAGTGGGTAAAAACCCTTTTTCAAAGAGACCATATAAAAATAGTCATCGATATTGCTTTTCAGGCCATTTCTGTACCAACAGGCCTTAGTTTAAACAGAAAGCTTTTGCTTTTTTTTTTTTTTTTTTTTTATTCTAGTCCAGTGGAATTAGTTTGTGATCCAGAAGTGAAACTGATTGTTCATTCATGATTACCCTTTTCCAAAGCCTTCCTTTGTCTCCAATGTCAAGTGTGGTTGTAAACAATGATATTGTTTAAATCCTATTTGTAAATAATTTTTCTGTCAATCTTCTGACCTAAACGTTAAACAGATTGGCTGAAATTTGCTTGAATTTTCTCATCTAATGATAAACTGTCTAAAAATTTGGTACCTAAGTCTGAACTGGTCACCTTTGGCTGGAGAAAACAAGACAACTCAGAGGATGATTTATCTGACCTCCCTTAGATGCCTGTCTCAAGATGAGAATTTCCTCGTGGAGGAAGGACTATGAAATGAATGTAGGGGGTTAGATGTTAATCCTGTAGGACTAAGATACCAAACTTTTACATACGTAAGCAGGGGCAAAGGAATCCCACTGACAATGAATATTAAAAAGGTACCTCTGAACTGAGGCATGTTCCATTTTGTATTTTCTCTTGTGCCCTTGCTGTAAATTCATATGCACTTGTAGATTTAGAAAAGACAAAGTATTTGAGATAAATAAATGCATAATTTTTTAAGCTGATCTTTAAGAAAATATACATGGAACCTGTGTAGCTGTTTTTGTAGTTGCCTTGCAGAATAGAACTATAATGGCATTTTTATTGTAGACGTCTCTTACGGGATGGAAGTTTTGTTATAGCTCTAAAGGAGATAACTTTTTGCTTTCTAAATAGAAGAAATCTCTAATTATGTTACCTCCACCCACATCAGAAACAGAGGTTTAAAGATGATAGGTTTATTCCAATAGCTATGCACTGACTTGCTTTGCTGAATTACTTTCTTACGGCAGCTGCGTACAGAGATGGAAGAAGAGAAGAGGCAGGCTGTAAATAAAGCTGTGGCCAATGCACAAGGTGAGATGGACAGAAAATGTAAGCAGGTAAAGGAGAAGTGCAAAGAAGAATTTTTAGAAGAAATTAAGAAGCTAGCAGGCCAGCACAAGCAGCTGATTTCCCAGACCAAGAAGAAGCAGTGGGTAAGTCTCAAAAATTTATTACCAGACAGTAACTGGAAATGTATAATGCAGACTGCAGGCCAATTCAAGGTGTTTTCTTCCTTACTTTTAATGGTGTTGCCTTTTCACTTGTTTCTCAGCTATAAGTTTGGTTTTTTTTCCTCTGTAGTTCAGCTTTCGAGTTTTCTTCACCTCCAAATTTGAACTCCAGGTTCTGTTAACTTTCATCTTACTTAGGTAGTGTTGATAGGACCATCTTCTTGAGTCTAACCAGTTGTTTGTATCAAAATATTTTTTCTAAGTGTTGCTAAGCACATGTAATTGTACTCCATGTCAGATAAACTCTACATTATGTTCACACTACTTCGATCTCACGGCCTGGAGAGTACCTAGAAAGTACAAACTGATTCCCCTGCTAAGAATGCTGATATTGATATAATTTTGGCTTTTTCCTCACCTAGCTTTCTCTGCAGCTCTTCTATGTTCTTACATATTTAAAACATGACTTTCTAAAATAAATTTCCTTTCCTTTCTCAGACTTAAAACCGTATCTGTGGCATTGCCTGCTAAAAGCATGTTTTCATGTCCTTTAGAAAAGTGAAACCAGGCATCCAACTTACCATTCTGCAGTGCTACATGCCGCAAACTTTTCCCTGTTTTTTGTTTGTTTTGTGATTTCTTTTCAACCCCAAAGTGCGTTCTCCCAGATGGCTGTGCAGCATCTGGGCAAACACTGCAAGTACTAGAGCACTGTCCTGCTCGTCTCTAGTAGAGTATGAATGGGAACTCTTTTTCCGAGGATCACTGAGCCTGGCACATGTACAACATTGTCTATTTCTTTGATAATTTTCAGAGAAGAAGGAAATTAAAGCTAACGTTCACACTGCATTGTAATAGCTTTTGAGCTTTCGTTTTGCGAAGTGTGGCTGAGAAATGTGCCGGTGCCTTGCCACAAGATGGCACGCTCAGCTGAGCACCGTCCCAGCTGCTGCTGCTGCCTGGGGACAGCCTGCCCTGGCTCAGGTCTGCAGCACAGTTTTTCTTCCCCTGTACAGGGCTGTTTGTGTTCAGCCTCGTTACTCCTTGTTCTTACAGAAGAAATGATGCCCCCTGCAGAGAAAACTGTGTTCTGTAGAGGAGTGAGAGAAGTACTGAAGTGAGACAATAGCTTGCTGCCTATCACAGTTACTAATTTATTTTTTTTAATAAAGAGAAAAGAAATTACTTCAAATACCTTTTGAGCTCCTGTAGAGTTTTCATTTCTGTTCCTAGGAGAGTTTTACTGGGTGTGTTACGATACGGCAGTGCTTGGGTCTCTCAGTTAGCAAATTCCTCCCTACGTACCTGTCTCTGCAGACCCCAGAAGTTATTTAGGTCTCAAACTTGATCAAGTTACTGCGTTTAATTAGTCACCAGCCCCTGGTGTCTGTGTACGTGTTTTTGCTTGTGATACATGAGAGGGAAACTGAATTGGCTTTGACCACTATAAAACGATGTTAAATCTGCTCCATTCTGTGTGCACACGGGAACTGTTGCCCCGTTCAGCTGATAAGCAGTAATTCAATCACAACAACTTGATTGTGAGTCCGGGCTCTTTGCTATAGCTGGCTTTTGGTTTTGGTTTTGTCTTTCGAAGGCAGAATTTAGGAAGGACACTCCTGAGGCTTCCATTTGTCTTCTCCAATGTGTCTTTACCTTGTCCTTTAGAGTGCCGCGGTACCACATCACCGCGTCTTATGATCATGTGCGTGATGCCTTTTTCCAAGCAAGACAATTAAAGATACAAGGAGCGTTTGACGCTCTCACCTTTTCCTGTGGGCCCAGAGCTGTCAGTTACCACCTTAAATGATCGCCTTGTACAGGCAGCTGGTTTTCATGTGGTGGGAGAGGGAGGGAAGGATAAACACCTTTGCATTCAAGCTGATGGATCTGCCTGCCAACACACAGCCTCAGGCGGCTGGAGCTGGTCCAATTACACAACTCCCCAGCGATTTGTCCTTCGGTGGTACTAATGACAGTCCCTGGTGTGTCTGTGGTGACAGTACCACTGTTGTACGCTGCTATTATAATAATGATACCTCCTTACTAAAATCTCATGTAATTAACACGTACTAAATGAGTTTTGGTGGCTTTGCTTTTAATTAGAACCAGAGACCTCTGGTTTTGCGTAATGCAGATGTCTAGGCTTGGGAATACAGCTGCTATTATTCATACTCTATCTGTATACCTAAAAAAAATAAATCTGGTCAGAATAAAGGGATCATTTTGTTGGTGCTAGACAGGCACACGAGCAGACGCACTCCCAGCCCTCAGGAGCTAACGCACGGTTAAAGAACCACATATTCTGTTTCTCTAGCTGGTCCCAGTCCCCTTGGCTTAACCAAATTTCATTTTTATATCTTCAGAAAATTTGGACTTCATGCAGATGCCTCAAGTGAAAAGCAAATGAAAGGAAGAAACAAAAAGGCAGAGATAATGGTCATGAGGTTCTGCAGTGTGATGGTCTACAGAATGCAGGCTGGAGTGCTGCTCCTGTTCTGTTTCTTTTGTAGTTTCTCCTGGTTATTTTACTTGCATATAAGCACCGCTTAAAAGTGGTGCATAGCTCATTGTTAACCACTGTCTCTTCCAATAAGGCTTACATGTATATTTATTCTAACTTGCAACAGGTTGTTTTGAAGCGGATGAGTTTGTCCGTGAGGGGTGCTGTCTGAAACAAACCCCCAGGTGACTGATAACATTTAGAAAGAGGAAGATTCAAAGGGAAGGAGGCCTGAGGCCAGCTGGCATTTTGCCTTCTCTGCCACATGTGCTGGTACCAGCTTGGCTGACACTTTATTTTCCTTTTTAAGGGGAGATATACATCCCACACGTATGGCCAGCATGTGTAAAAGGAACTGCAGGATCTGCAGATCAGTTGTCCTCTCCTGCCTTAGCTATTTTTTGATCTCTCCAAGCAAGCAGATGTGAGCTGGTCTCGGGGCTGAGGCCCGTGCTGTGTGTAATGGAGAGGTGCAGCTGTTCCCTGCACCTTTCCAGCAGATGATCCTAATGGCTCCCACAGGCTCGTGGGCAGCCAGCAACGTGAAAAAACAGGAAAACAGGCCTCGAGAGGACACTTGTTTGCAGACATTTGTACATACAAACTTCCCTGGATCTCAAATATAAAAACAAAGCGGGGAGGTTCCCTTCTCCTGCAGCTCGGGCAGTCCCTTTATCGCTGATGTAAATAAAGTTACTGGTTTAGCCAATGTAAAAGGCAGCTTTCTTGTACCTTTTAGTAGTGTGTAGGTTTGCTAAGTTTTTGTTTTGTTTCAAGGCAATTGGGTTTGTTTTCTTTGTAGCACTCTGTTTTATTAATGCTGTAGCTAGACTGCAAAAAAAGAAAATTCTGTGTTACTCCGTGGTGTGCACACAGCCTGCACATTTCTCCACCCGTTTCCCAGCATACAGTGGGTGTTTCAGACTGGATTCTTAAAAATACTCTCTGATTCTGGGTGTGACAAATTCCAAAGGACAAATCTGAGATCATTAGATTCTGTTTTTCAAGGGTGCTGAGTTTAAGCAGCTCCCTTAGCAGTAACGCTACCCAGATTTATGGGTTTTTGTCAGAATGTTAGTTGATGCTTGTGCAGCACTCCTTTAAGTGGTATAAAAGCAGCTGGAGACAGAGCCCCTTGCCCGTCTGGGTGCCGTACTTCCTCGTGGACTCCCAGCAGCGTTGACCAGCACATTGATCCCCTTGTTTAGTTCCCCAGAGGCCACAGGGTTATTTTCAGCTACCAGGGAACTAGGGGCACTCTGCGTGTCCCAGGGTGGAAATTGTCTTTGCCATGGCACTACCCAGAGCCGGGTATTTCTGCAGAAATCAGGGGCTGCGCAGTGTGTCTTCTTCCAGAAATTTTGTACCGTGCAGGCAACCATGCCAAGGCGTAAGAGCCTGTGTTCCTCCTGTGTTCTCCAGGCCTTCCCTGGCTTCTGAAAGACGTGAAGGTCAGGGCACTTCCTTGCTATTCCCAGTAGCACTGGTGTAGCAGGAGGTCTTGTTTTCACCAGACTGCAGCGCCATCATCAACCTCTGGACAAATCAGGCTTGTAACAAAACCTCAGGAAAGCAGATCTTGAAGTCTGTGCAGAAATTGCTTGCTCCGGGAGTGCCTGTTGATTTATCATAGCTTTTAAGACCTAGATCAGGATGCCACTATACAAATGTAGAGTGAAAGATGGTTCTTGTATTGTGCAGCTGAAAAATCTCAGTCCGCTGCCCTGAGAGGTAAGTTTTCTGAAACGAGAGATGGGTTTTTCAAAAGCAATAATCCAAAGTATGGAAAATATGAAAACATTGTGACTGTTTGCTACAGATTGCTGCTTTTCTCAGCATGTGTGAAAAGTGCCCTGCTGTGTTTGGGTGCCCCAGGCATAAGTACAAGAGAAGTATTGCTCCGTGGGCACTGGTGAATCCACGAGCAGGTGAAAACACGCGTGTGTTTTAAGAAGGGGTCCTGCGAGGGCAGTAATCTCGTCTCGTTTGTTCTCTCCAGTGCTACAACTGTGAAGAGGAGGCCATGTACCACTGCTGCTGGAACACTTCCTACTGCTCCATCAAGTGTCAGCAGGAGCACTGGCATGCTGAACACAAACGTACCTGCCGCAGAAAAAGATGAAAGAGCTGTTCCTCCCCTAGTAAACCACCCCGATGATTGCTATTCTCAGACACAGCGGTTTTTGTTTCCAAGAAGCCAAAATTGTTTAGAATTTGCTTCCCATTTTGCACCAGCCTTTAAACACTTTTCGTAAAAGAAATTTTGCACAGTAATTTCAATCTTCTGTTTAATGCTCCTCCAAAATTTTGTCAGCGAAATGAATTTAACATCTCTGGGAGCAGGTTACTTTAAATAATTTTAAACTAGAGAATTTGTTGCATTTTCAGCAAATTTTAAAACATTTTTAGGTTTTACAGAGATTTTAATCTTTAAAAGCAGCAGATCTAAAAAATAAAAAACCATGCAAGTTTAACAAAAGGAACATTTAAAAACTAGATCTGAATGTAAGAACTACAGAACTGTTTCAGAAAAACGAAGCATACTACCTTGTAACATTTATTTCTTAACCTTGTTGAGCTGGTTTTGTTCAGCTTAATTTTACTGTTTAAAGGCATTATCTATTGGTTATACCAGTGGGTACATGATTGAATTTAGGGAACAGGGTTGACACAGCAGGTGCTAGTCCTGCGTATTTTTTCTTAAATATTTCCCAACTGTGTTTTATTTTCATTATTTCTTTTCAATATATAACTTTTATAACAAAATATTAGCTTTGATCTTGTAGTTTAAAATCACAGGGAACTGGGGTAATCTTTTACTGAGCTGGATCTTAGAGAAAAATGAATATTTAAATTTTGAAGTTTGCACATTTCATCTTTGTCCTAACATGAGTGCTTGTAACAAGAATAAGAAAAGCCAAAAAAAAAAAAGAAAAAAAAAAACTACCTTTATTCATATGTGGAATTATGAGGCATACAAATTTCTTTATTGCGCCCCCTTCAGCCTCCCCAATCCAATGTCATTTGACTGCCTATGATCTGGTGTCACCTGGTCCGTTGTAACTTGATAATAAAAGGAGAAAAAGCACTTAAGTTTCACAGAAGCCGTTATGTTTGTAGTAATGGGTCATTGCCTAATAATGAGCTCCATCACTGTACTCAGAATGAAGAATAATGCATGTTAATTTTCTTGTATTAAAGATGCCGTGATTTGTAAAAAGTCTGTATTTTGCGGAATGTCTGGATTAAGAAGCATTACCAATAGGAATGGATCGATAGTTGAAAAATGATTTTTTTTTTCGTTTGTTTTATATATAGATATATGAATTGCATCCATGTTCAGAGACAATTTTTTAAATAGATGTAAAGCTTACTTAAATAGCTTTTCTTTTAAAGTGTCTCCGCATTTTAGTTTCTTTCAAAGATTGGTCTTAGACTGAGTCATATGCCCATTAATCATCCAGCTATTTTTTGAGAAGTTAGAGGAATAATTTGTAAATATTTATTTAGATCTTTGATATTTATTGAAAGCAATTACATGATGGAACGATGGAAGCTGAAGAATCAGGAGGAAAGCCTTTAAAAAAGTTTTCTCTAGGATTTGTCAGGGTCATTGTAAAGATGAAAATATAACTAAGACTTCTGTGAACTGCCATTGAAATCCTGATCTTTTTTACTTACAGTGGTGATATAAGTTAATTGACTAGATACTGCCAAATAACGCCCAATATGTTGCAGAAATTAAGTGGTGAGCTGATTGGAAAAGAAAAATAGTAAGTAGATGGTAACTTGTATTACCACAGCTACATTATTGCCTGATAAATGTGTAATTAACTTTTGTCGCCTCTGTGTTGTGACTGTAAAACACTTCACAACTAAAAATCAATCTTGTTCGATTACTTTACGAGTTCCAAAACTTCGATCCACCCCTATGAAAGCAAGTTATTGTGGAAATATTTTTGGTGTAAAATCATTCCAGAATATGTAATATTTAACTGATAGCTGCATGAAAGTAAGATTCGTGTTACTTTGGCTTTTTTGTCTCTGTTGACACGGTTGCACATTTCCAAGTTACTACAGTGTGAAAACTGTGTGTTTTAAAGAAAAAAAACAAAACAAAAAAAAAAAGATTGTGGCCTGGTTTTGTATAAGTTTTAGGTAAAATTACAATTGATTGTTTTAGGAATCATGATTTAAAATTAATTTTTCTGCAAATCATAAAGCTATATTAAAGTGTTGAGCTTAGCCACTATGCACATTGTAATTATTCATTGTGGCTGTCCAGTTTATGATGCATTCTGGCATTTTGTAAGCTGCTCTGACTAGCAATATATAGAGTCATTTAATGTGTTAACATTGGGTAATAAATGTATTTAAAAAAAAAAAAAAGAGTTGCTGAAAGAGTCTGTTAATTCTGGCCAGTTGTCCCAGGGTCCTTTGGCTGCCGTACGCTGGGCCGATTTTTTTCTTTTCCTCTCCTAGAAAGCTGTGGCTTTTCCTCTCCTAGAAAGGGTGGCCGTGCCTGGGGTGGCTGTGCCTGGGCTCACGGAGACCTTGCTGCTGCCTGATTCAAGGACCACCGGCAGGTCCATGCAAGGGCTTGGACATTTAACCACAGCACTTGGCACCAAAAAAAGAGGTTTTTTAGCCCATTCAGGGTCAGCAGCCTTCAAGGGCCGTGTCCATCAAGTGCTGGTTTTAACACCATCTCCTTTGTGCCTGCAGCTCACCGACCCCCTGGCCCTGCTCTGCCTCTGGCCCCAGCCACGACTGCCGTGATCCCGCACCTGGGGCAAGAGCAATAGAGCAAGTTTACCTGGAGGGGCTGAGGGGACTTCCAAAGGTCCAGCCGTAACCTGCACGGCAGCAGCACTGCTTTCACAGGCGCAGCCCTGAGTGGGAACATCTCGTGCTTGCCTTCAGGACCAGGACTTGCTGCCCAGCAGCCGCACAAACTATGGCACAGCCCCACGGGTGCTGCTGCCTGCAGGGCATGGCCACGGCGCCCAGCAGAAGGGGCCATCCGGGGACAAGGCTCCAAGTTGCCCTAGAGTCCCCTTGGGGCTTCAGGGCTGCAGGAGCGGTGCTGAGAATTAGGTTCCCAGTGTTTCTCTGTGGGAATCAATACCTGGCAAGACCTGCTTCTTGCAGGAAAAACCAAACATACAGAAAAAAAATCCACACTATATTTTAAATACTTAAAGTTACCCCCAAAATCTCTTTTATTGTTTTGCTATCCAAACTTCTCTGTTCTTAAATGCGTCCTACCATTTTACCCAAGACTGCAAATTTCACTCATTCGAATTGCTAAAAGTTATTTTATTTAAAAAGTTACTAAGCACAAATAACCAACATAGCTCACGTATTGCAAATTAAGCATTTGTACCAAATCAAACCGACAAAGCGAGATCAGGAAAAGGCAGTAACCCTCCCCCAGCTGCCTTTTCCAGTCCTTTTCCCCTTCCAGTAGCTGGCTAGCTCGGCCTCCGAGCCCAGCACCAGCGTGCCACTGGCAGAAATCCCTGGTGGAAATGCCGCTGGAATGAGCAGGGTTGCTCCGAGCAGCCGCCTCCTCACAACAGCAGGCAGAGCTATGCACCCAGCGCTCCCGGAGCATCGCTCTTGAAGGCATTATTTCTCCTTTTATTGGCGTTTTCCTGTTATTTTATTAATTCTGGCTATTACTTTATTTTAAATCGGGAGTTTTCTGCCTCCTGCTTCCTTTAGGTGGAGCGAGCTGCCCGGCTCAGGGCTTGTTTGCTTTTCCAGCCCTTAAAGGACTATGTGAAATATGTTTGGGATTTGTTGCCGGTAGTTAGGGGCTACCCGGCCAATTTTAGCCTCACTGAGTGAGTGCACATACTCAAGCTATACATGTGCTTTCCAAATGTGTTCATAAATCAAATCAGGGGCGTAAGTATCAAAAGCAGAAAGGCCCTTCCTTCGTTGTTTAATGTTAGGGAAATTCAACCGCAAGTGGAAAGGACCATCCTTTTGTGAGAAAGGTAGAGTAGCGTTAGGTTTAAGTAGGGGATGTTCACATCTAATGTAAAAGGAAAAACAAAAAGACGAAGAAAAAAAAACTATCTTCCAAAAACTCTGAAAAAAATGCCATATTTTATCTTACTAAAACCTATTTCCAGAAGTCAAAAGGATTAAAACTACTTTATCCTCTGACTAATGCTCCTTCAAAAAGAACTGCTGGGCTGCTAAGCGTTACCAACTGGGCAGTCAGAGCGAGAGGGAGAACCCAGAGAAAACAAAGTTTTGCTTGGCTCTGCTGCTCCCCTGGGGCTGGTGGCTGAGTGCTGAAAGATTGCTTAAGGCAAATGGCGATGGACGGGCTGAAATGAAACACAGGGTTTACTTCGCAGGTAATTTTCACATAAAAAGAGACCAATAATTCATAATACAGAAGAAAGGCTGAGGAACTGGGGAGAAGGAGAGGGAGAGAGAGAGAGAGGCAGCACATGCCATGCCAAAAGGGCGAGATACGTGTGTGCTCACAAAGCCACCGGCCGGCTTCCGCTAACTGCCTGGAAGTGAAAAATAAGCTGGCGTGAAGCTTCAGTGGAAATAGGATTTGTCCCAGAAAGGCACCTAAAAATAGACCCAAATTCTGCATGAAGACACTGTGGAGCTGGTTGTGTGGAATGCTTTAGCAGTGCTTGGGCAGGCATCTCTGCAGCAGGAAACAATGCCTGTTAAAAAGCCAGAACACTATTTATGTTTTTAAAACTCCTTCGCTGACAGGAGAAGTGCCTTCAGCAGGCAGCTCGCTGCCCCGAGGAGGCCGCACGATGCCACACGCAGCCTTGGGCCCTGCCTCGCCTCATGAGCCACAGCACAGGGGGCACGCACTCATCCCTTGTGGCAGGGCCTGTGAGGTGACAAGTGGCTTCGTTACACACGTGGATGAAGTCAGTGCACTGCCTGTGGCAGCTCTGAGCCCCTGCCGGCAGGAGGGAAGGTGCCTCAGGCACCCTGGGGTGAGCCTGGAACAGGGCTGAGCTGCGGCCCTGCCCGCCACAGGCACCCAGACCCTAGGGGATCGCTGGGGATTTGAGCCTGAGGCGCCACATGGGCTCCTCCTTGAACAAAACACACAGCCCAAAACTCTGCCATGCATGGCTCATGCACTAGATCAACTTTTTTTTTTTTTTCCCTGCGCTGTCACTTGACCAAGGGACCGAGCCTTTCTCTAACTTCTCACGAGTCTGTAAAGACCACAAGTGCCACGAAGCCGTTTACTTTTCCCCTGAAGAAAGGGAGGATCAGCAGATCTTCCCTAATGCAACTGCTTGTGATTCTGTCCTGTGGCTGCCATACCAGCAGTGCTCCAGCTCTGGGCTGGTGCCACCAGCCACCATGGGGCTGCAAACGGAGCCCTTGGAGCCGGCACTGGGGTGCGGAGCTGCAGCCCCAAGCCGATCACTGCTGACACCAACAAGCACCCCATGGCTGCGGGAAGGAGCTGCTGGGAACTGGGAACAGCTCCACACCACCGAGCTGCTCCCCAGCCCAGCACGAAGCCCCCACGACCACCGTGCCCACACACACCTCCTGGTCCAGCCCCAGCCCGCACTGCCGAAGGGATTCGGTGTGCTGCCTGCAGCCCTGGGCTTGACGAGGAGCAGCAACCACCTGAAGCTGTGCCACCGTCCCTTCCCCTAAAACCCTGCTCTGCCTGGGGTGGGCGGCCTCTAGGGGGAAGACAGAGCCGCCTGCTGTGTAGCTAACAGCCTGTTGCAGCCCCTCCTGCGCTCGCTCCATCCCCCTGCCTGGGGTTTCGTGAGGCACAGAAGCCATGGCCCAAAGCAGAAGGTCCCTGGGGTCACTCCCTGTGCAGAATGCGCTGCAGAGATGTAACCAATTCTCTGTCTTTTCTGGTTACAGCTTCTTCCAAATATACTGCTGCTTCACCCAGTTTTCCCTTCTGGTCAGCACCTCCCCAGGCAGGGGTGTGCTCCCGTCCCTCCTGCCGGCTGCAGCCACTGCTTGGTGCAGCAAAGCAGCACCCAGAGGGGCCTGTCCTGCAGCAACCCTTGTTTAAAAATAAATGAATAGATAGATTAATATAAAGTCTGAATCATTTCTGGAGGTTAGGGCTCAGCTCCTCACAGCAGGAATTGTTGTGACATTTTTATGTTGGTTTGAAGTCTTCCAGCTTGCTGACTGATGAGCCCTGCGAGATCCTGAGGCCTGGAGGATCTCTGCCAAAAGGCAGCTGCTGGGGCTGAAACACAAAGCGCTGTGTCAGCACCTGGAGGAGGAGGAGGAGGGGAAGGAGGAGGAGGAGGAGGAGAAGGAGGAGGAGGAGGAAGGCCGTTTTGATTTGCTGCCCATCCAGAGGCTGCAGCAGGCAGATGGCAGTTCAGCACACTGGTGAAGTCTGCCCTTTTACAGGCCACTGCCTTCAAACTTTTAACAGACATTTTTTAAGACACCACAGCAGTGGCTGGGGGCTGCGCTTGAGCAGGACTTGCAGCTCAGCAGTGGGGCTGCTGATCCCCTTCAGGACACTCCTGAGCATCTTTCACACAGGTCTGCTCTGTAATCTATTAACGTGACTTCACTGGGGCTGACTGTACAGAGAGAGTGCAGAACTGGACCCAAAGCAGTACCAAGCTTTTTGTTTGGTTGGTTGGTTGGTTTCTGGGGGGAGGGTTATTTGCTCTGACATTCTTTTATCCTCTGTTTTTTTATCTTTTCTTAGCAACCTCTTAATCTACCGTTGTGTTGACTTGATCCTCTGTTCGGAGCAGGATTGCTCCTGTGCAGCGCCACTCACAAAGGTCAGGGGAAGTTTTCCAAAGACTTTTGTCAGAGCAATGCTGCCCTGAAGGGAATTTCAGCCAAATTTCTTGCTGTTTGCTGAGCTCAAGTTCATTGCATGGTCACGTCCCTCCAACCTCACAGGTCATGTATGACCCCAAGATCCTCGTGTGCCTCCTAATGGGAGCTGTGTGGGCACTGAGAGGTGGCCACACTACTCTTGCTGCTCTCTGAGGACCCTGATGAAAATGCTCTCCGTTTGGTATATGGCCAACCTACACTCAGGTCAAATATGGGCTCAGTTTTATTTATTTTTTTTTATTTTTTTATTTTTTTTAAGGGTAGGTCTTGAAATGTAAATTGTAGGGAGCAAGTGCCCTCAACAATTATTGTCCTTTCTGTGGCTCAGCATTTCCAAGTCAAAACTGGATAAATAGAATGCATTTATTATAATATTTACCTAAAATGAAGTTGAACTGCCTACGAGACCAATTCTAACTTGAATATGTAGATGCTTTCTCTGACACTTACACTTTGTCACATCTCACTTGGGCGGATGCATTGCATACTGACTTTCTTTTCTGCAGATCTCTTGGCTTTAATGTGCTGTAGAAGCAAATGACTCCGTTAGTTATAAGGAAGCTGAAATGGAAGTGCACGTATCTGCATGCACGCACAGCAAAACTGTGATGACGCTGTTTTCACGGCGAGGCTGCAACCCTGCTAGGTGAGCCGCTGAAAAGGGAAGCATTACAACGACAGTTTTAAGAAAAATCTGGTTTTGTTCGCTTCATCTACTTTTTTTTTCTTCCGGTTTGCTAACCAAATAGCTGCATGGGAAGGGAAGAGAAGGGCCTAAAGGAACCGTCCTCCATCCTGCTCGTCAGTGCTATTCCTTGGGCTGCATATTGCCGCTGCTGCTCTATACGCAGCAACCCCAAAGCCACGCTGGGTGTTCCCACAGCCACGGGGCCTTGCAGCCACGCAGGTACACATGAGTGCGTATCCTCACCCCGTCACGCAGCACATGTGTGGTGGGGAGAAAAGCATTCATGCAAAGAAAAATCCTACTGTAGATTTCAGGACACTATCTAAAGGCAAATGCTTGTGGGAAGCATCCTAGAGATGTTAGTGAACAAGTGGGTCTGCAGTGGAAAGTTTAATTCCTTTGTGTGGCCGCCGATTTCCCCAGGGCAGTTGCTGGCTCAAGCTCTCGCCCTCCTCTGCTTCCCAGCACGCTCCCCACCTGACCTTGCCTCACGGAAACGTTATTTGTGTCCTGTGTGCAGCTGCTCCTCTTACCCTTGCCTTCTCCAAGCATGTTCCCTCTTCTGTCCTTTTGCCTGATACAGGGATGGGTTTTGAAGTTTCCTGAACCTTTTGGATTGGGATAACTGCTGTACTTCTCTTGCACAGTGTCTGTCCTCCAAACCCCATGCATTTCCTCTCTTTGTTCTGTCTTAATCTCTTCGTTCTTGTTTCAAAACCCCTACATGGCTGAGGTCAGCACGTAGCAGTTCATCCAAGCCTCTGGGCTGAATCTGAGGTTAACACCAGGGCTGGGTGCAGGCCCCTGGAGCTCCCTGACTTGAATTGTACCCCTTGGTGAGAAGATCAAACTGTGGACACCTCAAATTACGTGCCTGAATCCACCAGGTCTCAGCTGCTGGACCCTTACCTCCACCAGCACCACCTTCTCTTCTCTGGCTCTGCCTCCTTCTGCTCTGTTCTACACCTCTTCCTAAAGCTGCCCTTCGTTCATGGCTCCCTCCACCGCTGTCCTCTCCTTTAGGGAAGGCTCAGTGCAGCTCCTCGCTCCTTGCCTCCCGGAACCCTTCCCACACGCTGCCACCTGCAGCTGGAAGCCATTTGGTGGCACCTGCTTCGTCCCCTCCTTCGGACCCCTCCACCGGACACTGCCTTGCACGAAGCCTGCCACCAAAGCATGAAATTAAACCAAGATCAGTTTTCTTGTTTTTGTTGTTGTTGTTTTTAACTATTATTAGTTGCATTATGGGATCTTCTGGGACAAAGCCTTTTGGTTTCCCCGGGTGGATCATACAGATCACAACAGGGCTTTGGCTTTGAAGAAAGCTTGGCTGTGTAGAGCAGAAAGCAGTGTGAGCTCTCCTGGCACTGCTTTTGAGGGGTGGGCAGTGCTGTCACCTGCTCGGGGAATCTGTGGTTGCTCTGAAAGGCCACGCAGGATCCAGCACTGGGATGTGTGCTAAAAAGGCACAGAAATGAGCTGCTGCAGGTTGCTGGGTGAGGAAAGAAGAGCTGCTGTTTCAAAGATGGTGACCTTCATGAGGTACAGCACAAGTGAGGCGATGCCTGGGAGGCTTCCTGGAAGAGCATTAAGGTGACAGTTCTCAAAAGGGAACAGAAAAACCCTGGAAAGAAAAGCCTAAATCTACCAAAATGACAGCAAGGTGAATGAGGGGTTTGGGGAAGGCAGTCTGCCGAGGAAGCACCCAGGATCACACCAATAGCTCAGGCTGAACTCTTTAATTTTCTCCCCAAATGAAATAAAAATAGAAAAACAGAGTGAGGGCCGGCTCTTGCCCTGGGGACAGGGGGTCCCTGCCCATGGTGACTTCAGGCCGCCCCTCCTGGGCCTCATCACCCGGCCCTGGCCTGCTCGGCGCTGCACTGAGGCCTCTGCCGGGGCCTAACAGCGCCCTGGGCCGAATGGGAAAACCTCTGCGGGAGGTCAGCCGCATCCCCAGAGCCTCTCGTTTTGTTTTTGAGGAGCCTGGTGGGAGCTTGTTGATCTCTGTGCTCCCCTGATAAGTAAAGGTGGATGAAAGAGGTGGATCTTTCTGTTGAAACCAAGCTGCCCAGCGTGTTGTGGAGCTCTCGTGTGCTGTACCGCACGCTGGCAGCTCAGGCCAAGAGTGCACAGAAGAAGCCGCAAGGTCTTTTATCAGACTTTTTTTTTTGTTGTTGTTGTTTTTGCCTTAATACTATCAACCTAATAATGAATAAATTGTACAGTTCTTACCGTGTAGGAAATGATTCACAGAACCTTACTACATTTTTTCCTGTTGAGATTCCCCACCAGTTTTTCAAGCATTATGGCATCATTTGCCAAAATGACTTCTAAAATGTGTACTCAGAGCATTCTGACCTTTTAAAAATCCTAATCACCATCATCATAAAAACATCAAGCCCTTGTTTTTTGTAATAAAACGCTTTATAAAATTGAATCAGGAGCTAAGTACTTGCTGTCCAGCCATCCTCCCCTCCCACCCTCGACTTGCTGCCTGAAATTTGACCACCGGAGCTTGGATTTTATACCCTCGGCTTTTCAGATGGGCTACCCAACAAACAGGGACTCCGAACCTCACCCTTTGAAATCACACGTTGAAAACCAGGGCTAGGTCCAAAGCTGTTCTCTGTGGACGCTGCTGCTACTGGCTGCCAACCAGAGAAGCCCTGAAATCACGTTTGTTCGGTTGGTTTTGGAAAGGGCCAATGGAAATAAGTGGATCACACTTCCTAGTGTTTTTGTCTGGCCAGCCAAAGCGTCTGAACTGATAGAGAGGTTCAAGCCCACGTGTGACAAACCAGTTCCCCATGCATTTCCACTGGCAGAAAGCTCCAGCAGCAGAGATGTAGCACCTGGATCAGTAACTTAAACGACTGATTAGAAACGTGCCAGTAGCAAGACTTTGCAACAAAAGTGATGTGACAAATTTGAGGAGTTTTACAGTACTAATGCTTGTTATTGCTTCTCACAAAATGTTACCAAGCTTACAATAATCTTTACACTTTCAGCAAAAATGTGAACAGTATATTTGAATATATTAAAAAGAATTAAAAAAACATTTCACAAAAACATTTGTTGCCATATGAAAGTCTTTCAGCAATAAATGCCCACACCAGTATTTAAACATTGTTAAAAGTATCATGATTTGTACTAATAAATTATGCAACAAGAGAGGTAAACAAAATAAAATTACAGTATAGCTCTCAATGTTCCTCCACTGAGCTTAGGCAGCTCTAGGAAGCTCAATTTTAGATGACTAATTAAGAAACTGATATTTTCAGAGCAACAAAAATAAAAGCTTTTATTTGTTCATTTGAATATAAAACAGGCGTTATCACAGATGTACAAAGCGTACTGGTGGTTTAACATACAAGAAGGTTGCTGTCCTTTGCACATAAAAATTTTTGTTTGAAACTGTGATTGGCTGAGTTACATGAATTTCTCTAACCAGTCACCACACTCTATGAAATAACGCTGCTAACATTCAACTGATAAAAGGGACAGTCTTCCCTTGGGTAAAGTGTCAAGCAGGATTAAATATATATAATAAACAAGCACCATGAGGAATCTGCTCCTGTTTGATTAGTTTTGTGTTTAAATGTTCATTGTGTACCCTCTGTTTTGTGCATGTGCATCAAGTTGATTACATGGTTTTGTCTGACTTCAAAAGCACAAGGTCACAAGACAAACATTTTATACATTCTCATGAATGGTTTATCTACAGTACGATTTCTAATACAGAACAATCCTTCTTTATTGCTCAGTCTGATGGTGCTTAAATGTTTCCTTTCTTTTGCTTGCACAACAAAACCAGAAACTCAGTTTATCGTTTCTCTTAACTCAGAATTTAACAACCACGGATGACAGGTTGCAGAAGAGAGCTGTTATTAACTGCGCTTCACAACTGCATTGCAGTTCTTTTTTTTTTTTTTCTCTACAAATGCAAAGTTGACTTCGTGAAGGTTAAAGTGATGCTTTAAATGACAGCTAAATTTGTTTTGCAGTACTGAGATCAGCGATAGCAGGACTTCACAAGTTAGTTCACACACTGCAATTATGTTTGTAATCAATCAACATCTTGTCTGAAACCTTACAGCGACTTGCCATTAAAAACAGATTTTATTCTTTTTAAAGGGAGCAGAAAATGAAGTTGACAAAATCTAGGATTGGTCTTCAGAGCATGAATAGGGATATTCACAGGACAGTGAAGTCTGAAAAGATGATTTGAAATAAAACAAGTCTGACATGGTGAGATGCTCTGTACTGTACATGCAGACTAAAATGTCCCCACCTTTTAAAAAGATTTTAAACAACCAGCATTGAGACTCAGAAGCCAAACAAAACTACTATCGTTAGCAGGGGTCCACTTCTTGTACAGCATTCTGCAAAGGCAGACAAAATATGTCCCTTATACGTGATATAAACGTGATTACGTTTGCCCTGCAACAATCTTAGTCATGCATACCTGGTAATGAGAGCCAGCACATGAACGTAATTTTGGACAATAAGAAAAGCATTCTTGGACTGCAGCTGGTAAATCCCACTCTTGACCACAACTGGGTCAATTCAGTTACAACCACATGAAGAAAGGGGAAAGTTTTTAAAAAAAGGGGTGTGGGGTGCAGGGAAGACAGCAGAATTGGGAAATCAAACCTCTCCTTTATCCAAAGGTAGTAAAATGAAGGCAGCTGTGATGCATGTTTTCCTACTCTTCTCCCACTGACGGCCTCAGGTCAGAGACCCTGGGACTGTGGATCTTAAAACAGGCAGTTCAGTTCCTCTGATGTTTTAATTGGCTTAGGGACT
This sequence comes from Anser brachyrhynchus, assembly GCF_964034855.1. Taxonomy (NCBI): domain Eukaryota; kingdom Metazoa; phylum Chordata; class Aves; order Anseriformes; family Anatidae; genus Anser; species Anser brachyrhynchus. Next base: position 11,291,907 of record NC_137695.1, read on the forward strand.
AGTTAGCAGATGCACGATTTGTGCTGAATTGGTTGTAGTGACTGTACGCTCCTCTCCGTTAAGGAATAAATTAAAGACCATCGAAACAATCGTTTTCTGTAAATGTAAACTGGATGCCTTGGCCACCGAGCTATGTGTCCTAGCTGAGAGGCAAATTGATAACTCTGTGCAAATAACCCCAGAAGTTTTCCTTATAGCAATAAAAACACCAACTAAAACAATGAAAAAATTGTGCAACAAAGTTTTGCAGCTAGACAACAGTGCTATTCCTCAACCTGCCTTTTCTAAGTCTAACAAGTGTATGCACATGCCAGCACGAATATTTATTGTTGCCTCCATGGCAAAGAAAAAAAAATTATTGTAGTGCATTTTTAGTCTTAAATTCATTCACTGCCTTAAAGGCAGCAATAATTCCACTTGCTGGTATCTAGAGGATTCTTTTAGACAGGGATACTTAGCAATCCAGGATTGCTTTTTTTTCAAAAAATTTGTGAGTAACATTTGATTATCTACAGTGGGAGACACCATGCAAGTGACAAGTACTGCATTTTAAACTTTAAAATCTTTTGTCATTAGTGAATTTATATTTCATATATATATATTTGATGTGATACTATCCACTCAAGATAATACAACACTTTGTTTTTATATTAGCAAACATTTCAAGAGTTTAATATTCTTGAATGTTTCTTCTCTTTTATACTTCTAAAGAGATCAAAATAAATTAAACGTTTTTGTACATAATTACAGAAGAAGTAGTTAACTTATTTTATCTTTTTAGTTTAGTACAAAGATATTTGCAAGTTCATTGCCGAAATACACCTTATTTATAAATTTCTTCCATTCTAATGCTAACAGCAAAGGCTCTTTGGCCTCTGTGCTTTCAGCATCTCTGACAGAAAGCTGCTAGATTTCTAATTTAAAGGTGCTACTTTGGGTATTCTCCTCGTACCACTACATAGTTTCCTAAGATGTGGGACCTAAAATGGCTTACGTTAGTAACAGATTTGTGTTCATCATCCTTTTACGACATATTAAAACAAATGAAGAAAACAATTCTTTGTATTAGTATGTAAATTGTTTTAAAAGAATCCATTTGGAGGGCAGAATAATAAAAAAAAATCTACTTCAGCTTACTTAATGTAAAATACAAAGCCACATTTACTCAAAAAGCAGTATTGTCCAATAAGCAAAAAAAAAAAAAAAAAGTTTAAAATGGGCTTTTCCAACAAACTGAAGGGCCTTACCCCATAGTCCTTCTTTTCTAAAATTTAGTGGTAAAAGAAAACATTTCACATTTTATTTCCTGCCAATCGTGACTGCTTTGAAAAGTTCCAAATAGAAACAGTTCCGTTCTGATGAGTGTCAGCATATTATCTGCACATTTTTTTTTTTAGTGGACACCAAAAAATTTTATACATCTATAGTAAAGTCCATGGAAGCTTTAAGGTACAAGACTACATGTTGTAGGCCACATAGATGGGATCTAGCTGGTCTGCCAAAAATCCATCTCGTAGGTGCATACGTTGTTTCTCTCCACGGGAGTTGATAGGAATTACACCAATGTCCACAACCACCACCACCCCTACAATCAGATAGTGTTCCTCCAGGACCACGTTGGTGACCAAAGGAACCAGGTCCAAAGCTTCTTGCTCCGATCCATCCAGCTCAACTACAACGACCAATAAATTTGTCCAGGTAAACACCGCACTGGAATCAAAGAAAAAGAAGTATTAGTTGCTTGTTTTTTTTTAAAAATCCATTTCATCCCACCTTGATTACTGCTTGTTTCAACCGCGATGCTTCCTTCTGTATGCTGAGCACAAGGCCTAAGTGGCAAGAGGGAACGTGTGTGCAGGCAGGGCAGAAAACCAGCCCCCCTAGCTCTCGCTTCAGTATCGCTGCAACATTAAGACGTGAGCTAAGCTTGACAGAACCTCGAGCCTAATCCTTGCCCGTTGTGTGAGGAGGCAGTAAGGAATACTGCAGTTCCCTCTGAAGCCCGGGAGCTGTCACAGCACGGCCGTGCTCACGCAGGCATGCGCCGTGTGGGTGGAGGCGTTTCCTCTAGGTTTTTCTGAAGAGCAGCCCAGAGGAGCAGAGGAGGTCAGAAGAGAAGACAGCGATAAAGCACCGTACGGCACACAGCCCAGCCTGGAAGACCTTTTGGATAAACTCTGCCTAGGATAGGGGTGCAGAGCTTCGGGAGCATCTGCACGGCACGCTGCGTGCGCAGAGCTCCCCGGGGGCTGGGGAGGGGGCGTTTGTGGCTGCACGGTGCTAGGCCGGTGTGCTACGCGCCTCCTGCAGTGGGCTGGCCGCGGTCCAGGCAGGTCCGAGCTCGGTACAAAAGAGCTCCGGTTTTTCTGGACCACTTGGTTTACATAGAAACCATCTGCTTTATTTCGGTTGTGGTTTAGTTCTGTCGGGTTTAAAGGGACAGGAGTTTTTACGTTCCTTAGGAACAGGTGAGACGGTCAAAGAAACACCGTTATCTCCAGCGTCTCTTCTTCACTGAACGAGCTTTGAATAACCCCAAAATCCTGGCTAGGCCTTTGAACCAAAGCAGGTAAGTTTTGGTTTCTGCTACCAGGCATCTTTCTAGCTAAGGACAAGGCCTTTGTCCTTCCACATGGAGGCTGAGAGGGTACAAAAGCCTGGTGTATTCTTCCCTCCACCCCTTCCCCACTCCTCTCACTTCTCCACAGCCTCTGAAGCCTCACAGAAGGTCAGCAGGGTTGAGAATCCACAAAGAGCAGTCTCGTTCCTCTTTGCACATGTTTAAGACACAGACCGTGGTTATTTCTTGCTCTACCTTATTCTGTTGTATAAATAATTATATTCTACACATGTAACTCTTATATCAAACCCTGTCCTCATTTACCTTGTAAGATCAGGGGATAATTTTCCATAACTATCTTGAGCAAAAGCGTCTGAAAGTTAGACCATATTATGTATATAAGCTAACTTCAGAAAAGAGCTGCTTACACTAAGGTCAATGCTGGACTGAGACCGAAGTGCACTCTTTTGATCTACTAAAATTCTGAATATCCGTGTACTTTGGAAACACACCTTTGCCCAAAAGTTAGCTATGAAAATGTGTTCTAAGTTGATGCTTAGCAGACTTTAGGAGAAAAAGTACTTACACAGTACTTACACAAGTACTTACACAAAACAAGCATGTTTCTTTTTCAGATTCTGCAAAAGTAGTTTGACAGAATTCTTATGAGCTTTTGTGTTTATTGATCTGGAACACCAATGTGTACTCAGAGTAAGGTTGTGCAGGCTCCTTTGGACTTAGTACTGCTACGAAATGAATTTTATTTTGTAATCTTGTTTTCACAGAAGTTCTAGTGAGCTGCACAAGCATCTAAGTTAATACTAAATACATTTTAACAAAAAAGCCTGGGAGGTTTTATTAAAATATTAGATAGCAGTTGAAACCATGCCTTAAACCCACTGTTAGCTTGTTATTTTGGAAAACTATTCATGGAAAGTCTCGGAAGCAATGCCCCTAAAACACAGCTTGGGAGAAGCTGGTTTGTCTGAGCCCAGCAGACTGATACCCCAAACCTTCATGAAGCTGCTAGTAATTCCTAGCATCATTGGCACTCTTAAGAGGGTCTCAATTTAATTTGAAACTCATAAATGAAATTAATTAAAAATTTCAAATGCCATGATTCCAACTCAATGGTGACCACTGTAAGTACAAAAAAAGACTGTCCTTTATGTTCCCACCAGTTGAGATGAATTTATACCGGCCAGCATGTATCACTTATGAATATATTATACTTGTAGCCCTGGGAAAACAAATGAATAAAGAAACAGACCTAGGCACCATTTTCTCAAGAAATCACAGTCACAACCCAAAGATGCAACACAGCCAGTGCACTGAGCTGGGAATGGCCCCTCCTGCTGCTTCCATCCCACTAACTGCTTCAGGAAAAGCAAGGAATTTGTTGAAATACCTCCAGAAATATAGGCCCATAGTAATTTCCTTCTCCAAATATCTTATGTAGCTTTACCTACTTGTCATTATGCACAGAGAGAAAACCATTTATTAGCAAATTCAAGGAAAGTATGTACTGTTCCTCCTTCAAGGCTTTGGAGCTAACATGAGCCAACAATGCGCTCTAATTGAATTACATACACACACGTTATTTCACATTATTAAAAACACTTTCCAAAATGTTTGGTGCAGTTATACATCACAATGAAAATGTACTGTGTGCCGTTCTGTTGCTCATTACATATCGAGACACAGGAGGTCTGAAGTCAGAGGTTGCTGATTTTGTGCTGCTAAAACTTTTTAAGAAAAAAAGAGTTAATTGTAAATGACCTTTACAGATCCTCAATAACAGAAGCTGCACAGCAGGATCACATATCAGCCAACAAGTCCCTACTTTCCTCAGTAGTGTTAAATGTTACAAAACGAGCATATTTCTTTGAAGCTGAGACTGTTTTTACAATTTATGGACTGGACATAGCCAGTAGCTTTTGTTTGCAATAGGTATCAATGCCATTAAGTTAAATCCTTAATGGGTCATTGTAACGTAAACAACAGTGTCCTCCAACAAAAAGAAAGAAACCAAAGAAAAGCATATACAAAGTAAATATACAAAGAAAGATTTTACTAGATATTATTTTGTCAAGGAGTCTTTCCCAAGGACAAGAAGAGGATATCCAGGAGAAGCTGAGTGAGAAAAGTCAAGGACAGTCAGGACAATGACTATAAAAGAAAACTTCACGCTGGTGACTTGAGAGAATGATTAGGTGGACCACTGGGTAGGAAGAGGTTGGGCACTGTAAGCAAGCCAGATGTTGCTTTGAACATCTGTGTGTCCATTTTCTGCAAGGACCACATCAGAAAAATCTACCTCACCAGAAACTTCTCCTCCCTGAGGAAAAGACAACCCTAAAGACTTTTAATGTTTGCCTTTGAGCAAAGTGTAGTAATAGCATCACATAATGTTTCCTGAAATCTTGTTCATGTGTCTTGTACCTTATTGCCCAACTACTGGGAAGAGTTAAGGCACTAAGAAGTATTTGCATGTACTCCGACCTTCTTGCAGATATCCAGGGGCCCGTCTCTTTGGTCCTCCCAGCTTATCTCAACCCTTTTTGAGTTGCTCCTATCCCACTCAGGACTTCCACGGTAATAGAGGGGAAGGATGGAAAGGTATCCCCAAAGAGCTCTCAGTGGTCTTGAGAAGAAGAATATAATTTAAAACTTTTTTGCCACTGAAACCAATGATGACCATTTCTGCAGTATATGGCACCTTCATTCACTGCCCATGAGCTCACACTTTGAGGACATACAAATCTCTGACAAACAGGTACTGCTGAACACACAGATTTATGAATCTGTGGCCATCTTAGAGTTGTCCCTGGACATCTTTCTATCCACTGATGACAAGAATATGACACATATGAAAGGAGCATTTCTCAGTATCCTTTAAGTGTTTGTACTGGTCTGTATGAGGACCCAGTATCCTCTACCCCATGTAATGGTCAGCCAGCACAACAAGACTGTCACCAGTGGCAATGTGCTAGGGAGCCTACAATCAGGTAAAACCTCAGTTACAGTCAGCTGAGCAATTAACTACCTCAGTTGTAACAGATATTGAAGAAAAAAGCAAAGCATTGTGACTGTAGCAACCAGTATGGTCCTTAGGCTTCCTTAGTAAGTTTACTGCTGCAGGCCACACCTTGCAGACAGGACTGAAAAGCAAAATGGGGAGTCATATCTTATATTAGCTGAATTGCTCTACCTGCTATGACAGGTTATTTTGGTTGAAAGGAGAAGGCTGAGCTGAGGTTAGATCAAAACAAAACAACTATCTGATTCGGTCTTCTGGTGCAAGAATAATGAAAAGCAATTTGTTCTCAAGATGGCCTCAAGAAATGATTACCTGCTGTGTGCGTTTGATGATGTGATATGTTGATTAAGACAACATCACTATTAACTCATTGATTTACTGCTTCAATTTCCATTGTTTGATTTATTAATAACTAATTCAAAAGTAACAGTGTGTTCACTAATAAAGTTTATTAGTGTGTTCATTTATTTAAAATGTTTGCTTGCTTACTCCTTCTAATAAAAACACTCTTAAAGCTTGAGCCTTTTTTTCCTGGTTAGAATATAAATCTCAAACTCCAAGAAACAGCTACTGACCTACCTGAAAGCTGCTTGTTTCTCTCAAATTTTCTCTCAAAGTTTAACCTTTCACTCATACTTAAAAGCACACAAAAAAAGGAAACATATTGAATGATAACAGAAAACAGTCCTTCCTGATTAAATTTTCTAATGAAAACTTTCATCCTAAAGATGCATTTACCACTGAGTTATAAATCCTGTGACCATCCTGACAGAGCATTTCCTGGATCAATTGCAATATCCAAGCAAAACCCCAGACATTATAGATATTTCAGCTTTATATAAGAACTGTGGTGTTATATAATCCTTACCATTCTGTGATGCTCTTGTGTGCTCTAATTACAGAGGTCTCAATATCGATTGGATGATATCTCATCCCTCGTAACTCCATGGCTTCATCTAATGCACCCACAACATAAAGTGCATCATGGCGTTCTGTTTGTAAGGGGAAAAAAATAATAATGATTCTGTTCTCTAGAACACTAAATCACAAAAATGTTCACATTAATAAGCAAGTAGTATAACATTTATAAATTATCCTCAAATTTATGAAACCCCTAAGTAATTTCCAAACTAATAAGCAATCTGCATTGCTGAAATACAGCAGAAAGCAGGAAAAAAAAAAAAAAAGGAATGCAGAAACGCTATTCCCATTTGACAAAGAAAGGCGGGTGTCTTTACCCAAATACAGTGGGACAAATTCCTTTTGTCTTGAAGGTGGATACAGAACAGACTCATTCTTTTTTTAAGGCAAAGTCCTAAGTAGACAATAGACTTCTTGCTTCTCTTTTTTTATTTTGAAAGAGAAAGGATGGACCTGACCCTAACAGTATGCAATATGTTGTTCCAGTAGCTTTGAGAAGGTCAGTTCTGCTGCTTAAGGTGTGCCACAAAGGGTTGCATCCATAAGCTAGAAATACTTGCTATGTGCTACATAGCAAATTGGTCATTAAGACAGACGGCAAGCTCTGAAGAATAATTCTCTTGTAGTATGAATTTTTATTGACTAAAGAAATAAATGAGGCTGAAATGAGACTTTTAAAAAGATATCAGGTTGATAATAAACTTTTGCACGTCATCCATAAAGGAAATAATATTTGCTAATAGACTTAAAAGCGGATAACTAATTCTTTTTATGTTAGCTCAGACAGTTGCACAGTGGTAATGTAATGGCAATATTACTTCTACCAGTAATACAGGGCAGAGAACTTTCTGCACAGGAAGCCAGAAGTGGGAGCAGAATGGGGATTTTGCAACTCTACGCCATGAGAAGATTTAAGCAATTCACATGCTTCAGGTGCTGTATTGTCAGAGAATCCTGCGTCTTCCCAAGGGTGGGCTGTCAGTACGAAACACAAAAAGGCTACACAACTGTGCTCGGCAAAAAGCCATCCTAAAGTAACGTTCTCCCAAGCAGAGTCCCGTTGTGTGCCTGGCGGTGCTTGGTTGCTTCCATGTGCACACAAGATAAGGGATGTCAGAAAGAGATACAGTGAAATCCTGTATGTTCCTGACAGGAAACCAAAATGCCCCATAGCTTCTCCTGCAGGCTCCTGCTGGCACTGCATTTCGGTAACCTTCCCCGGCAGTTCTAAAGACAGAGACGTTCAAGAAATAGGCAGTTTCTGTAAGTAAGTTTATAACCGAGGAAGAAGGTGGTCGTTGGAGTTAGGACAGGGCCCAGACTCACACCAGGGCTTTGTGTACACACACAAACATACCCCTGTGCATCCTGCAAGAACAAACGATGATATTCTGAAGCACTGGGCACATTAACAGTTGCAAATAGTCACTGGTGGAGGGACTTTATAGCACCCAAGGTATGGAAAAGGAAAAGCAACAGTTTCAGCAAGAAAAAAATGTCATTTGCTTTATTTTCTGATTGTTTAACTAAGTCTTTTTTTGTAGTTCTAAGGGCTTCACAGACTGAACATGTCAGATAGCGCAGGCCAAGAGACACAGTGTCAGCCTCAAACTAATCCAAATGTTGTGCACAGACCCTTAGCAGATGACGAGAAGCCTCTTACCTCCGTTTGCATCTGTGAGCTCTGTTCTTCGCAGGAACCCCAGATAGCCAGTTCGAGCCCAAATAGTCTGTGTGTCTCCAAAGCTGAGTCTTGAATTAAAGTGATCCGATTGCAAAGATTCGTCTCCATATATGGTAAAATACCCACTGGCATTGTGAGTGCTGTGAACCCATATCTAAGTTAAAAGCAATTATACTGGTATTAATTAAAGTAGCTTTCCAGAACAAAGCATTATTGAAAATTTTTGATGCAAATATTTTTAGTCATAGCTAGATAATACATATAACATCAGATAATGCCTTTTAACTGTTTCTGACCCATTTGCAGGCACAGTCTAGACCCAAACCTGACCTCATCGAAGTCGGAGTGTAGATCTGAGCCGTGCCGCTTGGAGGGGAATGCAGCAGCCACAGCTCCAGGGACACCCTCCTTGCAGCCCTCCGGCCTCAGACCTGCACAGCCCCCTTGAATTGACTGTGCTAGCTCCGAGCTCTACTTGGGCTATGGCAATTTTCAGAAACTCCCACGGACACAGTGCTCTTTCCACAGTTCCCCACGCCCGGTTCAGTGAATTTGCTCCAGCAGGGCATCCTTCACGAATACCTCCAACAGCACCAGTGCAGTGGGATTGCTTACAACATTAGAAGCAGGACTGAAATTATTTTAAAGGGAGAGGCCAGGCACCTTTACCTATGGAAAAGGATTCACTTCATTGAACTCAAGGTATCGTGGAAATATTCCAAATTCATAGCGATGAAATCTTCCAAATGAATCTCACAAATCAGATTGTAATCTTAATTATGACTAAGCAAATCCTTCATTTTGTTAATTAGATCTTTAATTGCTCATTGAAAATAACATTTTAAGTTTTTTTCTCTTTCTAGAAACATAAAATAAATTGGAAAAACATATAGCCTTGCTCAAATCAGCTAATGAGAGCACTTCAGTGCATTGAAGCACAGTGATTATAAAGAGAATAACACTAGAAACCCATCTAGCTGAAATTAGACTAATCAATAAACTTATTTTTTCATGTAAGTTTTCATTGGAATTAGTCAAGCACGAAGTAGCAAATGTAGTTAGAGAAAGCAGATTTTTTTCAAATTCTTTAATAGACAAGTTGTTATTAGTATTTATCGAGTATGTAACAATTTTAATAACGATACGAATATCATGCTACACACTTCATACACTATAAAGGTCTGCATCATTCACAATCTTTTAACCTGGCATTTAATAAGATGTATTACAGTAAACCACTAGCATACATGATGACAGCTTTATCCCTGTGATTTAGTTCCGAGTATAGAAAGGTGAAGTTTTCATGACTCACCTCACCAAGATGAGAATCTCCTAAGGGTCCCTTTGTTTCTGGATTAGCAATAATGATACGTACTCCTGGCAGGATCTATTGAAAGAAAGCATGCAACAGTGAGAAAGCAGATACTTATGCAAACATATGCTAACTATTCCTCACGAAAAACAAACAAAAACACTTTGTAAGAAACCAGAAAACATCATTAAAAAGTTAAAGTAGACATGCAGAATAAAAAATTAAAATAGCCGATCAATATAATAAATTTTGAGATATTTGGGAAAGGCTACAAAACCTCTTATCTTTGTAAAAGCTGTTACATCATTAAAAACTTGTTAGAAATCAAATGTTCATCTAAAGCAGAAAAATCCTACCAAATGGCCCCAAGTCTTTCTGACAGTACGTACCAGAACAGAAAAAAAAAAAAAAAAAAGCCCTGTTCACATGAAACTTTGGACTGAAACAAAAAGAAAGCCCTGGAGGCACCATGTAATCGCTTAAGAACGAGGCTCTTGCCAGTGACTTCATGTAATGGGCTGCAGAGGTGGACAGATGTTAAACCCTCAACGAGAAAAGGGACAGCCTGTCCCCACAACGATGCTGCCCACCACGCCGGGTCCCTCTGCAGATGGTCAGCAGCCATCTGCAAGTAAACAAGCGAAACGCTGACAATCTCAGACCAGTTCTCAGTGGATCCGCATCGATACAACTGCCTGTACTAGTGGCGCACTCGTTGCCTGTTTCTAGAGCGAGATGCAGAGTCTGGGAGAGCAATAATAAATCAGTTACTGCCACTGGGCTGCAACTCCAGCAGCAAAGAAAGGTCTGCACAGTTGATAAAGCTTTTCTGAACACTACATTCATTTAAAAAATGAAAAGAAACGGAAATTCACTGAAAATATTTACCGTGAAAGAGAGAGATGTTTAAATCTCCTTTCAGTACTTACTTTTCCTGACTCCATCAGGGGCAAACTATGCGGAGATCCTCTTTCTACTAAACGAACTCTGTAAAACACATGTAAAAATCATATGCGTAATACATGGCTGCATTTATTTGCTTTCCATTAACATTTATTTCTAAAAGGAAGGGTTGATGGTTGCAGAGATTAATGCTATTTTTGGAACAGATGAAGCTTATATCCTCTAGAACATACTCAGGCCCAATATTTAATCTTAGTCAAGACTTACGGCTGGGAAAATAATGAAAAAAAGATGTGTATGAACATTTTCTTATATATTAAATCCTTCAAACGTAATTGGTGCCTTTTATTTAGTTTTGATAGACTTTTGCAAATGGAATTCCAAGCAGAAAATTATTCACAACAAAAAGGATCTGAAGTATTGATTTCCCACAAGAACATCATAAATGTCAGGGCACAGAAACAAAAGCATGCGAGCTGAGTGAGCAACCACATTCCACGAGTAGCTAATAGTTAAAATCGAAGTCATCTCTAAATAGCTCATAACCAGGCCTCAGCCTGAGATCTGCCTTAGCAGTCTTAGAATTATTTTCAATGGGCAGTGCTTGGTAAACGTTTTAGTAACAAAAAAATAAAATATCAAATGAAAAATGTCACTACTGTCGAGGTCAGACCCTTTCTGAGTGTGACTCTCTGGTCTGCTCTCTTCCTTTCTTAGGTAACTCATTTCCCCACTAAAGCAACAGCAACGGCAGCTCTCCTGGGGTGGCAGGATGGTCTGGAAGGAAATTCCTCATTTAACATTAGAAAAATACTCAGCAGGTTAGAATTAAAGAGACTGTAGGGTCCTAAAATGGCTGATCAGCTCAGCCAGTAGATGGCAAAGAAGCTTTTGGTAACATCTAGGCATTCCTTTGTCCTCAGGGAGGTAACTTGGAAGCTCTAACAGCCCATGAAACCTTAAACTTCCCATTCCTGCACGATTTCATAATCCACTTAACTGATCTAAATCTGTGCTTCCATCAAATGAGCAGTTCTTACCCCTTTCCTCCCCTCAACTGGCTGAATGTAAAGGAAAAAAAAAAGCCTGAGATACCACAACCAAACCAAACCAAACCAACAAAAAACGCAGAAGAAATGTCAGTTCAAGACAGGGCACAGGAAGGCACAGCTACGAGTAGATGTGAAGAAAACTGGATCCAGCTGAAGTGATCACAAACCTGTAGTCAGTTAGGAGCAGTCAGGATAGATCTTTTTTGGACTGTTTTGTCATCTTTTTATAGATGGAGTACTGCAGCACTCAGTTTGGGGAAGGAGGGATGAGACACAGAGACCTCAGCTAAAGGTCCCTATGGGGAAGAACAAAGCTTTAGCAATTTCAGCCCCTAAACATAAAGGAGATGGAGAAAGAGATGGAGAAAGGTGTTCCTTTTTTTTTTTTTTTTTTTTTTTTTACTATTTCTTTGCTCCAAAAATTATCTAAAAGCTGGGATTGTCAAGGTCAAGGCAGGAATAGTGAAGAGTGTTTTATCTGCGGTGCGGGGGAGTCTCTCAGCCTTGATGGATGGGGCAGGGCACATCACTGTGAACAGTTCCTCACACTAAAAGCAAGAGATACAACCCATGCTCCCAGCAATTTCAGAACACTTTTCTAAGTAATTTTGAGATGAAATGGATGCAAAGCGCCCTACGAGAGGTGCTGCCTGGAGCAGGCATGGTTGGGCAGCTGCAGCCTGACCTGCTCTCCTGAGGTGCATGCAGAACACAAACCACCCTTCCCGGCTCCCAGGGACACCCCCAGGGACGGTGATGCCACCACCTCCCTGGGCAACCCGTCCCAACGCCTGACTGCTCTTTCTGAGAAGAAATGTCTCCTCATTTCCAACCTGAACCTCCCCTGGCGCAACTTGAGGCCATTCCCTCTAGTCCTATCACTAGTTACCTGTGAGAAGAGGCCGACCCCCAGCTCCCCACACCTTCCTTTCAGGTAGCTGTAGAGAGCAATGAGGTCTCCCCTGAGCCTCCTCTTCCCCAGACCAAACAACCCCAGTTCCCTCAGCCGCTCCTCACAGGACTTGTGCTCCAGGCCCTTCACCAGCTTCATAGCCCTTCTCTGGACACGCTCCAGGGCCTCGATGTCCTTCTTGTAGAGAGGGGCCCAAAGCTGAATAGCAGAAACCCAGGAACTTCACTATAAGGTGTATGTGCATGGCTTAAGTCATGCTACTCTATAAAGGGCATGTCTACATAAGACACCTGAAATGCTATTCAAACGGCATGCCAAACCTTAGGTGTTTAGGAGTATGCAGCAAATGGTTTGAAAATAATTCTATGCATATTGAAAAAAAAAATCAAATATTGCAAGAAGCAGTTGTTAATTAATGCCTACATTTCTGCCTTCACACATATATATATGTTCTGTAAAATCTCTATTAGTGTAGAAATGAAAAACACCTTTAACTGAACTCTTCTGAGCAACTGACATCTCTGATTTTTAGATCTGTAGTTACAGACAGGTGGCTGTTCTTAGAAGAACTAGTCACCATCCCAGACCCTTGGTACCTCCTTTAACAGAGTTACCTCATTCATTATTTACCAAGATTCGACAAAGATTTGATCTTAAAAAAGAGACAATTCAAAAAAACCCAGCCATACGAAGTGGTAAAAAGGACGGTGTGGCCAATGTCAGGGAGTACTTTATTTGAATTTGAGATTGGTTTAAAAACAGTTCCATTTTGATAACAGGAGCAAAAACACTCTGGGACAGGAAAATCATATCTGAGAGCTGTCCAGTTTTGTAGGGATTCTGCTGGCCTTTGCTCCCTTTCTGGCATCAAGACGTGCCTCAATGATGTGCTGCTGCATTCCAGGCCCAGCAGGAATCACATACAATAAAGCACGTATAACAAAGCTATACATTTAAAGACCAGTGAGTGACTACTGGAAATGAATCAACATTCATAATTCTGACCATCCCTTTCCCCTGTCCTTTCAGCATCTGTGTCTCCCTCCTTGTTGTTATTGCTAGCACACTCTTCTAGCTCCCTTCTCCAGCTATTTCCTTTAACCTTGTCTGAATTTTAGCACATGAAGACCCAGAAGGTGCAATTTCTCGGTTTCCAATTCTGTTAAAGCTCTCCCACTATGTGCTTTCCTCCTCGTATCCCTTCAGAAATATCACAGCAGTGCACTAAACATAGAAACATTTCTTGGAGGTTTTCTGCTAGGGCTCTGGTAGTGCTCAAGAACTTAGACTCCATTTTAAAAAGCTTTGGCTAAGCTCACAATACATTTGGGAGCATGCTGTTAAACCTCTAACAACTCTGAAATAATAAAAGATATTTTGCCACAGAGAGATTTAAAAAAAATAGAAGTGCAACATTAGATTCTGATGTTACTGTCTCCTATGTGCATACTTAATTTTAAGTGCATAATAGTCTTACTAACTCTATGGGGACTAGTACTGTGAATAAATTATGGACATCATGCGATAGTTTTTTAAAATTAGTTTTGCTCTGTCTCATCTTAAAATAATTCAATTGTTCCCACTCCTCTCCCTGGAGATTTCCATTTTTGCACTGACAAACAGACAGCAGACATGACTGAGAACTTCTTCACCTTCCCTCTTGAGCGAGCAGCACCATCCCCAAGCCTGCCTGGCGGGCAAGAGGTAGAGCGCAGGGCTCCTCAGACCCAGGAGAAATACCACCTCTGCATCACACAGATGATGCTGGCAAAGGAACTCACGGCTCCTTATGACACTGTTTCTCAAAATTTAGAGTTCACAATGAATCATAACGTGCTCCCAGGCACCAGAGCTGCAGGAAGGGCAAGTCCCGTTTCTCTGCAGTGCTCCAGGCTGTGAAAAAAAGTCTCTTATAAAGTGAGTGTAGAGCCTTCCCACTGTTTCGTATTGCCTTCGAGTCATGCTGGGAAGGGCAGAAGAGAACATGGCAGCAGAGCCAGCCTGGGCAAAGAGCCCGAAAATCAAGTGGATGGGATGAAGATGCTGCCCTTGGGCGTGAAAGCTAGTTTTGCACCTTCTGGTGGTTTGCAGCCAAGCCGAGAGGGAAAACATAAATGAGTGACCAAATGCGGAGAAAACATGGGCTTTCTCTCCCACCAAAATGTCTCACTGGGGAGGAGAGGCAGAAGATGTTTAAGAATCATTGGACTGTTACAAAGCTATAAGCAATGATGATGCATAATGAATCTGTAGTATTTATATAGTAGGGTATGAGAGAGTGTAATTATTAAATTTTTCTTCTCTGGTTCCTAAGAATTAGTCTTTTTTTAAAAAAATAAAAATCTATAACTGGCGATGTGCAGTTGAGAAAGCTTCTTATGTTTCAAAGCCTGGCTAATGGGATTTAATATGAAAGGCAGCTATAGCATTAATATGTGCTTACATTCTTTCTTGTTCAATTTAATATATTGGATGGATTTCATCTCCTCGACTCTTACTATAGAAAAATAGGACTGAAATCTGACTTCAGAATGAAAACTGGCAAGCTATAACCAACTGGCACTGTAATAATCGTGTAATGAAGGGGATACAGAAATACAGTAACAATGTCTTTCTGCCTAACTATTTACATAAAGCCACAAATTTTGTTTTCTATCTGGTGACAAAAACTCTCCAAAATGTGTTCCACAGCTTATTGGTATTCTCTTTAATCAACGAGTTTGTCAGCAGAGCCATTAAAGAGTGCTTTGCTAATCAGGAGTCTGGAGCGCGCAGCGTGGTAGTAACCAACATTACGATGCCAAAACTGGGAAAACCTTCAAACAGGGCTGTGTTACTGCACTGAGAGAGACTTCGGGCTCTGTGATTCTAATAGAGATGGAAAGAAACTATTAGGTCATCCAAGTCTCGCTCCCTGCCAAAAAAAGACTGCTCCCTGCAGGGCACTTTCGAATGCTTTGTCTACTCCGGTTACAATATTTCGAATGATAGGGCTTCTTCCACTTCCCTTCAGAGTTTACTTCTCAGCTGAATGTATTTCATAGTCAGGAACCTTTTTACTGCCCTGTTTGGCATGGACTTTTTCTATCTTCCTCTTGGTATTTCTAACTAGCTCCCCACATACAGTTCAAAAGATTTTTCCACTTTTCTTGTTAAATATTTCAGCTACAGAGGTTGCCTTCTAAACTAATACTTGGCAAAACCCCACACCTTCAACTTTTATCTTTCCTTTAGAGCCATTCCCGCAGGCCGAGCCATGGCAACTGCCCTCCACCTCCTTGCCAGCGTGCCAACATCTTCTGCTGTTAGCCAGCCTCGTGCACTAGCACGGCATCTTCCATCACTGCCAGCTCTCATCTCCCTGTTTAGCCTACCAACCCTTAATTTGTCTTCTTCTTCCTATCTTGAGTGGTCTGTTCTCACACCATGCCGCCTTGCAGTCATGCCAGCTTGGCAGTCCAGCTCTTTGGTTTCCTTAATATTACCTTTTCTGCTAGTATTTTACTTTTTTTCAGTAGCTGACTTGGAACGTTGTCATGCTTGAAAAACTTCTGCAACAAAAACTAAAGGAAACCAGATACGATACGATGTAAATACAGCCTAACACATTGAAAATACACAGAATATATAAAAATATTGATATTTGTCTCCTAGGCCCTTTCCTTGGCCACAGCCTTTCTGTGGCAGGAAGACACAGCTGATGGGCTCCTTGGTTTCATTCCAGACTTATTCCTTAAGATTTCTTGCTGATTGTCATCTTATGTTAGAAATTGAGGTTGTGGGGAAAGAGTGGATATTTTCTTATCACGCAAGAAATTTATGTTTTGAAAAATTCTGTATACTGAACTGGAACAAAGAGGAGAAATATGAAGTGAGGTTGTAAACTTAATCTGAAAAAAATGCTGCAGGCCAAAAAAAAAAGAGGTTACCTGAGTTTAGTTTTTCAGTATTTGTCTTTTAAGTTAATTAAGTCTCCAAACTAAAAATGTTTTAACAACCATCATGAGCAAAAATTAAAAAGATAAAGGAGGATATTTTGACCATTTTGAAAATTTTACCTTTTTTTCTTAAGCTGTGAAAGATCTGTCAAAACTGACTTTTCTAATTTCAACAAAATGGTCTTTCCTGGTGGAAAAAAACCTCTTATTTCATCGGAAACTTTAACCAAAACCTAGTTTTAAGACATTTGATTTCAGAGGGCATGCACTTAAGTGTAGCTATATCCCATAACCCAGCTGTGATTTAAATGGCCCTGTATTAATGCCGTCATCAACACCTTTCAGACACATACCGCTACCTAAAAGAAGTCTTTGACACTCAAGGCTTTCAGTACATCTTCTCTTTACACAAACAATAAAATATTTGTAAATAAACTATTCCAGAATTTACACGTCAATGAGCTCATTCTACCCTAAAATGAAAATATCGATCAAAGCAGAAGATAAGCTCTGCCTTTCAAGATGAAATACCCTGTTCAAATAGCCAGATCAGAAAAGTAGGAAGATGGCACTGCTGAACACTTTGGCTGAAGGGAAAATCTAGATAATGAAGAAGACTTTCCCTGCATCATCCTGGTTTCCTCAAAGCAGTTTTCTTCTCATTGCATGACAACTTCCGATAACAGATAAAAGACAACTGAGAGTGAAAAAGGGAGTTTTTGGGTTTAGGCAAACTTTATCTAACAAGATGAACAACCATTAAATCTTCTGTATGTCTAGGGCATATTTTAATCCTGTTAATTCTTTAATCAACAAGTTCAGTTAAAAAACAGCAATAATTTCCATTAATTTAAAGACTTTCTTCATTATAAATCTAAATTGTGCTTCATGTCCCAAACTCGCTGAGGTCAAAAGCAAACCAGTTCCTATCTTTCAGATGCCTGAATAAAGAAGCAGAAAGGGTTACACAAGGACTTAAGACAATGCAGAAAGCTGTAAAGGAACCAAAATGAAGCAGGAACTCAGGTTCAAGAAATGAGTATTCCAAGCTTCAGAGGATAAAAAAAAAAGAGTAATTTTATCATAAATGGCTATGGGAATGTGTAAAAATAAATTCCATATTTATGTCTGTTTTCAGATTTAAAGTACTGTAAAGCGTTCAGATTTTTTTATATGGGAATTACATTTAATTTGTTTAACTTCACAGATTGTGTAAAGCGTAATGTACAACCATTTAAAGTCAGTGCAGTGGACTGGGACTGGAGAGCCCCACCTGCCCCCTGGCTCTATCTCACACCTGTCGTGCCCCAGCAGGCACAGCATCGCATTTCTCTGTGCTTCAGGTTCATAACTGCAAAAACAGGCATAATGCTGCTCTCAGCTTTTATCTTTTTATTTAGATTACAAACCTCCCAGGACACATTGTTTATTGCTAATTGTTTTTACAGCACTTTTCATAATCACAATTGGGAGCTGATGACTCTGTTTGATACAACGTGCTTTTCCTATTTTGTAATCTTTTGTCCTCCCAGTTCTAACTGGGAAAAAGAGACTCCACACAAAGGGAAAACTTTCATTCTAAAAAATCTGTGACATTAAAATTTTTTCAAGGAATAGAATTACCCTATTTATTGTTAACAAATGAAATAATTTTAGCTTCCCCGATGCAATGTTTATATTCTACATTCACACAGTATTTTGAAAGGTGAAATTTCTGACATCAAGTGCCCCCTATAAGGCTCCTTCTCTTGCTACAAGCTTCAGGATTCACACCACCAGCTGACTCATGGAGTGGGCACCCTGCATTTTTGGGGAAGAACGTGCAGAAAGTTCCCTCTCCTTACCTACCACCAGAGACATTTCCAGTGCATGAAGTTCAACACGTGGAGACACTTGTTTAGTGGAATTAAAACCACAGATGAACAGTCTGAAGAAAAGGCAGTAGTGCAATGGACTGCAGTGCCACGTACACCTGAAGTCACTGGAGAGGGACCATCCTTCTTACAGGAGGCTCACTGGGAACCCTGGCTGAGCTGCATAAGGCTCTTCACATAAATAAGCTCATCATCTGCAAACAGATGCTTCTAGGATATAAAATCTTCAGGAGGATATGCGAGGCTTGAAGCAGTATATTAAGAGCTATTGAATACAGCTATTTGAAAGGACATTGCATCTCTAACAAAGTTAGGGAGGGATCTTTATAAAAATATCGGACACTTTTACTGTTTTTCTGAGCTCTCCTTCCCACACCCGAGTCATTCAGTATTCATACAGCCACAGACTCTGCTGACAACAGGAGCCAAACGAGTGCCTGAGGCTAGCACAGCTGGAGTGGGTCACAAAGGTGACAGAGCCCAATTCCCAGGGGTAACCACCAGCACGGCACCCACTGCTGAATTATTCATGGCAAATAACCGTCAGTGTGTGGGAGAGCAAAAGCCCTGTCTGTCCTCCTGCAAAGGCTGGCAAGAGAAGGGGAGAAAGAAAACATGGATGGAAGGCACTTAGGGAGCTACATCTCTTACGCACATCTCTCATACGCATCTCTTACAGCGTACCGCAGCTAGGTCTGCAGAATTTTAAAGGCTTGCTCCAAATTTTACAGGTATTCATTAAGCATTTTTCCTTCCAAAACAGTTGTTTCTGTTGTGAAATGCACTCTAAGGCTGCAGTATGGGAAAACAGCACTTTTTCCTGTACTGCCAAAGCCGTAAATGTACTCTAGGTCAATGACTTCTGGCAATTTTAAAGAATCACTGTTTAGTGGTCCATTAGATCACAGAATCACAGAATGGCCGAGGTTGGATGGGACCTCTGAAGATCATCTAGTCCATCCCCGCTGCTGAGCAGGATCACCTAGAGCATCGCGCAGGATGGCATCCAGGCGGGTTTTGAATATCTCCAGAGAAGGCGACTCCACAATCTCTCTGGGCAACCTGTTCCAGAGCTCTGTCACCCTCACTGTGAAGAAGTGCCCTCTCATATTCAGCCAGAACTTCCTGCATATACCACAATGAGGAAAACAAAGCAAAATATGCTTCAGAATACACTGTCTGTAAAAATCAAATACAAAATACATGTTATCTTCAAAGAAAATGGAAGAATGAAAATTCCATTTTTTGGGGAAGACTTTCCTCTAAGTGTATGGCTAGACTCATGGCAAATTCCAAGAGAAAGAAAGAGAGAAGTATGGCTTTTAGGAAAGGAAGTGGAAGAATTTTTAACAAATCCTCCTCAGAAAGGTAACCTGCCACCTTGTTATATCAATTCCCAGCCTCCAAGACTGAAACGGACCTGGAACACCAAGAGAAGGTCGGTACATGCTGAAATGGGCAATCCCTTTTTTTTAGATAGCATCAGATATTCTTCGGGAATAAAAGTGTTGGTTTAATAAGCTGGAATGCTATTGGAAAATTCAAAAATGGTTTGTAAAAACAAAAATTGAACATTTTCCATCTAGTTTTATTGTTAATGTTTGAAAAATGACATGCAAATGGCACTTGCAAACAATTATGTAAATGTTCAGGTGCAGTACACCTACTTTCCTCGAAAGCTAAGGCTTTTTGTCTTCTCTTTGTCTTTGTCTTGGTACGCACTACAGTGTTTCCCAGCCCCTCCATGGAAATATAACTGGAATTTCTCCATTTACAGTTAAGGTATTCTAAACCACATCCTCTTTCAAAAAACACCACTAGAGTCAAATCTTGTTGTGCTATTCCACTAAAATGATAATATTCTGTTCCCTTGAAAAAGACTATCAAATTAAAAGTAGACTCAAGGGAGCAAATACCTCAAGGGTCTGTTCTTATGGAGCACAGGAATTACTTTGTAGGACTCCCATCTAGGTGAGCCTCATAACTCAGCCTGACTGGGACAAGGGGGGGGCTCCCATCTGAAAGTTAATGGATGTTTGTTCCTTTCTCCCACCCTGCAACCGAAGACGATTTATGCCTGGGAACATGAGATATCTTTCAAAGCTCTTAAAATAGGTATATTTACAATTTTGGTTATAACTCTGGATTCTCTTACATAAACAGTGCAATCCCTCAGACAATGTTCTAGACAGTTTAGTTACCCAGGTCATCAGCTGATTTCCAAATCAGCCTATTCAGCCGCGCAGAGGCTGAGCAAGGCTCTTGGTTCATCCCCTGGTGCAGGCAGCAACTGCAGGAGAGGACCTTTCCTCCAGGTCAGGCACACCAGGACTTTTCCTCTAAGCCAGAAGTCGAAGTTTTGCTATTAAACTCATCGTCCAGAATGAACTTTTCTTTCTGGGAGATCTGTTTCCCAGAGATCAGAAATAGTGCCAACAGGATTTTTGAGACAGAAACAAAAATATAATGCCGCTAAAAAGCCAAGGCTGGATTTTCTCCTGAGCAAATACGTGAAGAACAAGGAAGGTTTTGCCAGTACCGTGACAGACAGCTTAAACTCACTAATGAGATTCTACAAGTTAATGGGCAGAATGCCTAAAAGCCATACACTTCTCCAAAGAATCCTCAAAATCAAACTGCATCACAACTTAGCCTACTTAAAACTTAGAGGGACTTAAGCTTTATTTTAAAGACCTCAACCCTTCCTCCTCTCAATGGAGAATGAAAGTCTTCTACTGACTTTACAGGGGTAAAAGACTTTTCATTTTTCCATGACAATTTGTTTCTGTGATAATAGGAAAAAAAAAGAGAGAAGAAAAAAAAAGCTACAGCAACAGACAATCTTAAAAAAAAGCATAGGTAATGTGTGACACTTGGAAATAAAGCTACCTGTACCAGAAGATCCCTGAAGCTCAGGATGACTGGAATGGCACTGCTGGAGGTGGCACTTGACATGACACAATTCGTAAAAGAGCTTATTGCTTAAAAGCACTGATGCTTTTCTGAGGCCGGTGATTTGCCAGGTCGGTGTTTTGAACAGTTCCCCAGGTATCTAGCACTCCAAACCTCAACACACTCTACACACGGTGCCTACTGAATCGCAGTGTAAGGCAAAAGGTGGTGAAGTGTCAAAAGGGACAGTAATAGATCCGTATTACCCCTTCGGATCTCACACAGAGTCAATAATTGAGGACTGGGATTTTCTGTAACCTGCAAATGGATTCTGTACACGGTAACCCATTACAGGAGCTGGGAAAGGCACTGCTCCCCAGAGCGTTAGGGAACAATTTTCGAAGTTTCTTTTCTGTTGCCATTGGTAAATTGCTTTCAAGTATGATTAATCAATTAATGCTTCACAAAGGTAACTATTTTATTGTCGCTTGCCATTAGCATGTCTCTTTCTGACATATTTCCCCCCAGTCTCTTTTCTCTGCTACGTGACCATAAAACAGTTCTCCTCCATGCTGTGACTGTGCTACAGAGCACGGCTGTGGCTGTAGCTTAGATAATTTAGCTAAGTAGTTCTTTTGTCTGGTAACCCTATAATAAGGGTATTTTTCAAGGTAGATGGAAAAGAAGTGCTTGAGAATTAGAAAAAAGCTCCCGTGGTTTTGTTGCTTGGTATTACTCAAAACAATGTATACACAACATGAAAGTTTCAATAAAATAGAGTGCAGAATGATAAACAATTGACAGCCAGGATAAAAGGCTATTTTTCTTTTCCTGCATGAAGTCTGAACTGCTGGAATACATTAAAATGAAGCCAAAGCCTTAACTGATTTCCTTTGACAGAGCCTGTATTTGAGACTGGGCTCAGTGTATAAGCAATCTATAATAATAAATCCTAAGTAACTGTTTTCACATATCTTCGAAACACTACCACTGTTCTTTTATTTTCTTGGGGAACGAGACTCAGAATTTCCATCCTCAGAAATCACCATTCTCAAGGGAACAATGTCTCCCAGCAAAGCTGACAGACGTTCAGAGCTCTTTGAACACCCCAGAAGACCACAATGAAAAATCAGATATAGCACAGCATATAAATACCTTCCTAAGACATAAGTCAGCTAATGACTTAAGTAATACAGGGATCAGTTATTTTTAATTTTGAAAAGATTCACTAATTTACATAATTCCCAAAAAGATGTCTGTGACCCCATAAGAAGACAAGACACCTATTCTTACAGACCTGCCAACTGCTTGTTTAATAAATACAGTGGAAAATCAGACTAAAATAATTTGTTTTAATGATGGAATGGGAATATTTCAGTGAAAGGCTTTGGATACCACATGCGACATCATGAGTACCTGCCAGAATAAAAAACGAGTAACTTGAACCAACATATATCCCACTGCCTCTACCTGGCCACATCCCACAGCTGGATTTGACTCCCTGTTTGGCGCCAGCTGTCTCACCGTGTCTGTGACCATGAAACTATCCAAGCAGCTCACCATTACATGCAGCTCAAAGGGAAATGGAGTAAACCACAAAAAGGCTTAATAATACAATTCTTCTTACTGCACCGAAAAAAAGCAGCCAGACTTAACTTGATGAAATTAGAATAATTTGAATGATCATTTAATGCAACTATTGTTTCACTAAAGGGAATACTGGAATTTAAAGACAGGATCAGAAGGATTTGAGTGGTAAGGATGCCTGCATTTATGAAAATAGAGATAGCATAACAAAATAATAAATGAGAATAGTGTTTATTAACACTGACAAAGTCTTCATTCTTGCCCATTTTTGGTACAAAATGTGGATATAGTCCAATAAGCAGCCTAAATGCAACTTGTAGCCAAAATCAGAGCAAGCTGTCCAACTGCATGTTAAATTATTATACCGAAATCATTATAAATACATACACAACTCGATCAGTGGCTCTCTCCCCACTAGAAGTCTTAGCCTCCACTCTATCAGAGCTCACAAATTGTCACTATCAGCTACTGAACAAGAAAACTAGGGACATCTTTGCCTGCTTTTGGGGGTAGACACAGATTGAACTGAATTTGTTTTTTTCATTTTTATCCTTTTGAAACAAACTCTGATTTCAAAGTAGGTCTTTCACAATGATTTTCATAATTTTGTCTTCTGTGTTGATAAGGTTTTGCTACAGGAAAGAATATCAGGATGCAAGGCGATGTTTATCTTTGCAGTGGCTGCAAGAAGTTTCAGTTTTAGAAGATCAACAATCTCCTTCAGGCATCACTGGATGATCCTTCAGCCCACTAATTTCTGCAGAAAACTTCTATACAACATTTTAAATACAAAAGGTACAAAAATGCAGGAAAAAAATGAATTTCCTATATTAAAATTTGGGAAAAATTTCAAAGCAGTCAAAATACCTAATTTCAACATTTTTCATGATGCTTTATCTCTTATTCATACCAACTGCGTTTCAAATTTATGGCAATTTCAAAATTTAAACTAGCAGGTTAAATCAGTAACATTTTGAAAACAGTTTTGAGCGATTTAATGATAAGTATATTTTAGAATATATGTAACTATACTGAAACTTTTGAAAATCTGACGTCCTAAGAGCATTTAAAAATACTTTTTCCCTGTCTATGTGAAAGGAACGTTTATTTTGGAACACACGTCTCAGTTTGATGAAGTGGCCAGTTTTGCCAATTAAATTATTTTTCTACTAAGATATAACTTGCTGTTAAATTGATTATCTTGTACATTTTTAACCTTACACATGTGTGTAGATATTGTTTTACAGCATCCTCGAAAAAAGGGATGCTTGGTCTTGAAATGTACATCTTTCCTGTCATAATAGCATGGAAATATTAGAAAGTGTACATCTTTCAATATGTGGTATTCTGGTACAATGAGAAAAGGATCTCTGTCTCTTCTTCCAAGCACTTCTCAGCTTTTAGCATATTTAGGTATCTTGTGTTTAACCATCTGAAAAGCTTTCTGAGGAGAACATGACTGGTCCAAAATGATGATGGAAGGATCTGAAAACCAGGGGATTTCAGACAAATGTGAGAAGAATATATTTGTTCTATTTCTCTCTCTTTTTTATTTTTATTTTTTTAATATAAAGTTGTTTTCCCAGAAGCATTGGCAGAGAATTGCAGTCAATGGCACGACAGGGTGCTGATGCCTGGAGTTTTGTTGCACACACACGTGCATGTTTACATGACCTGGGAGGCACAGTGAGCAAGTTATTGGGCCAGCGCAGCCTGCCAAGAGGCCAGCTCATGCACAGTGAAGCATTAATCCACCTATTTTGCTTTTTGGATGTGAGTTAACCTCTCTAGTAGTGCAGGGACATATACATCACCTGCTAGGCGTCCTCTCTTTTTTTTTTTAATTATTATTATTATTTTTGTATTAAGTGGCATAGGTGGGACAAGTCTGTCTTTACTTCTCACTCTTTCTGACATCACCTTCTGGGGACACTGATTTTTAGAAAATCGGTGGGATGACCAATAGAATGATATTGATGCATTACCCCCAAGAGCAAACTGGAGTGGGATACTCTTGCTGTTAGGACATTACTCAGTTTCCCAGACAGAGGTGTCTAATGCCATCCGGTGCTTGGGCCATCTGATTAGTGCTACCAGATACAACAGGCAAGGCCTGATGGAGTAGCTGTAGCACCTAAAATTCCACTGGATGATCACTGTTAGGCAGTTTAATGCTTTTTCTAGTACCACAACCGATGCCTGCTAATGACTGAGTGGTTGCACCCCTTGGCATCAGCTTCCTGAATCTCCATGTGAGCCCAGTCCCAGGCACTTCCCTGACCTGGCAGTAATATGGCTAGAGCTCTAGGAATCCAGCAGCTAAACCTGTGGGCTGAGGGCTAAAACACACACACACAGGCAGATTCAAAAGGTGTTTGAGAACATCTAACCTAGCCCAAGAAATAAACCATCAGAATCCAGTGCAAGCTGGAAAGAAATGTCTAGTCTGGTTGACCAAGCAGCTCTAGATCTCAGTCTAGATCATACACGGCACAGGTATTTTGATCTAAACTGTCAAAGTTACTTTTTGCAGTAACTAGAAAGCATTATTATGCCAAGAAAAAGCAAAAGAATGATGTTCAGTCTTTTTCAAATTCTGGACAATATCCTACAAAATATAAAATACAAAAAAAAACACAAAACAAAACAAAAAACCACAGAATCACAGAATTGTAGGGGTTGGAAGGGACCTCAAGAGATCATCGGGTCCAATCCCCCTGCCAAAGCTGGTTCCCTAGAGCAGGTTGCTCAGGTAGGTGTCCAGACAGGCCTTGAATATCTCCAGAGAAGGAGACTCCACAACCTCCCTGGGCAGCCTGTTCTAGTGAAATCCCTCACATTAAGTGTACAGTGTAATTTTTCCATATTGTTGGGAGACTGGCTGACCTGTGAAGATGCAGTCAGTTGTTACTGTACACTCTCACAGCTACATGAAGCAATCTTTCAGTTGCTGCTAAGTGATAGTGACATTCAGTTCCACTAAAATGGTTAGAAACAGCAAGTGTGAAGAGACTGTGCCAAATAAAGTTGTTTTGTCCCCTAATTTATGACCCATGGATCTGATTCTAAATTCCCCAGGATTGAGTAAATGAGGCACAGCTTTAATCCATCAAATTAAAATCTACATTACCACAATGTGAGAAGGCAACTCCAAAGATCATCTTTCATGTTCTGTAGAACTAGTCACTAAATATAAATTAACACACTGCAAAGTCTGGTCTTGATAATGATGCCTACTTCTCAATGACATGGTAAGGCAAGGAAATAGTAAACCCATGCCATATACAGCTTTTATGAAGCATGATCTTATTTTCCTTATATAAAGATTTACAAATATAATTTTATTATTTATAATTATTATTATAAAACTGTAAATATTCATTTGTCTTTATAAATATATGTTTCTATATATTTTCCTTCCAGTAAATATTACATAAATTTACTTCTCTCAGAAAAATTAATTTAAAGCTATTTATATTTGCTTTATTCTCTCCCCTCTATAGATATAACTTTAGCTCTTTCTCCTGCACTTGAATGATGCTTACTGATACATGCTTATATTGTGTTCAACTTAGCTTCAACCATGTTAGAGCTATGATGTTAGTTTAAACACTATGGGCAAATAAGTCTCACCATAATGCTTCTATTAAAAAATAAACATTTGGTTTAAGTTAGTTGTTTAAGTTTCCTCCCTCATCAATAAAGAAAGAATGGTACCTTAACTGCAATTCATCCCATGCTGATGCATGTCTGAGATAGCTGTGTTACACCAGCGTTTTGTGTCCTTTTTCAATGACTGCAGAAGGAGCCTAGGAGACTGCTTTAGACTGGATGAGATTTATCCTGCTCAGTGTTTGTTCTGCTCTTAGAGAAAAAATTGTTCCACTCCTCACCCCCTTTTTTTACAAAATAAATCATTCAACTTCTCAGGTAAATCCCCTTTCTTCGGTGCACTGCAGAGATGATAGGCTCCTGTAATGATAACATCAGGACCTTTTTTCCCTGGGCTGAGTATGAGCATGTCTACACAGTACCGTAGTTGCTGGGCCAGGAGGTTCAAGTTTTCTGAGGCCGGGTTATGCAGGCAGCAGTATAGCAGAGGACTGATGAAACGTGAGTATTACTGTTGGTAATATAGTGTGTCAAAGGAAGAGAGAAATGGTGAGAGTGTCAAGTATCTTACAACTCCTTCCTTCCACCTGCCACACTCCGTGTCCTGTAAGAAGACGCCTATATTTGTATTTGACTTAACTATTCTATGTTCCCTTTATAGTTAATGGAAAGAAGCACACAATTTTGAGTCCATTTAATGTTTCCTTAAGCTGAAAACTTACACGAGAACAGGTAAATCACATCCTAAAACTTCCCATTTGCCTCTTCACTAAATGGGGTCTAGGCAGGCGGCTCTGAGCTAGATGTCTCTGCACGTGCAGGACAAATCCCTGTTCCTCTTCAGCCCCTCACTGTGACAGAGGAAAATATACGAAAGACTTGCTGAGAAGGTCCAAACTATAATAGACTGAAGGTCATGCTCATTTTAGAATTTATGTGTTGTCCAAAAAATATGAACCTGTTATGACTAGCATTTATGAAGTACTGGGAAATGCAGGGGGTGATGTGGGCAGAGGCCAGCACTACCTTGAGGTTGGTACCCTGCACACTGACCCAATCACTTTGATATAGCTAAAGTCAATATTTGCCTAAGGTGAACAAATTCTCTGCTGTTGAGCTTTTATGAAGGAGAGGGGAAAAAAAGACCAAAAAAGAGTAAGAAGCCCCATTTGGATAATGATTTTTTACGGCACCAGCAGTGGTGAACGCTGTCAACTAAATGTTCACCACTTATAGAGTTAACAGAAAACTGTTTTGTTAAAAGAAAATTCTACAAAGAGACTACCTGCTAGCATTTTGACTACTGTATTGGAAAACTGAAACATGTGCATGGGTACTTTCTAAAATTACACATTAAATTACAAGTTTCCTTCCATCCAGAAGATTTCATATATCTCCTTACAAACACTACATGTAAATTTTAGTTGTTACTTGTTATATGACTATTTAACATTAAATATAAAACTAGAAAACATCCAATGTCAAAGAATGTGGTTGCTCACAATGGCCAAAAATCGATAATTCTTCACAGTCTTCCAGCATTAAGAATTACAGCAAAATCTCCCCATCGTCTTCTCGCTGGCCTTGCCCAACAAGGAGAAACACCTCTGTGAAGCCAACAGGCCCAACAGGACTCCATTCCTTAGGGACTGGCTAGGCCGTCCCACCAGAAACAAGTGTCACAAAAACCCTGAAAAGCTGGGAATCTTGTTAGTGAACAGACTTGCTGTGCCTGATGCTTCAGGTTTATCAATAGTAACATTATTTAATTAACCAACTAATAAAAATAACTACTTCTGCTTGCAGGTAGGAGTTATCACAAATTATTTATGAGGATTACAAAGGCTTTCAGGGTGAGGTGTGCTGACTTTTTTTTGCTAGAAACTCTTAAATGCGTTTGTTATAGAAGAAAAAGGTGGTTCCGACCTGTCATGCCTCAGTGCCCTCATATCAACATAGACTGTGGTTGGATCCGGTCCAGATGTCCCCTGTAAACAACAACATCAGTTAATCAGAACTTGAAGGCTGGGAGGAGAAAAGAGATTTACCCCCCGAATAACTGAACATTCATTTCACTGCTAATTATACTAATCAAACGACAAGTTATATTTAAGCTGTTCATCAAACAAAGCTCAGCTTTACAGAGTCAGCTTTACAGAGCACCTGAAAACATACCTACCGTCAGGTACTTGTTACCTCGTGGTTGGTAAAACGCATCAAGCGGCCATACTATTTAACCAAACACATGTCAACAGAGGTTTTATTTGCTACAAAAGGCCAAGTATTCAGCATGTGGATACATACAAAAAATGTTAAACACATTTTGCCATATAAAGGAATGCAGAAACGCCAAGAGGAGACATAGTTTAATGGCAGAAGCACATGGTCAGGAATGTGAAGCATGGTTTACTGAGAATCTTCCACACATGCAACAGAGAATATATTTGAAGCTAAAGATATTAAAGGTAGCACGCATGACACGAACCAGTGTGGACTGAAGATCTATAAGCAATTATTCTGTTCCTTTTCGGTCTTCCACTGCATAATTTAAACCCTCGTTTTATGTCATAATATTTAGTTACTTGAATAATAGTAGGCTAATTCGAGTTTCCTTTTATGCAGAGATGATAGAGTCTTTTAGGCCTTTCCACCCACAGCTTTGCTGCAGTCTTGTAACCTGCTATGATTTTCCCTTATCCAAGACTTCAAACTCATCACTATACAACTTCATTGGAATTTTCAGTGCTGTAATCTAAGGCTCTTTTCTCTGCTGCATAGCTCACATCACTGCTAAACAGAAAGCTAGAAGAAAAGCACAACTTCATTTTTGAACACTGGAACTTTGGAAATCGTTTTTTTTTCTTTTTTTCCATCAGATAAATTCACCTAGCCCAGGTAGTGTACAAGTGCAGGAACTCCTTTATCAGTTATTTAGATCTTAATTATTTAAAACAGCAGACAGCATCAATTCCCAGTGATTTCGGTCCTGTTTGGGATATACTAGAGTACAATTCTTCACATTAAGTATGTCTGAGGTTAAATTTTGTGTTTCTGCAATGCTGGCCAGTAGCTCCATGATTCATTTAGCACTAAAAATTGTGAGAGAATTCAATGAATACATAATTTTGTATCTAAAGGGGAAAAGAGCTACCAGTACTGATTGATACTTACTGTACAGACACTGATAGTGACCCACCACCAGAGGAGAAAAAGAGTAATAGAGCTGCACATGCATGTTAGCCTCTTTAGCTTGTTATACACAATACAAGATACAATATCCTCTCTAGCTATTAACGACACGATTTTGAGTCTACTAGTAAACTCAGCAGTGTAACAGACTAGTGCTGAGCGGAGAGCTTATTTCAAATATATGCAATGTTAAAAACAAAAAACGAGAAAAAATTGTTTATTGTTAAAAAATAAAACTAAACTTGAATTGGTTTATAAAATAATGAAAATCAAAGACAATCACTATGGTATTTGTTATTTTCAGTGTGAATGAAAGAGTTACAACAGACAACTAATATTTGATGAAACCTGCATCCAGATAAAGCTATAATGGACTTGTATATAATTTCATAGGATCTGAAAATCCCCAAATCTCCAGACTCAATTTCTAGTCTGTCCCACTGTTGGAAGCTGATAGGTGGGTATTGAGGGAACATGAAAATCCCCTACCTGCTCGGCCAGCTTCCCCAGCCTGTGAGGCTATAGCAGCAGGAATAGCAGGGATGAGGGAGAGAAGGAAAGAAGGTAACACAAGACGAAAATAATAGTAAAAAATGGGAATGAAGGGTGGGAGAAAAAAAAAAAGAGGAGAATGCAAAAAGCAGGGAGTAAAATAAAAAGAAAAACAATGTCAAATACAGGAATCTTACAAATTAACCATTATACCATTAAAGGTTAAAAAAAGTAAAAAATGAGGTGTCAACATTTTAGTAGAGCAACAGAAGAGACAGCTGTAGACTGCTAACCTTGGACAAACAGACTTAAATGGTTTTAGGACACTACAGACAATGTTGTTAGTGGAAAACATGTGTCTAGCATACTGATTTTTTATTTATTTTTTTTTTGTGAATAAGTCAGTAAACATTATGGCCCTGCTATTTTAATGCACATCCATTGAGACAGGGGTTCCAAGTCTGCCATTTCACTACTAGAAGTTTGTAAGCGATGTCCTGTAGAAACCATAAGTAAGCTCTCTTTTGGGAAAAAAGTAATTAGTATACAATGGAGAAAAGAGAATGATACTTACAACTTGTTTCATACAGATTAACCTGCTCCTAGAGTGAAATAAAATTAAGGCTTCTTCCACAATCTAATTACTATAAGACCATAACTAAATGGAGTAACTTCATAGTTCAGTAACTCTTCATTCTTAGTCTATTTTCTACTATAAACAATGTAATACTTATATAGAACAGTAAAATTAAAAACCAATAGAAACCCATCAGTTCTCCACCACGATCGATAATGTAGTGAAGAGACAAAACACAGTCATGACTAGTCGTAAGTTGCTACTGTCATGTTGAATTCCTAACCAAAGATGGTTGCTGCGGGACTTAACCCTATAACTTGCGAAAATAAGTAGCTCTGAGTGCACTGCCATTTCACATCCCGTTTGTTAAACTTCTGAATTCCAGCAAAGTTAAAAACTACAGGAAGCCGCCACAGCAGCATATAAAAATAGATATATTTTGGATGCGGGGGAAGATGAAGCTTTTTAAAATATAGGATGGATCTGCTTCTTACACTGCTACCCGAAAATAGAAATCTTACTAATAATCCAAGTTGAACACTGCAGTGTAACTGCAACAAAGCAGGGGAGTTGATGAAATTCATCAGTTATATAATTCATTGCTTGTGACTATTCTGCAGGTCCAGAGAGGTCTTCGAGTGTCTGAGCCTCGTACTGATTTTATCTAAGGCCTTAACAAACAGCAGTTGAGGTCTCAGCATTGTTTTAAAGAAGCAGGATCTTATCCAAGACCTGAGTGACTGACTCAATTTGTGCACATTTATTTTGTGAGACAGAGATGGAGCATATCTGTAACACTGGTAACAGGAAAACCACAACAGAACCTCTGTTGTGTCTGATACTTAGTAAGGACATGCTAGGCAGTGTTGAAGGAAATAAAATGGGCTAAAAAGCTTTTTCTGCCTGAAAACTCGTACATCATCAGTCATATCCTTTGGAATAAATAAATGTCTTGCCCACAGGATGCCACCAGGGAACCATCCAAGGCCGATGCCAATCTCTGCAACATGCCAGGCATTTATTCTCTGAGAAAACTTTGCAGGTCAAAACCGCACCAAGAACCACCATACCAATTAGGAGAGATGACAATGTGCCAGCACTCAGCCTGCACCTAATCTCCACTGCAGTTAAAGGCCCAGCTATGTGCTCTCCTCTCCTTCCCTCCCCAAAGTTAAAAACCAACTACCTGGCAAACAGAAGTCCGAAGAATTTAAAAATAACTGTTTTGCTTCATTTCATTTCATTTTGCTGTCTGGGCTTGTGGCCTCAATGTTTATACTTCTGAGACTACTCCTGCTCTAGTGATGCTCAGAGATAAGATTTTTTGATGTACACTTCCCAATCTCACATACGCAAGCACAGCAGCTGGAGCTGTGAAAAGAACTTCAGAGCATGACTCATAATACAGGTGGGGGAACAGAATCTGATGGAGCTCACCCAGAGCTGCAGCACGGTGCTAAATGTGAATCATCCACAGAGTGCCTGTTGCACTCCTCTCATAGCAAGCTCTTACTACTTTTAATATGGAGGATCCTCAAAGAAGTGCAATCTATCACTAAGGATAAAGTAATGTTATCTTTAACCCCTAAATTAACTGACAAAGTTCCCTTTGCTAGACAGTGACGGAGGGATTCATTTCATATAGTTTCAGTCATTAGAGAAGAAAGTGTGCAGTGTAAGGCAGGAAGTACCTCCTGATGGTGATGAATCCCAAGATGTGCACCTGAGATCAGCTGAATGACACTCTCCTTGGAACCATTTCTTTGTCTCTACTGCCTATAGATGGACAATAGATAACTAACTTTGTCCTAGTGTCTAACTTCAAGGCGAATTAAATGAAGCCAGATGAATCCTGCTCCCCTGCTCTAGCTTGCACATTTTCAGGGATAACTAAGGAAAATGAAACAAAGTTTATCCTCAACTGAAATTACGTAGCAGGTTGAATAAAATTCTACTATTTATTTCGAGTGTTTAAATGGAAATTAGCTAAAATCCTAGAAAACCATCTGTGCTGCTGTAAGAAAGGGGCTACTTTTCATATCTATTTCTCTCTCTCTCTCTTGAGAATGCTAAGATGCTAGTTAATGAGAATTAGAATACGCTGGATGCAATCTTTTCATCTCAGAAATAGCTGGACAATTATCGGTGACTGTACTGTCATAAAAGGTCAGATATTAATGGTATTTAAGTCCCTAAAGATGGAGAAAATTATTTATTTTCAAAAGCATACCTCTAAAAATCTAGTCCAAAGAGATTACATCAAAAGACACATAGCACATTTGCTCTAAATTTGAGAGGAAATGAATACAAATGACAGTACATTAGTCTGTCAGTGATCCTAATCCTGAAATTATAATTCATTTGGTAGGCTAAGACTCTTTTGTACCAAAGAGATTATCATAATGATTTCCTTTTCAAAGTAATCTTTAATAAAAGGTCAAATTCTGCTGTGAAGTTGTATACACATACACAGAGATACATCTCTTCTTCAAATAGGGGTGGAAAACAGTAAAAGCTTTTTGAAAAATCAGTGTACTTTCCCCTTGAAACACCTGAGCCTTAATTTAACCAAAAAAAAAAAAAAAAAAGGAAGTTAAAAAGGTATCAAAAACCACATCCAATTTGCATTAGAGGCAGTCCATGGAGAAGAAATCCTGGACAGGCTTTTTGCTGGTACGGGGCCGCAGCTGAACAGTGAGATACGTTTAGAAAAGTGATAAGTAGGTATAAGATTTAGAATGACACTAGAATAGGCTGGATCACAGTTGTTGCTGTGAAAGATGGTGTCCCAGGAAACACACGCTAACCTCACAGACCATATAACTTGAAAGAAAAAATGGAAAGGCAGATGCTATTGACTCAAACATGTTTAGAAGTATTTTTATGCGATGTGAAGCATACAGAAATCATGAGCAATTTCTGGAACATACTGGAGACAATGTTAATTTAAGGAACATTGTTGACCAAGGATTAAAATTCATTCTGTTCCTCAGCCCAGAAAATGGAATAGCCCCCAAGCTACTGTGGAGTATCACTAGCCATAATCTTCCAGAACATTTGGAAAGAGCATTCAGTCTAATTCAGCATTCAGTCTTTGGCAGTGCCTACTACCAGATGCTTCGAAGGATGCAATCCTGTATCTTTCTTTATATTCTCTGTCAAAATGATATGTTTTATGGTAATGCTCATGAGCATTATTACATCTTTAGTTATATTTCAATCCCCTTTAGAACTTGCCAAACTACTCCTGGCTTAAAATGCTTCAAAAAAGCATTCTACTTGGAAGGGTAATGTTACCAAATATAGACTGTTCTGAAATGGCTTTTTTTTTTTTTCATTCTAGCCACACCATTCTTTAAATTACATATGGCTTTTAGTTTGTCCTGTGAACTGAAATGTAAAATCTTAGTACAAGTAAATGAAGCCTGACACTAAGCTATATGATCAGCCAGGCTGTTAATCACCTCGCACTAGGATTGAGTGCTGTTCTTAAATTCATAGCCAGTATTATCAATAATATTCCTTCAGAGAGTTATCCAATTTTACAGTTTGTTCCAATATGCTCCTCCCACCCTCTTTTTTTATTGCTGAGCATGACTTTATCTGGTGCGGAACATCCCCTGGGAATGTCCTAGCTGTGTCCCCTCCCAGCTTCTTGCACATCCCCAGCCTTTTTGCTGGGTGAGGGAGGTAGGCAGAGTGAGAAACGGAGAAAGCCTGCCTGCTGCACGGCACTGTTCAGCAATAGTGAGACCACTGGTGTATTATCAGCACTGTATTAGTCACAAATCCAAAGGACTGCGCCAAAAGTGTTGCTGTGAAGAAGTTAATTCCACCCCATCACAGGCAGACCAGTACAATATTATTTCCAGTGAGGCTTACTTGGAGCCCTGGGCATTGAATCTGGGTTAGTGTCATTCGCCTGATTCTATTACTTGTCCTGAAAAAATGATTTACCTCCTAGGTGAAGCAGCCACTACTTATGAACAGTCCAGACTCCTGCAAGTCTGAAAAGGAGACTTTCATTAGTGGCAAGCAAACTTCTGCCACTGATCTGTCCTTGTTATCTTCATCCTTGGTCCGTACATGAACCAGAAGCCAGTGGGAGGTCATGGTATTTTTCAGAAAAAGCTCCACCTCAGCTGGCCAGGGAAGCTGGTGGACCCCGTCCTGGTCTGTCCGAGAATTCAAAGCAGTTGGCCAGGGATGTATGCCATCATTTCCCTCTTTCCCTCCTATGCTGGCGTTTCAGAATGGCTAACGATACAGGAATGAATTAGAAAACTGTTGTTACCAAGTAACTAGCCCATCTTTCTCCTCTGATCTCCCTTTATACTTGAGGGAAAATGAGAGTCAACCCCAGGTGTCCTTGCTGCCTGCAACACTCCTCCCAGTGAACTGTTTCAAGTTGCTTGGATTGCTGACTGGGAAAGCACACCAACCCACACCTGCTAACTGGCCTAAACTGGTACCTTCCGAATTATGTTGTCTCAGGTCAGAGTGCCTGATGTTTTCTGAGTTGTCCTCTCTGCCTTGTCACCATATAGCAGTCTAGATTTGGAGAAAGAAACAAAGAGGCCTGTATCCTTGCAAGGAAACATTCAGCAGAAGAGAATTCAAAACTTAGGTCAGTGTTTTTTATTCCTAACCCATGACAAAAACATGGGGAACATGTTGCTCTAGTCCACTGAAGTTTCTAAAAAGATCTAAAAGATGCATTTTTCTCTCAAGACTATTTCTCATTAGGGAAAAGATACATCTGTTTTAAAGGATCCAAGTGCTGCTTTTGAGACAACAGGAGACTTTCTTGAATTTTTATTCCTGGAGAATATTTACGGCAGCAACTACAGAATGTCAAACTATAGAATTCTATGTCTGGGACACAAAATGACTTTTAACCCTGCTCAACTGTGCCTTGTCATCTGTTTGATAATAATAATTAAAGTTACCGTGGGCCGAAGGGATATTGTGCTGACAATCAGAGAGAAAGCAAGTAGTCGTGGAGCTGTGTGATACCTTCTGTATTTATCTTCTGATAGCGTGCTAAACAACAAGGTGACTTTTAGCCAAGGCCTGATGAGAGCCATGATTCTTCAGTGATGTTGAACAGGGCAAGAGGGTAAGGCAGGCATAACACACAGACATACTTGTTCTGTGCTAAACCCATCACCTGTATTAGTCACATTTTTTTTGAATAAAATAAAAAATCTTTACATGGATGACAATCCAAATGCCTTATTTGTAGTGTCACTGAGAAGATCTGTTCTGGCTTTCACACCTAAGCAATTATGTAGGTCACATGCATAAGAAATTCCTTAATGTAACCCAAATGGGTATGGAACTTACCAGACTATGCAGTTGCCAGTGCAGAAGATTATTTCTGCATGATTTTAAAGGATTAATAAGTTGGAAATCATATTCTATCTGAGTAGGACACCTGTGGTAATATTATAGGGATAGTATGTAAGGTTCTGATACCAGATTTGGAAGGATGGGAAGAGATCAGGAGTCATAAAAATGAGAGACAGATCAGGAAAGAAGTCTTAAGATTCTTTATCTATTTATCAAAGACTAAGATTTGTATTATAATCATGAAAGAAATGAGATTCTTTATTCCAGATTAGAAAAACATACTAAAATAAAAAATGGCTGAGTCTAACACCACATGAATTTAAACTAGAAATAAGGCAGAAATAATTAAAAATTGAACACCTTATAAAAAGGGAAGTTTACTTTCATCACTTGGAGTCCTGAAAGATAAAATGATATGCTATAATTCAGCCTAAAACTATTTGCTTGGTGTAGCTATCACTAGGTGAAAACCTAGAGGCTATTCAGATCAGATAGTTACAGTGCTCCATCTGTCCTTAAAATCATGATTCAATAAAGATTCCTGGAGGTTAAATCCCATATTATCCCTGGGTACTTTCTTCTGATTAGTGGATCAAAACAGAATGAAAGATGCTGCAAAATAGTTTTTCATTTTAAGCAATAAATTGCATGCAGAAAAAAAAATATATAGTTAATAGTAAGGGCTGGAATTATTTTCTAAAGAGAAGGAATCAATTTTGTACCATATTAAAAGTAAGCACTTGCAAACTGGATTTTACCTTACATAACTCAATAATATTTCTGGAGTACAGAGTACACATTCTGCCACTACCATGCATTTTTCTGAATTACTGTATTCATGGGCAGGATAAATGCTATGAATGCAACATGAGAGGGATGAATAGTGTTCACTGACGAAGTAACAGAAGTTACTGCCTGTATATGCAAGAAGAACATTAAGTACTACATGCATTTTCTTAATATGCCTACAACAAAGCTGCCAAAGGGAATACAATGAGTATTTCTTAGTGGAAACCATCTTCATTTGAGCCTAAGTTAAAAATCTTACCTGCAAACATATAGCCAGGTTAACTCTACAGCCAAGTGACGTGCTGACTGCCCGAGGATGGAGACCAAGGTCTTTAAATAATTTTGAAAATGACTGAGTAAGAGCTATCCGAGGTCGTTCTTCAGCCACTACTACACATGTCCGTACTCGTGAGAGGTCCAGTCCCCTTGCCTAAAAGGAAGATAAAATGTAACAAAGGCCACAAAAGGGCAGACTTGAAGAAAAAAGGTCAGTAGCATTTAACTGCAGGTGTAACGATTCAAGACGGATAGAGGGTAAGGTGCCAGTATAATTTCAATCTTTCCTGGAAGCCGGATGGCCAGATGACAGTCTAATAGCTGTAGAAGAGCAGACATACTTGCTTGGCATTTCAGCAGGAGCATTTAGGAAGAGATGGGTATGCTCATTCCGAAGGGAGGCAATGCTATTTAGCAGTATTAATTCAGAATGCCACTGAATAACAGCAAACAGGAAGCATTGACTAGCCTTGGAAAAACTGATTAGGAAATTATTAACTGAGGATGGTAAGGACTGGAGACATCATAAAATGTTAGTATCCCAAGATCTAATTTATTTCAGTAGCATACTGGAAATTCTAGATGATTTCAGAAATGTAACTGGCTACCTGGCTTTTAATTCTGAGTTAAAAAAAAAAAATATCCAACCACCCTCCTTCCCCTACAATGAGGAAAATCCAGTTAAAGCAATATGGTACTTCTAAGTATGTGATTATTTAACTATATGGATCAAAACCAAACTAGTACCTCATATAATCATGGAATTTATAAAACATAATATACAAATGTATGTCGTATATTGGGTATCTTGGACTTTCACACCTCTGTTTTCCAGCATACGCCTACTAACACAGACTGTAACACAGATCAGAAAGCTTAGTTAAATAAAAGCATTTCCTTGATGTTTAAAAGCCTTGTGATCGGAAAGAGAATGATTGATATTAATATACAGCCTCTGGCAAGGAATAATATCAGTTCTGTGGAAGCTGCCCTTGCCCTCTGATGATTTTCTCAATGCATACATTTAGCATAACCACTCCGGGCAGAGAAGACCCAAACACTGTGCAGATTATGCAGAAGGACTGAATTACTTACCTTCAGTGACTCTGTTTGTGAACCCAGTCCCTTAGTACAAAGCTCCATGACCGAATACGAACAAAAAGTGTCTCTCACTTTGTACTGACTCACAGCAAGAAGCCACAGAGCAGGATTGGTCTCCAGTTCTGAGGGAGGAATCAAAATTGACTGGTGTCCTGAATAAACGCTGTAAAGATACAAGATTTGTTAACACATGCTAAATGCTTGTGCCTGCAGATGTTTACAAGCTATGTGGTACTAAAACATAAAGATTATCAAAATATGCACTGATCCATGGCAATGTCTTACAGTTCTCTACAGGTCCAGTAGTTTAACTTCAAGGGCCAAATTCTGCCTTTTGCTGTACATTTGGAATCTATGAGGATACAAAGAGGAATGCAGGCAGAACATGCTCCTGAAACACTACGTTACTCAAAATGCCAGTGTGCTTTGCTGTTAGAACTTGACTGAAGAGAGCAAAATAGCTAGGTTATTGATGGTGCTAATAAACACTATTATAATATCAACAAAAATTATGTGTTGCTGACAAATAATTAAGATTGAGTAATTACCATTTTAAGATACCTTGATTAAAAGAGTTCTTGATTACTTAACATGGAAATAACCTCTCTCCTGCTGAGGCAAGCAAGCGGTTTGCAATCATTTTCAGGGATGTAAATCTGGCCCCACTTCAACAATACTTGGGGCTTTACATTTCTGCTGTGAAAGTTTTTTTTCAAAAACCAAATATCCTACATCTTTTGTTTATTGGATACCCAGGGAGCACAAGTATTGAGAAAGATACTCACTAGGGTCCCTGAAGGAAATAATTATGTCAGAGCTAATTCCTTGCTACCCAAGACTCTTCCCCAGGGAAAATGTATTCCCAAACTGAGGTCTTTATTTCCTGTGGGTCCTATGTTGTTCACTCATCTCAGACAGCCAGATTTACCATCATTTTTACAGTCTCCATCAGATCTTAATCTGTGATTTGTAGATATTTCAGATCAGAACAGTCATAGCATAAACCTCCCAAATCACAGAAGTTCTGAAAAAGGACAATAAAGCCCCAGAGATTTATGATGCACAGGAGAGAAATTCATTTGTCAGTTGAAAAACTGAAATGCCAGCTTGCTAAAATAAAGCTGACGCTTTCACATTCAAGTGCCCTAGGTAAGACACCAAATGGATCTTTGTTTTCAGGAATGTGAGCATCTCCATAACATTTGATACTAAGAAGAAGAGAAGATACACACCTGGAAATTTTTGAAGATGTGCTGCTCACACAGTTTCCATCCTTGGTGAATGAGTGCCTCCTACCCCCCACAGCTGAGATCAGAGTGCTTGCAAAAGCTGTGCTATTCAGAACAACGTGCGTGTGACCTGTATATCTTTATGTGGTATGGTAAAGTCCAGCCACAAAGGCAGTTAATAAACCAAATAGTTTAGGTCTGCTTTGGAGTAGGAGCCAGAGGATGTCATGGAATATGTATGAAGTACAGTTCAAATAATTTCATTTATCATATGGTAAAATTTTATTTTGTCCACATTTGCTTGCCCACATTTACGCCACTCTTGGCGATTCATAAGCTGTGACTTGCCATGAAGAGATGTGTTCTCAGATGCAGTTAACATAACTACTATAGCACTCGATAGTCAAATGAAGCATTATGCTTTCATGTTGCTTTTATGGAATCAGAGTAAAGTATGGCTGAACCAGGAGTATGAGCTTCAAAAGAGTGTGAAAAGAGATGCTGGCAAAGCTACCAAAGCCTGAAAGGAGTACGTCCTGAGTTCAACTGACAGATCAAACCCAGCAAGGGAGTAGTAACAGATTTTACTATAAATATTACTTCACTCTTTCTTTCTCAGCCAGTTCCATTAAGTTTTTCAGATTCAGTATCAAACCCTTCCCCCATCCCTGAACTCTTCTAGTTGATGTGACCTCTATCAGGAGAAAAAAAATCTGCATAATAAGGAACAGGCTGCCAAGGGTCAAGTATGGGAGAATTATCAGATGATTCAGAACTGCATTAAGGTCCCTTAAGTGCCACTTATTCACCTGGACAGAACATCCCAAAATAAGAACAGAATCAGAACAAACTGTATCCCTGTACTGAAAAGTGCCCACACAAACTGCGGAGTACCAACGGAGGAAAACACTTGTTACCTGTAGTAGAGGAATGGAACATTGATTCCAAGTGCACTTTACCAGAAAATAGTCCAAAATTTGGGAATACAAATTCACAACAAAGACAAATCTTCCCTCCTCAGGAACACTAATAAGAGAGGGTGAACTGTCTTCCCCTCTTGATCAACTTAAGCTAAACAAGTAAGAAACGTATTTTTGCTCTCCCTCATGATCCCACCAAAAGCCATGCAGCAAAGCATGAGGGAGCCTGGATTTGGACGCAGAATAACCCCATCTTCTTGAGACTGAGGGAAACAAACACACTTATGATCAGACTAGGCAACAGCACACTTTTACCAGAAATTTCACTCTGATTAGATTTTTTTTTTCTGATTTATTAGATAAATGAAGATACTGCTAGTACCTTTTCTGAATTTTATAATCCCTCAGAAATACTGAGAAGTTTAGAACAGAAATGCAGAGCAGCAGGAAATACGGAGCAGGAAGGAAACTTTGTATTGTGCAGAACCTCAGATGTGTGCTGTTCTTGCCTACAGTACATAAACCTAAAGAATGAATACCATGCCTGGAAATTTGATTACCAACACAGCCTTTGCCTACGTAGCTGTGGTCTAATAAGCCATGTGCATCACCTGATTTGCTAGAGTAGTTGGTGGAGCTAGGAAAGGAACTACAAAGACACATTTCTGGGGGGAATGTGCCAGTGTCACAGCTGAACCGGTTAATGTAGCACCTGGCCACCATGATGTCAGCCACGACTTGGCTCACCTTCCTGAATTAATCTCAGAAACATTGAGCAGGTTTTGTGAATCACTCCAAGCAGCAAAACAGTCCTGGAAGCCTCATATCCTTGTGCATGTTCAGACTTTATGCTTCTACATTAACCCCACAGAAGCTGTATGTCACCAATGCTTCTGTGGAGAGAAGC
Source organism: Anser brachyrhynchus (assembly GCF_964034855.1). Lineage (NCBI taxonomy): Eukaryota > Metazoa > Chordata > Aves > Anseriformes > Anatidae > Anser > Anser brachyrhynchus. Next base: position 11,333,027 of record NC_137695.1, read on the forward strand.
TGAGAAATAAAAGATACTCCCTTGTATGGCTGGTTGAAATGTTTCTACCACTCTGGTGATTTCAAACCACTGTGAAATGTTACAGGGTGTTGGCTTAGCGTGAAAACAACAATTGAGCAGAGTGCTTGAACAGACTGCAGTTGTGGAAGGATGCTTTGGAGGATGCTGGATAAAGCTGTATATGGTCCCAAACGTATAGAAACTTTTGTCAACTTTGCCTCTGGTACATCTAGATACAGGACATTCTAGGTATGGTAGAGTTAATCCTGAAAATGAGGAACTCCAGGTAAATAGTACTATCTCACCTTCATGAAAGAAGACAGTCATCAAGAGATGGTTAGCTTTGCTAGTCTCATACTGGAAAACAACACAATTGTGGTGAACACTGGCATCAGGGTGATCATGTGGGATATTAAGAAAAGTTGGATGTTTAAATATAAATTCTGGAAGCTAAAATTACCATTCTGAAATTGAAACAGTACATAATGTATTGGAGTCAGAGCAATTTTAAAATTTAGTTATGTAAATATTGGGAAGAAACTGAAACAAGACCCTTTCTTCCACTTCTGTAGAAATCTGTTGCCACAAAAGTGACTTTCCCCTGATACAAGCCTTATAACAGCAGTAGACACAGTGTAGAACTGCAGAGACTGACAGTCCTGGACATCTCTGTCATGTTTAGGAATAGGCAAAAAAGAAGACAAAAAAGGAGACTGACTTCAGAGCACCCCTGCACCTGTATCCGGGCATTTTTACATTTGTAAAAATGACTTTTGGGATGCAAATGCAGAGTGAAATGCTGAAGTAGCTGAGGTAGGAGACCCCCGGTTAGAAATTATGTCTTCCTTCAGAGGACTGAAAAGCAATCTGGGGGAGAAGTATTCAGGTGATGGACAAAGCCTTGGATTTTGGCAGTAAGTGAAAAGCCCTGTCTGCCTGCACTGAGCAAGGGCTGCCCAAGGACAGGAATACTCCAGGTAAACACACCAGAATGTATTTTGGTACGACGGCGCCATCTGATCACAGCTCTGGTTCCACCGCCTGGCAGGCTGTTCTGGCAGCATACGGCGATGCCTGGAAGGACATCTTGGCAATTAACTGTTCCACTGAATCAAAGATTTACCCCATGTCGTGCTAAGGCAGATTAACAATAAACTCTGAGGTTTTATTATAGTTCCAGAAATTTTAGCAGGGCAATAAATGCTGACAAACGGCAACTGCAATTTGGAATTGCATTCTGGCAGGCTGTTAACACGCTGCTGCCCTCACTTCTGGTGCCCTTCTGAGGTGGTATTAGCTGCTTTTCTACTTAGCTGCTGGAGGCAGGTAGGTACTGCCGGGTCTTATAAGTATATGCATCTAGTTTCTGCATTTCTACAGGTGATATTTTGCTCTTGGTGATGAGGGACAGCATGGGTACTTGGCATTTGGTTAGGCCCCAAATAATTGAGTTGTTTTGCACATAATTCAAAGTCTGTGAAGGGAGTCAGCAGGCCAAGGGAATCTCAACAGGGCCAAGCAAAAGCCTTCGCAATCATCTGGACCAGAGCTGGTAGAAAGGACAAAAGAGGACATAGGGGACACTGCTTGGACATATGTCTCACGTAAACATCACAGGACTTGGGCCAAAATGAATCTTCAGTTATCCTGAAGACCCATTACATGCACTAAAAGGGGACTTTTGGAGAACAATGAAGATGAAAAAGAGCGTTCCTAACCTGGCATACTATGAGCACTGCTGCACATGGTGAGCAGATAATCTATCAGTACTGGAGACGCAGAAGTATCTCACAAAGAAGTTCAACCAAGAGCCAATGTAGAGCAAAAGGGAACACTGCGTAGAGCATGCAGGTCTTCCAAGAAAGGAAAAGACATCAACCATAAATTTTGATAGGCTTCTAATGCTGAGAACAGATCCAGACTTTGCAACTTCCATATCAGAGTACTGGGTGCCAATGAGAGTGGTGCCATAACCCAGGACCCTGCTTTAACTCGAGCTCTGGTGTAGGTACTCTAATCAGACAAGCGTATGCCTTTGGTTAATGCCGAAATGCCAGTACTGCCTGCTGGGACCATGCTGTTTGCCCTGAATGACAGCTAGATGTAACTCGAACTTCTAGCTACTGTCATTTCTTCAAAAGGCTTTAACCTCCCCCTTTCAGAGAAATGTTTTATCAAACTCTAACCTTGTAAGGGATGGTTTTTAACATGGCTCTAGATTGCTATTGGGCATTTCTGAACTGGTGTGTAACATCCCTGGGAAGTGTGTTGCTGACCGCTCCTGAGCATCCTACACAGCAGCATCAGGAGTGGAAATCATACAAAGTCACTTGAAACAATTTGGGGTGCTTAGCATCATTCCAACACGAAGATCCTTTATCTAAAAACTTCAAAGCAGGCAACCAAATCAAGGAAGCAAGTTTTAAAATTTTGGACACTGTTTTGATTTTGTTTTGGGAAAAAAAAAAAAGAAAAAAAAAAGAAAAAAGAGAGAGAGACAGCAATCTTGCTCTGAACTAATGGAGTTTTCTACAGACCTTTTCTGATGCCCTAAGACCTTGCCTAACTCCCCCAAAAGTCTGCAAACAGAACTTACAGTTTGAGATTAATTGGATATTATAGACAGCAATGTCACTTCTATTGGTATTGGCATTCAAGTCATCCTAAGGTAGGCAAAGGTTAAACACTTCCAGCCTGTTAGTGCCTTCAGTCAGCTACAGAGTCAGTGGAGTTAATCTGTTGTACTCACATATTGAGGTAACTCAGGGCTTTCGGTTGCCCTTGAACCTTCTAGACTGAAGGCAGGTTCAGCAGACCTATTGCAAAGTGGAGAAAATGCAAATTGCCTCTTCCACAAATTGCTACTGGCCATGGGAAATTGGCATGTGTTTTTGTGTGCAGCACTGCTACATTCTGCCTGAACCTCTTGTGCACTGTGCAAAAGATACAAGAGAGCTGGCTATGTCCGTATCTTGCATTTCCCATGCCAGAATTATTCTTTTCTGACGTGGCATTTGATCTTCTTTATGTAGCCCTGCCTTTAATTTGCTACAGGTGGGCTAGAAATTGGGTGAAGTGCTCATGCCTGGCAGATATCTTCAAGTCAACCTAACAGTAATTAATGATTCTAGCACAGTACATTTTTGTAAACTGCAACTGTCATGCTAATGCTGCAATTCCTTCCATATATCTTGCACAACTCCACCCACTTGCTTAACAAGACACCCCATGGTCTCCTGCTGTAGAAGCTACCCACCAGCACCACTGGGTGCTTGTGGCTACAGAACAGAGACAGCGGAAGTGGAACAGGAGGAAGCCACTTCATCACACCTTACCTGGAAAGCTTTCCTAGGACAATTACACAGCATTCACCATATTTATTAGGTGGCCACTGTGCACTGGAAAAATCTAGTTTCTCTGGTCCAGTTTGAGTCTTACTGACTTGCACCATTTTAATCACAGCTTCTGAGAATTACTAAAATATAATTTAAATCATCGATTTTGTTAACTTTAATTTCTACAAGGACAATTTTATCTTTCAATGGTAGAAGCAGAACTATAATATGGATAAAATGGAGGGAAAATTCTTAGTGTACTGCATCACTTAGCAACTATCAATTAAGAAAATCCTCATTAATGAAATGTAGAACTTTCTATTCTGCCCCACAGTGATCGGCATTAAGACAGGGCCGTCTTAATTTCAGGAAGCATTTTTGAACAGTGGGATTTAGCATCATTTGTTTTTAAACTGGAGGACACTTTCAACTTGCCTTTTTTTTTAAAAAAAAAGAACATGATGGGCTTTAAAATGTAATGCGATGCAAGGTAGAACACTCTGATCACCCTCTCATTATTGAAGAGAAAAATGCAAAAATACATTTTTATTGAGTAATCAGTAGCAAACTGTTACAATTAAGAAGTTTGGATTTATAAACTCACATGGGGCTGATGACTGCTGCCACACCAAGGATGTGCTGTTCTATGACAAAGGTTCCAAGGAAACCCTGCTGGAGCATGCAGCCAGTTTAGAGGGAATGGGATAAATCCATTTTTTTTTTCATGTATTGCTCTGCTTTGCAAGGTTTCTTTTCTTTATTATTTTATACCCTTTAGGCCATAAAATAATAAATGAATTAAATAATAATAATAAAAAAAACCTTTGCAAAACTATGCAATATATTCCAGACTTACCAAAGGTCTGGCTCCATGCTCTAGCAGCTTTCCTAAGTAGCTTTGACCTCATAGATTGGTGCATTCTGGGGCACCGCAGTGGAGCAGGCCAGAACAATGTTTAAGCACCTACAATGGGGATAAAAAGTTAGTTTTTCTTCCATTGCTCACTCAATGCCTCCTTTAGTCTAGTTAATAAAGGGATTCAAACGTACTTGTTATTTTAACTGCACTTCTGTACAGGGGCTTGCTTTCTCTTCCTGCTGGGTTCCTAAAACAAAGACTTCCTATTTAACTCTCAAAACCCTACAGCTGATAAAAATTTGAAGATCTAACTTCATTTCCATGTGCCATTAGAAGTATTAATTTGGCTAATGGGGCTGGTGACAGACAACCCTATCTTTCTAGCAGAATCCTCTGAGGTAGAATCTGGGCTGAAAAATGTTGGGAAGTATTTTGGCATGCTAAACTACAAAGAGTAAAATGCAAAGTTGCAAAGTTTTAAAGATTCTAATAACCTCCAGGATGTATTTTTTGCTATTACAGAGCACATCAAATACTCCTCATTTCTAAAATAGTAATGAAATGGAAATGAAGTTTGTAAGTGGAATTAATGAAGCTGTTATCTGATGTCAGCTCTCTCTAAATGACAGTTGCAATTCAAGCAGCCTGCAATCTTCCTGGTTTTATAGGGACAGATATCAGTGACAAAGAAGAGATTGACACAATGGCTCACAAGATTAGAGTTGTTGTCCTGATCTCAGTTCCTTCAGCTCCGTCTTTTTCCTTCTTCTCTTTGAAAATGGTATAAAATTTTCTACTTTATAGAGGCGTACAGACTGATTCTTTCTCCCAGTGGTCTGCTGCCTTGTTCAATTGCCAGTCATAAACAATCTTCTGCAACAGGCTGAACATTATCAGTATTGGGAAGGATCTAAGGGCAGCAAATGCCTACTTGTTCCAAATATTATTTTGGAATAAATAAAAATTTGTGTATCTGGGAGACTCATGGGCACCACAAAATACCTGTTTTTTGGACGTGTCAAAAATTTATCTCTATTCTGTGCATCTATAATGATCTTACATAGAAGCTATTCTTGTATGCCCCATGTTCTACACTACCTGATACAGAAATAAACTCCTTAACTGAATTTTCCCACAGTTCTCTACAGTCCTTCCCTGGTCTTACCTCGCTGAATATATCACAGCAGATTTAGCTTAGACAATGAATTTGACTACCCACCAGAGCACAGGCTGAACAGTGTTGACACATAACTCTGTATAATAAATATGCAGCTGACTTAAAAATATCAATATTTAAAAAAATTACAGAGTGGTTTAATTAAAATTTCAACATTGCTGAAATGTTTTCTGAGTTTTATAGAACTAAGACATTGAAATAACACTTTCAAAACAAAAAAAAATAATATTAGGGCAAGCACAACTGAAATAGAGAAATATTGATCATGAATGAATAGGATAATACTGTTAATTTTTGGCCCATTTCATATTTAATAACAAATATTTTAAAAAGTAAGGGCAACAACAGGCCAATAGAACGCTTTTAAATGAACAGTACTTGCTGAATACAAATTGCTGCAACAGTTTTTCTATAATGTTTCCTTCATGTATTTACTAAATTGGTAAAATGCTTATCCAGAGCTGCAGCATCTTTATTGCCCCTGGCTTATCTTAATTTCAGTAACTAAAACCAGCACTACTGCTAATACCAAAGGGCTTTCCATAGAGAGAGTACAGATGCTGGACTACTCTGACTCTAATATGTCTTCATAAAAATGTGCTCCATTAACCTTCCCATAGCTCTTCCCCTTTGCCTCTACATCAACCCAGCTATCTTAAAAAGAAAAAATCAGAAGAATAAGCACCAAAAAAAAAAAAATCGATGGAACTGCTTTCAGTGTTGAACTGTAACTTCCCTGGAGTATAGAGATTGACAGAATTGTTAAATTTCTAAACTTCCTATTAATAAAAAAAAAAGCTGATTCACATTTCACTAGAAATGTTTGTGTTTTTTTTGTAGTTGGTGTTTTTTTTCCTGATAGCTTAGCTACTGCCAGAGAAGTATCCTTCTGTAACAAAACATACTTCCATGTCTGCAAAAATCACATCCATATGTCCTGCAAATGAGAAAGTCCCCAATATCCACTTGTACTTTCAGATTAAAGAATAAAAAAGAGGAAACCAGGAAACCACTTCCTCAAAGTAATCTTGGTAGAGTGCTGCCTTCATCAAATAAAACTAGCCAGACTCTGCAGATACAGCAGTGAAACTGCAGAAGTTAATGAACAGCCATGCTGACGCTCTGCACTCATAAGCCTTAAATACCTATGGCCATGTTTCGAGCAACCTGGTCTAGTGTCCCTGGAAGGTGTCCCTGCCCATGGCAGGGGGGTTGGAATTAGATGGTCTTTAAGGTCCCTTCCAATCCAAACTATTCTATGAGTCTATATCCCACTCAAAGCAAGTGTACTCTCCATACAGCATTCTCCGTATAGCTTCTGGCAATACCAATTGCCTGTGTTAGTCCCGGAGGTTCTACCTGTTACTCCCATCCTGTTTGTTGTGGTGTAGTACAATGGAAGTGATATTTTAAAATGCTGAGGAGAAACCTCACCTGCAGAGGCACCAGAGGACAAACCCAAGTCCACAGTACGGGTCCAGACAGATAGCGACTTCTCTGGAGGGATAAAGCTCACACTGCAGCTTAATAGAACGACAAAAGGCACTAGTGGCTGCATGAGACATCTGAAAGACAACAGCAAAGTAATTAAAATGATCAACTATGTCATTCTGAAGGCTCATTCCCAAACTGCGCCAAGTGTTTAAATCAGTTACAGGATAAGAAAACAAATAAATATTGACTTTGTGCTCAGTGTAAATACACATGTAATTTATAGTAAGGAAACACAATTTTCCTTCAAGAGGGCATCAAAATAGCCGTGAAAGAGAAGGGGAGACATAAAGAATGATAAGTTTGAAGTGATTTAGGGAGAAATCTGTGAGTGTTTTAAAGACGTGCTCCAAGCTGTGTGTGAAGCTAACGATAATGAGCTAAACTTTCTGGAAGAACAAAGGAATGAATGACTGCAGGACATGAATCTAATTTGAAGTAGTTTGTTGATCTTCAGTAACATATTTCAAAGTACATACTACTTTATATAATAAAGAAAGAAAATTATCAATATACTTTTTAAATTAGAGAGGATTTTGTGTGCAAAATGGTACTAAGGACCTAATCATTCAGCCACAGGGATCCCCGATAAACTTTGTAAACATGCTGAAAATGTCTTTATGTTAACCAGCTCCTAGCTGAGAAACATTTGTTTTTTGTTTTTGTTTTTTAAATCTTGGTAAGGAAGCTCTCAGAGATAAAACAAGAAGAAAGTAGAAACAAAAAAGAAATGATCAAAAAGATGCTTTTTCCATTTTCTTAAGTCATTTTAAATCTTCTTACTGACAACATGTAAATATAGCTGTGTCAGGATGTTTCCCACAAACTCACCCATCCTGACTTAGAAGTTCTAACTACAGTGGGAACACAATTACTTCTTTTAATCTGTGTCCTCTTTGCTAATAACAAGAAAGATATCTGTATTAGAAAGACAGCCTGAGTAGGATTTAACTCATCTAACCTCTGCTCTCTGCCACATATTGGCCTTCTTGCCTTAAATATGATTAAATAAATATGATTGCCTTAAATATGATTATAGTCAGTGGAAAGGAATAAGCACCTGACGTAACATTTATTTGATCCTCAGTAAACAGGATAGAGCTCTAGAAGTGATTTTTTTCTCCACTATGGATTCCATAACCGAAGCTGAACATGTTCCAAGTGATGCATAAAGACCAGCTCAAAACAGGTGTCCGCACTATGAAAGTCTTCAGTTTGAAGAGACTAATTCTTCTCTAGCTGAATCAAGACCATTTTTTGTCATACTGGATTACTGAACTCTGCTGGACAAGAACCAGTGTTATTCTGTGAATTTTGACACCTTACTGGGTTCAAGCTAGTGAGAAAGTTGAGAGTTAACCTAAGTGTAGCTTACTACTTCTGAAGTGTCTATGAAACATTTATCAGCTTTTCAGAAGCCATGTAAGTTGTTTAGCCATTGTTTTTAATTGATCACTGCTGCATTATGACAAGCCTTGTGGCCTCTGATGATCCATTTGCAGTAATTAATCACTACTGGTGATCTAGTAGATGGCACTATCTACATTGACCTGCTGAGATAGTGATCTGGAGGCTTTGTGACCCAGATACCTGAAGCTAATTAAGAATTCCATTAGTGATTTATCTGGATTTCCCTTTAGCCACATTAAGTAAAGGTTCTTTGCCTTGCCCTGGCTTTGACTATCTTTGAAGCTCTGCAAGTACTAACTTTGCATAATTAGTAGTCATTTCTACAAGTCTGATAAGGTAGAATTCAGACCTGATTTAATATGGATGAGCGTGTCTCAATCATTTAAGGTTTCCTGTAGAGGAAATGAGGACTCATTCAACATTCACCCCATTCAAAAATAGATGTTTCAAACAAGCCAGAAGAATTACACCCTAAAAGTCTCTGCTTCTCTCTGTTGGTTATTGAGGAGCCCTCTGACTAGTCCACATCTAGTAGGCATGTAGCTCATCATCTCAAGTTAGATGATACGTGTCTCCTAGGAGTGTCTGATTGGCAATCATAAGCCAGCCCAGTCATTCAGCTATTAGCCTTGGGCAGGTCATTTCACCACGTTGCAGATCAAGTTCTCCATCTGAGAACTGGGTAAATAATGCTTTCTTTGTTTATAAAGTATGCTAACAGTTTCTGAAAATAGATGGATGATGCCAAAGAGGATGAGGAATTCAATATAAACTGTGAGTGCGATACTTCGGGAAAATTGCTGAAGTCTTTGGATATGCAACGGGTAAGAGCAAGGAAGTAATAGGTAAGAATAAGAGGGTGATTTTACCTCTGCCTGTGCATTGCTGAAAGCACCACTGGAATAATAAGTGTGTTATGAGCTAGAAAAATCATCTTTGATAAACTGTGGCTAGAGTGTTGGAGTAAAGGCCAGAATAGAGATTTAAAGAGCTCAACAAACCTAAGCTTATCAAACAAATCTATGAAGAAACGTTTTGCTGATTACATTAGTATTGTACCAGGTAAATATACCAGAAACATTAGCAGTTCCCTTAATCACATGAAGAAGAGAATATTGAAAACCAATGGCGAGCAGCTGAGCTGCAATGAGGAGCAAACAATAAATGGGCACTGGGACAGGTAGAAAAGGATTAACCAAGTCTCATTTCCTTCATAAAATGGAAAGAATAGATGCTTCTTTGAAAAGAATGCCCCAGGCAGACAAGTTACTAGGCTATCTGTGTGTGTATCAGAGGAGGAGAGAGGCTAAACTCACTGCACTCGGGACACCGGTACGGAATAGCTTATTTAATGTTAATGCAATCAAATAATGACTGCAAGGGAAGTAGCAATTCAATTTCTACTAGCAAAAATCGATAGAATTTACAAATAAAGAGCAATGCACCACCTGCCAGCTAGACGTGAGAGCAGGAATGACAACTTTAGCAAGAAGCCCCTACCTTTACCCCCGCTAGCATTCCAGTTGTGGAGACACTGAAGTCTAGATAAGCAAGTGTTTCAGGGTTAGAAGGTTTGTAGATCTGTGCAGGCCGCTTCTTTGGCAAGTCGTCTAGTGAAAATAAAGAAAGAACACGGGAATATTACTCCAGTGACAGATAGACCTCCGAATGCTTGACAAACACAATAACAAATGAAGACAAAACAGTCCCCTGGCCTTGGTATTTACCTGTATCTAGTACTGGAGGCCACGTTCTGACATCCACTGCTGCTGCTGCCTCTCTCGACCGTAACAATTTACATATTAATTGTGTAGTCATTAAGCAGGCAGAGCGGCTCACCTAGGAATTCAACAAACAAATAACACAATGGGATACTGATTAATTCTCCTGTGAAAATGAGCAAGACCATGGTTTGCTTTACGCCAGAACAGGACACAGGTAAATTAGTCTTATGTTTTCTAATCAGGAGGTGAAAAGATCCATGAAAAATTCAGCTCACAAAGCAGACAAAGTCATGTGAGTTTTACAAATTACATGAAAACTGCACTTCGAGTAGAGTGTTGTAATGAAACTAAAGGCACGTCAGCAGTGGGAATATGACTTTTCCAACACATTGTATCACTTATCAACCCAGGATGCCAGTACAGAAGACGGTGACCAGAACATTTCCTATGTGATGGTACTATATCCTGGTTTATAAATAATTCTTTAACATAAACCAAAACCCAGCCTGACACTTACTTGAGCAATTTTACTAACTTAAGCCAATTTTATGTTAGCCATATATTCCTGATTCTTGTGCTTAGTGATAAAGCCTTGGGAACTCGTCTGTTATTGTCTAAAGCAACTCTAGACCAAAAATTGTGCAAGTGACACTAAGAAATGAAATGGTGAATATACTGCAACTGCCATCTGTGCTGATGATGCATGCTCAAGGTATTCTCCTTAGATTTGCTATTTAAAAAAAATATGTAAGTAGCAACTACAACAATATTTTTACTGATTATAAAAACTTACATATTTAAGGAAATTTTCAGACAAACATGGACACTATTAATCACTGAAGATAGTACAGAGGAAAAGCTGAAAAGGCGGCACCATTTTTATTTGCTGTGAAGTCTGAGAATCTGTTTACAGAAATATTGCTAACAATACTTTTTTTTCTTCCAGGAATTTGAGACATTTGATTGCACATCGACTTCCCAGTGTTTAACAACCTAAGGAAATCAGTAGCCATATATACACTAAATTTTACCACTTCAATAACAGAATCACAGAGTGGTTGAGGTTGAGGAAACCAACCAGGTCTAGTTTGCCTATTAGACATGAAAGTAAAAACAGTATAACACATTTTACATCACTTCTATAATTTTAACAACCAATGCTTAAAAACAGTGATTGGCAAAATATTAGATAACGAGAATCCTGAAGACAACGAGCCAATTTCTCATACCTCTACTGACATTTTGCAGCATCTGATGCCGTGAGCAAAGCAACAAATTATAACTATCTCTAGTACTTATTGCTTGAAATTATCAATAAAATCACATTTGCTTCATCTTCTGTTATTTCAGAGACTCAGAATTCCATTCAATAGATTAGGAACTGTCAGATATAAAAGGTTATCTTTTTACAACAATTTTATTTCCATCAGTAACATGCAGAACGAAGTTATTTATGAGCAACAAGGCTACGTATTATCAGATAAAGCCAAAATGCCAAACTAGAGCGTTAAATGAAAAATTCAAAATAACACTGCTCTGGATGAAAATAAAACCATCAACCAATATCTTCCCAGCAGAACTTTGAAACTGATTCAAACTGCACAACAATTAGGTGAGCACAAAGCACCAGCAGGCCACGCTCAGCTTTCTATTGAGATATTTCTCAACGTCGAGTGTAGTGTTGCCGGGTGGGGAATCCCACAACTCCTAACTAAATATGAGAAAGCACTTCAAATACATTTCCTGGATGGTGTAGCACAACTGCAGTAAAATGTGTCAGCAGAAGTCAGAAGGCTGCATGCTGTCAAGGAGTGATGACTGCAACACATTGAAGTCGTGAATCTTTGGAAAGAATACAACACTTTAATCTACAACACCACTCATTTAAGTTACTGTTCCTAAAGACCATGCAAGTCCACTGCCCATTTCATCTGCTTGTGCACTTTGAGAGGTTTTGTCTGCTCACCTCCACGATCATCTTCACTGTAGGTAACGTTGTCGCTATGTTCTGGGGATGTGGAGGTCGAACTGTTATTGGCACACAGCCTGCATACAGGCAACCGTAAAATGCAGCAATCAGGTCTATTCCTGCATGAAGAACAAAACAAAAATCCTCCCCTGAAAATCAAATCTTTTAATCACAGACACCTATGTCAGCATAAATATTATTTGGGACTCAACTCAGAAGGCTAAATTAGGAACTAAGTCCTGTAACAGACATCTTTTTCAGACCCTTGTCAGGATTTGTTCAGCTTCACTGATTCCTTTCAAAGACGACACACAAAGCTGCAGCCAGATATCATCATTTAGGTAAACACCACTTTTATGATCAGGAAGTAACTGGTAAAAAGACTGATTTGTACAGATTAATTATCTTTCTAATGAGAGTTTCAAGAAGTGGGATGTCCCAGCAAAAGGATGAGGGAGCACCATGCCTGTTCCTATCAGCTGTACAAGGAACATCTGGAGGTTTTAATAGATGATACTTTCTTTCTCGTGTCATTTTTAACTTCACTTATGCAGCTTTGACTCCTCTACCTGAAATTTCACAATAAAAAATGGAGCCATGATTTTGAACCCCTGTTCCTACCATAAAACTAAGTGTTGCTCTGTATAAATATTGACTGCAGGTGACAGATTGTGGACACTTCAGCCCATGTAAGGAGGCTGAACTGACAGCTGCACAAAGACCCTGTGACTTTGGCTGTTTGATGGTTCCTTTGTTCTGTACACAGGCTGTGCCAAGGTAACAATGGGGACTATTTTACTCTTCCAGTGGAAAAGGATCTGGAGTACAGGAACAGTATTGTTCCTTCAGTAAAATGATTTATCTTTGGAAAGTGAAATACAAGAAATAAAAACTGAAGTTTAAAATACTTGCCCTCTTCTGTGGGAAAGGTTTTCTCATATTAACCACTGTGAAATTACACCTATAAATTATCAAGATTTAACCAGTATCTTGCAGTCCTTACAGCCTAAATATCATAATCCAGACTTTAAATCAGACTGCTTATTTCACCAAAACACATGAAATGCTTAAGATAAAAGCAGCACTAGATCAGAAATAATTTTAAGCAAATGTAAAATAAGTTACTGGTTAACATAAGCTTAAAAGCCCTTATGTCAAAGGACAAAAATCCAAACCACATAGTGGGGTAGGTTGATGATCTACAAATTATAATAATTCAGTATTTTTTAATTATCTGCTACTTATTAATCATATTTCTACTCTAAAAATGGATTACTTTCCAGGTATTGTTGCTTTACCCTTGTGAAATGCAGCACTTCCAAAAGAGAATTCAACAGGTGAATCTAAGAAGAACACTCAGCAGATGGAAAATTTTAGCAGAACCATGTGCTCATAAAATAGTATGTCTCCAGCAAATTAAAAGAAAAGCAGTAAATCAGTGTTTAAATTTGACTGATTATGAAAGAGAGGTTTTAAAATCACAGGTTAATCTTAATTTGAACCCAGAGAAATAATATGTACATACATAAGGAGAAAATCTTTTAAATATGTTTGGCTAAGTTCAAAGAAATGTATATATGGCAAATATTTCGTGTGTTGCCAGTTAACAAGGTTTACAGGCTGGTAACAACACCGGTACAGCACCATTCTACAGGTCATAAAATTTTGAGAGCACCAAGGTACCAAACATGGTGGTTCTTTACCTGGTGGGTAAACCAAAGCCACATGGTCTCCGTCTTGCAAATGCCCTCTTTCCATCAACATGACAGCTATCTTCTCAGCTCGCTTATGTAGCTGGACACACGTCAGCGAGTTGGCTATTGTTCCCTGCACAGGAAGAAAGATGAATGTCACAGAAGATAATGCAGCGTGCTGAACTCTATATTCTCCTGCAGCTTAGAAGTTACTGGATGAGGTGCTGCAGTCTTCTAAAGCCACAATATGTCACACCAACTTAAGCAAGGAAACCTTCAGCCTTATGCCAAACTGTAGTTGGAAGGAAAAAAGATGTTTGTCAAGGAGGGGATCATTCTCCATTCCCCTCTCTGTAACTTCCGCCCTCAGCAGTGCTTTCTTTCTAACCAAGAAAGTCACAGAAGCATGCTAGAGTCATGCACATGTAACCTGTACTCCTCTTGCTACACACATGGCATTCCTGCCTTTAGGGTCTCCTGCAGCAATCTGGAGAATCTGTGGAGAGCAATCCTGACAATTGCACTTCATTGTCTGCATGCTGGAGTGAAGCCAAATGGCACAGTGGAAATACTTTCAAAGGCAAGAGACAAAAGACACCAGAGAAAACAATACTTTGTGACAGGCGAAAAGAATTAGTCTGGAACGAAAGCTAAGCACATGCATATGAATGAAATAGAAAAGAAAGGCATTTGTTGAATTTGAGTAACTCTGGTCAGCATGGGAAAAAAAAAAGGAAAGTGACAATACGCTACTACAGAGTCTGTTTTTTTGAAGCAATTCAAGTAGCACTAACTCAAAATTATCAAACAGACATAGTGTTTTAAATTGGATGAGTGTTATGGTTCTTGCATTCCCTAAAAATATGTTCGTCTGTATATATGCACATGCACAAATACACATACAGAGAAATATGTATATATGTTGTTATCACAAAATTCACTAACAGGGCTGACAGCTCAGAAGAGATGATACCCCTGATACACAGCTATGATACACCTGGCACCTATCACAAGCACTGAGCTCATTTAAAAATAGAAACGCTGAAGAAACTGCGGGAAAAAAAAAAAAGGCAATATATACTCTTAAAAAGATCAATGCATCAAAAATGCAATGCAATGCAATATCATTTAAAATATTGTATCACTGTTCTTATTAAGAGATAAAGTAATAGGGTCTTCTGTTTTACAGGAGACCACTATATATTCTTTAAACTTTAACAAGGCAAGAAATAATAAGCATTTGGATTGATTGCTGATTTCCATTCATTATCACTATCCTTCACACCACTACAGTATTGATTGATCACAAGCTTCAGAGAGGAGAGAACAGTCTGATAAATGTCTCGCACTGGAAGTAGGGACATAGGGTGTTATCATGTATGTATCACTTGGCATTTACAAACTTTATATGTCAAACACTGTCAAGAAAGAGCACAAGCTAACTGAAAAAAAAAAGGGCAAAGTCAGGGTTTTGCATTCCTCTTCACAATGTTCAGCAACCACACTTAGTGAAATTCTCTTCAGGCAATTTTAGTATGTCTTCAGAATTGTTCTACCAAGAAAACTTTGTCTAAGGACGTGTGCAGCTATTGGGGTTCTGGACTACAGATGGCTTCCATGGTCAAAGTGACCTGAGGTCTTCGTGCCTAGTCACTGCAGACGTAGCAGTAGGAATGTGTTTGAACTCAGTTCCTTCTTTCAAGAAATTGCCTGTCTGCATACTCGTGGGGAGAAGGACCCTTCATTTCCCCCACATACACCAGAATCACAGGCCCCACAGACACAGAAAGGAAACTGCTGCAAATCATGCATATTTGTGCAAAGCCCATTTAAGACCTCTGGCACTTGCTGCAGGTGAACCAGCAGAAAGACAGTGTTTATATGAAGTGCAGAGAAGAATTCTGTTGTTGGACAAGAATCATTGGCAAGCAAAGGGAAACATTCCCTTTGGGTCTCATACATGAACAGTCTCACAATGGGAAGGTGTTGCAATCCTTCATGAAACACACTAAAAACAAGGCACTGTGCTAATTTAGAAATCTTCCAAATTCTCAAAAGGCTCGGGTTACACAAAAACACTAATCTCGGCATGTATCTATTAGACATCAACTGCAAGAGGTCTGGATGTTTTAGAATAAAGTGTACAGACAATATGCAAAAAAGACAAAAAGGGAAAAGTTACAAACCAGAACTAAAATTCAAGATGGGCAATAAAATTTGCTTAGGCTAAAACCTACCAAACCTGCCACACCTTTCTATTAGACATTAAATGTCTTCATAAAACTACAAAACTCTCAAATTTCATACGATGCCATACTCTATGCTGAGAATATTAAAGGAGCAGAGAAATTGAATTTCAAAATTCAACTATTTTTCACTTCTAAGGAATGACAAATTGTTTTGTTAATCCTCACTCTCCATATTGTGTCCTTCCCTCCCACTGTTTGAACCCTTCTGTCAGCATGGGAAGTCTGGCTTTATCTAAAGTTCAAAAGCAACAATCTGTGTGGAGGAGATGGGACAGGACGTGTCACTGTCTCTTTCTCATAGCATCCTTGCTCCTAACTTACAGGTCAGGACAATGCACTCATTTAATGGTGTAATAGTGCATCCGTGTACAGCATTGCCTCTCAAATTTTCTGCTTTGCTACAGACAGCTAAATAACTACACCACTGTCATCTCTAAAGTAGCAAATGTTCATATAATGCTGGTTGATAATCTGAATGAAAACAAATTGGTTTCACGACTCTTTGGTAGCCTCAAACTGAACTTTGGTACCAGCACTGTGATATGGGCGAGGGAAGCATATCCGGTAAATACACTAACTGGTCATTCAGCAAATGTTCACTGGAGGTTTATGATCTCATCTAAGTTGTTTAAGTGCCAAATGGGCTGAGAACAAACACCAGCTATTCCAGGTGGCACAGGTGAATATTCTGAGCCCTTTCCTTTCCTTGAGAACCTCACATACTAGATATGTTTCCCAGTTTTGACAGACATGCCTAGATGTACTGAGGGGGGCTGGTTTGAAATCAGGTTTTTTTGCTCTGCAGTGGTCTTGGGAATTACTGGCTTGTTGTCTACAGTTGTCTAGGCAGCCTGTAATCACCCACTCTTAATAAACTCAAGTTCTGTACCATGTGACATGCAGTAAATCATTTTTGATTGGCAATGAAATATTGTGCCAGGCTGGCACTTCATGTAATCTATGCAGAGAAATGCATTAGTGATCCTTTGCAGACCTGGCGAGATTTTGGACATACCTCTTCTTCTTTTTAATTCCTTTTCCCATTCTTTCACCTCCCATTGGCTGGTCCAGTCTTAAACCCAACAATCATTGCTGTATTTACAAAAATGCTTTCATTTTGTCAAGCCTGTATTTTTCAAATTAGAAATTGAGACTGTGAGCAGTACTAAATACCACTCTTTGGTATCAGAACAAGCAGTAGTGAAACAGATTTGCAGTGTCAGCTCATCCTCAACATGTATGTGGTAGAAAATGAAATGAGAAATGTAAAAGGTGGGGTGCCTGATACAGAAGCAAATTTTTTTTTGGCAACTGGCAATGATTATTCTCTTTTCCTCCCTGCCACAATGAACATTAAATACAGCAGCTGAGTATTAATGGGAAAAGAAACACAAAGAGTTGTGTTCAGCCACAGTGTAAGCAGGTGCAGTTGAAATATCAGCGTGTCATTTTCCATACTGCAACTTGCCAGCTTACCAGTCTGCTCTGCTTACCCTGCAGTTAAGTAGAGTGTAAAGCACATGGTCAGGAGTGGTCTGAGCTCTCCATTGTAAAACTTCTGAGAGGAAGAGGAACTGAAATAAAGCAGAGTGATAGTCATGGCACTAAATAACTTTTCAGCTTTAAAAAACATACAACTATGTATGTTTTTAAACATGTCGTTTTTAGTTGTATTCTGTATTTTACATCAATAACTATGAAGCACTAAACCTAAATTAATTCTCTTGTCATCATACATTTTTACAACAACGTGCTCCTGTGCAGTAAAAGAGGCCTCTCTGGAAGTCAAGCCACTACCGGAATGATGATGCATTACTACATATACTTTCAGAACAATAAAATAGTTCTTACTAATCTCTCTGAATTTAAGCACAATTTTTATTCTTCAGCTTCCTCTCTTTATCTTATTATAAATATAGATAGTTAGAGCGTAGAAATTATTAATTTAATTACTCGCATAAGCCTCCAAAGAAGCTGAACTGAAACATAGTTTTACAGAATCAAAATAAAATAAAAAAATAAGGTCAGGACCATACAGGCAAACAAAATCTCCTGGACTCTACTTGGCCTACTAAAAAGATATAATAGAGAGTAATTTCCGATGAAAGCCCCATTAACACTTTCTACCATGTTTTTTCTATCGTCCCATGTATCCTTGTAAAATAATCCATACACATGAAATGCAGCGATTCCCTCATGTCTATTTCATATTTCCCTGTGAAGAGGGTCCTGAAATAGGTTTGTTTGAATTAAAATGCAATCATCAAATTCTGAAATAACAATATAATCTGTGTACTGCTAAGTCTTCTGATACTAGCTAGCTAAATATAAGCCATATCAGAAAAGTTTAACTCACCTTTCTGGCTTGATCATTATCTTCTATTTGCCCCAAATCTCTACCACTGGCCTGTGCAATTCTTTTTCCAGAGACCAAGTTCCCCACCATCACAGAGGCGGGGCCAATTTCTAGAATAAATCAGAAATGTGTTAAATGCAATAAAGAATTATTTGCTTGTGGATGAAAGTTATTTGCATTTCCTTTTGAATCACAAATTTTCCTCATTGATATCATTTGCTACAACACAAAACCTTGAGCACATCTCTGTTGACACAAACTTTGGTTGATGGACCAGAAGTAGCTGAAAGATATATAGGCCTGGATTCATCTCATCTTAACTATATATTTAACTAAGCAGCCTGTTTAGCATGGGCTTTCTAGGGTCAGAGACACAGCTTGTCTGTCCTGATGTGAGGATTCCTATGAAAATTCATCTCCTAATTTAGGCATGTCCATTCCTAGATGAGATGTGTCCAGCCTTCAGGAATGGGGTTCCTATTACTCTCTTCTGTTCCCAGGGATAAGTTGCATCTGTGTTAGCAATTCTGTAAGCACTACAGACATGAAGTGACAAGAATTAGGAAGGCAGATGGTGCATATGATAAAATATATGCAGACCCCCTAACACACAGTAGAAACTGAAGATAACGTAAATTCAGAAGAAAGGTAAATGTCAAGACTGACACTTCTCCATGAGGCGGATTCCATTGATGTTTTGTTGACTGCCATTAGGGAAAAATACAGATATAGAAATCCTTGAAATTAATCTCTGTACTAAAATCTGCAATTGGATTCAAAGTAAAAAAAATGCAATGTAAAAAAAAAAAGCAGGTTCTTGTTCACTGGGCATGAGCAACCAGAGATGGTACTACAGCAGGCTACAGAACCCTTCTTGGTCTCTTGAGTCCATGCCTCGCTGTACCTTTTCATATGATATTCTTCATAAAATGCAGGAGAACTGCAAAAGAACCATCTTAAAACCAGTTTAGTTTTCCCCACAAATATGTATGAAAAATCCAGAACCTCCCTCCTCAGGTAAAAAAATTCTTGGTTTGAATTTATTCATAATCAGTTTTTAACCATTTGTTTTTCTTCCAACACTGTTATTTAATGTCAATGGTCTTCTACACCTTTACTTCCATTTTACAAATTCAGCCTCCAAATAAGCCAAGATTTTCTCTTTCTGCTTGAGTCTCAGTCCTTGCACTTTAAACACGACTGACCGGGAATTTGCAAGGAACTTCGATTTGTGCATTTTAGAGCAATAAAAAGTTCTTCATTTTTACTATTGAGCAAGCATTTTAGAGCAGTTTTCCTTGTGAAGATACTCCTCCTACCTTCCACCAGAACAGATCATGTCCTTAAAACACCCATAATATTTAACATGAACAGCTGATGGAGCTGATTCTCACCTGCATTAACGGTTACTTGATTTTACCCTGTACAGTGCCATGAACACACAGTGTTAAGTCACTGTCCTTTTGCACTCACTCATCTTACCTGGTTGTTTTTGCCTTGGTTTAGGCAGGTTTGTTACGCATGTGTGGGGACACATCAGCACATTACAAGGATGCAGCGATCCTTCCAAGAAAAGCTGTTTGGTTTCTGACAGGTGTATTCCTCCCAGCGGTGTCTTGGGAAGCGTGTTTGCTGGTACCAGTGCTAAGCAGTAGACTCCCACTTGATGAATACTGTCAATAGCCTAAAAAAAGCAGGAGGTCGATTTTAATGAAAGGCTAATTTTTCATCATGATAATAAACACATTATTCTGAATTGCTGCATAAAACAACCCTAATAATTAACTGGCAGTAGAAAGACACTTCAGCAATGCCTGTGATAAGGAGGTTCTTTTCATTGGGAACAGGTGGGTAGAAGTTTAACATTGATGTTGTTACACTCATCCCAGAAGATAAGAAGAAAAAAAAAAAAGCAAACAAAAACCTCGTGATAAATACATGGAAATCTATTAACAAATGCTAAACAGGCATTCTTTAGGTACATGATAGTAGTAAGTATCACAGACATTTATTACTAAGATGGTCTGGGAGCTCATGTGAAACTGATCTTTAACCTGCACACTTCTCTGAATTAAAGTTCAAAGGATTGCTATCAACCTCCAGTCCACCTTGCAGAGCAAAGAAAAATTTTAAATGCTGCACGTGTATCACTGTACAGCTACTGATGTATGTAGCTTATGTTTTTGTTTGTTTTTGTTTTTTTGTTTTTTTTTTTAAGTTCAAAGCTGTTTTGTTCCCTGATTACTGTGTATAAGATCCTCAGTCAGGAATGAGAACAGATACAATCTAAGGGAAAACTACAAAAGTACTGACTTGAAAAAAATCTGTTGAATGCAGACCTGAAAAATAAGGATTTTTGAATCATATAGTAACCCTGTTCATTGTCTGTCAGTGGAGTCAACTGCATCACTTTCGAAAAAAGCAGTAAGTTCAGTATCTATGTAATTTATTTAGTTAAACATGAATATATATGCACTTAGATTTTAATTCCATACACATTTTAACTGGTTATTTTCCTTGCAAAAATTTGCAGTAAGTGAGTTAGAAAAACAACTTTAAGACATCCAAGCAGACTGAGAAACAAATTACAGACGGCATCTCTAATGAGAAGTCAAATGTTAAAAATATAATTTACTTAACTTGCATTTTAATTTTTAACCATGAGAAAAGTATATGCGTACATTTGTTGTTTCGAAGATACAATCTATATTCCAAGAAACAAATTATTTACAATTATGTACTTAAGTGTAGACCAATAAATTACCGATTACTTCTACAGAAATTCTAAATAATATTTGTCTTTTGACTTCTGTTTGCTTCATTTTTTTTATTTGATTGTAAAATTTGGTAAGAAAGAATAATAAAGCAGTAAGTTGTTTCACAAACATTGCAGTTTAAGTAGCGGTAAATCGCATGGCACTACTAGAAGACCTCACTGCTGGTCTTTTTACACCCTACATTAAAGTCCAGCAATAGCTAGATATGCGTGACAGCCTACAACCAACGTCTCGTGTTTCTGGCAGAAATATGAAGTGTCAGACCTCATAACGATAATGTTATTTGTAGGTTTCTGAAAAGTAGTGATAAATCATGGGATCCTCACCTAACATCAGCTTGAAGAAAAACTGTTACAGTGTAAGTAACCACTCTTATCGAAACATACCACAGTGGCTCCTAAACGTGAATGGAGAGCAATGCCCATCTCTGGTGGCATTAGGGCTGTTATATAGGCTGTTATATATGAGTGACTTCCAAACTGTCTTCTTTGATAGATACCTCTGTGGCACAATGCCTGATAAAATGTCATGGACCATTCAAAATCGTTACCTTTCCCATTTTGGAATTCAGCACATTGCTGAAGCAGGTGAATGACTTTGTTTCACAAGGATGAACACTGATGAACCAAACCTTGACATTCTGAGAGAAGGGTACCAGTCAACTTTTAATACTGCTGGCATTTATGCCTTTTGAAGAGATGGCACAGTTTTTCAAAGACATAACCTAGCCAGTAAACAGAGTACCTGAAATCTTCATCCCTCTGTTTCATTGAGAAAACCAGAACTTGCACAGAGCCCAGACCTGCTACATTGTTCAAGATAAGAAAACATCCTATTCTGACAAAATTCTCCTAGCAGACACCCCCGGTTCTGCAGTAGATCTCCTAGCTTTGCCTAGTCTTGTCAAGTCCTGCCAAGTGTGTTGGCACTGGTAAAACCAACATCCAATCTGCCAGGAACAGGAACTATATCTCTGCCTGAAGGGTCAGATCTGTTTAAAGCAGCCTTGGGAGATGAATGAGTATCTAGGATTTATCCGACTAAACTCAGGGGACCTGGGACCTTTGCTTGCACTGTCACTAACATATCTTCCTATTTCACTACTCTCAAGACACTCTGTATTCAGCCTGACAAATCCCTCCCAACCATGCCTCTGCTAAACCCACAGACACAGCCCGACATAGTCTTGTACATACAGCAGCTCTATTGTCCTTCAGCCCCTTTGCTGAGGAGCTGGAAGGATTGGGGAGAGTGAGAAGAAGGTACAACCCGCTGGAAAGAAGTCCTGAAAATAGATACAGGGAAGAGAAGTAGAAACATAGCAAGCCAGGTGGTGTACAGAAGGACTGGCAGAGGGCAGCACATGGAGGGAGTCTTACAAGTATCAGGAGAAATGAGGAACAATTTGTTACAGTTTGTTATCAAGAGTATCCTTGAGAGTCATGACACAAGTGTGATATTGTTATGTTGCTCTTCCCTAGCAGATGATTCAGATACACTTGGTTACCACTTCCTGACATCTGTCATTGAAACTCTGATTGGGAAGCAGGCACAACGCATCCTGCATGTTCCTGGCTTCTGTTCTCCATCTCAGCTCTCGGCTGAAGTGGAACCGGAAACATCTTGTTCACATAGTGACACGTGCTAGAGTTGCAGACTTCATACACGGGTGATGAAAGCAGCCACACAAACGTGTACTTTAATGAATGGCCCACCATTCCATGACACTGTGGTGACTTGCTTATAGTCAGAATAATAAGAATTGCCTTTTGGCAGGAGCAACTTGACACAGGACTCCCACAGAGTCTGAGTACCGAGTTCTACTGGCTATAATGGTGTATGAATGATTTCTGTGGAAGTCACAAAAATGCGCAGCTGAAAAACTAGGAGAAGTCTAAGTCCAGAACTCCAATCTCTTCTTCAGGAGCTTGTTTCTTGATAATTATTTTCAAAGCATGGACAATCCAAAACCTAAATTGTGCGCTTCAATGGTTTTCTGTGTGATGGACAAGCTAGATGTTCTAGCTTTTCTTTATAACAATCTAGGTTAATTGTGAAGATGAGATGCTTCTAACTGTATAAAAAGTAGCTATCTTCTAAACCAAGAGAGTATACAAATATGTCTTGAGATGGATGAAAGCTTATTTGTTCAGTTTATTTAAGGATATGGCAAAGATTCCCTTTCTTACTCAGCACAAGGCAATGCTGAATAAAAATACCTTATCTGAACTGTGTGGGAGTTCTTTAGCTCTTGGGTAAAGCTTGGGTAAAATGTATTTGTAATATATTTACTTGAGAAGGAACCTTGAGGAAGGACAGAAAGAGGGGTAAGCAAGGGAAGTGGAAGTTAACAGGTGCCCAGCCATAGAAAGGTAGCAACAGACTGACTTCATTTTACTACGTCTCTGCTAAACTATTACTGTTGAGTGAGAATTGGCTTAGCCATGGTGATGGAAAATGACTTCTATCCGAAATATCTGACTTTTATTGTGTGGACATTCATGCTGAAAAACCTTTGAGTATGGTAATGATATTTGTCTTAACTTGGACTACTACATGTAGGAAGAATTTTTTAGCATACAGTGGCTTCTGTCTTCTGGTCAGAATGTCAACAAACCCACCAAGGTGGATTTCATCATGGTGGTATGTGCCTTGCGTGATCCACCAGACAGCTGGAATGGGATTCCTTGCAATAGGCGTCCTCTATGCAGATAATCTTACCATAGATGCCTACATCTGAGCTAATCAATCCCTTCCCGTTATTTCAGTGGAGAGAAATAGGTATTTTTAGGCTGTGTTTCATTCAGTTTACTTTAGGTATCACCATGGTGCACTAGAACACACCTAATTCTCTCCCATTGATTAAAAAGAAATCTAGAGATCTAACTCAGATATGTATGTCTGCTTTTGATGAGGTCAACTCCATGCCAGTGCCAATAACTGTTTAGGAAGAGACTTTGGTAGCATTTCACAGTAACAGTATATGCATTCATTCATTACCCTTTTGAAGTAATGAATGACTGTATGCTTATGACCATACACTCCTCTCTTCTTACTATTGCCTCATTTCATCCCTGTTTTCTTACAGCATTTTGGATAGGGAAGGGATCGCTCTCTGGATACGGGTGGCCTACTCAGAAGAAGCTAATTTTGTGCTCATTAGGTAGGTGGAAGTGTGACTGAAACTGTATTTACAAATACTCAAACACAAATGTTAGATTACTTAGGGGGTCTAAAGGATTAATAAATATATATATATATATAAAGCAGGAAAACCAGCTTCTAAATGTACATAAAAAGCATTACCTGGAGAACTCTACTCATCCATTGAAAACTGTCTTCCTCTGTGGAATCTGGCCTTTGCTCAGCAACAATAACTATCCTTTCATCATGCAGCACGCTCACTGAAAACACTGCTATTCTATAGAAGAGAAGGAAAGAAGAGTATTTAGTGCCAGGACAGGCGAAAATATGATCCTGTCTTCTAAGTTAACCCTCTGTAACCATGATTTTGCTATTCATTACTTCCATGCTACCTTCTGAAAGCATTTTGGGTCACTTACCCCTGGTCTAAACAAAATAAAGATTTCTACTCAGTATAAGAAAAGAAGGGTCCAAACCTGCCCCTGTAGACAAATTTCATCGGTTCCACTGCCAGCGCTGTTGCTACAATGTCATCAGCATTATGTCTTCTTCCACTGACAACCATCAAACCATCCATTTTGCCGATAACAAAGACGAGTCCACCTGGTCCTATAAAGCCTAGGAGTCCAGTCCTTATAAAAGGATATTCAGTGATAGGGCCACCAGAACTGGTCATAGGAAACACCTGTAAGACACAGAAACACAGGTCTTCAGTGCTGTACACTGAGATGATACTGTTAAATATTTCAAGGACGGCCTTTCAGATGGCTCTTCTGGAATTAAGTGAATAGGTCTCTGGTGATGCTCTTTGCTTCACTGACCATAAAAGGAGCATTGAGAAACTCCTAGGCTATGTGTATAATTTTCAGTACCTGAGGTTCATCAAGTTCAATCTCGTTCTGCCTACCAAACACATTTTCCCTAACTATGGCTTTGTGAATCATTTCTGACCTGAAAAATAAAAAAACAACATAGACAGTATTGAATAAAATAACTTCATGTTTTGCTGAGCTAAAATAATCCGAGTTGCTATGTACTGGGTACTTTGGTGATTAAATTGTAAACATTACAGTTCAGGTTCTTTTCAGTATCTCATCCTCAATTTCATTATACTGTAGAGAAATAAACAGGCTAGAAGTAAAGCTATTCTAGGGTATTGTACCTTAATGACTCTTACAACTGACCATATTTTTATCTATGTTCAATTAAGTGCTCACAATACCCGTGTTAATGCCTTATGTAGTATGTCTAAAAGCGACAATACAGTCCTACACAAAGACTCTCTAAATGTTTGAACACCAGATGCATACATGACTTCCACAGGATAGATTTCTACTCAGGTCAATTTATTCTGCTTCCCTTACCCCGCTCAGCCCAGTGTTATCCTTCTGGCACGTGAACTGCTTTGAATCACATTCTGACACAAGCACACTTTCCTACTGTCTCTTAAACTGAAATAGCTTAAATGCAAGTTATTTAATATAATGGCAAGTGGAAGACCATGACTGTATAGTGCCCTTCAAAAAGAAAAGTCAAATTCTGCTGCCAGATGCTCATGGGTGACTCCTATTGAACAGGTTTAATACTTATACATCCTCAGCCATAATTCATCTCAGCAACACAAAACTCTGACTCTATTACCAGCAGCATGAGTAACACACTAAAATAGAAGAGAGTCCCTCATGAAGAGGGTTCTTAAGAACATGCTTAACTTTAAAAATGAATGATCCTGCTGACTCAGTGGCAATGTATTTGCCATTAGGAATAACTCCGAACGTGCTGCTAAACTGCAGATTCAGTTACAAATTATGAATGATTTTACAATTACAGCAAGTACTTCAAATTGAACATAAGCACCTTTCTAGCTTGAAATATGTCAAATCTGGGATTATCTTTCACAATAGCTACTGCTACTTTTTTTAGTAGCACAGTAATCAGTGATCTATAAAATTCAGATCACAATAGCACAGTAGGATTCCTGGCACCAGTAGCATGATGGAGAAATGTATCTACCAGCGTCCATTAATTATTTCATGTATAGTGTTTACAACATTTAGATCTGTATAATGAAAGCTGAAACCATTTTGCAGGAGGTATTAGCTACGTGTAGCCTATAAAATATGGTAAGAATATTTGATAAGGGAAGTGCAAATGCGCTTTTCTTAGCTCTTCCTCAAATATTCAAAGAGAAAATGATCATAACGAACAGAAATCTCAGCTAAATATTTTCAGTATTTCTTGGATTTGTCCACCATTTCATACTGGCTTCAACAGAAATTAATGATAACAAGTGAGCAGGTACAACAGAGTTATCAATACAGCAGTCTACACTGGAGCTGAAACATACTGGAAAACAAATTCCACAAAGCAGAAAAGCTTTCACCTAAGGCAATTCAAATAAAAGCGAGGGTGGGAGGATAACTCGGAAAAGGTATCTTTGCTATTCAGATAGCTCTTGAAGACTATGTCTGTCAGGTTTCTGTATAAACGCAAGACTTTAATGCTGGCTGTGCTGTGGAAATGTTGGAAACTGCTTTTAAAAGATGCACAGCAGCTTTCCCACTGTTTGCAACAATCAAATTCTGCATGTAGCTAGCTCATATACTTGTACATTATCACCTTTTGAACTTTTTTTTTCTTCCTGCTTTCCCTCTGACTGGTTCAGCCACTGGTATCTTCTTTCAAAATTATAGTAAAAGCTCTTCAGAGCCAGAACTAAACCCACATAATGATCTGTTATTGCACTTAATGAAATGGGCTTCGGTGAGGATTGTCTGGCTAAAGTACCTAAGGTCCCAAGCCACAAAAGCACCAATTATTGCTGATATTCTAATACTGTTACTGTCAATATTCTATGTGAAATATTATCCTGAAAAAGTTAAAAAGGAAGTATTTTACTTAACATTTTCCATAGCGTTTTTGTCAGCTTACCTCAAAAGTATTTTTGGTCATGCCTGAGAGTCCGTAATATGATGTACCCGTTGCAATAGCACATACACATAGTTCTCCTATTTCATCTGTTTTACAGAGCTGTGGAATTCCATCTGGCTTCACTGAACACATTATAGCTAAGGGAAGAACAAAGGACTTTAAAAATATTACAAAAATAACTATAGGATAATACAAATTCTGGAAGAAACACCACGGTGGAGTTGACATAAATAAATTACATGTAGACAGTAATCAACAATCCGCTTCTCAAACCCTTAGGTGCTCAACGTTAAAAATGTTATTTACATTATATATCATATTTACAAAAAGATTGCAAAGATCTGTACATAAACTAAGTCTTTAAATTGAAAACAAAACCTAATCTTTTTGTATCTAAAATCTCAGCTGATTTGTAATATTTTTGTGGTGTTACTATGTTTCCAGTTTTGCCTACTGAAGGCCAGATCTGCTGCAGTCAGAGCAAAATGAAGTATCTTAATGGTGTTCTTGATAATAAATATACTGCTAGAGAGGCAGTCGAGCAGGAAATCCACCTCTCACTAAGTGGCAAGTAACACCATATGAAAGATCAAGACATTCTAGCAGACTAATACAGAATAGTAGAAGCTAAACAGAAAGGATTAGAAAGGACTGATCTGAGGAAGAAACATTTTGTGTGTGAGCCATGTGAATAAAAATCAGGTATGCTGCTACAGCTTCAATTCCTGGAATAGGAGTCCAGCAAGTGTAAACTTAGCAGTTGGGGCCCGAGGTTATGATGAACAAGGGACACCAGAAATGAATCAGCAGCATCTCTTATAAGTACAAGTGTAAAGAATCTAGAAAGACCTTTCTCTCACTCCAAGGACAAACAGGAGTGTGTACTTTTTTCAAAACTATCAGAATATATAGTATGAAGTGCAAGATGGTACATCTATAATAATATTTTATATGATCACTTAGACAACAATCAATCTTATCTTTATTTTAAGTTGCTCAACTGAAATTTTATAAGATGCATAATTTAAGTTTTATTTGGTGCATAACAAACATTCTGTTATGAAAAGCTACAGTACTACCCTTTTCTAGTCTCCATAACATATAACTTAAAATACAGCTCTTATGAAAAATCTTATCTTCATCTTTAGAAGCACTGGCTTCAGTCTGAATCTATCAACATGAACTGTTCAGTCGTGCCTCCTCTTTCTGATGACTGGGTGATAGTGCAGTATTTTTGGAAAAACATTCTGCAAGCCTGCAGATAACAATATTGTTGATCCTTAGCATAGGTTATATAAACTTTTACCACAGAGTTTCACTTGGGGCAGACTTATAGCCTCCAGAATAAAGTCTCCAACTTTCTTATTTTCTATATCTGTATCTCACAGTTAAAAAATTGACATTCTGATGTGTTGGGGGGTTGTTTCAAGCATGTCACTAATACAGGTAAAGAGAGCCACTGAAGTAATTATAGAGAAGAAATCTTGAGGTTTCCAAACCATAAAGTTTTGTAAGGTAATGCTTTTAGATTAAATTTTTTTCACGTATGCATAGTCCAACCCTAAAGCTTTCTATGACTTTCTAGAGAAAACCAATTAAACTGATTAATCGATTTATAGTAAGCTTCAAAGGAAGTTCTTTCAATCCTTACCTCCTGGCATGACCAAGCCAACGTCCTGGACAGTCAAAACAGACAGCTTTTCTTCAGAGTCCACTCGGATCACTCCGTAAGTGAGACCATGCATGGACAGAACTCCTCTGCCTGGTGGCTGATTGCTGTCATCTGTTGGCCTGAAACCATGGTTTATAACATCACCACACTATCAGGCAGATGTAAGCATTTATTTAATGGACTAATATTGCAAATACCCCTCTATTTGAGAGTTTAAAATTTCATCTTGCTCTTTTTTTTCTAGCAGATCTGACAGAATCCCATTTTCAGTCATTTCTGAGTAATTATGTCTGCCAACTCTCCCATTCAGTAGTCACCCACATACACGGTGTTGCAGAGATGAAAGTAACACTTAACATTTACCTAACACAGCTTGTATTTGATTTTCAGATAGATTTATAAAGATTGCTTGATTACCTAAGTAAAGGGCTTTTGCCTTATTTTAAAAATACTGAAAGGCAGTGTAAATGATGTGGAGGGAAACTGCATTCTAAATATTCAGAAATGATCAGTAAATAACTTGACAAAGTCTCTTTATGTTACTTAGGGGCAACCTAGAATTAGGAAACCAAGTTCAACGGTCAGAGTAAAAGGTGGTAACATTACCAAGATTAAATATTTATTACCTGTGTTTAAATCACAGATGAGATTTTCCACTCAAAATATTTAAGCACTTAGAATTACTGACCAGAAGAAACAAGGTTTTAATAGATTCACTGCCAAGTATCCGTAGAAGCTGCACAGACTCCACCACTTTTATTTTAGTGCATATAATTTAATTATTCCTACTTTAACTTACGCAATGAAAATTAAAACAAATTACACTTCCATCAGCCATGGTCAAAATGTCGTGGATGCAGCCACTTTGTAACACCTCAGTTTGCTCAAATTCACTCCCAATGTTCTTTACAATTTCACAGCATCAGCACAAGCTGTCTGTCAACTTGTTTCAAGATAAAACCCCATGCTGTATCAGTGAATACATTTATACATATATAGAGTCTGGATTGAGCAAACGAATGTTGATCTACGCAAGCTATTAAGTCAGAAGAATATGTCACGACTTTTCATGTCTTGAAAGATTCTTACACTGTCCTGCATTTTAGAATGCCAAACTGGAGGCTAACATAATGCTGATTTGGGTATGGATAATGCATCCATGTAGAGCAGCCAGATTCCAGCTATCTTCAAGATCCATAAACCAGCCAATATTCACTGCAAGATTCTGTATTTTTCCTAACTAGTCCATCATAATACAACTGTTTCTTCACAGATAATGTCCTTTTTATGACATTTCTCCTGTACAGTACTTGAAATATTAGATGGGCCTTAGCCCATGCTAAGGCACATAAGCCTTGCAGTGATCGGCATTATAAATTTCAATTAATACGTTTTACAAGGCATAATTCTCAAGTGACATTGTCAACGTAGAAGGATGTGGGCACGCTTGAAAATGCATTAGAGCATAACAAATGGTGCTAGTAAACAAGCAGCTGTGATAAATAACATTCCTATCATGTAAAAGGAACTTTCAGCCACATTAATTGATCAGCTTCCTCTCACCCTTGCTCCCCAAAACACACATTTTATTGCTCAGAACATTTTAAACATGAAGAGAGTGCTCGTCTCCTACAGGCAAACACAGCTGCTCACAACCTTCTGAGAGAAGAGACCACGTGTACTTCCCTCATACACATTTTCTTGAATTACTTATTACATCTAAAGACTGCTAAAAAAATAATAAAAGAGTGGGCATAGCTTTGAAAGACACCAGCTGCGTAGACAGGGTGTGCAAGGGAAAGAAAGTGGAGGCACGAGGCCAGTTAGGGTTGTTTTGGGGCCTGTTCAGTAGAGAGGCACATGGTGTGCCCCCGGTCAAGGTAACAGCTTTGCCAGGTTAACAAGAAGCACAGGACAGGCATTTCAGAACTGTTCTTTCATACTACTTCTGGTATGCTGGTAGTCTGAGGTGGATCCTTGAGAGAGTCACCAGTTAACTGTGCTGGAGTCTCCTCTAGGAGGCCACACGTTAGCTGACACCGAAGGGAATAGAGAGGGCCAAGGTGCAGGAGTGAGGTGGGGACCTAGGCAGCCTGGCAGCACAGCTGCGCCCACGCAGCTTCTTAGGAAGCATCTTGTGAGCCACAATCCTGCAATATATAGGATCTTATTTTGTCCTGCCCATGACATCCACATGGGTACATCCCTAACAGAAGTATCTCAGCCAAGCACAAGGACTTGGAAATCACTTGGGAAGGAGATGAGATACAAATAAACCCATTCTAATGTATTTCTAATTTATTTTAAAGTTAACATTTAAACTTTTCTTTACACATTCAAGATTCCCCATGATGAATTTGGAATTCTATAAGACTACCTACTAGATAATAATAAAAATAATTTTTTGATTAAGATGGGAGCAAATAAACAAAGGTATAATTTCACGTACTTCATATGCTAACTAAATTTAGCATAAACCAGACAAACCTATCCCTTTAGTTTCCTCATTTATGCAATAGGGACAATGCTTATCTACTTCAAAGATGATTTGTTCATGCTGAGGAACTGTAGAGCATTTTGAGAACAGTTACCACTGCCATTTAGAGATACAATCTACTCTACCACTACTTTTTGTCATTTGCTTAAATGGGAACAGATTTGTACTTAAACTTTTGCACTCACTTAAGCAAGTGGGTTCAAATTCATATGCAGTAAACCAAAAGGAAATACCATAAAGAATTATTTGCATGAGACATTCCTTTAAGTATTCGGTCTTAGGATTCACCTCTAAGGTTAAACTACCCATTAGTCTAATATTGACTGTCTTTTTTCTAAACTATAAGAATATTTCAACATAAAACTAGTTTTGTCACACTTCCTTGCAGGAAGATCAGTAAAAATACACCATAGATTTTGAAAGAGCCTGAGCATTAACAGGGAGTTCTCTGGATCTGTGCTCTGTAGGGAGTCATTTTAACATATATTTCAGCTGTAACTCCTTGGAACTTGTATGATAATGACTTTACTGTTGCTGGAGATGGCTTGAATAAAATGAAAAATACTAAAGCTCCCAAGTTCAGCTGGTATTACCCTACCATTACACAGACTTCAAAAAAGCAGATATGTGTTCAATAACATTTGCTGCAATAAGAACGTCTCTGTAATTACATAGTGAGGCACTGAAGATAATAATGCTTTTTTTTTCTGAATTATCAGCTATTTTATGTGCTAATAATATTTTTTTATGTAAGCTCTCAATGCTAGTTAATTTGAAAATGAATCTCTAGTGCTTCAGATGGTTATAAGCATAGAGTTTAAGTCTAGAAAGGGCAAGCCAGCCACTGCACGTTGAGATGCAATGAGTTCTTCCACTTCAAACCTGAGAGCTGGGGCAGATTTTCCAGAGCTAATACAGGAAATGAAAACTCTCTCCCATTAATCAGAGTTCAGCTCAAACAATGTATGCTGTCTGTCCACCTCCCCTCTGCACTTCACAGAAACAGTTAATTTGAAGGTCAGAGGGAGTGAAGGTCTGCACAGCCTACAGCAGAGGAACCCAACACATGAGAAAAACAGCTTACTTCTTGGGATAATTCTGTGAATGGGGGGGAAAGGCTCATGGAATGAGCCTCAAAGCTATGAAGGACTCTTTGAGATAATGCAGTTTATGGAAAGAAGACTAACCTGGACAGGATACATCACTGATGGTCAGATTTCAGACATTTTAACTTAATAACATAGTGCCTGAAAGACAACCACATTGTGTCTTTGCATTGTGTCTTTCTGCCTGTGGTATTTTATTGGAAAGCTAATTGAAAATCTAGTTGAATTTCACTTGTACAGTGTATTTTAAACTTTGCAGCAGGAAGTATTTTACTTAATACTATTACAGTCCTTTACAGTCATGTTTCAACATGTGAAAAAATAATTATAAGTGGCTGTAGAAATCTGAACTTAAAAACAAAGTGCCTACTGTTCAAGGTACAGCTTCTGAAAATTATGTCAAAAGAGACAAGTTATGCTATTTACTATGTGCTACAACACCTCAAGACTCATGACTCCTTCATAAGGACACTCCTGTATATAAGGCTTAATAAATTTATCAGAATTTATCAGTTTTATTTCTAGGCACAAATCCCACATACTCAAAGGGCATTTCCAGATGATTACTGAGAGTATACAAAAGGTTAGAAGCACCAGTTAGCCAAAATCAACGTGCAGAATGCCATAATTCTCTTTAAACTGGCCAGTTTAAAGCATGATTTTCCTTAATAGCAATTCCATTTAAATTCCGATATTTTAACTAATTTTATGGTGACATTTTTCCGCTTCTTTTTATAGAATTAGCTTTTGCATTTCAGCCTATTTAAAACTAGATGAAATTACAGGAATGGGAACTATGTTATAAAGTGCTCTTTACTTAGGTGTTAACTAGGAAGTCAATTTATTACTCTACAAATTCTTGTATGACAGCTTTGGAGACAACAAAAAAGAAAATTAAAATGTAATTCAGGAGTTAAGTTGGGAGATCCAATCTTGAATACATTTTGCATTTCTTTTTAAATTACCACATATAATGTACAGTGGGTCTGTTTCAACTAGTGTAACACGGTACCTTCGAATAGCCACAGTGAGAGCTTCCGGTGAACTAGCACAAGGACAAATGACCTCCTGTCTTAGACCTTTACTTTGGAAGACATTGAGAAATGCATCACAGGAAGAAATAGACCCTGGGGTAAGAAAAGAAAAATTAGAGGAGAAAAATAATCTGATTTCTGAAGTGACACTATTCAAACTGCAAACTTACTGTTGAATATATAGGGTTTCCAGGAGGGAAAAATTAGGAAAGACCCATGTTCACTAGGAAATAAGTCATACCTGATACAACTATATATATGTGTGTACATTGGTATACACATACAGTATATAAAGATTAATTTCTGAGCATGAAGTCCTTTCATTATGCTTATGTAGAAAAGCCATTAATGCTAGATTTGTAATGTGGATTTCCTTTTTAGGATGAGGCAAATTAAAGATTTAATTCAGAAACTGAAAGCATTTTAGTATCACAGTATCTTAAACAAGGCAGAGAAACAGATTAGAAAACTAATTGTCATGAAGTGATCCAGATGTGGTTCTCTACAGTAGTGTAAGTATTCCCCCAAAATTCTCAGTTAATTCTACATGTGAATTCTGCATCTGCATTCTGCATCATTCAGAAGAAATGTTCTAATCCTTTCTACAGATTAAGTCTATTTACTTCACTTTTTATGCATGGCTGTCATGTTAAACAAAACTGGATTTACTGCAACTTACGTTATGTGAAATATCAAGTTTGCTTCAGGATTAGCTAAAGAAAAATATATTTAAAAAATCCAAAATTAATTACTGTTTCCATAAATATCAAATAGTTTGCAGTAGACAAACCTTATACTTTGTTAAATATTTTAGCTAAGATGGTTGAAGACTGAAAATTTAGATGCAAGACAGCAAACACTCCTTATTCTCTGCTGGACTGCAGAAGGATCACTTACATGGGTTTGCACCATCAGCCACTATTAGCATACGCAGAGAGGAAAGGTTGATGTCTCTTTGATCTCGATGTGCCACCAATGCCCAGTGCATGTCTCTAGATTTTACACAGGCAACTTTTGCTGCAATAGGAATAGGAAGATTACTAATGCACCATATGAAAGGTATATAGCTGTATCAACAATTTGTTCTTTTGATTTTGACTTGCAAGCATACTTTCAAATGTTCTTGTTCCTTACCTTTGTATTGACAGACTTTTTGTATCCATGACAGTGGATTCACTTTCATTAAGGAATATGGAATACTTATAACATGCATCATGTTCATGACACTCTGAAATTAAATAAGATAAATGGGTTTTAAACAACAATAATGGGAATTATATTGTTTTATGAACAGGGTATCTATGTTAGTCTCTCTATGCTTGTTTTATTGTCAATGCTAGCATTTATCTTTCCTTGTTTAGGTATCTACATTAAGATGAAACGGAATCCCCATCTTCTGTTTTAATTAATGAATAAGGATTTAGACATAAGCCCTACTAAAAAAAAATTAAACAGGTTTTCTTCCTAAGCAATTCACTTTAAATGGAAAAATAACAGAAAGCATTAAAAAATATGTGCATCTACAGGATGAAGAATGCCTGCATGTTTGCTGTGTGGGTTAGCATTATCCCTAGGCCTGCTACACTTCAGTACATATGAAGACTCTTTTCTCAACATATCTGCCTAAAAAAGTCCATCTCTGTGAAGACTGAAAAAACGCTAGTGGCTATTGGTAGTGGTAAAAAAAATATTGAAAAGAGAGTAGACAGAGAAACTGGAGTCATAGATTAAGCAGGGATCAATTTATTTTAATAGATTAAAAAAATGAACTTTTTTATTTTTTTAATCCTGTTTCAGGTAGACCAATTCAAGTGCTTTCAACAAGGTTATGAGAAGTTGCAGGATTTTTAGAAAAAAGATGCTGTCATTGGCTTCACTCAGCTAACAGATCTCCTAGTCTCAGGCAGTCAATTGCTTTAGCGATTTCTCATGGGTTACTGCTAAGCAAAACAGCCTGCAAATGAGGTGCTGTATTGCTTCTGTTACCATTCAGAAGCATCTCCTGATAGCAACAAAGCAGCTTGGGTTAAATACACCATTCATTTTTTTTGGAAAACTTAGGTTTAAGAAAGTTGCTCCTGACACAGGTAAGTGTCCCACTGGGTTAGTCATCCAATTGGTTGCAGAACCACAAATGATAGTTTTCCATTTAGTCTGCCACAGGTTTAGGTACAGAAAAAGTACTTACAAGCAAGTCAAGAAAGAAAATGAACCTCATAGGAAGGTTAATAGCAAAAGAAGGCATAAAAAAGCTCTATTAGATGCTTGCTTTCAACATCAATGATAAAAGTTTTTTACCATGAGATATTTATGGACATTAAGACTAATAGGCTGCTCCTGCTTTAGAAGTGTTGTTACTGCCCTTCGATACTAGGAGCAGTCTAACATTGAATGGGAAAAGTGTATCAGCTCCCTGGGAAACATAACATGTACGACCTGTACATCCCGGGACTCCCAAACAGTGACCCTTCAAATCTTGTCATCTGTTCTTAATCAGCAAATAGCATTTTGTCTTACACCAACTGCAACAGCACCTTTGGAAGCAATTTTTAAAAATACAGAAATCGGCTCCTATGTCAATTGACACAGACAGTCAAACAGCAAGGAGACAATTTATGCAACTTAAAGTATCAGAAACGTTTTAATGTTAGCAAAAGCCCTTGGTGGTGGAAGTTTTGATAGAGAAGCTAGTCAGTAGCAATATAGCTATGCCATTGGACCATATTCTTGCACAGGCAAGTACTAATGTAGGAGGAACAAATGAAAATCAAAGTCTGATCTCAAAAACATGCACCTGTAAGATCAGGATGAGGTAGTACAAATGGTTCCAGAGTACTTGACATGAGGAATAAAAACTCTGACATCTTCACTGTGCTCATTAAGGGGAAGAGCACTAGCAGAGGACTGTGGGTTTAAGTCATACATTTTTTGCTTTCCAAGCAGAAAAAATTGTATTAGAAGAAACTGTAGGACATCTCAGTTTGTAATAGTAATAAGCATATTAGGTTAGTTTATTTTCAAATATTCACACAAAATAAAAACCATACTTACTGTAAGAATCCCATGCCATAAA
Organism: Anser brachyrhynchus; assembly: GCF_964034855.1. Classification (NCBI taxonomy): domain Eukaryota; kingdom Metazoa; phylum Chordata; class Aves; order Anseriformes; family Anatidae; genus Anser; species Anser brachyrhynchus. The sequence continues at coordinate 11,369,525 of NC_137695.1, forward strand.
CCAACATCCTTCTTGAAATCTAATACATTCACAATTGTTTCAGCTGTCCAATAAAAACAAAACAGAGTTTACTTTTTAGAACATGGCATTGACTCAAGGCAAACCCCACTCAAAGGAAGGAAATAGAGTAAGCTTCAGTGTAACATGACTGATGACCTCAAAGCTTAACTTTCATAGTAAGTCTCCACTGCAGGATTTGTTTTGGCTAGGACATTATTTGTCTTCTCTTTGGTACCTCTCATAAAGATATTTTAAAAGTGCATTTTCCAAAATCAATGAAAAAAAAAAACCACCACAGTTTTTTAATCTAGAAGCTTTTAACACAGATCTATGTAAAACATGAGACAGAAGCACAAGGTGAGAAACAAATTACAATTCACACTTGATTTTAAGGATGAAACAAGGGAAGTGTACTCCATACCTTCTGTGTATCCACATGCCTGGGTCAGAGCTTGGCAGTGCGTCAGCAGCGCAATCCTTGTCACAGTCACCCCAAGCACACTTCCATCTTTACATGTTTTGTACTAAAGAGAATCAAGCAGAGAAAGTCCATATGTAATGGCTGCCCTATTTCCATTATTTGATAGTTTACAGTGTTTCCTATGTAGGTGAATGCTGGACACATTCAATGAGTATTTTAAGAAGGCAGAAGTACAGAGAAGGTCGGAAGGCTTTTTTAAGATGGGATCTCCCTTCTTGGCTGAAGCTTCTCAGGCTCAATAACAGAAATCCATCTCTTGTTTGAATACAGGCATTGTCGAAAAAATAATTCTAAGAATTCTGACCATGTTAACAACTAAAGGGCTGGCTAGATTTAGCAGAGAATAACGTATCTCAGTCTGCTCACTGTTCACGTTAGATTTTATAGGCCAACTGATAAATCTGAACTTCTCCGTTCTGTGTCATGGAAAGCATGGGATAAGAGCTGATTGCAGAACCACTGCTGGGTGCTGTTATGATAATCTATATGTATACACTCTGAAAGACACAAGCTCTTTGACTGCAAGAATATGAGAGTCATGAGAAAATAGAATAAAAAAGCGGTAGGAGATCACTGCTGATGATCACGGTAATTTTTGCAACTTTATGCAAGAGTTTGAAAACTATCAGTGGCAATTAAAGTAAATTAAACATTTATCTTTCTCCATGATGAAGATAATCAGCAAGATTGAAAATGGAGTTATTTCTGTTCTCTAGCCCAGTGTTCTGACTGTGCAAATACAGGAAATATCTTTGCTCCATTCACTTGAACTTTTTCCCTTTGGATAATCATTTAAATTCAGTACTAGCATCACTGAATTCAAGGCATTTGTGTCTACATAGAAGTGGGAGAAAAAAAAAGGAAAGATAATAAAAGAGAAAAATTAAACTTAACAGCATTGCTAATTTTCCCTTCCTGATGCTGGTCTTCTGGGGGTAGTGTGACTCACAAAGCAGTAAGTGACAGACAAGCTTTTGAACAAGAAGTTCCTTCTCTTTCAAAGGGTCTGAAGGCTGTGATATGAGAACTGAAGCTTCATTGTGAAACTTGTCTATCCATCTCAAGGCTAGTGGGCAAGCCCACACTGTGAATGAGACCTAGGTTGGTCAAGGCAAATTTAATGTAATATTGCAGCAGTGTTGTAGATGACATAAAAACATCAATGTTAGAAACCCCCAAAATACAATTTAACATTCCATTAATTTTTCTGAAATCAATATACAGTATAATTATTAGAAAATATTACTTATTAATAAGCTAAAACAGGATGTTCTTTGCTTCTGTGAGTAACAAATGAATAATTATGTTTACCTAATCCAGAAGTGCCATGTGCAATGATTCAAAGAGAAGATGCATCTTCATTAACTCACCTCAATGTAAGCAGTGTCATTGTTTGCATCCTTGATATGTGGGAACCAGTCACGAGGAGGCTTGGAGAGATGTTTAGACTCAGTGACAAACCACAGCAGCTTTGGCCAGCCTGATACAGCCACAAAGAAAAGACAGTTTTTGTTGAGCTTCTGCCGGATAAGACACAACAAAATTCTTCTCTGCCAAAGTTTTTTCCCAAATGCCTGTGTCACCATTATCTAAACATTGCTGCTTTTAAACCTCAGCATAGCGTGAGAAAGAAGATTTTCCAAAACTGCCTTCTGAACACAGCTATAAAGTACCGAAGCCTTCTCAGCCAATTCCTGAAGAAATGGCTGTGCAGTTTAAGCTGTTATTGACCCAAATAGTTCATTACCATACTCCTATCAGAGGTTACTGTCCCTACCTCTTAGCTATAGGACTGAATCATCTGAAGCCTTCTCATCTACTACAGTCCAACATCTGTTGGCTTAACATAGTTTGCAAGTGAAGACGACTTTAGTAGCCCAGCTGAGCTGGCTGTGAAGCAGCTGGACATGGGGAGCAGCAATGTCTAACAGTGATCCAGTAATACACACCTGGGGCAACAGCATCCTGATAGCCATGGCTGCTCCCGAGGCACCTGTTCTGTCAGGGTTCTTGAGTCACCTCAGCTGAATCTAGCATTTAATCTCACCTACTACAAGTAAACAAATACTATGACTAGTGTCATAGTAAATTACATGTGTGATATCCACCATAATCAAGGGTCAGCTTACCTTTAAACTGTGGTATCTCCCCTGTGGGGCTCTTAGGCAGTCCTTTATGGCATGCATCACTAGTCAAGGCCACAGTAACTCCACAGCTTCCAAGCAAAAAGCCTATTTGTTGACTTCCTGCATCCTGATAGACATCAAAATAAAAGCAATACATAACATTGAAGTGACTACAGAACAAAAAAATTTTTGTCCTTTGGCATATTATCTTGAAAGGAATACAGTCTCTTTCCTTGAAACAACTTAACTGATTAGCAAAACAGATTTGTAAATTCACATAGGAATTCCACAACCTAGATATCTTCTCACCTGTAACAACATAAATTATACAGAGAACTGAAGTTATCAGTTGGTGTCTGCTCTCTCAACTCTTCAGAAATGATGAGAGCCTGGAAAGAGTGGCTGATACACCCGAGAGTTGTGTTGCCACCCAGAGGGACCTTGACTTGCTGGTAGGAACCTCGAGGGATTCAATAAGAACTGCAAAGTCATGCACCTAGGAAGGAACAACCCCAGGCACTTGTATGTGCTGGGTGGGCATCCAGCAGGAAAGCAGATTTGTAGCAAAGGACCTGGGGGTCCTGGTGGACACCAAGTTGAATATGAGTCATCGACGTGCCCTTGTGAGAAAGAAGGCTTAATGGTATTCTTGGCTGCATTAGTCAATGTATTGCCAGTAGAATGACGTAAGTTATCTTTCCTCTCTACTCAGCACTGATGAGGCTAAATCTGGAGTACTTTTCATTTCTGGGCCCACCAGTACAAGAGAGGCATGGACACACTGGAGAGAGTCCAATGAAGGGCCACAAAGATGATGCAGGGACTGGAGCATCTCTCCTATGAGGAAAGGCTGAGAGAGCTGGGACTGTTCAGGCCAGAGAAGAAAAGGTTCGGGGAGATCTCATCAATGCATGCAAATATCTGAAGGGAGGGTGTAAAGAAGATGGAGCCAGGCTCTTTTCAGTGGTGCCCAGTGACAGGACAAGAGGCAATGGGCACAAACTGAAACACGGGAGGTTCCTTTTGAATATAAAAGAACACTTTTTTACTGTGAGTGCTAACTAAGCACTGAAATAGGTTGCCCAGAGAGGTGGTGGAGTCACCATCTTTGAAGATATTCAAAAGTCATGTGGGTAATCTGCTCCAAGTGTCCCTGCTTAAGCACGTGGGCTGGATAAAATGGCATCCAGATGTCCCTTCTAGCCTCCACCATTCTGCAATTCTGTGGTTTTGTGATGATTCTAGGAAATAATACGGGTTATAGATACTTCCTCTTGGAGAATGCTTTTAACTTTAGAGATGTTATGGTGGACATACAGTGGTGACAGTATCACTGTTTATGCTGATCTAATCTAATTTGTCAATAACCATTTCATTGAGTAGTTGTACACATAGTTCAGGAGCACTACAGATAGTCAAGTGCCCATTAAAGAACGCACACTACATTTTACCGTCATCAAGAAGAAATGGGTATTGAGGCTAAAAAGTCATGTAATGATTTTCAAGTCTAGGCCATAGCTGTTCCTTGAGAGCTGCTGTGCTTCCACAGCATTATGTCTGCTTTACTTATAGTGTCTTGTCATGATTCTTTCATGAACTTTACATCTATCCATTAGGCTCTTCAACAGAGAAAAGCCCTGGACATAAATACACACAGAAGAATTAACTCTTTCTTCACACAATGATTCTAGAGAAAAAAGCCTACTGAGTTTCAAAAGATCAAACTAAAATATCTTTCAAATCAACCATAATGCATACTTAACCATGGGAGCAACCAGGAATACAGAACAGTTGCCTTAATATATTGATTCATTCAAAGCAAAACTGCATGATGAGCCTGAAAACTTATCTGACTATTTTCAATGCATTTTTTTTGTAGTCAAATAAAGCAATTTAAAGTGGAGAAACAAGGAAATCAGAGTAAAAACCAAAGCTTATTTGTTTTCCATAGCAACACAAAATAGGCATATAGCACCAATTATCAGAACTTGGATAGCTGACTAAACAATGCGGGACGATAACCTGATCTATCAAACCTACGCTATGTAACTCCTTCAATCCATAATTACTGCATTTGCTTTTGCTCTGTTGCACTATTACCAGAATGAATGTAAAACCAGGAAAAAACGACAAGGTACTTTTTCAGGAAAGCTTTTTAACATTAAGCTTGTTCATTTTTTTTTTTTCCCAATAAAAATCTAAATGAGAGCAGTAGCCTTTGAACAACAGAGAAAAGACTGGTATCCATCAACGATGTTTTGGGGAGCATGTTGATCTCACAGTGCCTTCACCACAAAGATAAAAATGGCTTTGTCAAGCATTACTGTTCTCAGTACAAGTGCCGGGACAAGTGCCTAGCCTGATCAGATACTGATTCCATGTGAGGATGAGACCTGGCTGCACTCCTGTAGCCTTCTTATCAGAAGTATGTGTGGGTGCCTGGACACTGCAGGAGCACTGGTCCTTCCTTGTGGGCCCTCATAAGGAACAGCAGGAAGATGAGGACTGGAGTCCTCCAGAAGACAACATCACTTCTTGAGCAAGACATAGCCTCTGAGATGTGCTACTGTGCCATGTATAATGGAGGGCCACCAGTTTCTTAAGACATCCTATGTATACTTCCATTACCCCAAATTTCCCACTAACTGCCAATTTTTTTAAACAGAATTGAACATAAATTTCACAATCAAATGCAGGAGCTGCATCACTCTGAATTTTAAATTAAAGTCAAAATCTTGTTTTAAGTTTATGCCCTATAAAAGACTGCTAGCAAGCTGTTTCACCACTGCACCAAGAAAATGCACACTCTCAAGTACTAGATCTCATTTCATAGAAGACCTTGCAAGAAACTAACTTAATAAATTCCCGTTTAGAAACTTAACACATATAAACCAGTAGAAAATGTGGACCTTAGAGCATCAGCATATCACAGCCCTGGAGGATGCATCATTTAAGAAGTGATCTGCCAAGCTCTTCTCATAACAAAGCAAAACAACAGGAAAAGGAAATTTATATCAACAGTTCAGGTTTTCTAGATAACACAAGAAATAATGACTGTGCTTTCACTTAGTGTCACACCAATTCTTTTGGAGCACGTCCACTTAAAAATTATTCATTCATTTGTAGCACTCCACACACAAGCAGGGAGAATAGCGTATAGATTATCTAACATAATCTACCCACACATCATAGACTCTTATAACAGACTTAATTTTAGGTCAGGACAACCACATTTCAAATCGTATTAAAACCTTCAACCCATTTTGTTCTGTACAGTTATTTCTTTCATTTAAGGACAAAATGGTTAAACGATTACGTGATGCACCTCTACCACAGGAGATAAGGAAAAAAATCCCCAAGCACAGACCATAGCCAGGGTGGTTTTCAGACTTTCATTTTCTATGACATGCCTTTGGTTTCCACAGTAAATCCTGCCTTGCAAGAAAAAAGTAACTCAAGATGCTGCAGGAGAGGTTCACGATAGACACTGTTCTCAATAGCTACAGGAACTCCAGTTGAGGATCACACAACATGAACACTATGAAGCTTTCTGGTGTTCTGCTAGCCTGTGTCAATCGTTCCCACTTCCAATGTCATTCTCACACCTCCTAACTATCACTGCCTCCTGCCTGCTCCTGGTGGCTTCATCCCAACTTAGAAGCAGAAAGTACTGCAGAGAATAGAGAGATGGAGAAGGGGTGAACATTCCTCTCCCCGCGTAGGTGCCCCAGTGATACCTGCTGCCCTGCAGAAGCAATCGTTTCTAACTACCCAAATGGTGGGAGGTCTGAAACCATCTGAAGCCGAGAGTGTTATATATCCCACAGACACACTGCAACCTTATCTAAAACACTCAAGTATGTAAATGTGATAGTCTTTGCTGTTCCTCATGCCTCAGAATGACAGACCCAGAGCAGTGAGTGCCTTAGGCAAAATTTCTAAGTTTGAAAAATGAATCATAGAATCCACTAGGTTGGAAAAGGCCTTCAAGATCATCAAGTTCCACCACCAACTTGACCTCCTGAGCCCCATCACTATACCATGTCCCTTAGTGCTATGTCCACACGTCTCTTAAATACCTCCAGGCATGGGGGGACTCCATCACTTCCATGGGCAGCCCATTCCAATGCTTGACCACCCTTTCCATGAAGAAATTCTTCCTGATGTCTAGTTTAAACCTCCCCTGGCACAACTTGAGACTGTTTCCTCATATCCCATCACTTGTCACCTGAGAAAAGAGACCTACACCTTCCTCACCGCAACCTTTCAGGTAGTTGTAGAGAGTGATGAGCTCTCCCCTCAGCCTCCTCTTCTCCAGAATAAACAGGCCCCATTCCCTCAGCCTCTTCTCATAACTCTTGTTTTCTGGTCCCTTCACCAGCTTCATTGCCCTTCTCTGCACATGCTCAAGCAACTCAATATCCCTCTTGCAGTGAGGTTGGAGTTGAAAACTGAGTCATTTGTGAGAAGCAGTCAAAGCTTCCATATGGCAAGGAAAGACTTCTGACTTTAGGAGTATTGATTCTTTCAGATTTCAGAGACTAGCTATTGAGCTATCGGCATCCCTTCTGAGTAATGTAAAATGAATGTCTGCAATGTTGAAAACTGCTTTGTAAGTAAAAAGAAGAAATCAAATCACCTACTGCTGAAAAAAAACCACAACCCTCTCCCCCATAAATAAAAGCACCCTCTGCCCTTAAATGGAATATATTTTCAAGACATACTGTTTTGTTAGCACCGTTATTTGCTATTTTGGTAGATTATGCTAATCTGCTACTTTGACAAACCCTCACTTGCCACAAACACTTTATTTTGCTGAATTTTGTTGGGGTGGAAGAAAACCTCACGGCTCCAGCAGAGACCAGGTGAAACAAACGAACGAACGCAGTCCCAGGCGCAGATGGGGAGAGACTTTCCATTGATGCTCATTGTCAGAAGCCTCCACAATTCACAGTTTGAAATGACAAGTAGTACAGGTGGAAGGCAAAAGATACAGCTGAGGTATTGTAGCATGAGGTTTCAGATGAAATGCTAACTTTGGAACTACCATTTTACATTTCTTGAAGGCATCGCACTTGCTGAAGTATGAAAAATGAGGTCTGCATAGCTTTAGACAATGTCTGCACACACCTAGAGAGATCAATCTTGCAGATGAAGCGAGCCAGAAATCCTCTCTGCTGTAGGTAGCCATTCAAGGTTCTCTAAAGACTTTTATTAAAGGTCCCCTAAAGGTTTTCACCACTACCTGGAGGCAAATTGTCTTCTTCCTGCTGCAGAGAGTGATAATTCATTGTCAGGATAAAAAATCCCACGTGTGGCTGCATTTCAGCATGCTGTTAATGTCATTTTTGTAATGCTTTGTGAGAGTATCTGTGTGAAGGAAAACAATTATGTTCCCTTCTCTGTGCATGAGAGTGCATAGTCTTCCACCTAATATGGAAGGAAGGAAGAGACAGCCAGTGCAAAGGTTGGGCTGGTAAAGGTTACTCCTGTCCATTTCAAGTCCCAGACTGGTTTCAAATGAGAATTATGTAGCAATACCTTGTAAAATTAACTATTTATTTTGTTGTTGTTGTTACAATGCTTATTTGAGCTCCATTTGCCTTTACCCTAATAAACAGAGCAACCACCAGACGCAAAGCCCAAGCACCAGTACCTTTAAAACAAACGTGAAAAGGAATCAAGGAAACCCTCTGTTTTAAAAATACAAATATCAAAGATCTTAATAAAAATAATCAAACACAAAGCAGATGCAATTTTCATGACCAGCTTTATGAGGAAGAAATCAGCTGTCTCATCAGAGAGAGCTTTGGTATCTGGTTGTAATTTTCATGTGAAACACGTAACTGTGAGCAGTCTAAATGTCCAAAAGTCTTAATGAAAGCAGGACAACAGTTATTTTTGGCAGGGGACACTGGACGAAACGCGATATTCTCTGTAGGAAACTACCATTTCCTAAACTTGAAAACACAAAAACAAAATGTAGACTGTAAGGGACCTGAGGTTCACGGTGACCAGCTGAGCAAAGACCTCCGCTCAGTGCCTGCGGAGGGGAGGGTGGGCACGGCGCTCACGCGGGTCCAGCAGCGTGTGCCAGGGGTTCAGCAGGGCTGAAGCTGGATGACTGTGCCACCAAAAATAAAATATATGGCATTTTATGCATGTTTTAAATCTAGCGAAGAAAGTTCGTTGTCAAAAGCTGTTCAAAACTATGTCAATTTCCAGTGTTGCTGGAACTCTGTGGATGTTTCAGTGTATCAGGTACAGCACAATAATGATGAAAGCAGGAGGGAAACACAGCTTGTTTTACCTCAAGCTCTGAAGATGTCTGAATACTAGAAAAAGTGTCGAGGTGTATTTCCTTTGGAATACAATTCTGCCTTCAAATGGCAGAAAAGACTGGGACAACTTCTCTGTTTTTTAAAAGATGTATCTCTCTGGCTACTGTTAAAGCTTTAATAACCTAACTTTTCAGGATTTAATAAAAAGAGCTCCTGGAAAACACTTTTTACCCTCAACAAAACATCCATTTGATATTTTTTTTATGTGTCCGGGAGTGGGTATCTCTGAACTTCCTATAGAAACACACAAGAATATTTCAAAATCACATTGTCAAAGCCAGCTTCTGGGAGAGTACAGAAACACTTCCAAGAAGCACACGTAGCATTAAGTCTAACAGGGTAGGAAATAATGATTGAGAAATAGTTTATATGCTTTCATGTCATATTCTGTTACAAATGTTCGCCTCCTATGACAAGAAAGCCATAAAGAGCTATGTGGGATCACTGTTCACATATTCACAGAAAGTGATTGAGCATAAGTACGAAAATGCTTGGAGGACAAAAATGTTATTTTGAGATTCAAACAGATTAGCTCCCCTGACTGTATCAGAGCAAAATAATAAGAACTTTCATGGTGCCCATCAAATGGAAAAAAATAACCTACAAAATCTGAAGAAAAGGAAATCAAAAACATATTTTAAAATCTTTTCCTAAGGGGAATAGTAAGCCACTATTTGAACTAGAACTTGAAATGTCAAAAATCCTGTATCCGCTACTTTGATGGCACGTTCTGTGACACCTAGTTTGCAATTCACATCGCATCACGTATACAATGCGCCAATTCAGAATACTCCAGCTTCTGATAAGATTAACCAAAGTGGCAGTTCTGAAGGAAGAGATGTCGCACGCAACACACTAAAAAGGGACCCATACTCATCTACTGATTTTGGGAAACATAAAGAAATAGATTTTGGGCAGAGGGACTATTGTAAAAAGCACAGCCCGTAATCTAAGGGATGAGGATTAGTTACAAAAAATTTTGGAAGCGATCACGATACACATATTTCAGTGGCATTAGTGCAGGAAAAGAAGATGAAATAAAACATGCTGTTTATTCTATTGTGACAATGACTGTAACTGCTTCTTCTAGAACAGAGTTAGCTCTGATGTAAAAAAAAAAAAAAAAAAAAAAAAAAGCTTGAGATTTCAGTTTTTAACTTTAGATCTGATTTTCCCAATCCAAAAAGCCAAAACCATGCTGACATGAATGCCCGGTCCCAGGTCCTTGCTAAACACCCGAAAGTGTTCTCAGAATACCAAAAGTGAAGAACCCTGCACAGAATCCAGTGAACCCATCCCAATTGCCATGCCAGACAGGTCTCTCTAAGTCCTCTGGGGAAGTACAACAAATTCTAGGTATTTTGTCAATACAAAGATGAGATACAGAAGGAAGATGAGATGGACCATCACCTAATGGATCTACCAGAAAATAACTCTGTCAAAATCTAAAAAAAAAATACACTCACGATACAAAGAGTAGGGAATACACACCGAATGTATGGGCTACTAAAACAGAAGCCTTTACTCCCATACATGCATAGATGCCTGCAGAGTAATACCTAAGCCAAAAGGCTACCTGGCTGCAAGTATTACTGTTCAATTTTAAACTGCCAGGCACAATCGGCACAGAGCTGTGAAAAACTCCTCCTTATGAAAATGCAGAACAGTATTAAAGCTGCTAACACAAGTTTTTAATACTAAAAATGTGCTGATGAATACTAAAAATGTGCTCATGAATTCCCTGAAACAGCTCATCCTGTATGAAGTTGTTATTCTGTAAGTCCGTATTAGCCTGTAATATAATTGTTGGTCTATTTGTTAGTTCACATCTCTGTCTTCCAAAAATCAAGCCAAAAAAAGGTATGCTGCCAGAATTTACTGAAGCGTGAAGAAGAGAGAACAAATAATGGTAAAGCATAAAAGAACAGCCTAGGCCATCGTGAGATGACACAAATGACATCTTCCCACGGATGCCAGAAGCAATCCGCTGCCATTTGACCAAGCAGAGGTATTCCTTCTGGGACTACCCAGAACATGATTTTCATCTCATTGCTTCCACTCCAGTTCCTTCTCCATATAAACAAATGCAGAAATATTTGCAATAGTATACGCTGTGAGATTGCATAGTTTTATTTATAGATCATAGATCATGTTGCTTTTTTAATTATACTGCTGACATCTCTGTTATTGTTTTATCAGTGCAATATTTAAACATTTGGGAATGATCTTGGCAACAGTTAAACAGTCTGAGCCTGTAGTTATTGCCTTTTATAAATATATATATATATATGCATGTGTAAGTATATATTTTTATATATATACATACGCACACATAAAAAAAAATCAAGGTTCAGCCAAATTAGGGTAAGTTATTAACCTGACATAGGGTATTTACTTGGACAGCTGGATTTTATAGCTTACTGGATGGATATGGTATCAGATGTTCTAAAATAAATCTGATTTATACCTATCCATATACTTTAACATGCAATTAAACCTTGGAAAATAAGCAACAGGGAAAGACATACCAGATTTTTATTTTTTTTTTATCCCTTAAAGTCACATTGCCTCTTTTTTGTAAAATGAAAGTCAAGTTAACTATGCGAACGTTCGGTATGATCTTACAATGTATATAGTCTGTTTGCCTTATTTTGGTGACACATTTAAAGCAGAAATAATGCATCACTTCATGCAACTACTTCAAACTACCTTAAGGTACTGCACTCACATATGAAAGCATGGTGATAGCCTGATGCAAATGCAGTATATTTCTACTAAAATCATGACACTCATTCCAGAGTCAAGTCCACTCCTCAGTGATCTCTAATACAACACTTAACAAACAAACTAGCATGAACTTATTCCCCAAAGTGGATTAAAGAACACATGTTGTGTGGACAATTCCAGACCAAATACTTAAAGTAAAGCATTATTAGTGCTAGCTAATAACAAAGGAATTATATAAGGGGACATTTGGGAGAACCTTAGAATGAGCATTGCTGCCAGCCATGCTAAAATTAAGGGGATATGGCAAAAAGAGCTTGGAATGGATAAATACGTTTCATTATATTTACAGCCTCAAAGGTATGCATCCTCAGAAAAAAATGCATGTTCAGCGGCATCAGTGTAACCTTCCCAGCTGTGGCTCTCCAGTACCACTGAGCCCCCTCCCCTCATTGCCCCCAAGTATCTCTTCAACCTGAAACTGTTATACCTGTCTACTAATATTTTCCCAGAAACCAGTGGTGGAATCTGCACCAACACTGCATGTGAAATGTTTTTGATTAGCCATGGTCAGTTTCAGCTACGAATGTATGCTCCGTGGCAAGAATTCACAAACTAGCTTTGCTCAAAGGCCATCCTTAGCAGAGATGACAGTGGTGACGGAAGCTTCAGGATACAACTGCACATATAAACACAGGAGAAGGCATTTCCCTAACTGCTTTGAAGTAGCACACAAAGCACTAGGGGCATTATAACATAGCTTTGGTTGCAGGGACAGGTGGAAAATCAGCAGTTGCTGCCAATGAGTCATTGTCAATGGCCAACATCAGAACGCTTTGAGAGGCTAAAAAGATAATCCATCTAGGGCAGGCAAAGTTGTTCTCTTGCAAAATTTTCCTCTCCTTTCCCAGGCAGACCTGCATTTGCTGAAACTGCAAGCACATCTTGAGATTTGCCATCACAGAAAAGAAGGAACTATATATAACTCACCACACAGCACTATCTTTGTATCTGTAGATTCAGAGCTAGTTAACCACAAATGTACTCAGAAGTTAGATTCAGTTGTGATTCATTCTGACATAAGTTTTAAAAGGCAGTATAGAGAAGAAATTCTGTTCCCTACCTTTCTTGTAAGTGGCACTTCAATAGGGACGGGGACAACTTCTGCAAGCAGGCAGCCATAAAATGCTACCATGAAAGCAGCGGGATCATTGTTAGGGAACACGAGTGTTACCTGAAACAAAGAGACATACGTTAAAGATTTTCTGAAATGCATGTTTTATCACAGGTTTCAACTAACAATAGCTGGAGTTTCTATGCTTCTTTTGGGAGAGAGGTGATTACAGAAACATTTCTACAATTATTACTCAAATACCTAATAAAAGATGAATGAGGAATCAGAAGGAATTTATTCTGATACGCGTTCCTTTTGTGAACATTTTCACTTAGGTTGTAGTTAAATATTTTCATGCTGCATTGTTTCCTACGTTGGCAACACCTTTCATCTGATTTTCAACTTACTGATTGCTTTGCAGATATTAAAGAACCAAACAAATGGAATTAATAGAATTTTACATTCTAATTTAGTATTTGCTTAATGTTACTGAAAACAAAGTGGATCTGCGACCAGTTCAGATTATGCAGACTTACTGTGTCACTATGTCAATCACTAACAATTATGTGTTGTCTCCGTATGCTTTGTCTCACACAATAATTTTATTTTAGGACTGGACTGTTGTCCAAGCATAGTCTGAGAGAGTGAACACAAATAGCTGGTATCTACAGAACCAAATGTCACGTCCAGAGCTGGTAGGATAATGTGAAGCTGGTAAAAGGGCTGGTAGGCATGTCCTGTGAGGAGAGGTCTGGGACATTTGCTTTGTCTAGTTTGGAGAAAAGGAGGCTAAGGTAACCTCGTTGCTCTCTAGAATTTTCTGAAGAAGGGAAGCAGAGAGGGAAGTGATGGTTTCTTCTCCCTGGAGCACAAAGCTGCACTAAGGGAGGTTCAGACTGGATATTAGGAAAAATTTATTCACCAAGAGGGTGGTCCAACAGTGAAACAGGCTTCCTGGAGAGGTGGTTGATGCCCCAAGCCTGTCAGTGTTCAAGAGGTGTTTGGATAATGCCCACATTAATATGCTTTAACTCTTGGTTAGCCCTGAAGTGGGCTGAAGTGGGCTGAAGCCCTGAAGTGGGCTGAAGTGAAGCCTAGTCAGTTGGACTAGATGATCTCTGTAGGTCCCCTCCAACTGAACTATTCTATTTCTATTCAATTCAATTCGATTTGATTTAATTCTAAGTCTGGACTTGCTAAACTTCACAGCTTTAGGGCTAGGGAATTATTTAGATTAAAGAATGCCAAGAAAACATAAGACATTATAGCACATCACCTGTATGCTCATGAGGGGCCTTTCATCCCCAGATGTGCTGAACTGGGCAGCTTACTTCTATGGGCGCTGCAATCTCTTTAGATCATCCAGGGACAAAACAGAAGGATAAATGAGATTGCATGATCTAGCTGAGGATCCAGCAACCTGGAGAGTCCACAGCTCTCCTTGCCATCAATTAGTGGTTAAAGACCTCAGGGGCTGGATCCTGTCTGTATTTTTATTTTCATTCAGTCAGATGCATTTTCTCAACTCATGTCTTCAACAGCTGTAATGAAGCCGGTAACTCTACCTCAGGGCTGACAGAAGCGGCATGCAAGAGGCGTTCCATGTGACTTCTAACTTAACTTCTTTGCGTTTGCACACAGGATCAGCGTTCAGCACCTTAAAGTTTGCTGAAACTACATAATAAGTCTTCAGTTTTCACTGATTTGACATCCTTAGGAGTTACACATTTCAATCTCTTGGAGCAAAACCATCGTGTTTTATATACACTTGCCAAGATTCAGTTACTGTAGATTAAGTGTACTCAGTGTTTTCATATGGCTTCAAAGATGGTTCCCTTCCATAAATTAAATTGATTTCTTCAAACTAGAAGAAATCTAACTGTGTCCAAGGGGCTCAAAAATATCTCTGTTTTTAAGCTGAAGACTTAAAACTTCAGGAACTTCATAGAAAATATACTGCTATCATATCTGTATCCTAGCACAAGAAACAATACAACTGCACGAGATGGCTGTGCAGTTTAGTATATATATTTTCTGTACACATACCATAAATATCCACAAGGGAAATGGAAGGAAAGGGTTTTTGCTAGGTACACTGCAGGGATAGCAGTTTGCTGAGCCCAGCACACATCTGAAAGATGTTGAAAGATCCCAAAAGGTACTTTGAGGATTGTTATTTTTTGTGTTGCTCTTTGTTTACATACACACAGAGAAGGTTTAGCTGGGAGTCTTTTCAAAGGAGCTGACAGAGGTGAAAAACTCTCACTGAAGTCCAGTGGGAATGAGGCATTAACTTCCCCTTCAAAAGACATTAATCACTAACAGACCTGTACCAAATAAACAAATAGCGTGGTAACAGCAAAAAGGGATAAGGCTGAAGGAAAACGAAATATACAGTGCGTTGATGAGAATCTGTTTATCTGGTAGATATATTAGAGGCAAGCTTAATTTCCAGGCAGCTGTCTGGGATGACACGAGGTTAAATTTCTGAAGATACTATAGAAGGCAAATGCAGTTCTTCGAGTGTTATATCAGAACCAGGGACTCACATACAGGCACAATCACCTATTCTTTTGTCTTGGACAAAGAAACTAAAGAGTGATGTAATAGGAGTCATGAAAAATAGAGATTGCATTGATAGAAGATGCTTTTAAAGGGGGAGAGCCCTTTCTGAGTTTTATATCATATTAACTTAAGGAAACAACTACCCTCTGATTTAGAAAAGATCACAAATATGCACAAATGCATTTCATTTAGCATTTCAAAAGTACCTTTAACTGTTGTCACACAAAATACATTATTTAGAATAAAAAGTCATCTTCAAAGAGGTCAGAAAGCTTTTATGTTATTACAACAGGGGGATAACAGCCAGAATAACAGCCTAGAACATCAGTACAGTAACACCTCATCTTCCACATGAAGCGGCTTTAAAAGATTGTGTTTCTGTTACACAGAGATGCTAAGCAAGATGTTTTTACAGCACAAGCATATGCTTTCAGCACTCAGCCATAAACATTTGTTTCGCTGTAATCTAGGTAGACTTATTTTGGAAGGACTGCAATTTGTTATGTATGTGTCCTGCACTAGCTAAACTTCCAGCTTTCAGACTGAATTATCCACAAATCGTTTCCTAACGTTAGGAGATGTCAGTGGTTGCTGCAGTAAATTAATGCAAAGATGGGCAGTTAGCAGACAACAGGGAGAGAGAGGCACACACACCCTGCCTGTATCTGAACTTTATTCCATTTAGAGCCTTCTGGGTGGATTCTCTTGATGCACACACTTGAACAACTTGCTGCTTCTGCTGTTGCTTAGATACACACTTGTAAATCAAGTAAAAGAGATTCTTCAGATGGCTGAATGCCATTGTAGGAAGCAATTTAGACTAAGGATCTTGAGATCCTTTAGTTAAATGCTTTATGATTTATTTCCAAAAGAAACATAGAAAGGACTGTCAGGTTTCTTTTTTTTTTTTTTTTAATTCATTTTTTTTTCTGTGAAGCTTTACTGCATGCTCTCATTTTTGAAGACATAAGAAAAGCGTAATGCATATCAACACATTTTTCACATATGGCACAAAAGGACCAAGTAAACCAGCAGTTTGATAATTGCTTTCACACTGGAAGAGGAATCCTTAATTTCACATTCAAAACTCTAATCACAAGGTTGTGATTAAAATGTGCATTTCTGACAGATCTGTTCAGGAATCTCCATTCCATGACTTAGAGCCAACCTGGAATGGGACCTGCGGAAATTTGGATACACACTCTGGCAGAGAAAAGAGGTAGCATGAAGGCAGCAGACTAGCTCTGTAACCCTTGCCCTCTGTGCATGTTATACATTCACCTAGATACAGCCTCCAACAGTAGCTGAATTAGATTCAAGAACAAGGAATGGAAATACTCTCCACATTACCAGTCAGCGTAATTTATTTATTTAACTGGCTGCCAAAATGTGCTTAGCTTGTTTGTGTTTGTCCTCCACAATGCTCCTCTTTTTTCTACCACCTCAACAACTACAAAGTCATTAGTAAGTACGTTTTACCCACACGACACCTCCAGGCTCTATAAGCAAGCTTTTGCTAAACAGACGGCTGTTCCACGTCCAAAAATCACTTTCCATGGGAACGTTTATTGCTGATGTTGCCACAACTTCAAGTTGCTATTCAGCGAATACTAGCTCAGATTATTTAATATGCAATTCAAAACATCTGTCTGAGTGATCAGCCCTTTTCTGAGTAAAAGGCAGACTTTCCTCCACCCCCAACATTTAACTTCATTAATTTCCCCTGGGCACCCAAATACCTCATTCCTTCTTTGTCAACCCAGGATCTGAATTATTCATAATTAAAAACCATTGAGATACTCACCCTGTCTCCCGGTCGTACCATTGGTTCTTGTTTTGTGCCTAATTTATGTAGTATATTGTAAGCAACCTTCATACTTCTGGTCCAAAGTTTGCCTATTAACACAAAATTTGTAAAATTAATTTTAAAATTCTGCATGTTTTACAAGATTATTAAAGGGAAAGAATGCCTGAGCAGTGGAAGAAATACTTGGAAAATGTATATGAATTTTCCAACTAAATGTGATACCACTGCTGCAACTAATGGAAATATTTAAATACGTATCAGATATTTTCTTTGAACTTCAAGAAAGCAGCATTTTTACGACAAAAAAAAAAAAAAGAAAAGAAAAGAAAAGAAAAAAAAAAGAAGTAGTTTTCTTGCTTTGCAGTGAATTGGATCTGGACTCCAAAAGTCAGCTGTTAGAAGTGGCTGGAATACCAGGAAGTCCAGACAGACTATTAGCAAGCTGCAAAAGCTGCCTTTCGGTCCAGACTGTGCTGTGCAGGGGTACTTCCCTCCAAGGGTATGATGCAGAAATCATAATGGCACTTTCCCTACTCCAAGACACCATGGGAAAAAGGAAAGGAGTCCCAGGAAGGAGAGACAAGGAAAAAAAAATCAACAAACAGAAAACACCCCACAGCCAAAGGGGCACACTGAAGCAGCAGGGACCCTCTGATCCTTAGCACACCTGTAAGACGAGTTGCACTTTTAATTCTGGACCTTCTTCGATTTAATTTGGCTTTTAGTTCTCCCCCACTCCCACACAGTCCTTTCTCTCAGTTTCATTTCACTTGCATCCAGGTATCCTTCCTTTTTACCATCTCTGTTCTCCCTTGCTTCATCTCTCCATCTTCACTTAGTTAATCCTCATGAAGACCTTGTCCCAATATTATTTAAAGAAAAAATGATCTCATCAAGATGTCACTGGCCACATTGTGCCTTTCATTAATCCTTTAAGAGATCAGCGTATCCCGACTATGCAAGCTCTTTCTGAGAGCCTTTGTTTACAGTCCTTGTTACTTCCATTCGAATAATACCTAGCATAACAGACCTTGGTCTTGGCTGGCCCTCAGCTACTATCTTGAAGCAGTATTCAGTCTGACAGTAACAAATCTTTAATTCATGCCCACCTATAACTTAAACAATAATAGGTTCTGACAACGGATTACCTATGGGGTTCAGCAGTTCAGGCTCCCAAACAAGCACTATTGCTATTTATAACTAAGCCAAGCAGTTTTTATAATAAATTCCTCCACATTCTGGATATGAAATGCAATGCCGTATTATTTTAAGTGCCAATCTGATGTAAATGTAACGTATAATGAGGAGGCCAGATTTTCTGTTTTAACTCTTCAGGAAAATTGGAAGGTCACTGCTGCTTGTTATTGAGAAAGTCCTAAGTGCAATTACTTCTTATGAAAATGGTAATATTTTATCATCAAATTATATTTTGTGAAGTTTTAATATATTTAAAATTGCTCCAGTATTTGGATGCTGAACTGCCCTGATGTTTAAAAACAAACACAAGTCAATTCTGTTCCACTGAAAACCCAATGTGGATACAGGAGTACTTCTGCAGAATTAACCATCATAACACTGCAGTGGAACTACCTGCCTTTATTGGGAAAAAGTCTTTAAAAGCATCCCTGTTGCAACAGTCAACACTTAAACTTGACCAGCAAGTGGGATAAAAACAAGGATGCCCTAGAAAAGCAAACATTCATTTTCTTAAAGGTTTCCAACATTAAAGTTTCAGTGGCAACAAAATTAGAAGAGCAATTAGTACTGATACAGGAATTTGGAGAATGGAAATGAAAAGCCTGGTGAAAGTTCTGAATGCAAGGAAGAACCATCTTTACACAAAACACTTTCATGCTTATAATGAACACTGAGATTTTGATCCCTTTTCTGAGAGACATAAGGGGCTGCTGTGAAAAGTTGTATTGGAACTATGGAGATTAAATCTGTTAAAAGTCTTAAATTTGCATTTGTGACATATTCATACTCATTTTTCATATATCAAACGTGCTATCTTGCATACAATATTTTCTTCAACATTTGAGATCTGAAGCACTATTCATATTAAAAGACTTAGATGCATTCTAAGTGTAGTACATGGGTACACACTATAACTATCTCCATGCCAGTGTAAATCAAAGTAAATGTAGAAATAAAGTTCTCTCAAAGACTAATGGGTTACTTTCTGGTAAGGTTGTAAATATTTAAGTCTAAATACATTTTGTCACGATGCTCCCTTACTTCCAAAATTTTACTTCAGCTTCTGAAATATAGAGCATACCAGGCTGTCTCACTACTTCCTCACCTTTCTGTTTCAACACACCTTGAACTGCACAAAGTCTGTAATAATTTCTAGAGGTCTTTTTCCTTCCAGGCCCTCTCCTGTTCTATTTACTGTTGGAATACCAAACTATGTCAGCTAACTGAGCTACCTGTATGTGCAAAAGGGTATGAAACCATGGAAAACTGGAACAAGGTAGGCAGTTTGCACTGAGCTCTGACAGAGCAGGGACACAGGGTCTCTCCTGCATCCCTCAGCGCTTCCATCTCTTCAGCCCAGTGCACTCAGGCTCTGCCCGTCCCTGGCTGCTGTGGCCTCTGCTCCAGTGCCAGCAGTGAGGAGCACTGCTGTGTGCAGGCCGGCCATCTTACACACTGATCCCAGAGTGAATCCCACACAGATCTAGACCGGGACTGTGCTCAACAGCAAGCCCGCCATTTATCTTCTAGGTATATAGCTTCTTTCCAGAAAAGCCAGAGCTGTGAAGCGAACAGCAATGCGGGAGCTGGAGCCAGGAAGGCATGAGTCACCAGGGCCAGGCCTGCGGCTGCTGGATGAGGCGCGACGCGAGGCCGACTGAACTGTGTGTTTATTTTGCCACCTTGGCCGTTTGGCCTGCCAACGTCACTGAAGAACACAAAGGGCTCCGTGACTGTGGGATAAAAGCCCTCAGTAGCAGAGGATGTTATAAAGAAGGAAATCTTTGAAGTGTTTCCTTCCTCGGTTCTGCCTAGGTTGCAATTCAGTGTAATTCTTCCTTTGTAAACTTGAGAGATTAGACGTTGCTGGGAAAAAGCTGATTGCTAAAATCTCTCCCGCAAATCCCGATGAGGAGACCTTGCCTTGACCTCAATTCCGTGCACATCTGCCCCGGGGCAGAAGGCAGCCCGGTGGGGGAACCAGCTGTGCTCCATCCAAGGCTTTCACTCCGGGATGGGGCCGATCCTTGCGTGGGTGAAACCTGCTACGAAGGAACGTGAGCTGCAAAGGAACTTGCGCCGCTGGGGGCTGCTGAGGATATGGCCCTTTGTCCACAATTCAGCACAGGTCTTCCTCAGATAAACACATCGCCATCCATCTTCTAGTAAGTTGGCTTGAAAACAGAAGGGCAGAGGTAGGAAACTCAAGCAGCAGTTTGAGGCAGCAGGGGCTGGACCAGCCCACGTTTCTGAACGGCGACAGATCTCCTTTTGTCCAGCAATGCCACTGTAGCAGAAAACGGTTTTGTGCTCTCCTGTAGCAATGAAAAGCAAGCACCAGCTGGGTGCAGCTACCCCCAGCACCACTGCTGCTTCCAGACCCTGAGGCCCTTCTCATCTTTGCTTCCCTGGTCCTGTTCAACTGCCCTCCCACCTGCCTTGCCGGGGATACTGGATGCTCGCAGTACTTGTCCCTACCTGACTCTGTCGTATGTGAACTAATTTCTTGAGTTTGAAAATGAAAGCTTGGTAAGTCCTTTAGAGAGATAAGTCATTAGAGGGAAATTTGCATGTCCAGTGGCATTTTGGACACCAGGGTACTCTCCAGAGGGGGTCCGCGCTCCTGCAGATCCTGGGCTCTGTCAGTCACACACAAGTGTCCTGGGTAACTCAATGCCTTCAATAAGGACCTGAATTTTCCAGTTTTCAGGTCCAAAACTCTCTCTCAAACAAAGAAAACTGTTCAGTATCCAAAGAATTTCCTGAGTTGATTTGGGAAAACAAACCAAACTGGACAACATTCAGTTAACATGTACCTTGTCACTACATGTCACTACTACAAATTGTAATCTTCCTACCCCCCGTCAAACTGCTTATTTTGGTGTTAGTTTCCGAAATCTTTTATAACTCTACCAGATACAAAGAAATCAAGGTTTTCTCCTCCGTATCTGTTATAGCCCAACACACTTCTAATTGCTGAAGCATTTACTGAAATAAATCTTCTAATGATGATCAAATCTTCCTTAGCTGCTCCTGCCACTTGTCGCAGATATTCCCACCAGACCTGCAAGCCCTAGTAGTGTGTTCCTGCAGTGAGGCCAAGTCACCTTTAATGCTCTTCCTACACTGGCAAACCAAGCTGAGCATTCCCAGTGCCCAGCAAGTATCAGCAAGTGTGTGGTGCAGCAGCTATGTCTCTGAAGCTGAGCCATGTCCTGCAGGCATCACACACACACACACGTAGTCAAGGCAGGAGCAAATGAAAAATGTCACCTCACATTCTGGCAGCCACGACAAACATTGCTAATGCATGTGTGGGGCAAATATCTGTGGGTTTCGTTTGTTTGTTTGTTTTCTGCTGGAATTTTGATTCAGTTGTGTAGTAGCAACTCTACAGCACTAACCACATATTCTAAATATCACTTGTAATCAGTATTGTTCTGTGCTAACAGCCTATTCAGAGGGCAGTATCTTTTTCCTACAAAAATTTGCAAGCTAGTGTGAGTGAATAGCCAGTCCCATCTGGTTAAGCAACACATTATGAGGATAAAGGAAACCACCAGGTCTTAAAAAACATACAAAAAGGGATCAGTTGGTAAAAATATATGCTTTCCACATGACACTGAAGTAAATCCCCTTCCCCTCCACAAATCTGTACAAGGACTATATGTTTGTGTTGAATGTAAAGAAGGTTATAAGAGAAAAGCTGCATCAGGAAGAAAACTTAAAGACAAAACAAACCACAATCAATTCCCTTATTGAATTCTGTATGCTTTTAAGAACCACACAGCACTAACTCAGCAAAACCAAACCTGTGGTCGCTTACCAATCTCCATGCACAGCAATTGCGAGACTGCCAAAACTTAACTGAAAATAATGTTGTCAAATATTCATTCTTTCAAGATCACAATATATTTCTTACACTAAACAGAAACATGAAGACATTAAATCTGGTATAAATGGCAGACTTCTTAACATGATATAGGTAAAGGGGCACCTTTTCTGCATCGCAAAATAATAGCCACAGTTCTGCTGCTCTGCTAACCCTTTCTTCAGAAACATTTGAGATCCACACTGAGCAGCAAATGAAGCAGGTGTCTTATTGGAAAAATATCCAAACAAACTAACAAAAATGTTTTATTGCAGAGAATAAAATACCCCAGACATACACAGAATAGAGGGAATGTTACTATTACAGTACTTGATATCCCAGTCTAAATCACAATTTTGTAATATAGATTTTTAAAGCAAGCAATTTTCTTTATCTTTATTAAAGCAATAAAGGTTGAAAGTATTAACCATATTGTTGATAGATGTCTAAGGACTTAAACCATGATGACTTTTACCTCTGCAAGCAATGATTTATTTCAGAGATAAGGACAATCTGGTTATTTCGTTACTTGGTTATGAGAAGACTCTCAGTTCCCTTTACGCTCCTGGTAACTGTGAAATTCCTGGTCTAGGAGATCCTGGATGCAAGAGGATGTAGATGGCTGTGGTCACACGCCAGCTGCAGCACAGCTTGGGGGTGACTATTTTCTGTCTGTTGAGTGTCAACCATTTCAGGCTATCCCCAGTGTAACACCTCTGCTAAGACAGCATGACTTTGGCCTCAAGATGTTAATGGCTGCATTATGTGTTATTTTTTTAATGGACAATTCATTTGAAAAATGATTTCTTTCTCCACAGAGTCAAAATGGATTAAAAAAAAAAAACAACAGTTCACTATCCAAAGAGCCTTTTCTGCTCTTTTCTCCTAGCTCTGCTGTTTCCAGTGGGCCTCTGATGTGTGAAACAATACACTGGAGCTACTGAAAATGGTTTAAAAAACTGATTACAGAAAGTGTTAGATAAAGGCAATGTGAGATTCTCTGAATCCGATGCAGTTAACTGGTACTCATTTCGTTGGTTTTAATACTGGTTGCAATAAAAAAGCTCAAAACTTGCTTATTTCCAAATTACGTTCAGCTTTTTACTTTTTCCTCAGCCTTTCTGATCCTTCTTACAATAATCACTCCACAGTAAGAAAAGTAGCTGTGATAATGTAAGTAGTATATTGGATTTAATTATCCTTTATTCATGTTTCTCCACTAAGAAATCACTAAGAATTTCATTTGTAATGCCAACAATACCAAAATCAGCTGCCTGACTACTCTGATCAACTTTGTCTGAGCAAGATATTGTCCTTCTTTTCCTCAAAGCGTGTTAGGTTTCTAGTCAGAGTTCAGATGTACATAAAACCTTACAAAGACATCTTTCCCTCCCTTATCTCAGACATTTCTATTTATGCATATTCAGTGATTTGATTTACAAAGGGATTGTGAATAACTTAACTAAGATGCTCTCCACTTAAGCAAGTTCCCAGAGGAATAAAATATTTGAGAAATAAGGAATATTCATAGCATTTCATTCACTCGAAAGAGTTTAGGAGATTTGAGTAACAATTACAATTGGGACAGTGAAAACAACTTGAAGAACTGAGAAAATATTTCAAAAACTTGCTTAAAATAGATCAAGTGTAGAAGTACAGCTGTTCATTTCTTCTGTCTTATTTCTTAATCTGAGACACATGGAGGAAGACAATCCTAACATGCTATAGAAGACAAAAAAACCTTGAAAAACATGCTGAAAAAGTCACAGGAGACATAAGCAATTACTAATTAGATGAATTCCTGCAGGGGAATGGGAAGGCGGAGATTAGGCAAAGCTGTGCAGAGGAAAAGGATCTGGGGGTGCTGACTGATGCTCACCTGAACATGAGCCGGCAGTGTGCCCAGGTGGCCAAGAAGGCCAACGGCATCCTGGCTGGTATCAGGAACAGTGTGGCCAGCAGGACCAGGGAGGTGATCGTCCCCCTGTACTCTGCTCTGGTGAGGCCGCACCTCGAGTGCTGTGCTCAGCTTTGGGCCCCTCACTACAAGAAGGACATCGAGGCCCTGGAGCGTGTCCAGAGAAGGGCTATGAAGCTGGTGAAGGGCCTGGAGCACAAGTCCTGTGAGGAGCGGCTGAGGGAACTGGGGTTGTTTAGTCTGGGGAAGAGGAGGCTCAGGGGAGACCTCATTGCTCTCCACAACTACCTAAAAGGAAGCTGTGGGGAGCTGGGGGTCGGCCTCTTCTCACAGGTAACTAATGGTAGGACTAGAGGGAATGGCCTCAAGTTGCACCAGGGGAGGTTCAGGTTGGAAATGAGGAGACATTTCTTCTCAGAAAGAGCAGTCAGGCATTGGGACAGGTTGCCCAGGGAGGTGGTGGGGTCACCGTCCCCGGGGGTGTTCAAGGAAAGGTTGGACGTGGTGCTTAGGGACATGGTTTAGTGGTGACATTGGTGGTAGGGGGATGGTTGGACCGTGGATCTTGAAGGTCTTCTCCAACTTTAATAATTCTATTAATCTATGATTTTGGGGGGCCAGAGAAAGGCTGCTGTAAGAACCAAGACTGTGGTGACAGATGGGATGAGATTTAGCTGTGTAGATGTGAAGAAAAGTCTGTATTTGTGGAGACTTGCCCCCAAAATTATCTGCAATGATCAGACACAGAATGGCTGTACGAAACTAAAAAAACGCCTGGGTCATTTATCATACTGCGGTTACAGCCCAAGAGACTGGCAGAATGGCAATATTGTCTACACTGATCAAGAAAGGAGGAGATGAAAATGCTTGGTGTGAAGGGAATAAGTACTCTTTCTTAGCCGTGATGTGTTTTAGCTGACAGCTACAAATCTGTCACAGGAACAGCCCTGGAACTCCATTTGGAAAGAAGGAAAGAGATCTGGAATAAGCAGTTAAACCTGTGATTCCTCCATGCAAAGACAAGAAAGTAGAAAAGATGTTTTGTATGAAAAAAGTAGGGAACAGAAGATACCATGCAGGATCCTGCTCCTATCCAGAAAGCTGAATAATGAGGATTTCCATGCAGATATTAGAGAGGATATGAGAAAAGATTGAAGCAGAAACAGTAAACAGAGATAAAATACTGAAGGCAGGGATATAATACATCAGGAGTGAACCTCTAGAAATTTAGAATTATTCTTTAAAATCTTGAATATTTGTCAAAACTGTGAACATATGAAAAGTCCCGGAAATAGTGTTTCCTTGAATTATCAAAGTACACAAAAGGAGCTGTGAGATACAAACTCAGAGGCTACTGGAAGTTCTCAGTGTTGATATTTTAAAGTTTTGGTCATCTGATACAAGGAAATACACACCACAAGGAAAGGAAGTGTCATATTAATGCCATGTGGTAGGATTTGGGGGCAGCCTCATCTTTCAAAAGTTCATTACACTGGGGCCAGGGGAACTAAGCAGGGATAAAAATTCATGCATATGAATGTCTTTGCTGATTTCAAGGCTTAATTTCTGTTAGTCTTCAACTTTTTAAAACGCCATGCCCACAACTGCTAGGAAATAGTAGAGCTAAAAGGTGGCATAGTTACAGCAAAATCATTCATAAAGTCACCAATCAAATGGCACATCTGTAAACTAATTATCTTTCAAAAGCAATCATTATTCATGTAAAGAAAACTAGTAAAGGAAATTAGTAAAGGAAATTGTGATGTGTGTTACATCAAAATGGATTTACTTATCCCATGAAGAAGAATGTACACTTGAAATCTAGGTAGCAGAGAATTCACTCCATCTTCTATGAACTGTGGTTTTGTAATTTATTTTATTTATTTAAAAAAAAGAGGGGGGGGGAGGGAGGGAGATTTGATTTTTTCTAACCTTGGGGAACTACTGAAAAGCAACAACAAAAATCAGTGTAGCTAAATGATAATAATGAAGAAAAAAAAAGATTTAGTCTAATTTTTCTAAGGATTTGGACAATTTAGAAGACGGATTCAAGAAGAGTTAGCTTAGGAAAGAGAAACAGGCGAGGTGGCTTCATAAGCCCCATGGAAGAGCTCCTCAGGCTTTGTTCAGCTTACAGCTCTTCAGGAGAAATAGGACATATGCTCGGACTCTCTGGACAGAATCCCACATTCAGAAATGGTCTGATTCTTACTAACGTCTTCATTTCCTGTCCTGTCAAATTTATTTAGGGCATTCAGTAGATGATATGAATTGCTCTTCTGCAAACATGTAATTGCAAACATAAAAATTCTTCTCTAGTTCCAAGTAAATGTCCTTAAGGAAGAAAAACATCGATCAGTGGTGAATCATCTTTGCTCCCTAATTTAAGTAACTTCTTAACTCTAAGAAGCACCTGAAGGGAAAATGTTTCATGCATGACCTTCAGTTCCTAAAGTTCTGTTATGCTTTAAAAGCCTTTAACCGTATTTGCAATCCCAAACTTGCAGCAAACATCTTTTCAGCCAAGGACTATCACTCAGCCTAAATCCTGAACAGAAGGGAGCATTCAGCACTGAACAATGCAGACACACCTCTGTATCACAGCATATAAAAATATTATTTGCACAGGACTCTAGGTCCCTGAGAAGGCAGAAATAAAAAAAAGCAAAATCATTTTTATATTCATACCAATAACATAGAGAAATGTTCCAACTTGCTTTCAAAGTTTGATGGTTATTCAAAATAATTCATTTGAACATCTCACAAATGCTCTCTGAACTTCTCAAAATTAGAAGATATTTGGGAGTTATTTGACAAAGATATCCTTATGTTTGTCTCCATTTGGCCTCTCTCAGCGCAATGAACTTACGGAAATGAATCGACATACAAAAGATCACACAAATATATCCTGGCAAACCTATTCCAAGGGGGCATATTTGTTAGCTGTACAACTACATATCAGGAGGAATAATTCATATTACACTTACTGCAATGCCAGTAAACTGTAAAAACATGGGAAAAAAATCCTATTTTAACTTTTCAGGAAGCTGGTAAATTTTGTATACCAGGTTCTCCTTTTTCAGAACAAAGCCTGGGAAATATCCCAGGCTTAACAGACTTTAATCTTCAGAAAAGTCTGTCCTAGTATGTATTTCTATTTAAAAGGTGGTTTTAATTTATAATCTGTGATTCCATAGGTATATCAACCCAGCTCTTTTCCTCTTTGTGAAATAAGTCATGCTATAACACCTCAGAAATTCATATTTGGAAACCAACAACTTCAATTTTTTTTTACCTTATTCAGAAATGGAAAAGATGCATTGTTTTGAGTGCTTTTTCACTATACACTTATGTATTTACTATACATACAGACGCTACATACTATACATAAAATCACAAGGAGTTTGAAGAGTGCTCACCGTAAGTGAGAATATACAGTGGTTTTCCATTAGTATCCATAGTGGTTAGGCAAGGAGCTTTTGGTGAGATGGTCCCCCATCGCTGCAAAGCTGCTTCCAGAGAAGGCGGCCAGTTTGTAACCACACCTAATTGTTCCCCACGCATAGCCAACATCTGAGCTCCTTCTGGCTTTGGCTGGTTTGGATCTGGCTGTTGAACTTATGATTATGAAAAGATATACAGTTACCATGTAAATTCTATACCTTGTGTACACCTGTGTAACCAAGAGAATAAGTTACCTTTGCAAAATATCCTGAAAATAATGACATGTTAGAAGGTATTGAGAAGCAACGGAGACATAAAACAAAATAATTAAGTTTTAAGTTTAACAGAGATGAGGACACTGAAACATCTTAGGAATGCATGTGCTTATATTAACACTAGTTCTACAAGCAGGGAAAGAAACTGCTGAGGCAGCATGCATATATTTATCTTAGAAATAATCGGTCTTCCTTCATTCCTAAAGAGAGATGGAGAATACTTTTTCTTGCCAAAAATGCAGTAATACGATGAACTGCATAACTTCTGAAAAATTGTACTCCAGTAAGTCATTAGTAACTCATCAATTTAAGTCATGTTCTGTCGCAGTGCTTTCTTATAAACTGCTACAAGGACTAAACCACCATATCCTGACAAATCTTAATTCCCAAAGCACTGGCCTCCTTAAAAACTAATTTCCATTTATTGACTTTATCCATGTTTCTATCTTAGAATCAGTGTGTTTTTTTGTTTGTTTGTTTTGTTTTTTGTTTGTTTGTTTTTTTTATATGTTCCTTTGTTACACAAAGGATGTATAAAACATTTAACATGCTCCTTCACTGACGGTTTTTTTTCATATTGATGTTCAAAAGAAATGGTTGTAACGCACTGCTGAATGTTCTCAGAGAAAAGCTTTTTCCCCCTCTCTTCTGCAGTTTCATTGCAAGCAGAACCATGAGCAAACAACAAGAGACTTTTGATTCTACCGCACTACATCCAAGCCCACTACAAGCAGATTCCACTGAATATCAACACTTTTTGGTACTTGCCAGTACAGGGAGGGCTTATTTAGCTTTCTAGAAAGTCAATGTGCGAGACAAACATTTTACAGAGTTTTAATAAGAGATCCCCAAACCTTTTGAAAAACAGTCATTTTACCTTCTAACAATTCCTCAAAGTCATCTACAAAGAACTCTCGTAATGGTGGTCGTTTGGGCCGTTTTAGTGTATTGACCAGCTGCTGAATCTTTGCTGACACTCTGCTGCTCACTGGTACTCCTGCAGGACAGGGATCAATGGAGACATCAGTTGACTGCTACGCTGAACGCCACCAGATATTAATTGGGGTAAGAAGAAGGCTAGGACTGCAAGGCCACCACAACTACAGTTTCATGCCATACCATGAGTGTGACTCGAGCATTCAACATTAAGACATTAAGATCATTTCAGCAAAAAGGAACAATGATGCCTAGTGTAAATAAAAACAATAAATACAATAACATCAGAGTGAGCTTGCAAAGTTAGAGGGGAAAAGCACGTAGACTGGGGGAGAGATGCACAGTGAAAAAGCCCTCCCTACAGTGAGTGTTGGCAACCTTAGAGAACTCTTCTAGGTGGCATTGGTGATGGTCATTGAGAAGACGGGCATCGGCTCTTCCCA
This sequence comes from Anser brachyrhynchus, assembly GCF_964034855.1. NCBI lineage: Eukaryota > Metazoa > Chordata > Aves > Anseriformes > Anatidae > Anser > Anser brachyrhynchus. The sequence continues at coordinate 11,398,767 of NC_137695.1, forward strand.
TGATCACTGGCTGTAGTTCAGCAAGGAGCACGGGTCATAGGCTCTGCCCCATCATTTATTCTGGATTGCTCTTTACACTGCAGTGGATGTCTGTCCAGTATCCATCTTAAACATGGCTGACATCTTTGTATTACTTCAGCATGACCCTGTATTCCCCAAACATCCCTACAGCCAGTTCCATCAGCCAGCAGTCTCCAAAGGGAGCATGCTTGTCCACACAGCACTTTGAAAAAGACAATTATGAACAGCAGTGTGGGGCAAGGGGCACTTTTGTAATATAATCCCATCAAACACCTCCCCCCTCCCTTTCCCTGGCAGAGTGCAAAGCCTCTGCAACATTCATGTCATCTGATCCTGAACTAATAACTTTCTGTCACTGCATTGCAGAAATTTCAACTTCCTACCCTTCTATACGGTTGGCTCCAACACTTCTGCCAAGTGGTTTTTATAGCTGAAGCTGCTAAGTTTAGATGTGATACACTTGGTCAACAATTCCACACCCTGCTGAGGTATCATTTAATATGTTTTAGAAAAGAGGAGCAGTAAGTAAGAAAGGGTTTACAAATAACTGTTTTTCAAAAAAAAATATACTCAGAAAATAAAACTTTAAACATGACACTATTCAAGATGTAACCATCCTCTTATATGTCGCATTCCCTGCCATTTAAAAAACAGCCTAGCTGTAACCAGACAGCATGATAAAAGCAGAAAAGCAGATCTAGAGAGACTTGCTGCTTCTATTTGCCAAACAATTTCTACAGGGAATCAGCTGGGCTGATTAAGAAATATTTCTCTATGTCAGCTTCATGTATACCAGTTTATTTGAGGACTGCAAAGATGCTGTAACTACGTAGGTGTTTATAAATGACAAGTGCCCAGAAGAAACAAAGAACAGATGCATACGCTAACTACAAAAAGGTTACAATACTCAAAGTGAAAACGATTTTGCTTTTTGACATACCATCACCAGTTTCCATAAGTTCAGCGTTTCCATACTTTGGTGCCACCCGTGCCGTTGATCCTTGTGGTCTTTCTACTTGTATTGAGTGTTCTGAGGTGTAAGTGGTAACATCTGGAGGGGCAGAATGATTCTCTGTGAAAAATAAGTTTAAAGGTTTAACCATGTACCTCCAGTGTTGAAGGGCATAAGAACAAAGGGGAGAGGAAAGAACACCTTTTGACTTTTTTTCAACATCCAAACAGGCAATGAAATTCACGCACAAAATGAATGTATATAACTACAAAGTACATCATAATTTTAACATGTTTCCATTGATTACACGAAGTACCATATAACTGCAAGAACATAAGCAATAGGCTAAAAAAAAAAAAAAGATACAATTAGATTGTTGGTTCTCTGCTGACATTTAATTTTATACCAAGTTAAAGTTTGTGGACAGCTTCAAATAGAAGAAGACCCAGACAAATATACTTCTCACAGATTACTGCTTTAGTTTTATGAAATAAAGAGAATATGGCATGTTGCCAATCACTTGCAAGTGCCAATGCATATCTCTTTTATATTTTGAATATGAGAATTTTACTTGAAAAAGGAAATCATTGTTTTATTAAGAAAAAAATCAATCACAGCAGGGTTGGAATCTAGGGGAAAGAAATAAAATGTAAAGAAACATGAACTTTACATTCTGCATGGACACTTGCTTGTCTACTATTTTTAGACAGAGCTATTTCAATTCTTCTGCATAACAAAGATATGCCTTCCAGAAGGCAAACACAAATCCAACTGACTTATTCCAGCATTTCTAAACAATTCCACAGAGCTAATCTTTCTCTTTCATAGCCTGATAACTCAGCATGCTCTGGTTTGTTTTCACATGTTTTCAAGTCTGAGTCTGTATTACCTACATATTGTATACTATTTTTACATTTTGTCTCATAATTTTATTCCACATTTTCATAAGCATTAGGGTAGATGGAGATAAATGCCATGAACAAATAACAACTTCTCTCTTTATTGACATAAAAGATCCCCAGGAGCCTCTGAGATAGAAAAGAGGACAAGTCTTCATACTGCTGCCACTGAAGTGACAAAGAATGCTCTCCATTTTACAATAGGGAAAGAATCTTTAGCAGACAAAAGTTCTGGAAAAAATTTAATTTTGTTCCAATATTACTTTAGAGATGCACATTTTAGTAAATATGTCCTACAAGTATTATGATGTCGTAAATCTACTATAATACCAACTCCTACAGTGGATTTCACCTGAAATGCAATTATCAAGCATTTCCATGAGTCTTGAACTTTGGACCAATGTAATTCTTGTGCGTTCAATCCCAAATTCATGTACTACCAACAGAGAAAACTAACTTTATGGCTATAAATACAGTATATGGATGCTATATTAGATGACTATTTTGCATACTTCTCATTTGAATGCAGCATTTGACAGATAATCATCATGAAAAATTAAGACATGATATTAATGTCTATAGTTGTTATATAATGTTTATATTCATGAACGTCATATAGACACCACTGTAACTGGTTGAAGAAAACATGAGATGGCTTTTATTGTGCCACTCAAAAATATCTTGCAACTTGCACATGTCCAGTTGAGCCTTTTGATTCTGATCACATCCACTCTTACCATTCTACTGAAATAAAGACCTTATATTGTGTTATAAGTGACCAGCTGAAGTGTAATAGCTTGGACAATGAAGCTTTTACTGGTAATTATTTGAATAATGTCTTCGTTTGAGAAGTCTTGTCATTTATCAAGTATTTTAGAATCAGCACAATTTTTGCCCCTTCTTTCTAAGTGGCAGCTTTTTATAGATCATGATTGAATTACCCAATAACTAAGTCAATTAAAAAATGCTGATGTTTATCTTTTTATCTCTTACTTATAATGCAGTTTTGCTATGCAAATAGGAGAGGAGGTCATGACTAAGAAAATAATTGTACTTAGTCAGCTATTAGTAACATGAGAAAGTATTTTTTTTAGCTATAATTGTTTACATCTATTCAGCGAAATATTTCCATCTTTCAGACTTTATAAGACAAATTGAATTTGAGTTAAAGTATCTCCTTTCAGGTTTTTACACTGATATGATTTTTTTTTAATGTGTGGGAGAGAAGATACGTGACTCAAAGCACCACAGAACAGAGATGCTTTCCCTTCGCATCTATAGATTTGAAACCAAATACTTCTTTGTAACACATGGTGCAGAGCAGGGTGAAATAGAATGGGAAAGAAGCTTCCTGCTTTTTTGTAAAAGGGCTTTCTTTTGAACAAGCAGCACTGGCACTTGAAATTACCCAGAATGAATTCTCTTCCCTATGTGGTCACCACTGGCTGGTCAAAGAGTGCAGTTTTATCACACCCTCTGCCCACCTGCTATTTACATTTCTATTAAGAAGAATCCTTATCCAGCAGAAGATGAACAATAAGGCTCGTCTTGCCCTATTTCTTTGTAGGATGTTCTTAACAGATGTCTTATCACGGCCATATTTACAGCAGTAGGTTTCATTCATTAGATTTACAAATCTTCAGTCAGTTCCCTTCTCGGGCTTGGAGAAATGAAAGCCACTCAGACAAAAATTCGGTCCAAAAGACTTCTACAGAAAATGTTAATTCTTATGTTATGTGAAATTCTTATGTATGTTTTTTGTGTGTGTGTGTGTGTAGAAAAGTAATCCAGGCATAGACTATGAATAAAATCTGTATAGAGCTTCTTGGTCTTATGTCTGGTAACTTGAAGTACTGTTTGAGGTTTAGTTAAGAATAATCATCTTGACACATCTGTTGATTAAAAAACAGAAACTGTGACAGCTGCATGACTTCAAAGAATTTCCTCCATCAAACACATATCTGCATCACCTCTTCTCCCCATCTCTTTCCAATATTCTTGCATTAGAAGATCACAGACTGAACAGCTGTTTCCAGTTAAGACCCTTCATTTCTGCTACTGGAGTGATATAATCTACCCCATTTCATGAAAATGAAAAAGAACCAACAATTCAGAGCACATTCATTTAGGGACAGAGGGTGTGTTTTGACAGAGCACCATGTTTAAGGAGAAGTAAAGAGGTAGAGGAATACTTTTCAGTGGAAGATAGGAAGCACAAATAAACACTATGCATTTGGAAATTCTCCAGGAATCCAAATAACATCCTTACAATACTGCACTTGATGAGAATATAGCTTTTTCTCCCAAGCAAGCTGGCTCTTCTTGTCAGGGATGGGAAATCCAGGGTAAGAGCTGTAGCTTTTTATATCAGCCAGGTTTCGCCTGTATTAGTATCCAGGTGACAGAGGCTATTTTAAACTAGTCAGTCTCCTGTATCATAAGTTAATATTGGTCCTCAGATCACATTAGAATTTTAAGGTTGTCAGAGAACTATCCATCATGCCTTATGGCACATGTTTCTAAATTGATTTTATTAGAAACCTATGTAGCCTTTGATTCCAAGAGACGCCTTTGATTTCCAAACAGAAACATATTTGAAACATATAAAGGAAACATTAAAAGCAGCTACAGGACCAAAATTTTATACTGAGATATTTAACTCATTAATCTATCTAAATTTACAATCACAGGTAAGTGTTGTGTGATTATTATTACATGAATTTCTGAGCTCTGGGATGTTTTCGCACTTTGCTTTTTATATATGTATAGGTCCAAAAAATGTAACACAGACAAATGAAAGCTTGAAGACCTTAGAAATATATAGAGTACTGACTCAAAGATGTAATGAACGTTAAATATTTTTTAGAGATTTCACTGTTTTGATATCTAAGTTCAAGAATTACCCGACACAATTTTGAAACATATGCCAAACTAGAAATTCTCTCTGTAGTTTCATTCAAACATCTGTCTTATAGCTGAGAATAAATACTTAAAGGAAATATATCCTCTATTAGACCTTTGGCCATAATAAAGTAGCAGCAGCCATGAAATTAAATAAACAGTGTAAGATAATAAACATATAATAGATTATGCAAATAATCTAAATGATACAGAAAGCTGAATTTTGATTATATTATGGCCAAAATGTTTTATCAAATTCCTTCTCAGGACTGTATTACAGCACTTACACTGGAAAAATCTCGCTTTGATTCTGTGATGCACTCTGGAAGTCAAATCCTAGTGGATGTCAGAATGGAGGGCTTTTTTTGGTTATCATTACAGGTCTTCCCTGTTGCGCCTTAAATTTGTACTTATCAAAATTGCATCTCCAGACTATGGCAGTATATCCTTACATACTTACAGATGATTTGCTTCTTGAAACTGATCTGGAGAACAACTCCCTGGACCAAATAAACATCAAGCCATGTGAATATATCTCAGAATTATCATCTGTGCAGCTTCTGTTACTTTTTCCAATGATCTTAGCAACACAGACAGTAACCTTAAGATCACAGTCTGAACCTGTTAACAGATATCAGTCATATTTTGTATCCAAACAAACTTTACGTCACAACTACTGTCCAACTAGAGTTGCTATTTAGCGTATCTAATTGTCAGAATGAAAATGTATTTACAATGAGGTAAGCTTATCTGCTTTCTTCAAAGAAGAGATTGTTCCAGTCAACAACAAAGGAGAAAAAAAAAAGTAGTATTTTTCTTCTTCCACACAATACTGTCATCTTAATTTAGCTCTAAAAATGCTGTATTATTTACCGCAAACTCAGTGAGAAGATTTACTGTGCCAGATTTAAAATTACTGAAATGTCACATTATAAAGAAGCTATATTTTAAGACAGATAAGATTTGGTGTGTGAGTAATGCAACCTTTTAAGAGTTTGGATAAATTTAATTCTCTATGCTATAATTTCCTCTAGCATTTCAAGATGAAGTCACAGAAAATAACCAAATGCAATGATTAATGTGTTCAGAAGTGTATGTGTTTCTAAAACAAGGTTCTAAGCTATTCATTTGGCATGAATTTAAGAATACAATACAAATTCTTCCCCTGCCTGCAATTCAGCAATTCCGTAGTGTGGTAAGCGGATTAGTCATCTGAAAATACAGGTGTTACATCAAGCTATACCAACAGCAAAAGAAAAAGGGACACGGACTACTGTTCCAGCATATAAAATCAGGAACATTTAAAATGTTTTCATGTGTCTCATTACATATACTTGAAAAGGAACGATCAGCTGAGGAACAGTAAAATAAACATGTGTGCAACAGAACTGTAGCAAGGTTGCTTGATCTGTTCCAATATAGGCTCCAACGTATTTTAGTGAGACTACCCAATAAACAGCCACTGCAAGAATGTACCCAAAGCAGACACTTCATATGATTAACAGCAGTTACTGGAGAATGAAGGGAGCACAAGCTTTGCTTTCTACGTGCCTAATCATTCTAATAGCCATCTCATTTAAATGAAGACTAATGGCAATAACACTATATCCAGAAACAGTTAATGTTTGTGAAGTTTAGGTCTGTAATGGAAAGAAAGCCTTGACTTCCTGTGATCTATCCAAGGAATATAAACAAGCTATTAATAATAATACCAGCTTCCTTTTATAAAGGTATATAGTAGTCTTTCTCAAGGTTGATCATAGATATTCCATCCAATTCTAGATTCAAGTAAGAGGACCTACTCTTAGCAGAGAATTACCTAAAATCACTCAAACCGTGTAATTAAACTATTACAGAAGTAGAAACTTGTGTGCAAGCAATCCCTAATGCTGCATGCACTAATTTTCTTTACTGATGGATCCTAAAGAGATCTCTTTTAGTGTTAAGTAATGGAATTCATGCAAATAAACATTTCAGATATTTGGGTGCTAACAGCTAGACTGTTAGCCATAACAGAAGTCTACCCCCAAATTTTAATTGCACTTTTTAATAAATCTATTATTGTAAGAGTAGCTTTTAATATAAAATATGTAAAATGAGAAAAAGAAGAAAAAGCACAAGAAAACCTTTTGCAAGGCTTCAAATAGCAGCATCAGCTGAATGTGAGAGACAAGATTCACATTAAACTGAAGACACTGAAAATGGTGGTATACTAACCTATATGTGTTTGAGCCATAACATCAGCTAGCCTGTGTGCAGCACCACTGCCTCCACTTTGTGTTGAGGAGGAGGAAGTGGTTGACGTAGTAGAGCCATGGATCGCTTGACTGATCCAATGTTCCATGTTTATACTCCCCTGACTTGAGGTGGGAGTTCCCTGGGAGTCACCCTGCACAGAGCCTTCATCTTCTGAACCAGAAGAAGTATCTAATAATTAAAAACAGCCTGTTAGTTGCAGTGCTTTTGCTTGTTTAAGTAGAAATAAGGCATGTTCATATTATAAATCTAAAGAAAACTGTCATTAAGAAAAACTCACAAAGGCAGGCAAACACAATAAGAAAAGTCTGTAATACCAAGAGCCCTGAAACTAGAGACAACTGCTAACTACATTGAGAGTGCTTTCACGCACTAGTTCAATGGCTTGTATATTATTCTACAAGAAAACAGATAAGGATAATAGAAGTTTCTTCCTTTCTAATGTGGCTTTAGATCTTCTGAAGATCTCCAACCACATATTAACAGTGCAAAATACCCCAAATACTTTCCCAAACACACTCCACAAAGTCTGAGAAAAACTTTTCCAGCTGTAAAAAGCCTACCCCTCAGTGAGAAATTGAGTCCTGCCTAAATACGGTGAGTATCAGAACGCATAAGATGTGGAGTATTTTCAGTGTAGTAAGTAGGTAAAAGACCATAAAAATTCATAAAGAGCTGGCTGGTATGACAAATCTTAAAGACAACATTCCATTGCAGAATTAAGGAATAAACCAGAAACTTGAACAATACCTTTAGTCACATATTATATGACAACTTCACCATAGTTAGAGCCTCATAAGATCAAAGCGATTAACACTAGGTCAGGTACCACCAAGGGCAAAGCAGTCATGGAAACTGCCCCAGTTGACTTTCCACCTTCTTCTCTTCCAAGATACCTCAATGTTATGTTCAGTGTGTTTCAAATATCATTTCTGTTACCGTCCATTAGACCATTAGTTCACAGCAGCACAAAGAACCATTTAAAAATTTTCCATAAAACGCACAAACACAAATGCTCACCTGGAGGTGTGTAGGCATCCATTGATGTTTGCACCACCAACGAACGTCGTTTTGAGGGCATGGGGACTGCCATTTTCCTTTCTTTATGTTTAGCAAGGGCTGCCTGAACTGCTTCTGTGTGGACATCTGGAAGAAAAGAGAGATTTCAAGCTAGTGTTCAAACAGAAGAGAACTGTTTGTGTATTCAGTGCATCTGCGTGCAGGTTAGCTTGTGCTCCAGTGAGGCTGACAGTGCATATGAAATGATGGAATGCACGGGATCTCAGAGGGACTGCACCGGTTCTCCTCATGCTAGAAAAAGAGGCAATAGTGAAGAGTGCTGTACCAACAAACAAATCCTTTGAGCTGTACAATTTTCCCAGAACACTGTAGCAGTATTTGGAGAGTAGGAACCCTGCTTCCTTAGAGTAAACCTCCATTTAACAATGTTTTGAAATGAGCTGTTGCTTCAGCAACAATTGTTGTTTTCAGTGAAAGTGTGGTGTATTAACAGCACCTGGTTTTGAAATGAATGAGGTTTCTAATTTATACAAAAGTCACACAAACCAAGTGAACAGGAATGTTTGCTCGAAAGGTAAGAGTTATGAAGTGTCACAACAAAATTGCAGTGGGTCCCCCCATTCCCAGATCCTTCTCCCGCCACCGTCACTTAGCTTTATTCATGAAAAAAATATGACAGTTGGCCCGAGGTGGAATGGGAACAACAAGCACTTTAGACATGAGCCTTTTGCTTTGCAGGTGAGTGTTACATCCAGCTTAGTCCTGTTGGCTCTAACATAGGCAGGTCCACTTCTCAGTGGGGACATCCCCAGAGCACAGCTTCTCTACTTTTCACGTGTATATGCAGCTGTCTGCTTCCCCAAGTTCAAAAAAGTCCATTTATCGTGTGTAAAATATACCAGCAACATATTTTGATAATTGCTTTGTTTTGTGCAAATCCTTTAATGACTACCACAACTATACACTGAAATAAGCCTGCCTTTAATTTAATACCTTGCCCTATTTGCCTGTGTATTCCTATGGTGTGGGGAAGGATATGCATGAGGAGACAGCATGCACAACACATGGTACCCAATAAAAGTCACTTGTGGTTAAAGAAGATGCCACACACTGACCATCTGGAACACAACTGGAAGCACACTAGATGTTGCCTTTCAACCAGCTGATGCTAGCGGTAAAAAATGCAGCAACAAATTGTGTGCAAAACTCAGCTATGCCCATTAGTGAAGTAAGAGCATAGTGAAGCGGGTCTAATCCAGAGTCATCTTGCTTCTCCTGCATCTGTTTGAAGACTGCTGTTGCAGGCTGGGTGGGCAGCATGCAGACTATTTCTTGCTCCTGGTGGTGGCAGCTCTGAAGAGGCAATATTTCCTGAGAAAAGCAACAGAAAAGAGGAGGGTATAATGTGTACCACCTTTATTTAATGAGCTGTTGGTTGGACCACATCAGCGTAAGTGCCCTGTTGTACCTAACAACTGGAAAGGATGACTGGAAGAATTAGACGACACCTGCTGCTGCTCAGCCACAATGCCTCGTTTTTAAGAATAGTGTTCCCTACCTTCTGCCAGGGCTTAAGGACCTCTCAGTGAAAGACTGCAGGGAAGTGTAAATCTAAGAAAAAGAACATCATCGGCTGCTTCTGTGAGTTGTTTTTCACTTCTATTTTAAACTGGGAAGAGAATGAGCACGTCAGGGAAAGCAAAGCAAGAAAATTGACAAGAAACGCAGAAAAAGCATATGATAAAAGAGCCATGAAGCTGAAGGACCAAAACAGAGGAATACTACAACGCTAACATCAAACCAGAAAACAGTTTCTCTTCTGTGAAGTCATTATTTTAAAGTAGAAGGTTTAAATTCTTTCTTATAATTAATACCTGATGAAAAGTTTTATGCAAAAAAAATCAGACTAAGAAAAAAAAATAAAAAGCAATGTAAGTCTTTACCTAACAGCATGTCCTCAAGATAAATTCCCACCTGATCACTCCACACCAGTCCTGTTCATGTACACAGGACTGAACATGCCCGCTGACAGTTTGCTTTCCTTATCCAACAAACAGGGAAAATTCTTGGTTTTCACTCAAAAGATAGAAATTAGGTATCAAGCAGTAAAAAAAAAAAAATGACCTTTCCTATCTTTTTTTTGAAAAACTCTACAGTAATTTTCTGAAGAGAATAAATTTTGCTGATCAAGACAGGAGGAATTACTTGTGTTTTACTGGATTCAGGATTGTGTGGGGTTTTTTTTTGCTACAAGCATTAGGAGGGAGATGAAGTGTAACTACCAAGTTCTTCAAAAGTTTTTTTTTAAGGAGGATCACCAAAAAAAGTCATTATTAAAATGCTTAGTGACAGCTGGACACTGAATCCTAACTTGCCAACTCTTGGATTTCTTTTTTGACGCTTTTTTGATGGAAGAGGCAAATCCCTCAGCATAATTAAAACACACTTTGCAGTGTTTTCATTTTCAAATGAGTCCATGGGAGTCCAGGAATTGAATTGTTTTCTTAGTAAAGCACATGCCTGATATGTTTATTTGTAATGGCTTACTGTGGAATAAATCAAACAGGATAAATCAAACTCTTAACAAAAAAAGCAGGAAAGACAAAACAATGGAAAAGATAAGAAACTCTGATTCAACAATAGGGAAGCTGGGCAGAAGGAATATGCACACCTGCTCCCAGGCAGCCTGCTAGGTTGGCTGTTCTGAAAACATTGCTCAGTCAGCGGGCTACTAAACCAAGACAGGAGACACATCTAGAAAAGGCTGAAGACACCACGCAGGGATGGTCCAGGAACCACCACCAAGAGCTTTCAGGCTTTTGGGGAGAGAGGAATAAAAGGCAGCAGGAACAGTCCAGCTTGGGTGAAAAATCTTTTGAAAATGTTCACTCCCAGGAATAAAAACTCTGCTGGTGAAATGAAGTGTACCTAAGTACATAAAAGAAGATTAAGGATTAGGTAGAGGGAAGGAGACAATAGATTGCATGGTCTTCTTCTTGAATAAAGACCTATTGATGCGTTCTGAAGATACTCTTCAACCCATCTTAACGTTCTTGTATACAGCGGGACTTGTTAACAAACACTGAAGCCATTCATACCCAGAGGCTTAGTCTCTTAGCTTAAACCTAAACTGAAACGTACATATCTGACCAAAAGGAGACTCTGGTGATTCCCTTCTCATCAATTTGAGCAAGAGTGTGGTAGTTTGTTGCTGTTAGCTTGGTGAAAGATTGGCTATGGTGCCCGACATGTTGTATGTGACCTCTTCTTTCCCACTGCTTGCCTACAATCTGTCCCTTGCAGCTACTGAAGAAAAAAAAAAAAAACACAGAGACTTGTAAAGGGAATGCATAGAATAGCAGCTAGAAGCTCCTTGTTCATTAAAGAGAGGAAACCATAGCTGTGATACACTCTGGGGAAAAGTATAATGAGGGTAAGAAGCCATACATGATTTCCGTTGGGACAGGAAACTGTTTACCCTACCAAATCCCCTCAGCAGAGAGCAGTTTGTATTCTCCACATATCACACACAGTATCAGCAGTGAACATCATCCTAGCATTTTGAACTGTCTCTGGCAGGGTGATGCCCCTCGTCTTGCAGGTCTGACAAGTGTCTGGACTGTCTTCTCAATCTACCCTGGTACGGTCAGCTTAACTGAACTCATCAAGTTAGGATTGTTAATTTTTCCTGAAAAAAAAAATCCTTCAGGTATGAAGATTTTGAAAGCCACACAGCTGTAAGCTTTAATTAAAAAAAATAAATCAACTAATAAAGGACTTTTCCTCTCTTTCCTCATGGTGTGGCATGCTGCAGTTTCTCACCCTTTATAAACTTCTGACAGAGGTTCAAACGCAGATATACCTTGACGCAGTTGCACTCAAGCCCTCTAAAAAGCTCCAGGTCTGTATGGAAAGAAAATGCTTTTAGGTGAAATGTTCTTTTATGCAGAAGTCTGTGACATTCTAACTGCACTGTTCCAGCTGATAAAACAACTGCAGGTCCTGACCCTTTACAGCACTCCTATAGGTAGCAAAATTCTCACTGTTCCCACCTGGCTTTTCCACAGGAAAGACTCAACAGAAAATCTAAAGCAGTCTTGGCTCTTGCTTTCAGCCATTTGTTTGTATCTGTTTATTCTCTCCCTTTGCTTTCTATGACAGGACAGAGAGGACAAACATACTTCTGTGAGCAAAGTCTGTAAGTGAAATACAGAGGAAGCACAACTGTAAGAAGAAGCACATGGTGGAGAAGAAGTTTCTCTTTAGATAGCTGACAATCTATTGAATAAGAGACAAGGCCTCAGACCAAAGACAGAGAAATTAAAAACTGTGTAGAGGAGGGTCCATGAGCTCAGATTCCCACAGGGATGACCCATGGCTTTGGCCACAGGGCTCCGTAATCAGAAACTCTAATCTACTGCAACCAGCAGTAAACTCTTTGTTTTACCAGCAGGAAGAACTGTCCAGGTCTCCCAGGAGGTGCTCGGCTTAGCACAGTCATTGTTCTCGTCTGGTTTATCTTGTAACCTGGCACAATGTTCTGGTCCCTGTTTAAATGAAAAGGCTTAGAAAAAAAAACAAAACAGCACTAAAATACATCAATGCCCAGCACCAGCTCATTACAAACAGCATGTTCTTCATGGTCTTTCCCAGCCTTATCCTTCAGTGGGACCTAAAGGCTGGGTGTTCGACACACCAATGCATTCAATTGTCTGTGGAAAAGGAAACAAGCCCACCTCCTGGGATCTGTGGCACCAGGTGATACCCTGCCTGAGCTAGGACACCACTCCGATGTTACACCACCAGCAGAACAAACCAGCAGGAGACTGGACTCAGCAGTCAGCACGCAACCCACAGAGCTGAGCCGAGACCGCTCATGTTAAATGCACGGCGATGGGGGAGGGAGCAGCCGGCTCTGAGCAGGGCGAATTGGGTGACAGAAGATGCCAGGGACACACCTGTGGTAACTGCTGGTAGGTGGGTAGCGTGAACAGCTACAGGTGTTCAAAGTTAAATAATAACGCCCAGAAAACTAGAAGCAAATGCTGTGTCCCTTAGCCATTCATCCCCTAAATTTTTGATCACCTGACATGTCATTTCTTGGGATTTGGTGGGACAATATTTTATGTAGTCAGATGTTGGGTTGGCGTACAGGAAGAGGGGCTGGCCGGGAGTTTTAGTCTGCTTTATATTGGCTCTGTGTAAGTCTCTTCTGAACTTTTACTTAAGTCTTTCTCCCATTCTTGCACAGACGTATGTGTACCTATAAGTGGTGTGATTCCTCTGTGACAAGCTGCCCTCCCCAAGCTGTTTGCTCTGGGGAAGACAGTATGTATGGTCCTTCCAGGCTCAGACGAGGTCTACAAGCAAATCAGCCTTCCCTTCCTGAGGCAAGAAGGGAATTGTTGTGTGATGGACAAGTTCACCCACATCCTGGTCCACACAGCGGGCAATACCACAGCTCGTTTCTCTTCTGAAGTGTGCATCTTCATCTGGCATGGGGCATCATCCTGACTCGCCCTTCCCCTTACACTTCATTAACAGGGACACCTCATTCTTTACTTGGGCCAGACACAGTGCTCCCGAAAGCTCAGAGCTGCAGCTGAAACATGTAAAACACACTGTAAATTCCTAGTCCCAGACTCACGCAGCTTCCAGCAGCAGAATTTGTTCCTTTTTGTTCTTCTCTTTTAAAAAGCAAAATCTATTCAATAAGTTTCAGTTGCATTCTTCCTTCATGTGGAGGGGTTTTTAAACTTTTTTTTTTTTCCTATGCGTGTTTCACATGCCTCAGTGGCTTCCTCTGTTCAGTATTAGCTGCATTTGCTCCACTGGCATGTCAAACACTTGACGTACTGTAAGCAAAGCGATACCTCCTCACGGGTCGCAGATCTGGGTGTTAGTTCGGCGTGGATCATGAAACAGGGCGCTCTTCCCATTGCAAGCGTCAGCTAAATTAAAAATTTTCACATTATAAAACTGTTCCTCACACCCATTGCACAAATGCCTCAGGAGACAAAAGAAAAACGGTGTCTTCTTTTGTACTTAAATCAGATCTTGCAACTGTGTGTCAGGTGGTTCTCTTGCATCTAATTCACCACTCAGCCCTATTCTTTCTAAGACAAGAAATGAGACCAGCAGATAGGTGTGCGTTGCTAGAATCAAGATGGCAGAAGTCTGTTTCCATCTACATTTCAGATTACATATATTACTTCAATTGTCTTTGCTCAAGTCTTTCATTTCCCAGTAATAATAGAGCCTTGATGTTTCTATGTTACTCTGCTTGCTTTCCTGCTATGAGAAAAAAACGGTATTTTTGATACCCAATCACCAGATGTTTAAGAAACACAAACAGGGGAGAACAAGCTGTTGCCTATTTTTTGCTGTACAGATGTAGGATTCTGATCAGAACGGGATCCTGATCATCTCCTACAGCTTGGTTTTCCAGTTCTGAAGTAACGACACTTTCATCCCTCCCTTCAGGGAACTTACCCCTGAGAGAATAAAACTGCCGGGAGACATACCTTACCTAGGTGTGATCTGAATTCATGCCTTTCATCTGTTTGTCCCCCCCCCCCTTTTTTTTTTCCCTTTGGAAACTCTTTCTTCCTTTACTTTAGTAGCCAATTCTTGCTAAGGTGTTGATACGAGTGGGAGCAGGACAGGCCCAAGGACTCCGAGAAGGTCTAACATCCTTGCTTCTATGGGCTCGGCCACAAACGTAACCGACTGGCTCACGGGATGGCAGATTATTAAGATCAAGAAGGTTGATGCTCTGTGCTAATGAGTTTAGAATGCCAACTGATTTTTAATAAGAGGTTATTTATGTACATATAATACATATTTATGTATTATTTATACCGCGGTAGTGGATCAGCCCTGAAGTCAGACATTTAACGAACGAGTAAAAACATAAATACGTCTCTGTTTCGGAGAGGCCAGCACCTGGGGCCGCATCAAGGGACACAGCTGTAGGAACAGGCAGAAAGAGGCAGCTTGCAGGGGGCAAGAAGAGCAAGGGCAGTGGCTGCTGCACCACCACACAGTGCAGCAGACTTGTAAGAGCTGAGTTACTACAGGGAGGCAACCGATCCTATGGGAAACGGCCTCCCAAAGGCCACCAACACTCGCTATCAAAGGTGAATTTTGGCTGAAAATTCTAGATAAGGCAATGCTAAGTATCGCAACAGCATGCTGGTAATTATACAGGGGAAAGGTTGGCAATTGCTGCCTCACAGGAAACTAGTATTTGAAAGCATGAAAGTCTCTTATGAGTTTAATCAGACCTTTGTTGTAGCTACCATGGAAACGAAGGATATACTGAGAATTCATTTCCTAATACGTGGCCTGTAAATACTTTGAGTAGAGATAATTTGGTAGCTACATCTACTGGAAATGCAATCAGGACACACTAAATAGGGTAAGACACGGTAAATGTGGTATCATCAGAACAGATTACAGTTAGGCTTTGTCTTTTGATTGTCCTGGGCTGACAGCATTGACTCTATTTTCAGGGCAAGCGATTTCATAAAAATTGCTGTGTTTATCCAACACAGATCAGCCCTTGGAAAATCATCTCACCCTAGGAATGTGAAAGCGAGTGAGTCCATATAACAACGGATCTTTGCTGTGGGTGATGCTATAATGAAGCAGTGTCAGAATACTTTCACAATATCTCCGGGCATTAGGACAGAAAAGCACACAGCCCGAACAGTGTGACACCTAATTTCTCTCCAGCTGCAAGCAGGTGTGCCATTAATTCTGAAATATGGTATTCACAACACGGTGAATACCCAACTGAATGCAGGAACATCTGCTCTAATAAGACATTTATATGAGGGCTGTGGAGGTTACGAACAGAAATAAACTGTTGCTTCCATGTCAGGAAACAATTTCAGTGTGTAAGTTTCAATCTTTGGGATGTTGTAAACCCATTATTAACCCAGTTAATAGTGGGTCTCTCGTTTTACTAGGAACAGGAGATACATGGATATGCAAGGAAACGTTCTGATGACTTGCCATGAATTTGGGTCATGTTTTGTTGACCTGCACAATTTTTTACGATGAAATGTCAGCTTTTTAGAAAACATCTGCACTCCCACGAATATGCCACGAAAAAGACCTCGCTCTGCTAGGATGCTGCAGCAAAGAAACTTCACTGGTGTGGGAAACTTCACTCTGGGCACTCTGCAGAGGGCTGCACCATGCTCATGCATCCTTCAGCTGCTGCTGAATAACTACAGGCACATACGAAGCAACTGGAAATGTATGTTCTCATGCACTCAGAAACCTTAATTCTGAAGACAAAAATCATGGCTATCATTTTGCAGTTCAGATGGCAGTAGTGGCAATCCACAGTTCTGGGTGAAAGGAAGGTAAAAGCTGAACACACAGTTGGGAAAGCTTTATGGACAGACAGTGAAATAAACAAGTTATACAATTGAAGCAGAGGATACAAAAACTGAACTAAAAGGCTGAACTCTTTATGACTCCTCTGCTAGTTTTGCTGAAAGGCACAGTTTTTGCTTTGGAGTCTTCAGGTATTATAATAAAGTTGATTTTAAAATGTTTTTCTCGAAACTCTGAGATTTAAAATTATATTAACTCTAATCATAAGTGAAATAAAAAAACATGCAAGACTCCCACTAATAATTTCCATCCCTCCATTTATTTATTATCTCATTTGTAATGCAATCTGGAAGTCAGCTTCACATAGTGACTTCATCTCAGGCCCCCTTATTATGCGATCTGAAGTAAATCAACTTTCTATTTGTTTCTCTCTGGAGATCCTTGAGTAATTTTCCTCAAGAGTTCTGCAATTATCCTTACAAATTTTTCTGCTGGGTCAAAAGCAAGGACATGGTCATATAAATTACATCTTTGCAAAAATTTGCTTTCAACATTTTTTTTTTTTTTTGCCCTGATTGAATTGTAGGTTGAAATTAAGTTTATAAGCAACTTAAATCAAATGGGAGATGAATTAATTCCTGAGTAAGTGTTCCTACGGACAGGTTCATTAATTAACTTTTCCAAGTATCCCTCACTCATCTGAAGGGTTAATAAATTTTTGGTTTTATGATAAACGACCTTAATATACATATGCGGTCCTGCCTTGAAACATAGTACATTCATCAGATTTTTGTCCCTCCTTATTCTCTGGAGTGATGTTAAATGATAATGTTTCAATAAAAATAATTGCTCGTATCTTCTCATTCCATCCTTCTACCATACACTGCAACTTTTACATTCTCTTAAAATAATTGAGTTTTATCTGCTATTTTCACTTTTTCCTTTTCAGTTCTAGAAAGGCTACAAAATGAGATCTTGAATACCCTCTCAAAAATGCAAATATAAGCTATCCATATATTTCAGAATCACTGTGAGGTAAGCCGTAAACATGCAAAATGTCAGCAACCTTTGCTATAGGTCATACCCACACTTACCTCATGGTCAGTGAGGACAAACACGTGGTAAGGCATCTATCGAAGCTGACAGAGCAGAGCAGCTCAGCTACCCAGCGTCTGCTGCCAACTCCTCTTCTAGGACCAGGGTCTATAGGGAACGTTGTTTCATTGCTAGCTCCCTTATTTCAAATGCCCCTCGAACTGATCTTGGGATGATTTGTTTTGAAGTTTAATGATCTCATGCTCAGTATAAGCTGTTCAGTCTTTTCCCTGTTGAAGCACAGTGTGGGAAAGGTGGCTCAGGAATGTGAGCTGGGACAGAGCTGTAGTTGGGATGCATTTGTTTTGGCAATTTCTCCCCAGATCTCCTATATTAAGATGTCTTTTAAAAGAAGTGCTGAGTGAGCTTGGAAAATGAACTGTTCTCTGCAGTGGTGGAATCTCTGGGGCAGGGGTTGGCAGCCCTCCAAGAACGGTGCACTTTTTCTTTCTCACCTTCAGAGGTTAAATGCATGGGGAAAAATTCACCACAGGCGGGTGGAAGAAGGGAGATCCTCGCTCCCAAGAGTCAGGGTACCATAACCACCTCCCCAGCAGTATCTTGCCTCTATGATACCAGCTGAGAGGTGCTATTTCACGTATGGTCTTTCTCAAAACACTCTGTTTCTCAGCTCCCAGCCCTGTGCTCATCCACCGTGTGCCTTTTAAGCTCTGTCCATGTGGTGCACGTAGCACATGTGCTCTCGTTTGCTGGTCTTTGCTCCAGGATAACGTGCACCCTGAGACACAGGAGCGGTGCAATTTCACCTACACTCCTACTTCCCACATCATTTCTGACATCTGCAAAAATCAGTTCTCACTGGTCTCATTTTCCTTAAGTGCTAAAGTTGCTCCAGGTGATGCAAAACACTGGCCATCTTCAAGGCCTCTTGGAGACCTCAGGAGAAACAAGGGACTTCATAAACTTGGCCCAACCCATCTGTCATATTCCCATCTCATCAGAGGAGAATTCTACAGCTGAAATCAAAGAGCCAAGAGAGGCTATCTCATTCCTAACACATACATGTGCGTTTGAACATACTACATAACTTTCCCTATCATTTAATGATGGAATTTTTAAATTTCTAATTTTTATTGGTGCATACCTTTGTGTGCTTATGCAATATTTTTTCTCTTTCTTCCTTGACAAACAACAGCTGTGGACACTGTGAAAGACAGGTTCTGGCACACAGGGAGGTGCCTGGCTTTCAGCATTGGGATGGAGAACTGAGGATTTTTGCTCTGGCATAATCCAAAGGCCACAGGGGAGTCCTTTGTAAAAATGAAGTTGTTAAGGACCTGACCGTTTATTTCTCCATGTACTCAACACCTGGCTGAGGGAAGATAACACACTTGTTCTCTGGAGAGGATTTAAAATAGGTGCTGAAGGTCTCTGCAAGAGAGTTGTTCTCTGAATCATGTCAGCCATGACTGGCTGGAATACGCAGAACTGATGGAGATTTCTCGTGATCAAGAAAAGCTTTTCTGGTTGAGAGGATCTGCCCAGTTTAATTATGGGGTATTTCATTACAAACTGCCACAGCAGCAGATGCTGCTGTACTGAGCTGCAGCCTTTATGTGGCAGTAGAGCCAAGCTCTGCTTCAATCAGCACAGAAAGCCACTGACACTGGGTCAAACTCAAGTAGCAGCATTAATTCAGGGTTACGCTGTGGATAGCTTACAGATCACCACTTTAAGCAGGACGTCAGCAAGACCATTCCTCTAAGAGCAGGACGGCCTGGATGATGGCTTTTAAACAATGGAGGCAGAAGCTCCAGTTCCTCCTGTGAGAGACTGCAGTGTTAGAAGGAGCAGGTTAGCCGATGTTAACCAGGGAACAAACAGATCCCTAGTGACTCTAAGATGGACATGTAGAGCCAACATCCTCTGTAAATCTCAGTACACTACTGAGTTAGCAGAGTTCATTTAGACAACACAGTAACACCATGAAAGTTAAGCTATTGAGGTTTCTCACTTGTTTACTCCCTGTTATAATTCCTCCTTCCTAATCTCAACATACCATACCAAACCCATGGATATGCAGCTTCCAAAAGAAGCTGAGAAACCCTGTTTCTAAACTGCTTTAAGGAAATAAAGCTGTATGTCCAACTGTGGCTATATCTACACGGCCATTACTAACTTAGTACTCTTCATACACTGGGGAGGTGCTGGCCTCTTCTCCTTGATAACCAGAGACGGGATATGCAGGAACAACATAATGCTGCACCAGGGGAGGTTCACACTGGACATTTGGAAAAATTTATTCACCAAGAGGGTGGTCCAACGCTGGCACAGGCTTTCTGGAGAGGTGGTTGATGCCCCAAGCCTGTCAGTGTTCAAGAGGTGTTTGGATAATGCTCTCATCAATACGCTTTAACTTTGATTATCCCTGAAGTAGTCAGGCAGTTGGACTTGAAGATCTTTGAAGGTCCCTTCCAGCTGAACTATTCTATTTCTATTCTGTTTCTAAATCTGTGTCTGATTTTGCAGAGTCACGTAACTTGAGCCACATCTAACCAGATGCCTACATCTATTCCTCAGATAGAGGCACAAGTCAAAAGAACAAGTCAATTCTCCCTTGACTGTTTTTTCTCGCCTGAAAACCCACTGGCCAGAAAAGCCTTTTGGCAAAAATTAGTGATCCAACCTACATGAAACGTTTGGCTTCAGTGCCAGCTTGAGCCCCCAGATAGTGTTATAGTACAGGCATGGGCTAAGGAACAGCAGCTGCTAAGAGGAAAACATTGCCATGTTCTACGTCTGGCAAACCTTTTCTGATACTGTTTCTGAGTGAGTAAATAGTGAATTTTTGTATTTAGTAGTAAACAAACCAAAAATCTTTTTGAAATAACATCAGCTAAACTAGTTGCTGTTTTTGTATAAAGTAAATAATATAGCTGAACCCTGCACTGATTCAATTACTGAACTTATGGCATTATCTATTTCTTTAGGCATCTGGAAAATGATCAAAGAAGATGACATCCTGGAACATAATGATTTCAGTATCACTTCCCATATATGAAGAAGGAGCAAGGAATTTCTAAAACTGTCTGGTTTTAAGAAATTAGACTACATTCCCAATGTAGGTTGAATTCTAAAATCAAATCATCTTAAAACACAGAATGTGCTATGAACATTTACCAACAACATAGCTTCCACAAAGTCAGAGTCAATTTTATTTAGAATAGAAAAATCATAGAAACCAGGTTTTCAAAATTATAGTGCTAAAAATTCTGTTACAACATTAATGAAATAATAATAATAAAAAAGACTGAAATGGGAAAATAGGTAGGGATTTAAAATGTCACAGTCTGACATTTTCCATAATAAGAGAGCATAAGTTGAAGGTGATATTAGTGGCAGCAATGATTTTGAGTCTCCAAAGAGAGTTCATTAAACAATCTTTGCTGACATCTAAATTTATGTAAAAAGCAAAGACATGGAAGGAGAGTTGGATGATTTTCAGGGATGTCAGACTTCCAATTAGGAAAACCTTAAAAAGAAGAGACAGAAAAGGACTTTGATCAGAGTTTGAGTAGAGGATTTGTTTTCAGATGTTAATTGAAATAAATTGTGCAAAAAAAATATAGAAGGGAAATGTTTTCCTAGAAGTGAATTACTTATTTGTTAAAGACTGCACATTCATTTTATTTTGGGGCCTTTCCAAGAAGATGTGCCAAATATGATAACAAGCACTGGAACTGGGTAACAGCTAGGATTTAATAATCACAGTACGATCAGAACAGAGATGCTGAAGTATTAAGCACAGCAAAACAACAGGCTAAACAAAGGCTTCGAACTGAAGCAAATCTGAGTCTGAAGACAAGACAACCAGAAGGAAATCTGACTTACAATTTTCTAATCGGCAGTAATAGAGTCATGAAACTAAGAAAGAAATGAACTTCTGATCTCAGAGGGGCAATGCATAGAAGGGGATAGTATAATTCAAAATAGGAGCATTGAATTACATCTTAGCAAGGCGCTTCAAAAACTAAATGTAAAGATGACGATTTGATAACTTCTCACAACTGAAATGGAAGTTTACATTTACTCGTGCTGACATTTGCTATGTACAGTTTTCTTTTGAGCGAATCAATTCTTGGTAGCTGTTCAAACCAATTTGTTGGAGAGCTTGGTGGTTTGCTGAGGAGTCATGTTATACAGCAGTCAATGCAGGAATTCAAAGCCCTGACATAAGCCCCCAAAATACCATCAAACTTTCCAGTTTTAACACCAAGGACATTTTCAGAGCTAAAAAGGAGATCTGAATTTACAGCACAATCCTCATTCTCCTCAGATTAGACTCCTCCAGTAACAACAAGCAAGCCTTCATGCTGAATTCCATACTCTTCCTTTCAGCAACACAACTAATATATTTATTATTTACCTATATTATCACAACACTTAGTCCTAAATCTTATGTGCTATTCAGTGAGCAAACCCAGAATAAGATTTTAAATTCCCTAAAGCTGGGATTGCTTGAATAAAGACAACAGCTGGATAGACAGGTAGCAGAGAAGGAAGGCTTTCCACACCCTCACAAGCACATCCAAAACAACGAGACAGAACTGATCAGCACGGCAAGCTGATCAGCGTGACGATCAGCACATCAGCCATGGCTGAGCTCTTCTGAGGGAGAAAGGTTCGGAGTCCCCACAGCAAAGGAGAGTTTGGAAGCAGCATGTGAAAGGGGTAATGTGCTAGCTTGAAGAGCAGTTCTCAAGTCTGTGTTTCTGAACACATGTGAAAACCGAAGAGTTTGCTCAAAAACATGAGGAGTAGCAGGAGCAGGGTAACAAGAACGGGTCAGAAGGAGGCAGAATTCAACACTGACGGGGACTGACAGATCATATGTAAGATTGGCAGATGATCTTTTGGCCCTTCCTCTCTAAGCTACTTCCCTAAGCACAGATAATTAAATTATTCTCTCACGCCTTCCCTTTAGGACAGCAGGCAGCGACTGGAAGCAAGAAGAAGCAAGAGCAACTCAGAGCACTCCTTGGGTATCAGAAGAGGCACACAGAGAAGATGTGCGTGATGTCTCCTTGCCCATCCCCAAACTGACTCATCTCTTAGTTTACAAATTGCAAGCACAGCTCAAGCAGATTACTTCCAACACACAGTCAAATACAAATGTTTTTAACAGAACTCCTCTGAAGAGTCACTTTGTGGAGGTTTGAGGATCATGGGTTGCACACCCATGAATTAGACAGTTCCAAGAACAGAATTTCTACCTGCATAAAACCACTGTGTAGACAATTTTCAGTATGACGTGGGAGAAGCTTCTAGAAGTTTATATGCCAAGGAGTTATTATGCAGATCACACAACCATTATTCAAATAAAAAAAAGTGTTGGCATCTACAGCGTGAACCCCAATTTTCAATGAGAAGGGAGTTTTCAGATTTATCGGGATGGTCTGGATATACACGAAGTTCTTTGCTAACATTTATCATTAATTTTCCTTTATGTCAGACTGGTAAGCTTTTCGACTAATGGGATGAACTAGTGATATGTTGAAAAAGGGTTAATAAGGAGGTCTCTTTACCTTTCCAGTTTTGTCAGTACAATGAGTCTGACCATGTCCGTATCGCACTGGTACTGGGGAACCCAGCACCTCACATGTGCCTCACCATTGCTGAGCAGAGAGGAAGGATCACCTCCCTCAGTCTGCTGCCAGCAGTCCTCCTACTGAAGCCTTGGAGACCGTTGGCCTTCGTCATGACAGTGCATTGCTGACATGTTTACTTTGTTGGCCACCAGGACTTCTCTGCCAAGCTCATTGCTGGCTGGTCAGCTCCCAGCCTGTCTGGGTACATGGGATTATTTCTTCCCAGGTGCAGGACTTTGCATTTCCCTTTCTCAAACTTCAGAAAATTCCCGTTTGCCCATTCCTCAAGCCTACTGAGGTCCCTCTGAATGGCAGTACCCCCATCTGGTGTGTCAATCACTCCTCCCAGATTGGTATCATCTGCAAATGTGGGAAGAGTGCACTCTTATCTCACCTTCAAGGTCATTAATTAAGCTATTAAGCAGTAGCGGAGCCAGTATTTATCCAGAGAACACCACTAGTGACTGGTGTCCAGCTAGACTCTGTGCTGCTGATCACAACCCTTTGAGCTCAGCAGTTTAGGTAGTTTTAGGTCCACCTCACTGTCTTCTTATCTAGTCTATACTTATCTAGTCTATACTTCACCAGTTTGGCAGTGAGGATGCTACAGGGGACACTGTCAGAAGCCATACTAAAATGAAGGCACAGAACATCCACTGCCCTTCCCTCAACCTCCAAGGTAGTCATCTTGTTGTAGAAAGCTATTAGGATAGTCATCATGGCTTGACCAACCTAACGAGGGAACTTCATAAGGTCATGCTTACTACTCCCAATCACCTCCTTGTCTTTCGTATCTCCCAAAACAGTTTCCAAGATTATTTATTCCACCGCTTTGTCAGATATCAAGGTGAGGTTGACTGGCCTGTAGTTTCCCAGATTTTCCTTCTTTCTATTCCCAAAGGCAGGAGTGACACTTGTTTTCAAAGAATCAAGAGTAGCTTCACAATGACATTGGCCTCAGCACTTGTGGGTGAATCCCATCACGTCCTACAGCCCTGTACATGTTCAGTTTGTTTAAACATTCCCTGTCCTAACCCCCTTTCACAGAGGGTAGGTTTTCATTCCTTGAGACTTTCCCACTGGTCTCTGGGGCCTTGGATTCCTCAAGGCAAGTTTTACCAGTAAAGACCAAGGCAAAAAAAGACATTAAGTATTGTGGCCTTCCATGTCCTTTGTCACCCAGCCCTCTGCCTCATTCAGCAGTGGGCCCACGTGCTCTCCACTCTTCCTTTTGCTACTTACAGGCCCACGGAAGCCCTTCTTGTTACCTTCACATTCTTTGCCAGATGCAATTCCAGATATGCTTTGGCTTTGCAACTCCACCCCTGTACATTTGGACAGTGTCTCTGCATTTGTACAATTAATTTTTCCCATGTGTAGGTATTATAAGAGTTTACAACAGAATTCTTTTAAACAAGACAAAGCAAAGAACCAGCCATTTCTATTTTTCATTCCAATTCTCTAGTCTTCAATCTACTTACCCGATCTATAGCGCTCATCCCGTGACCCTGAGGACCTGCGACGGTGATATCGAGAGGAAGAGGACGGAGTAACAGGAGTTCGACGTTCTTGTGGTAATGCCTGGTCCACCCCTGCATTAATAAAAAAAATAAAAAATGTATCATCCTCATGGAATTCCAGAACCTTAACAGTGAGGAGGAGCTCAGACTACACTAGAAGTAGAAAATGACTATTCAGTGGCTAAACCAGGTCATGTCAATTGATTAAACAGTACTTGGCACTGCTCAGCTTTTCTGGTGTGCTTATATCCCTGGTTCTCTAATAAGATAAGCTTTATCCAAGATCATACACTACATAAGAAGAGCACACAGCCTGTAAGTTTGGGGAGGATTTTTTTCCAAGCAGGTGACCTTTCAAGAAGTAGTATTCAGGAAATATTTTAATATGCTAATAAAGGCAGACACTATTGCAATGGATCTGGAAGCTTTCCTGCAAAATGCTTAAAAACATTTCCTAAGATTTAGCCAGTGTGTATAATAAATGCTTCTCTAAAACCTCATCCAGTTAGACGGTATCAGTTGGCGACAACACAATATTAACCTATGTAAATTACATCCTTGGTGGGAAGAGTACTATTCAATATCTATGGACATTTTCAGCTACCAAGGGCCAGAAAGTAAGCAATGACTGTTCTAAATACAGGCTGAAATAGTAATATGTTCTGGCAAAACAATTAAAATAACTCAGCCTTATAATACATACCTGCAGCATCTCTGCATGCCAGGTCTAAAAAGCCAGTATGTAAGGTTCAAATTTTGTATTCATCCCTCTTCCTTAAATTTTTAATAGGCATTTTCTTGAAGGATCCTTCAAAGATAGTAGTGCTATAACTGCAACAACATTCTTTATTCTCTATTCTGGTCTATTCTCCCACGTGCCTGGTGACAGGACGAGGGGGAATGGGCTAAAGTTGCGCCAGGGGAGGTTTAGGTTGGATATGAGGAAAAAATTCTTTACCGAAAGGGTTGTTAGGCATTGGAATGGGCTGCCCAGGGAAGTGGTTGAGTCACCATCCCTGGAGGTCTTTAAAAGACGTTTAGATGTAGCCCTTAGTGATATGGTTTAGTGAAGGACTTGTTAGTGTTAGGTCAGAGGTTGGACTAGGTGATCTTGGAGGTCTCTTCCAACCTAGACAATTCTGTGATTCTGTGATTCTGTGAACATATATAAACACCTCCAGAAACTAATTTTCCTTCACAACTTCCTGAGAAAAGTGAAGTGAGTTACTTAAGCAGGATAATTCAAACAAACAATAGGAAAAGAAAGCAAACATAAATCTGTAATAGTGGCATAATATGCCACCCTGTTCTCTCACAGAAGAACCTGAGTAAACAAACACAGTAAGCTATGCTTACAGCGTAGGTCTAATAAAGCAGAGCATCAGGCACTATGATTCACAAAGAGAAAAAAAATAACAAAAACAAAAACAAGAGACCATAAATAAATGAAATTCATTCTTTTGCCTTTTATTTTTGGCTTATTATTTTTTGACTTTAAAAACCAGTTACACACCATGTGTTAACTGTAGGAACAGAAGTAAAAATGGCTCTTGCACTTAGGGTTGATGGTAGGAAAGATCTCTTAAAACTCATTAATTAAATTATTAATAATTAAGTTCAAAAGAATGATTAAAAAATTGAAATTGGATTCAAAAAAAAATGCTTGGGAAATATGTTTATATTTTTCTACTAAAACAATGTAAAACCTTTCCATTACTATTTCTGAATTGTTCAATGCTTGCTTAGTGGGGTTGGATGTGAGTTGGAAACAAGAATTTTTAGGTAGAATATAGACCAACAAAAAATGTTACGTTGTTACGTTGACTTCAATGAATCTTAATTGTTTCAATGGACTATTTTAAAAGCATTTTTTTAAAGTTGGCTTTGTACACTTATTTCTTTGTGATGCAGAAACAGAACTGAGAATACAGCTTCTCTCAAATCTTTAGGATATCGGAAACGTTAAGTCTGCCTTGATTCTGTGGAGAAATACCTGGTTGGCTAGAAAATGTACTTGGAGTAAAATCTCATAGATGCACAGAAGACAGAGTGAATCCATAAATTTTCTTTTACTCAGACTGCAATTAATAATTCACACTCTTACTTCAAAGAAAATGTCTTCATTGAACTGCTCTGTCTCCATACTACAATACTGTGTAATTTCACTACAGTAATCTGCAATTTCACTTGCTCTCAAGTCTTTATATTCTTGAAAGTATGTGAATGTAACTTCTGAACATTGAAATAAGCAGAAGAAATCTGTGGTGTTTTGTTTTGTTTTGTTTTGTTTCTGAATTTTCTCCTCATTTGTACATTTAGTGTTTTTCTTTCTTTAGCTGGTCACCACACAACCACCAATATAACACTAACAACAAATATTAAAATTATCAGTTAAACTAATCTTGATTGAAAATGTTCAGAAAATTATGCTTCAGTCTGTACAAGATTATAACCAAATCTCTGTCCTTATCCATATTGCCAGTCTGTTTTTACGGCAATGAGATACGTTCTGAAAATCACATACACTTAAAAAAATCCTGAAAAAACACAGCCAAATCATGCACCTAAAATTGTTACAGGGTTTAGGTGAAGAAAGCCGTGCCAAAACTTCACGTGGCAAACTGTTTGTGTGGGCCAATGGCACATGGACAAGAGCACGCAAAAATCCATTAGGTGCTGCTACTGAAGTACAGCATGACTATAAAGAAAAAGTGGATTAAATACATCCTTCCAACAAGAAAGCTGCAGGCCTTAGAAACACTGAGGGGAATTAAACTGCGAGGAAAAGCAGCAGGGAGATGCGCAACTGTAGCAGGCAGACCTTGCAGGTAGACCTGTTGGACAAAGTACGTTGAGGCCTTTGTTTTCCTTCTGCTGGCCATTTGGCTATGAGACACCCCAGTTGCCTCAGGCAGCGAACAAAGCCCTCTTGCACCTCACAGAGAAGGCAGGGATGCAGGGTAGGCGCAGGCTCTGGGCCTGGTACTGCAGCTGGCAGCAGGAAGCCGGCCGGCCGGCTAACACCACAGGCCGAGCCGCTCTGGGGTAGGCTCTTCCCTCCTCCAGCTCCCCACAGAGACTTGTCCTTACTACAGACACACAAATCTCTCATCTAATCTTAAAATTCAGATACTTTACATTAGTTTACCTTCATCCTACTTTGTATGTATGTAGTATATTTGTAAGTGAGTCTCTTCTGATAGGACCAGTGACAGGGAGTTAGTTTCCTTAACAGTTAGGAAAGAGACAGCACCAACACCCTATGCTGGTATTCATTTAAGGCCACAGCAAACTACATGAGAGTAATAAATATCCTCTACTTTTGTGAGGTCTGGGGATCATTTGGTGACTTTACTTCCCACTTTCCCATAAATATAAAACCAGCAAATAAACCTCTAGCCAAACACAGAGCCAGACGTGTACTTGGTTTTCCGATTTACCCAAGTTAACTCTGCAGTGACAGGTAGAAGCTCTGCATTAGCCACCTGTGGGGAGACCTCTCTTTGTATTAAATTCCCTGACGTGAGAGAACACAGAGCATTTGGAGAGACAGTAAGAAACCTGGTGACAGCTCCTTACTGAAAGGGCTGGAGCAGGACTTGCCCAGCACCGCAGGGACCTGCACCTTCTCTGTCCTGCACCTGCACCGCCGATGGTGCAAGACAAGGTACGCAACAGCTAGAACCTACACGCTGCCATTTCTGAGTGATAGGTAGGAGTGAAAGCCATACAGGCTAATGGATACCATCAAGTCAGTAAAGCGTTGCCATAAATAGCGACGCGGTGTTAACAGCAGAACTGTTCACCTCCATGAAGGCTTTGGCAATACAGTGCAGTAACAAGCATCCTTTTTTCACTTGGAATTCTGAACATAACTAAAACCCCCAAACTGATGGCTTTCACAGCCAGCACACAGGTTCCGTGAGTTAGGCGCTAATGCCTGTCGAAGTACAGCTTCAACAAAACGTGTTTGGGGATCAGTGGAAGCGGTGGCGTAATGGGCTTTGAGAATTCATACTTGGATCGATTCCTAAATTTAAGGAGGCAGCAGAGCAATGAATGACTTTCATTAAAGAAAGGACAGTATCACTCCAGTGCCCTGTAGACAGACACAATCCCAGTCACTGTCAAACTAGCATCATTCTTAATAATGCCATAGTCCTCTGCAGCCTTGTGGATAGCAGGACTTTGAAAGGTAAGTATAATTAGAACCACTGAAAGAATCAATACTAGTTACGAAGAATTTCAGCAAAATATATAGTAAAAAACACATGCCCGGAACACAGTTATTTTAGATAAAAGGATGAGAAATCAGTGCTTTGTGCTCTTCACATTACACATAAGCATTAGAAGGTGCATTGGAGCTAACAGCCATACTCTTAATGTAAGTATTAGTTCATTTATCTAATGCCGCTAATGTGGGATTCAGCTTGCAGATTAAGACACCTATATTTAGGTGTCTACGAGACGGTGCTTAAGCTAAGCTCCCATTTTGAAAAAGAGACCTAGGCCAGGACACAGGACTCTAAACAGAGGTGTCCAATGTCTTTTTAGATGTAGAGTATGATGCCTGCCTTGATCAGGATGGCTTGTGTCCCCTTTAAGTTGTTTTCTATGTGCTCACTGTGCAGATGCCTCTTCTACTTTAGGAAATCTTGAGCAGTATTAGACACTTATGGTCAGGCAACTCAGCGAGCCTAGGGGGGCTTGAAAAGCTGTGCAGGGGGTCAGCAGAGGTATCTATCTGCTTTCGAATAAGCTGAACAGCTCTCTGGGTTTCATTAACTGAATTAACTGTGTCTCTTCACTTAAGAATGGCAGTTTAAACCCCAGGTTCATAGGCAGACAGCTTAATGCAGATATATCAATCTGTAAATCCTAACATGCAAGCTGGATCCTATCTTTGCTGCATTTATCTAAAAATGCAAGAGCCACAGTAAAGCTATTTAAGCAATACCATTGCAAGCTGGACAATTTTATTTTTATGCACACGTAAGGCACAGAACTGTCAGCTGGAAACAGGCCTCATTCACCTCCTTCCTTCATTTTTTTGCCTTCACATTTATGTTCCTCTCTTCCAGCCTTTACTGCTTTTGTAGTTGAATTGTGTTGCTGTGTTTCAGCAACGTGGCAATAACTGCATTGCCCTCTCCAACAGAGGACAACTGTTTCCTCAGTGACAGCTGCCAAGTTGCTTTGATGCATCTCTTATTCCTATGACTGTGTCAAAAATTTGAATCTAAAATTGCTGAAATGTCTAATTGACAACAAATAGAAGGCATTCTCAGACACAGGCTACTTTCACTGTTCTAAAACTAAATTACAGTGTATGACCCCAGGAGAAAAAGCTGTAGAGTAAACCCAGCAACTCCAGGGCTGGTGGGAAGGAAGGCAAACAGTATTTGCAGTTTTAAGAACAGTATTTACATTCAGTTCAAACTTCCCTGAGCTTCTATGCAATGGCTGCTGGCTCTGCTTTAAAAGCAAAGCCAAGGGATGAACACACCATATATTTTGTAAATAGGTTAAATGTCACACCACGGAACTTGTTCCCTAGCATGGCACTTCACTCTTCCCACCGGATATAAGTAATAAATTCACTAGATCCAAGCAGTCCAAAGGAGATTTAAAAGGTGATGCTCCTAACCAGACAACCAGGAAGGGGGAGCCGCTTTTTGCTAGATAAACCTGGAGAAGATGGAATTTCTGATTAGATATGTTTCATTAAAAATCTTTCTTTCACAGGTGATCTTTGACACTTAGTCTTGCACATGGTTCTAATTTCAAACAATGCGCGTACTTCAAATGTATCTTCTTCTTTCCTTATTACAATCTTGAGCTTGCCTTTCATCATTTCCTTGTAAGTGTTAAGCCTTCGGTTCAAACTTAGCAGGGCTAAAAGAATCATAGAATCATTCATAGAATGGTTTGGGTTGGAAGGGACCTTAAAGCCCATCTAGTTCCAACACCCCTGCCATGGGCAGGGACCCAGGTTGCCCAAAGCCCCACCCAGCCTGGCCTCGAACACCTCTAGGGATAGGGCAGCCACAGCTTCTCTGTGCAATGTCTTCCAGTGCCTCACCACCCTCATAGTAAATAATTTCTTCCTTGTATCTAATCTAAAGCTACACTCTTTCATTTTAAAGCCATTGCTCCTTGTTCTATCACTACATCCCTGATAAAGAGGATCCCCACCTTTCCCGCAGGCCCCCTTTAGGTACTGGAAGGCTACAGTAAGATCTCCCCGGAGACTTCTCTTCTCCCGGCTGAACAACCCCAACTCTCTCTGTCTTTGTGGCAGAGATGCTCCATCCCTTCTGATCATCTTCTCGGCCTCCCCTGGACTTGCTCTAACAATGTTTTCAATGTTTCTAATATTTTCCTTTTTTTCCTCAATCTCTTAGAGATGGTGGCCATCACATTACTGCTCCAATTCACTCACGATGTTTGATTTCCTTTTTTCTCTAGGTAGTCCCAAAGCTTCAGTGTTAGATTTGAAGATTTTTTTAGGAGAATATAAAGAAAGAGACTACCTATCCCCACAGCAAACACATTCACCAATGTGCTGGCCAGCTTACACTGCCAGCATTTCAACATCCTTCTTTCAGCCTTCAACAACAGGGATTTGCAGCAGACCTGTCCATTCAGACAGCGTCGTGAATTCCAGCAGTTTTGTATTTTGACAGCTGCACCAAGCTCTTCACATGCCTCCATTTGCTCCTTCTCCTCTGTCCCAGCATACACAAGCTTTGTTTCAAGGACTGCAGTGGTGCATTTCTTTTCTACCCACCATTGCTCACCTCTGATTGAACCATCTTCTCTTACCCATTTGTCAGATTTTCAGACAAACATCTTGATGTCTGGTCCTATGTTCTTACGTTTCACAGATGCTCCCCATGCACACCAACAGATATTTAATTGAAATTCTTCAAATTCTTTAAAAAAGATTCTGACTCTGATCTGTACTAAAAATATCCTCCCTCCAAAAATCCATCATGCTGAGTGGTGAAACCACTACCAGCATCGACAGCTGATACGCTAGCTGATTTCATCATCTACTCATTTCTTCCCTGACACCCATTCTTTGTCTCATTAACAGACAAATTCCTTCCTTTGAAGGAAGATACCTTTTTCTCTGTGTTTGAACAGCCTTTGATGTTATGAGGTCTTACTGCAGGATAGGAAACAGAGGTGCCATCATAAAACAAAGGCTGCTTAAAATAATAAATGGACTCTCAGTCAGCATGGCAAAAGCAAAGCAGTAACACAGCTTCCACAGATGGTACCAAGGGGTAATTCTCAGATGCTCTCAGAACGTCCCTTTTTAACCAAACTGGGCCCTGCAAGGCATCGACCAATTCAAACCGAAACACTTTCTAAAGCAAGACTTACTAAACTCTCATCTATATGCCATAGCTTCTCATCTGTAAAACATCTTCATATTGTTTTCAAAAATGTGGCCATGAGTTGTACAATGCATACGCCTTGCAATGAGATAAATGTTCTTAGCCTGCATCTACGCTTTGAAATGCTCCGCCATGGTTATCCCTTGCTAAGATCTTTGTGAATTAGGAAGGCAGATGTGACAGGAATATTACCTATTGTTAATAAAGTGAATACATGAGGGATTTTTTTCAGTTCTAGAATCAAGTTTTGTTTAAACATTTCCTTGCGATCTTTGCAATCCAAATAATGTTACAATCCAAATAATGTCTGTGGAAGAGAAAATGAAATTGTAATCGCCCAGTTTACTTTCAGCGCCCGAAGGGCTAGCAGCAGGAATAGTTGAAAGCAAATGGCTGTGCACATATGCAAAAGTATGCAAATGTATGCACACATTACAGATATACATAAATTTGTCATGTTAATAACAGAGGATACAAAAATTGGTTCCTGTAATTCTGTAGAAATTTGTTTCATGAGGTAAAGGCATCTTCTGTGAGAAGGTGTTATCTGCTCCGCACTGCATAGCTTGAAATTTCCTCCCTGCACCAGTGCTGTTGGGGCTCCGGCAGCAGGAGATCCAGTATTCTGTCTCTAGGCCTGCAAAAGGAGCAGCAGGTGCCTTTTAAGCGCTGCATCTCACAGGTTTATTAGCCATAATAAATAGAGCACTGGTGACTGGTCTACATGGTTACGCTACAAATTGAGCTACATTGGTGGTACCAATGATGGGGAATTACAGAAAGTAATCCAGTGTAGACACAGCACTTGATTAAGAGAGAATGAACCACCCATGTCTAAGCTGTTAGAAGCAAAGCTTAATTGATAACAACATTGTCTCTCTGTTCTGTGAATGAATAATCAAATTTCCTGGCAAAAGACTGCAAGCAAATTGGGCAAAAACACAGCTTATAGGGGATGCAGGTAATTTAGTTATTTTTCTTCTAGTGAGGGTTTCTCCTAATAGCACGCATGCAGCTGTCTGCATGTTATCGTACCCAGAACTGACTGATCTAATCAAGATAATCTTCAGAAAAGCATTCTGAAATGAATGCCTGTTTAAGTGGTTATTCTTTCAGTTCTCGGCTGTCAGGGCTCCTCTGCAGAGGCAGCAAGAGAAAGGTCACCGCACAAGAGAGATCAGGAAGCATGTGCAGATATAAAGGTCCAGATTCACTATTATTTTTAGATGTCTGACATACGGACACGCTAAGAAAAGAAAAATTACTCTGCGCACAGAACCTCTCCAGCTACAAACTGACATCCTGGAGAAAGCGCTTTGAGGAAACAAAGCTGTAATTTGGTCTCCCTAAGTTAAAGCAGGTGGGAATTTAATGGAAAAGAAAAAGGGGGCTCCCCCTATCCCTTCTCCCATTAACACTGCCAAATGTGGCATATCCGTTCCGGATTTCTGAATGTTCGACAGCCTGGCTGGAACGGTACAAATGTCCTTTGCATATGTGCAGTCTGTGCAGCATCTGGATGTGTCAGACCTATTGTGCATGCACCGCGGAGCCAACTTGCAGATGTGCAGTGGACCCAGCAAGTCCCCCATGTGTCAGGCTCACTGCGCATTTGCTGTGTAGCATATGTGACAACACACTCTCTGGGATTTTCTTGTCCAAAATAGAAACCCTAAGAGTGAACTCCCACATCACCTGATGGAGTATCAACCACACGGCTGCACATTTTCCCCTTTCGGATTAGGATTATACCGATTCCTGAAAAGTAAGTGCTCTCCCTTTCTAGTGTGATAGCATCCCAATAAGCACAACAAAAAGAACTCTGTTATACAGTTATATGTATGTGTTTTTATGTATGAATATAGCCAGTGCTTCTACTGCCTCCATTGAGCACTGAAATGGCTTTATATAATTAATTCCGTTAAAACCAAAATTCCAATTTAAATTTAATCATTTCCATTTTATGGAAAACTCAGGCGGAGGAAGATAACAATGTCAGACAGAGGGAACCTGACTTAGCGCAGCCCCACGTAAGAGGAGAAACACAAGCAACACAATCAGGTTTTGATGCAGATTTCCTCTAGAGTATAATAGCAAATTTGTTTTAAAATGAAAAGGGTATGGGTGTCTCAGAGGGGTCATCTTTTCCCAGGTTTGTCTTACCCTGACAGAACAGCAAATCCCATGGTCCTCCTAGCCATCTTACACTGTGTCTGGGCCGCCTTGTGGGAGCACGGACAAGCACACAGTGAAGAGCGCATGTGTCCACATGGCTGGCAAGAGAAAACCCACAAACTCAGGGAGTAGGAACAGACTGTCTGCCTGCCACCAGCCCCGGGACATCCCCAGAAGGCAAGATGAGTGTCTGCTGCAGGGCACAACTGCACTGGCATGGCTTGGGTCATGCCTCGCCTGTCTACGCTGTGGACATGTAGCCCTGCAGGAAGTTCTTCCACCGGTCTGCTCCAGCAGCCTGATGCCTGCTCCTAGAACTTGGTCTGCTTCTGAAGGGCCTGGACGCAAGCTGAGTTTCTGCGCTGGTCTCTACTTGAAAATAGTGTGGAATTAGGGGTGCTTAGACTTTTACAGCTTCCTCCTGATCCTGATGGGCTTGGACCTCTCCAGAGCTCTGTAAAAAGGCAGTGCCAAAAAGGGAATTAGAAACACATGCCTTCCTGTGTTTCAGCAGCTTACTGTACGGAACCTCTTCCAAAGGATCCATGGCATGGATGCTACACATTAACATGTTCATATGTTACTGAAACTGATGATTCCTTCTCCTTGTCACCCCTCTCTCAGGCAGACAACAGGCGGTTACAGCCTTCCAGATACAGCTGTCCTGCCTTGTCACGGGCAGCTCCTCGTCTACCTTATTGATGCAGGTGTCTACCAGAGGCTTCCAGATGAGGCACACTTACAGACAGGTACGGACTGGAAAAGATGCATTCGTGGTGCTCACCAAAACGAAAATAAAAGAGAGGCCGGTTTCCTGCCGTGCTGGCTGCTCTCTCTCTAGCGGCCGCTTCCCGGATGTCACAGACACCAATGTTGGCAGTGCGGAGCATTCTTCTGGCAGCTCCTTCACTGTGTTGCAGTCTACACCGTACTGCGGCAGCTCCATTCGCTGCTGTAACAAGTTGAAAAAAACTAATTAATTCACGTTTAGTTTTTTTACATTTGTTACAGCAACGAATGGAGCTGCTGCCCCCATGCAGTACAGCACACACGCACACGCACGCACAGACACTACAGGACACTCACGGAGCCAATGGGGTCAATGTTCCACTCTGCCAACATTGGCGTTAGTAATGTTAGCAAAGGTGCAGCGAGAGGACTGGGTGTCCAAACAGAGGGGAACTGCCTTTGGATTTCCTTTAGCTTCTTGAGTGCGGTCACAGAATGAAAATCCCAGCCCTTCCCCGATGCCTTCGATCCCAGCAGAAGAGCTGTGCCCATTTCCATACTGTTTGAAAATCTCTCTAAAACTTCTCTTCCTCTTTAATAGCAAGATCTAAGACCAAAGCTTGTAAGTTCTTGCAGTTCCCCATGAAAACAGATTACAAAAGAGAATCAAATGACTAATTTGGTCATCTGCGTGATTGCTCAGGTATTAACAGAGGCTTATAAAAGGCAGCCTCTGTTTTGCTATGCTAATTCTTCTTAGAGAGGATTCATCTCCCCCTTCCTGGTGAGCAGGGACCTCAAGCCATTCAGGTGAGTAAGGTCTTAGAAGGAAAATACCAAATTGCACTGTTTCAGGTTTTGTCCAGAAGGTAACACAACAAAACAAACAAAAACTACAAAGACAGCAAAGACCAAGCACAAATAGTATCAGTTTCTGGAGGAAAATACTTAAATACAGTAGAAGCTAATGTCTTTAGCCGTCAGCTAAATGACTGAGCTTGATGGATGTGCAAGAAAACAGCAGACAGTATTTCAAAATTCCTTTCCTCTCCATCCTATCATAATCTTCTTTCACTCATCCATGTCCCATATTCCCAGTGCAGGATTTCCTGGGAACTGGTAGAGGGGTAAACATTCACCTTGTTTCCTCCCATCTTTAAAATCGCGCTAGATCAGCTACATCCTCAGTCCTGACCTCTTCAGATTATTGAATGGATCCCACTATAGGACTGACTTCTGTAGATCTCTCTGGAGAGATCCTTTCCTTTACGCTGGAAAGCTTTAGTATCACACTAGAGACCTTGAAAGATAAACCTTGGAGGGTTCTCCACCTTCTCTCTTTCATCATTACATGCATGATGAATCCCCAGCAGTCTGAGACAAGGCTACAGTTCGACCAAAAGACTACGAGCTCTCTGGACAAAGTTGTATTTTCTTCTGTGAAGAAAAAAAGGTAAAACTAACTGTACAAACAAACACTGGTACCAACCACATCACTGTGTGGAGGATTACAAGGAGGTAACACTCTCCTCATAACACAGTTTATCTAAGTACGTATCATGAGAACATACTGTGAAGACTACCGTATGTCTGATAGTTTGGTCAGACCAACGAGTACCCAGAAATCTAATAATTGCATCTCCGGGATTGTAGCTTTGTTGATTTGATTAGTTTCTTTCTGTTATGGCTCACAGTGGTTAAGAAACTTCACAGTCACCCTCAAATCAGGCATTACTACTTCAGAAAAAAAGATGTGTCTGTAACACCCATCTCTTTTGTGGAATTTCCATCAGTGGAGAAGACCAAGTGAAATCCAAAGGCACCAAAATACCATTCTGCTACGGAGCTAGCTAATATATATATACCTGAAGAAGAGAAAACAGGGCAGTACCTCTACACACAGGTAGTTTAAATAGAAAACTATCAACACCATAAAGGAAGAATTTTGTAAAAGAAAAAGTGAACTAGTTCCCAGGCCTGCAATAAAAACAGGGCTCAGAGGACTGCCAAGTGCAAGTGGAGCCTCCATAAGGTCAGTGAGTCTGCACAAGAGTGTGTGGCACGCTCCAGTGGGACCGACACAAAATAGAGGCCTACAATTATACATAAAACCAAATATTCAGCTTCATGATTCTGTGCCTGTAAAGCATGAACCCTAAAGAGTTCTTTTCTTGTTTCTGATATAAACATATTGGAAATAACTTCAATGAAGCAATAAATTATTTGACATTCAATTTAATTTGAAGATTTTCCTACACTTTTTGGGCAAGTACATGCAACCCATCCCTGAATACAGAGACCAACTGTCTATAAAGGATCCGTTGCTTATTCGCAATAGGACAAGCTGAAGTGCAGGGATGTTGCTGCTCTCTCTAGTGTCTTCAAAACAGAGATCTGGGCAGGAAACTCAGAAATGGAGGAAGGCACAAAGCTATAAGGTCCTCTTCTTCCACTCTTGTGGATACATCTCTTTAGAAAGCTTTACATGGCCTAGGTCTTAATGAGCTAGGACACCACATTTTCTTCTGTAGTTTTGTGTTACTTCTAATAAACAATGCCTCTCTAACGAGCC
The DNA here is from genome assembly GCF_964034855.1 of Anser brachyrhynchus. NCBI lineage: Eukaryota > Metazoa > Chordata > Aves > Anseriformes > Anatidae > Anser > Anser brachyrhynchus. Next base: position 11,436,271 of record NC_137695.1, read on the forward strand.
TAGCCTGATGTTATTTTCCAGACATGACCGCCAAACCCACAGCAACGTATGTAAAAAATGTACACACACATCAAAGCGGACATATATGTATGTAAATATACATTAAATGGATGGAATAAGCTTTTTCTGCATAACAATGGCTTCGTTTCTGTCACATAAATTTCTTCAGAGCTGCAGATTTTTATTGTGGCAACTATCAGTACGCTTGACATCTTCATATATCGCAAGCACAGATAAACATACCAGGAGGTTGTGGCAGGTAGGCCCCAATTAATTTTGATCTCTTCTTTTCATATCCCTTCTGTGTGATGTCACCTGCCAAGAAAATAAAAGGAAAATCAATAAGACGTGGACAAAGTCAGAGTCTAGCTTCTTCATGGCTGCACCAACAGCTTAGCCACCACTGCACTGTTCGTCTGTCTTGACAATTATAACGAACAAATGAAAGCACAGTATGATCGTTCTACCCAGAAAAAACTCATTTACGCCAGAACCCTTCTGACAAGTAAATACCCAGCCTTGATTTATTCCAGCACTGGAGTCCAGCAGCAGAGTTTTAAAACCATTTTGATATGCTGTCACACAAGCTTTGAAAAGCTACAATGACCTTCATTAGGTTAATAAACAATGGATTATATGGAGTGCGTGGGCCCATGGTGGCTGGCAAAACACATTGCTGATTAGCATTTTTTGTCATTAATGGGATTTTCCTAATCAAGCATGTAAGGCACACAAGATTTGAAACTGCTGCTCTATCATTTCTGCAGTATAAATGTTTAGCCCACTTCTAAGCAGCAATGAGAGCAACAGAAACATAACAAAACAAATCTACCAAAGATCCACTAGAAAATGGTAGCATAAAGACTTTTGTCTGACTTGCCAACAGAACCTCTAAGAAACCTTCAAGGCAAATGTTTGAATTTCTTAATTTCTATTAATATGACCCTTTGCTGTGTTTGCAGTTTCTTCAGGTCACTTTTTTTGTATAATGTAAGGATTAAAAAATATTTTTCTGTTAACTTTTTTCTAGAAGAAAATGATGGATACTTAAATACATAGAACAAAACATATACTTTTAGTCTTACTAGAGTTCAGGAAAGGCCTGGTCATTGGCTACAGTCCTGGCTCTGGAGCTCAAGACCTGTAGCTAGCAGTTAAAATACATGTTCAAATGTAATTCAGATATCCAGATTCTTCTTTCCAAATGCATGAGTGCATGTGCACACACATATGTGTAAATATTAAATTCAATACAATCTACTCCGGATGCTAAAAAAATTAGATGGGTTTTAAAATCATGAGATTTTAAAAATAACAACATATTCCCTGCCCTTTCTGTGAGTGTATCTGTTTTTGTGAAACTTAACATGCAGTTAAAGTTACAGCACCGGACTTGTACATTTGTAAAAAGCTGAGAGCTTAGGAGGGGAGAAACCACGAAAAGAAGTGGAGCTTCGGCAGTAACGTCCAGGCAGACACAGCAATGTGTGCCTGAAACCACGAAAAGAAGTGGAGCTTCGGCAGTAACGTCCAGGCAGACACAGCAATGTGTGCCTGCTCAGGCTCCCCCATCCCAGTGTTCAACCTTCGCCTAAGGAGACCATTGCTAAGAGGACTGCATACTCATTTCCATCCCAGCCACTCTGTTCTGGATGCCAAATTAGCAAATGTATAGAGAAAGCTTTCTGTGGGTTGGCCTGAAGTCGCTAACTAAATCTAAACACCTTCAAATGGTAGCAGTTGTTCCTTGATGAAAGATCCCTTCTGGGGGATGGTTCCAACAAGCAAGAAGGAGGCAAGAGTCTCCCAGCCTCTCTGCCAGTGACCCGAGCCAACCTCTCACCCCGCATCAAAAAACAGCGTTTAAAATAACACCTACCCTGTTCGCCACCATATCTCAAACTGCTCTGCAGTAGAAGTCAGCTAAAATATCTGTGCTTTTAAATGAGGAAAGTGAGAGTGAAGCACCTCAGATGATAACTGTCCCATATTTACCCAAAGAAGAAGTGGTAGACTTGGCAAGAGGACCTATGTTTTTAAAGTTCAAACCCACTGTCTCTTTAAGCACAATTATTCCCTTCTTGAACATTTCTGGCATATGTTCTAACCAGTGAAACAAGCTCCCTCTCCATTACAGTCTTCAGCTTCTCACAAAACAGACAGTAACTATAGATACTACTTCATTAAAATGTTGTCATTAAAAATGTGTTTATTTCTACCTGAAAATTATAAAATATGAACAATTTTTTCTTTTCAGGTTTTGCTAAACAAATTACCATTCATTTCCTGTGCTCATCAATACTGAACGCTTATGTATTTCGGGCACATCTTAATTTGAATAAAAATCTGTTATTATTATTTTATGATTGCTTTTAAAGGAGCAGAGATACCCTAAGGAGAATTACAGCTCCGTTTGAGTATGTACAGGGTGGCAATGCCATTTTAAACACAAAGCTATTAACAATAGGTGCTCGACTATTGCTTAGTCTTCCACACACGTGGTAGTACATACACATGCAAATCGATAGCTTTCTATAATCGTGCGCATCATTGCCCTGGCAACCAAAGCTAAAAAAACCCGTGAAAGCAAAATACAAAATCAAGATAGAAGGAAGTCTACTGCATCGTATAGTCTGGGGCAGTACACAAAACCACTTTATCAAGATTGCGCTTTGTATTTTTTAGGTAGACTGACTTCATAATGTACACAGTAACTGATTAACCATAAAAATATTATCAATATATATATAAAACTAATGTATTTCAAAACTATCTTGAATTCACTTTGAAAGCTCTACATATATACTGAACACAGATCACCAAAAGTTAACTTAGCTTAAATTGTTCTCTTATAAATTGTTATTCACCCAGTTTTCTATACAGAGTATTAACACCCTTGGTCTACATCCTCCATTCCTTTGCAAATTTATGCAATAATTTTACCTCTATCATATGAGAAGTATTCCCCTTTTTAGTTAGGCTCACCAAGCTCACGTTCTTCCACAGTATCATATCATGAATTCAGGCTTCGTTCTTGGAGAATTTGAACGGGATTACAGGGACTAGAGTTCCTTGCCATAAGAATACAAGATGTACAATACCTTCCCATTTTTAACTAACTCTTCTTTTCTCAAAAAGCCAGTGGCCCCTCAGGACTCTGCTGCACGCTTGCAAAGTCTATCTCCAAAGAAAGAGGGCAACAGCATCTCATCCCCGATGTCTTAATATTCCTCCCATGAGCAGGCAGTACCTGTAGGTTATTTTATTTACTACAGGAACGAACTCTTCAGAGGCCTGTAGACCTCCTCATTACACCAGCACTCTCTAGCATTCTTCTCACGGCACCTTCACCTGCATTTGCGTGGCATCTCCAAGCCGTGTGGCAGTGCCCAACAGAACATTGTGGAGAGGCATGCCAGTAGTATGAGCAGGAGACGAGACTGGCAGCAGGTTGAAGGGAAAAGGCCAGGTCAGGGATGGAGGCAGGAGGAGAAGACTCCAGCGTTAAGGAAGTGCAGGGGCTGAAGGAGCATGTGGCTGCAGGGAGCTCTGGGGATGGCTCTCCCTGGGACAAGAAAACCCCTAATTTCTGGAAATTTAGCAGCTGCCTTCAGCCCTCTGCTCTGCCTGCCTCCTTCCTTGGCTCTCGCCTCCCTTCAGGCCCTGTCTCAGCTCCCGAGTCCCCTGCCCTGCTCTGCTTCTTCTCAGCTCCATCCCACGGCCTGTCCCCGGGCCCTCTCCCCTCCTCGCTCCCTTCCTCCCAGGCTGCGTTCACCTCAGTGCACCCAAGGCCTTCGGCCGCCTGTTCACATCAGCATTTTCCAGGTTCTTCCTCAGGACATGCTGCTCTCCTCCTCCTCACCTGCACTGGTGATCTGTCAGGTTTCTGCCATAGGAGGGGCACAGACCCTGGGGCAGGAGCCGGAGAGGAGCACAAGCCTGGGAGGAAGCTGCTGGGGCAGGCCTGAGCTCCTCACCGGTAACCGGGTAGTACATTTTAACCTGGATTTTTTTTCCCCATCCGTATTTCAAACTGACTGCCAGGGACTACTGAACAACGAGCATGCAGCACACCGACCCCAATCCACAGAACGAGTTCATTTGTTATTTCAAATCTTCCAGAGTCTTTTCAGGCACAATGGGAGAAAACGCCAGCTCTGAAATGCAAGGGGCAGCACAAACGGAAGGCCAGCCAGCCCGCCAAGGAAGAAGATTGCCCGGTCGAGCTGAATACAGGACCAAGGCTTTGTCACTCCATAATCCTATTCCCACCTCTTTATTTGTGGTTTGTGCCTCGGCACAAATTGCAGATGGCAAAGCTCTTTTACACGGGCACTCACTGATAACAAGTATTTTGTAGCTATATTTAGCAAAGCTGCGCTCTATTGTAAGTTCACTCGACTATGCTCCCCACAATGGTTACTGTTTGCGTGATACTCTCCATTTTCTTGGAAAATTTACGATATTTACTCTTTCCTTCAACAGTGTTAGATTTCTGCCCTTTACAAAGATGACCAGGCACAGCTGGGGGAGGCGGGTAGAGGACGGTAAGGACCGCACACCGTCATCACCAGCGAGGAAGGAGCTTCAGGCAGCACAGAGATACTCAGGGTATTCCACACTGCACGAGGCATTCTCAGGAGTAAGATGTGCATGTAAACGTTGAAGTTTCTCCCATTATCCTGTCCCCCCCGCGGCTCCTCAATGAGACAGCTGCCCCTGTTTACACTGCATGTCCTAGACTACAGACTGGTCATGGAGTTACAGCTTAAATGAAAATAATTAAAACGTGCACTTTAGGTAATGGGCAAAATATTGACTTTTTAATATTTGCTGGGGGAGCAAACATTTCATTAAACACGAAAATACTTCCACGAGAAAATATCTATATATTAACATCCTTCTTTAAAGTTTTTTAATGTTAAAAGCTGACAGCAGCTAGAAACACTCTCAACATCGACAAATAAGATGCTACAATACTTCCAAGAAAGTAGACTGCCTAAAGTAAATAGCATAGATATATACTACTAGATATAGTATGAAAGTTTCCTTTTCAACTGAAATGTTTATTAGTTGATCTGTTGTCACTTCCTGAGCACAAACATGTCCAGTCTTGATGGACTGTTACCAGGATATACAAAGTAAATTTATTCAAGCAAAAGATAATTGCATTATGCAGAAGGAAAAAGAAAATAATAATAATAATAATAATAATAATAATAATAATAATAATAATAATAACAACCTAAACCTTTCCTTTTTCCAGAAAGTTGCAAGTACTTATTACCATTCTCAGTCTTTTTGGACACAGCACAGGTGAAAAGCAAATGATAATAACAGGAACCACAATCACCTTGTTATTGCAGTGAACACTCAATTTAATGTTCAGTGATCTCAAAGCCTGACTGATGCTGACGGTTTCCACTACACACGCATGTTTTGAAATGAAATTTCAGACTGGGACTTTGAATTACTTTTAGGCACTTATGAAAAATCTGCCACAGGAAATAATGCAATCAATAATGCCTCTCCAATACACCGACTGAAACAGGTCGTTGGTGAGCGCCTTTCCTGAGCCCGTGATTTTCTGCCCTCTAAAGATTCAATTTTCTGTAAGACTTGTTTATTGCTGATGACTCAAGTTCAGTGTCAGCATCTTGGCAAGAGGGATTTGAATGAAACAAAGCTCCTCATAAAGAGAACTGTGACTCATTTACTTCTCCCACTCATGATGCAGTCTCCCTGTCTGGTCTCCCAAAAATATGCCCAGAGACAAAGGATTTCATTTTGGACGGTGGAAGTATAGAGATATAAAAACTGCACAAATCTATTTCATGCAACTTGTACATGAACACAAAAACACGTACGTCAGAAGCTGTTTTCTTCTCCAATATCTTTTTTAAAAGATGCTCAACCTCACTCACAGCTTAAAAAACCAATCAGAATTATGGGGAAAAAAACATCAGTCTATAGCACTGGTCAGGTAAATTAATGGCATTTGCATGTTTTCATTGCAAGCAGTACCATAAATTACACTCCTGCTCAAATGTCTTTAAGGGGAATACACTATAGCTTAAAGGTTTCAATGATAATTTCACCCACATATAGCTGAATTCTCTCTTTCCCCAAGGATACATTTTGTTCCTGTACGTTGCAAGCAAAGCAGAAAATGGCTGAATTTCAATGACAGCTAAGGAAGGGTGTCTCGTGTACTTTATAGCTTATGTTTTCTGATGTGGCTTCTAATTCAGGAAAAAATGTTTAAACAGGTTTCTCCATTAACAGACACAATAAACTATATGAGCACCGTGAAAATAACACAGAAACAAGGTATTTTCAATTTCAAAAGTATTCCTGTTCAAAATAAGTACTTTCTTCCCATTCTGTGGATATAGGAATTAAATATCTGCCATATAATCTATCCGGTCTTAGTTTTAATTTGAATTTGACATAATTAAACAAGCAAGGCAGTAGTAAATCATTTTACGCAGAACATATTTTTTTTTAGTATGTCCACCTTGAATCCCCAAAGATCCCTTAATCACCTTCCCCACTTACTTTCTGGTCTCAAAGTCTTCAGCACATTTTTCCAATACCCAAAATACGCCTGGACTTCAGAAGAAAGAAAAAACCACCACCGCCACCAACAAAAAAAGCTCCAAAAAGAACCCCTAAAAACCCAGTTCAATCCAACGAAAACAACCCCGCTGGATTTTTTTCACTCCAACCCTCTGCTCTTCTGCCAACCCGGCCGCAAGCAGAGATTGCCAGCGGCATGGCGCACCGCCAGCGACCTGGAGGCCTCGCTGGAGACCCCGTCTCTTCGGAGGCCACAAGTGTGTGGTCCCCAGCCTCCGCCGAGCTCCCCAAGAATGGCATATTTGTGCAGCGCGACTTTTATGGCCTGGATTATTGTAAAGTAAACAGAGACCGGTCTAACAGTGAAGGTTTCCATTCTCAGTGTCAGAGTTTATTTCATTATTTAAAGCTTTAACGAACACTTTATATAATGAAAGCAATCCTTGCCATTTTTGGAATTTTATGGCTGTTGGGACCCTTCATAATGTTGTTTTCCTTCCTTTATTGCTTTATAAGGCTTATAGGGCACCCTTGAAGTGTATATCCTTTTTGCAGCTGCTGGAAGCTCATCTTTCATCTCTCCACTCGCTTTCCTGTTGCCTATGAGGCACTTGCCTGTTCTAGTTATTCTCCCTGCCTCTAACGCAAACCTTGCAGAGTCAGATCTCGCTGAAGATGAAAATAAAATACAGTTCGGAAAAGTACGCCTAAGGAAACATTCCTGATAAATGTTATTTAATAGACAGGCTTTGTATTTCAAGTTAGAAATGTTCCCCGAAGAAAGATAATTACAGCAGTAATTCCACTTATTGTTATTTAGAATTTACAGTTCAGAGAGAATCAGCCATTTCCATACCGAGTGTGCAGCACTGTGCTGCCTACTTCACAGATCTCTGTCCTGATTCTTTCCCAGCCCTGAAAACGTCTTGGGGAAAAAAAATACACAGGAGGAGGAGGAGAAGGAGGAATACTAAAGGAGGAACACATAATAGCTATACGAAAAAAATAGCAAATACATTATCTGAACCAGTCTGCAGGTATACTTCCTCCTCTGTTCAGATGAATACAGCCAGGCTTTCCAAAAGGGAAAACCTGCAATATCTGAGTAAAATTTATTAATAAGTAAATTTCTTTTTTTGCTACATCTCTAGGAAGCAGCCTATGAAAGTAACCCTCCTGGTTAGGACCTTGTATTTTTAACTATTTATTTTTTCACTACTTTGACCATTCTTAAGCTTAACCAAAAAGTCCAAATGGATTTATCTTTGGAAGAGAGTGCAAATCTTTCAAAAAGCAACAGATTTCTAAACCTGTCATCCACAAATTTGCTTCCAGTATTTTAATGCAACAAAGTATGACTTCTGAATAAGCTGGGAAAAAAAAATATATATATATATATTACCTGATATATTACAACTTTCTCCTTTCTGATTTGGGTTCACCATATAGCTTTTGCATTTGAGATTAGTTACGCTAATCAATAATAAAAGTGTTTCAGCACTAATAAAAATCACTTTATTTTTTCCTACTGAGGGTTAAAGACATTATGCTGATTTAAAAATAGGTATTTACAGCAGTTGTACTATTGTATTAGTATGCCAAAATGTCCAAATCTCTTCCCACAGTTTTTGTAATTTTAGAACCTCTTCTAGGCAAAAAAAAACCCTTCATGCAAACACAAATTTCCACGTACTTTGACAGCTGGACGCAAATGCAGAAATGCACAGATTTCTTAACTACCACTGGGAAACTGAAGTAGGAACACTCCTTTTCAAACTATTAGAAGACCGCTAATGGTTGTGGAAGAAAATTGAGGAGTTGTAAGTAGTTGTGAGCAGGGACTTGAATTACCATAACGAGTGACCATAACAGCTTGAAAAACACATCACTGGGGAGATCATCAAACTCAATAGTCTGGTCTACTATTTCAGCACACCATGTTTTGTTTTATGACACAACGTGATTTTGAAGAATTAAAAGAAACTATCATTTATAAAGCAAAAACAAATGTTTTCCATTTCAATATTCACTTTTTCTTTTTTCTGTTGAAAAGCTCCAAAAGCCCAAGTGTAATAATGTGAACCATGTTATATGGTGTTCTAGAAAACCTCCCTAGATCTACAAGGTCCAGCTAGCAACTCACCTAATAACCTAATCCACACCCATTTTACCTCAATTCCAACTATTATGTTATGTTATGTTGTTTTGCCAGTCAACAGTAACTCAATTTTTTTTTTCAAGTTTCCGAGCAAGAGTAGACCAACTTTGATTTCTTTGAAAAAAATAAAAAATAAAAAAAAAGTGAAGTACAGAAACACATTAATTTTCAAAGAATAAAAAAACCTGAGAGACCTCCTCAGACACTCAATCCAACATCCTGCTATGCAAGAACAGCAGAGATCAAAGTCAGCAGCCTTGCTCTTAGTGGAGAGCATCTAGTAACAACATTAAACAGTCACTTACATCTTCTCTTTTGGTCTCAGCAGATTTTTAACTACTCTGGGCAAAACAAAACTGCCTTATTTAGAGATTTAAGTCCCCTCCTGAGTGCCATCTGAGACACAGTTATCTAAGGATTTACTTAAAGGGTGAGATGTTGGTTCAAATCTCCTCTGGAGGAGGAAGCAAGTTTAGTTTTATGTGCTTTAACATCTAGAATAATAAATAAAGGCATTTGCTTCAGTGCTATTTTGTGAGACAGGCTGGAGACGGTCCAAAGTATAGAGTAAGTCATCTAAATTTCCCCAAACCACACTTCTTTCTGAAGTATTTCTTCTTGGCTTATGTTCTTGCTAAGATGTCTGTGATGGACCTTAATGTTATTTTACTTGGGAACATGGGTTTCACTAAGCAGCAGAGCACTTACAACTTAGATGGTGCAGGAATTAACATTCGGGTGCATGTTCTAGATCTAATCAATATTTTCTAGACCCACATCCCACAGTCCAAAGAACCCAGGACAGTTATAAATTTGTGTTACTCTTCTACCTCTCATGCAGTTGAGAAGTAATTCAGATATTACTGCTAGACAAAGAAAATGCCACTCTCAGAAATTTCTGAACTGTAGAAATGCAGCACATGCATATTTATGCTCACTTTTCTGGGCAATTAGTTTATAATTTTGTTCCTCAGAACTTCACTTTAGCACAGCATTAGACACTATCTCTGAAGCAGATCGCCTGAATTATTACTTCTGTCCCAGTGCCGGTCAGTGACAGACTGCTGGCAGGGGAGGCAGAACAGGGAGGCTGCAGGAGGAATACATGGGGTAACATCAAAGCAACGCCTTCACTGAAGAAGCATCGTGGAGGGATGGGTTATTCATAAACCTCTTTGCTCACTTTCACTTGAGGAAATGCTGACCTCCCATTTTACTAACCTGATCCTTCAGAAGGTCTTAAAAGGTGTCAGACAGGCACAGGGAAACTTCTGGGACACTTAGTCCAGTCCCCTGTATTGCAGGAGAGCATGTCAAACCCTCTCATAGAATAATTTAGCTCCAACTTTTTCTTCCAGCCTGTTATAGCACCTCCTTTACCTTTTTTTTTTTTTTTTTTGCGGGGGGGTGTTATAATTCATTCAGATAGGTCTGTAAGAATTATCTGACTATCTTTCCCATCGATTTGAGTGCAAGTAGCTTTTGCACCTCTAGTTTACAGAAATTTCCAGGCACTTCTACAAGCCAGATGATGATCTTTTGAAACTGCAAACCCCAACTATAGCTCTACTTCAATTGTTTGACTATTATATTAAAATAATCAGGTAAAATGAGATCATTTTTTACAGCCATGAGTTCTTCATGACTTGCCAAAAGTTTAAAAATAGTTGCATGTTCTGTTCAGTCAATAGGTGGTGATGAAGGCTGCTGATGACCATATCAAAAAATATCTTTTACTACCCTAATTAAAAACCATTGTTCTCCAAACTGTTTCCAAAAGTTAAAGGCTTCCATAAATGTACACCTCCTGGAATTATTTATTTTTCTACTAATCTGATATCACAGAATCACAGAATGGTTGAGGTTGGAAGGGACCTCTGGAGACCCGACCTCCTGAGGGCTAGCCTTGGCAGTGAAGACTGAAGCAAAGAAGGCATTCAGTATCTCTGTCTTCTCTTCATTCTCTTTTGCCAGGGTCCCTGACCTCTTCAGTAGCGGGTACCCATTTTCCTTAGTTTTCCTTTTGTTATTTGAAGAAGCCCTTCTTGTTACCCTCAACATCCCTAGCCAAATGTAATTCCAAATGGGCCTTGGCTTTCCTTTTCACATTTCTGCATACTCTGACAATGTCCCATTCATTCCAAGTGGCCTGTCCCTGCTTCCACCTCCTGTACACCTCCTGCTTAAGTTTAAATTTTGTCAGGAGTTTCTTGTTCATCCATGCAGGTCCCCTGTCCCCTTTGCTCAATTTCTTGCCCATAGGGATGCACCGTTCCTGGGCCTGGAGGGATTGATCCTTGAATATTAATGAGATCCCTTGGACATCCCTTCCTTTTAGGGCCCATTCCCATGAGATTCTTCAAAGAAGGTCCCTAAGAGGCCAAAGTTAACTCTCCTGAAGTCCAGGGTAGCAATCTTATTGCCCTGCTTCCTTCTCACAGGACACTGAAGTCCACAATCTCATGGTCACTGTAGTCAAGGCTGCCCACAACCTTCGCATCTCCAGTCAGTCCTTCTTTGTCAGAACAAGGTCCAGCAGGACACCTCTCCTTGCTGGCTCCTCCACTACCTGTGTCAGAAAGTTATCTTCCATGCTTTCCAGGATTGTTTGTGCCTTGCTATGTTGTTCCTCCAGCAGCCTTCAGGGTGGCTGAAGCCCCCCAGGAGAACCAGGGCCTGGGACTGTGAGACTACTTCCAGCTGTCTATAAAAGACCTCATCTACTTCCTTCTGATCAGGTGGCCTGCAGCAAGCACCCACAACAGTGTCACCCTTGTGAGTCTGCCCTTTAAACCTTACCCGTAAGCTCTCAACCCACTCATCGCCCTCCCTGAGGCAGAGCTCCAGACATTCCAGGTGTCCTCACACAAAGGGCAACTCCGACACTTCATCCTTCGGGCCTGCCTTTCCTAAAAAGCATGTAGCTATTCATGACAACATCCCAGCCATGTCAGTTATCCCACCACGTCTCTGTAATTGCAATGAGATCAAAGCCCTGTGACTGCACACACATCTCTGTTTCTTCCTGTTTCTTCCCCATGCTCCGTGCACTGGTGTACAGGCACTCCACAGAGGTATTTGAACATGAGGAAACTAAATATTCACTGTAAATAATCTGCAATTCAAAGCAAACAGATTTTTATTTCAGATCTTGACCCATATCTGGGCCTCAGCGGTAAGGGGGATGTATGTGGAATGAATTAGAATAGAATAGATCTATCTCCAATTATAAATATTAGAATTTACCTGTCCTGGTAATGTAGAGTAAATTACTTTTGTCTGTGGTCTTAAGAAATCAAAACAATTAATCCTTGTTTTACAACCTACAAATGCAATTTAGGCTGAAATTTTAAAATACATTTTGTTGACTGTTTATTTGGTACAGCAGCCTGATATGATAAAATGAAGAGCTAGTTAAAGGCATCTGCAATACTGGGACTGCACTAGGTGTTAATAAGGTACCCAGATCACTTCATATTTTCTGTGTAAAAAGTTACACTTGAAAGCTGTTGCATGAATTGAACCCAAGTAATAAAATTCCACTTTTAAAAGAAATAACCTGAAATGTATTCGTGCCATTTTCCCACTGCGTTCCAAAAGGACCTCAAACAGCAAGATGAATTAAGCACACATCATCTGGTTACTCAACTCACTTCCAAGTGTGTTACTAAAGGAACAGAAAAGCCTAAAAGCAGCTCACTGTTCTCCTGGTATGTGGGCAAAGTGTTTATGAAGTACTGAAAATATGCATCCGTTGACTTGAGGACTTCTATTACCAAAAGGCTGACTCAGATCCTACTCTCTTAAGCCGGCAAAACAACTCAAAAGGAAAAACAGTCGCACACCTTCAATTACCTCAAGACACAATCAATGCGCCTGTTCTCTGCAGCTTTCACAATATTTGACAATTCCATTTTTTGCCTGCTGTAGCACCTCTGAAGGCTCCTAAAGGTCTGTAACATTTTGATAGACCTGATGTGACAGCTCATACTGCTGTTAGCACGCAGCAGCTGTTCTCATAGCCGGCATTACCCTCTAGTGACGGGGAAATACGGCACTTGGAGATCTGCAAGTTTCTGCTAGGTTTGATGCACACACTTCTATACAGTTTGGAAATCAGATTGCTGTACTCTAATCTTTCTTTTTAGAGATACTTTTTTTTTTTTTGATAAATTTCCAATTTACAACTACTCTTGATCAGGATAAAGAAATTAGCTGTGGTAAACCGGATGTGGAAGCATTGTCTTTTCTTCATGAACTCTGAGTTCATTATTAATTTCACATGTTAATGAGGTTAGTCTGTGATTTCTGTAGCCTATTACCTCAGATTTCAAAAATAATAAATTTTATAAAAAACAAAGAAACTGCGACTTTTACATCCTTGTTACATTCTCTCATGCAAATGCAGATCTATTCAAAAGGAAGCCGGAATTAAATCATAGCTATACTTTAAATAAAAGTAAGCAAACTTTTATTAGAAGCCAAAACTAGCAATGCCTTTATAACAGGCAGATGTTAGCAAATGTCATTTCCCACGTTGATAAAGTTCAGCACTTGGTTTTGGCTTTCACTGCAAGCCAAAAAGCTGGTGGTTTGAAGTGGAAGTTTTGGAGAAAGACTGTGAAGAGATGTTTAGATCAATATATCAAAACAGATACCGCTCTGCTCTGCTTTTCAATTGTCATGAGCTGACAGGTTGCTAATTATTAGCACAAATGTTTCTTAATTCACTGTTTTGCACATATTCCTATTGTGGCTTACCTAATGTTATGACTCAGCAGGTAGAACAGCAAACATGCCAGCCTGACGATCAAAGGAATACCAATAATGTCCCTCACAGAAGCGATCAGCCCACTTATTTTTATAGTTAACCCCGCTTTATACTTTACAAGTGCCCATAAGGACTACTTAACCCGTGGAAAAGCAACGACAGATGTCATTCATATTTTGTTGTCAGGTCCCAGCTGGGAAGTGGACTAGCAGAGCGCATGAAGGTGGGCATGCTTTAGAAATCAAGAATGCCACAATTAAGGTAAGATTCACAGGATATGCCCAAAACACTGACCTTCTGGCATAATTCAGCTAGCAGGTACTTGTAGATCGTTATGGACAGAAATGCACGTGACCTGCATGCCCACATCAGTCATCAGCTTCCAAACCTTTACATGGAAATTAAAGATCCTCAGTCCTGCAACTGTGCCTTCAAGCACCCGTTTGGCAGCTCCCAGCAGGCGTGGACAATTGTCCAGCTTAAACTCGACAAAGCTGAAGGTGAAGTATCAGCTGAAGTGGTGCTTTTGCTAGCTGACCTACACAGCCAGACCCGTACATCCACAGACCTTTTCTCACCCTAAGTCCACACCAGCAAAGAAATACGCCCACTCACATCAGCTGGTGCCAAGGTAATGTTTACAAATAACTCAATAATCCTGAGGTAATATGCACAAATCATGCTTTTATTTAGTTCTGCATCGTTCTTATTCATCCTTGATTTATCCTTTCCTCAACTCTCCTTCCCAGTGGGCTCTGATTGCTGTAAGTCTGTGTCTGAATCACATTTTCAGGGATTTTCATTCTTTTCTTCTTCGCAAACCACCAGCTTCAAGCCAAGGGCGGCCTCACAGGCCACACTCAGAACTGATGACTCTGCAACTGCATAGCAAAGGTCTTTAATCACCCCTTTGCTTTTTAGTACTCATAAGGCTTATCATCTATTTTAATTTACCCTGATTAATCATCTGCAATCCCAGATATTGCTCATCCTAACATCTTCATTGCTATCCCTCTAAAGCCTTCTACACGTGAAGCTCACATCAAACCTCGTAGCTGCTCCACTATAACACAAAGTCTGGGATATTTCACTGGCTGGCCCCCATAGAAATGCCTCACAGTTTTCATCTGACTTCAGAACTACTGTATATTTTACTTGTGAGATGGTAAATTTATGGTTTCTTATCACGTTAGTACCACAAAGCCTGACTCCCTGTCTGAACTTCTCAGTTCTCACTACAACCTTCATTTTTATAATTCAAACACGGACAGAACAACAAGAATCAGATGCTTTCGCTCAGTAACAAAGAGGTGATTCCCACGCTATTTATATAATTCAAGTACTGAAAGGCATCTGAAAACCTTTACATGTCAGACGGGAAGATGCAGCATCTTTGCGCATTCCAGAACAGAAATAATGGCTTTTACCACTTCTCCAATAATGTCACGCTTTGGACAGCTGAAGAGGTAGTTATTAATTTTTATGACTGTTTGCAGGACTGGAGAAGAATGTAAGAAACACGGTAACTGTCACACTGGATCCCGGCCAATGTTCTTTCACTTCTTTCAGCACTTAGGGTGCTTGTTAGAGGACAGAGTAAGGTAAAAAGTTTGAAGTGGGAAATGTAAATAATCTGCCCTCATAGTGTCACTTGATCAAAAGCTGTTGGAGGCTCACCTAAGCCCAGGAGCACATTACAAAAACTTTTCAGCAGTAACTGCTACAGTTCAGAGTGCCTTTTGCTGCCCAAATTAAACTGGAATCCCATTTTGAATCTTGCCAAAGTCTTGGCTGAAGTCATGGCCTCAACAACTTTCTGCGAAGAATTAATTCCACAATGTAATTACACTCTGTGGATTTGCCAACTTTTAAGTTAATTAAATATCCCCTTACCCTCTACCATGAAAAGTTCATGACATACCTTCTCTGCAGCGTTCATTATTTGACACACTTTGGCCAATTCCTCCTCATTTGGCTCCTTACAAGGTCATTAATTCCAGACTTTCAACACTCTCTAGATAAAGATTTTTTCCATGCCATTCACCGCTCTCACCCTGTTATCCAAGTGATAGCCTTGTTCTCCAGAGGTGAGGGTGAGGGGGTGAGTATGCTTGTGCCCAGCACGGTGGTCCCAGCCCTGGCTCCTCCAGTGCTCCCCATCCCCAACATCTCCCACCAGCCAGACCTGCACCAAGCCACTCACTTCACCAAACTATCAGCACTCATGTTCAGGTCTCTCTTCTCACCTGCCTGCTTCCACCTAAAAAAAAACCTAAATGCAAACCTTTTTCCTAGAGTGAGTTTTCACAGCATATTAAAAACTCCAGAAAGCACAGATTAATAATAGTTAGCTGAGAAAACCTGACAGATCTGATTTTATACTAAGGTTAAGACTCAGGTGATCCAAGCCCATAAGTTTAAAAGAAAAAAAAATACAATTATTCATCCTGACACACAGATTTCACACAGAACATGTTCTGAGTGCTTCACACACCAGCATAAACACAAAACTTCTCTGTATATTTATAATACATTATTTAATTCTGTATTATATATATTTCTTTATTAATAAAAGCTTTCCTTATGGCGCTTTTGATTTTAGCAGGATCAATATTATATCATCATTAGGATTTTTTTTCTTTTTTTCTTTTTTTTTTTCTTCTTTATACTACCCCCTCTGTTTTCCTTGGCAGCCTAGTTCTGACTTTCAAGAGCCCTGATGTAAAACCACTTTTTCTTTAGGATGGCACATCTTCTTTGGACCTTTTCAAACATTCTGTAATCCCAAAGCACTCTGTATTGGAGCAGAGTGGCTTGAACACCCATTTCAGTCTAAACCTATCTTTTATGAAGAGTATAAACAGAAGAAAGAATAAGAGGATTGAAGAGCTTGTGAAGACAAAGGCATGTTTTTGCTTCCTCAAATTTACAAAGATGACTAGCTAATAAAAGAAAGAGTTCTCTTTTGCCATGTTTTTTGTTAGGATTTAGTTCCAAATCTTTCACCAACAAAAATAACATGGCATACATCATGCTCTAATTAACCCTTTCCCTCCAGTTTCTCAAAAAAAAAAAAAAAGTGGTTAATGTAGTGCCGAATGTATAGGTATTTCTAAACATCTCAGTATTCTGTGGTTTTAAATCTGATAAGCACACGCAGTTTCATTTTTTCATTTTGCCCCAAAATGCAATGCCTGAGCCTCCTGCATATACTACAGAAACAAACTCAGTGAGCAATGTAGGAGCAACACAGAGCAACAGTGAGTCTTCTCCCCAGTGGCTATCAATTTATTGCTTATTTAAGAAGCTGGATGAAACAATATCAGAGAAGTTTCATTTAAAACAAAAAAAAGCAATGTGTCCAAGCCTCCACAAACTAAATATCTGCTGGTTTCTTTAGACATGGTTGCTCCTACACAAGAGTTCTGCACAAATACAGGGTTGCTGTAAAAAAAAAACAATTGAAAATGTTGTTTCAACAGTGTGAACTTTTTTTTTTTTTTTTGGTTAAATTATTATAATTTACAACACTAAGAATCTGACTTCTTCAGTCCAAGGAACTATCATGTTTCAGTGCTGTTCTATTCTGTATTTCCGTGTGCACTGATAGAGCTGTAGAAGGTCACACGGAGCTCAGAAAAGCCCTTTTCTGTGCATCTTCTAAATATCAACGTAATATAAATAATGCATAATAACAAACAACACATTTGTACCTCCACTATGAAAACACATTTGCCATGAGTTTTATAAATCAGGCTGGGTATACATTTTTACTCTTTAACCTTTGCAAGCTGTATGTCAAACAGCCCCTTTAAAAATCACAAGTTTTTGCAAAGTCAGGCACTGCATCATGGCTTATTCCACAACCTACACTTTGCATACATATGTATGAAGAAATTACAGGGAAAAAAGCAGCTCAGCTGTTTGTCTTTTGGTCACCTAATCAAAAAGGTGATTAGATTCATTTTTACTGTACCATTGAAGCCACTGGAGAGAAATAACTTTTTTTTTTTTTTTTTCCATGTGACAGATGAATGACCTTCGCCATGGACTCAACATGGTCAACATCATGCCCATGTTCCTCCCAAGTACACCAAGGCCATGGTTCAGCTCTGCTTACGCACGGGGGGAATACCAGATGGAGCACAGGAGCACACTCTTTCCACTCTCAGAGTATGTAATGAGGCTCATTTCATTTCCTTCTGCTGTAGGGCACAGCTGATCAGGAAGACACAGGCCGGAAAAGGAGGTGAGATAAGAAGGACCCCTGCTATGCATGACTCGAAGGAGATACAGCAACACAGCCTTCCTTTCCCAAGGCAAGTCACTGCCCTGCGGCATCCGAAGTCTCTCTACACATCGAGATTACAGGCTGGAACACAGGCCTTAGTTAAGATACATGAAAAACAAACATGCAACCCCGAAATCCAGCTCAGTGATTTTGTTGACCACAGTACAACCACGGGTCTGTCACGAGCCTTGTCACAGCCCTGCCTCCTCCAGAACAGTGTGTGGGATGCATCCCTGGTCTGTGGAGGAGCTCTTCCCCGTCAGGCCCAGCTCAACGAGCTTCCTTCAGGAGTAGGCCACAGCGCACCCACAGCTCTGCAGTCCTCTCTTTTTGGTCTTATGTCTTTGTCTTACAGAGAATTATACTGCTTGCTTTTACCTCAGTTTGCACTATCAGTGCTGGAGCTGGGTCACAGTGCCTTTACTACTACGGACTACACAGGACGTATTACATATATTACACATTGACTTCCACATGCAAATCTGAAGGCAGGCACTGCTTCGAGGAGCAGGGTTTCACCATGAACCCGAACGTCTGCCACCTGGATACGCTTTGTGTGACCTCTTCTCCTCTTCATCTGGCCTCTCAAGGAAGCACCACCACCAGGCCTGCCTCTTCAGGCAGCAGCGGTAGACATGGCCACCCACTGCTGCGGCTTCAGGGACGGGTTCACCAGGTTTGTATGGCTTTTCCAGCAAATCTGCTAACTATGGCAAATCCCAGAAAGGTCTTCAGGTGAGCAGGCTAAGCACTGACAGGGCTACCCCATGAACACAGCATTAACAGAATCTGGTAGAACCTGTGGTGCCGCCTCTTGCAAAGCTATGGGCTGCGTTTGGCTACCTGATAACTGTGGAAAGTAATATAATAACAGAAATAATAACAAATCAATACATTATTATAAATAGTAAATAATAATAAATGGAAATATAATAATGATTGAAAGTCCCTGTTACAGTTGTTGGGCATCAAGGATGGCCAAAATACAGAGATACAGTAAACTTAAAAAAAAAGAGCACTACTATTGTGTTCTAGGACAGGGTGGAAAGGCAACCGTAGATGTAACCTTGCAACCCAAATGACATTTAGACAAACTACTGCTCTTTCTTTCAACCTCAACCTACGCCTTTCAGCTGCAGGCAGACAACCTTCAGTGTTTCCACTGTACTCCAAGTGCTGGGAGATGGTAAGGGCAGAGGGCTGCTGCTGCTCCCCTCGTCAACTTAAATCTGGTTTTGTCTGAGAAAATTGGGCTGCATGGGTAGAGAGCTTAGGAGAGCAATGGAGACACACTGCAGATCTATGAGCCTTAGCAAACTACACACATACTCTTTTCTTTATGAAAATTCAAGAGGTTATAATGCTTTAGTAACAATGGTACATTGGACAACCTGGAAGCTGGCTGTGTTCTCATTTACACTGACCTAATTTACTGTTAAATTTTCTCTTGTTTCAGTGTAGTCTCTCTCTTTTTTTTTTTTTTTTACGAGCAACAGTCCCAGTACTGACTCAAAAAAGCCTTTAAAAACTCAGCTTTCTGTGTATTGCTTTGTCGTAACTTGCATCTATAATTTGCTCTCACAAAAATAAATACTAACGTGCTTGAAAAATAGGATTCAATTTTCTGATATGAGTTTTCTTATGTAAATCTCTCTGTACAATTTGTATGTTATTCTTTCTAAACCTTTAAACTACTTCTTCATTCTAGTTCGAGCTCCAGAGCAAATGCTAAGATTTATATTCAGATTTTAAAACATGGCACAAGGCAACTGCTCTAACTTATGCTCCTGACTTTGTGGACAAGAGAAGTCTTCTGTCCAGATTACACTCAGCACTCAAGATGGATGCAAAAGAGCCTTATTAAATAAACTAAACTAAATAATTAACTGGATAGTAAATTTAACTGCATAGTAAAAAACCATTTCTGCACACTTCAAAAACCCACTTTAAAAATTCTTGGTCACAGGTGCAGACAGCTCTGACATGTTACTCATCATGATTGTTTCTCATAAGAAGAAAAACAAGGAAGATGATTTATCCCTAAACTCCTACCTCTTTGGCACCCAAGCACAGGCAAAGTGATGGCAAATCACCATTTTATATAAATGTTATTTCAGTTGCTCCAGAGAAAGAGCAGGACAATTCAGAATTAACATGAATTAAAAAAATATTAAAATCATTCTTTAAAGCAAGGGACTATACTATAAATAATTATAGATACTCATTGCAGAAAGCAATAATACATAAGCACAACTTTGCAGAAGCAATAGTACTTGAGATTTTAGATTTTGCCTTCCTAATAAAAGCAATACAGAAAGTATTTCCTTTATCTGTATTTGCATGCATTTACAATACAGAGGTCCTGCTAAGTGGCAAAGCGATGGAGTTTTGATGAAATTGCTTCTCAAAGCACATACCACCCACATATTGCAAAAGCCTTGGAAATTGTAGGCTCACCACATCCATCTACCATTTATATGAGCTGCCTGGTACACAGTAGCCCTTGCCTCCTTCAGGCTGAGGCAAATGCGCAGGATCATTTTCATTGCTCTTCTATAGAAGACTGCAGCAATATCTCATTTCAAATATTTCCATTTAAAGTTGTGAATGATGTATCAACAGCATCAGAGCATCACATCCTCTTTTTATATTTATGAGGAAATAAAGGAAGTATAACTTGCCAAAAAACATGTAGGCAGTCTATGGCAGAGAAGAGAACTGAACACAGATCTCCAGCTAGTATGCTACCCATCCTGCTAAACTACCATTTAAAAGAAATATAGAAGGTCCCTAAGAAAGTGATGTTTTCCTTCCTTTATGATTAAAAGGATCCTGTGTTCCCTCTTTCTAGCCCTGATAGGTCACCAGGCTATGCAAACAGGTTGTTCCATATTACCAGAAAAACCACCCTAGAAAACGTACGCTGAATGTGGCTGGACTGAGGTTTTATATCTTTGTGCAGTATGGAGGCTGACAATTGCTTGGGTCCCACTGACCTTTCCTTCTTACCTACAAGGTTTTTTTTATTAGTATCTGATAATGCTCTTCCATGGTCCTGGCAAAGTTGGCTGCCAACCCATGCCTTTCTTGGGGAAAAGCTACGGGGTGAATAGTAATACCATTAATAGCAGAGATTCATATCTGCTCTGAAGAAAGGACGCATCAGTCCCAAGAGGCTGCATTCAAACCTCTCCTCCACAGAGAACAGCATTAAATACCAAGCTCCAGCAAACACCACAATCTGGCAGAAAAGCATTAAAACAACATGAAAAATCATCACTGCTCTTTTATTTATTTATTTATTTATTTTTAATACAATAAACTACCTACTGCCATTCAGGAAGAGAGAATTGTGTGAATTATTGGGATTACCCTTGTGAAATATAATTAGAAATAACCAGAAACCAAAAGTAAAGAGATCTTAGGAATCATTAGGAGAGAATGGGAACCTCATACCTACATCATACAAACTAGATGTATGCTCCATCCATCAGTGTGCTTAGTGCTAGTCACCTCACCTCTGAGAAGATGTGCCCGGGAGATAACAGCAGTGAGGGTGAGCAGACCTGCAGAAACATTTCTGTAAATTGAAAGTCAATGATGACAAGTTCCCTAAAGCTTGATAAAATGAAGACTCCAGGAGATGTGATAGATTTCTATAAAATGAATAGCAGATACATGGTAATACAAGTGTTTCCCATTTAACTAAATAGAAGAAATGGTACCCCAAGGAAACTATAAAGCAGAAGATTTATAAGAAATAATTAAAAAAACAAGCCTTTTTCTCCAAAGCGCATAAATCCTGTATGGAACTGATTGCTCCAGCATGCTCTGCTGGACAAAAGCGAGATGAATTTCAAAAAGGGATACTCACATTTCTAGAAAAAAGGAGGTCCAGACATATGTTGGACCAGACACAAAATGACTTACGTCTCTTATTTTCAGAAACTAGCAGGGTATCTGAGGGGAAGAATCACATTATACCTGACTTGTGCTGTATTTTTCCACTCACCATCCATAGGCGATGGAGGATGGATCTGAGGCAGGCCACTGACTAGAAGAAGGATTAGAGTGATGCAGGATAGCTCTTGTGGTGGAGTTCTCCCATTGCCTGGCTCCTCTCCTCTACTAAATCTATTTTCAGCTATGGGCACATTTTGCACGAGCTAATCTCCTTAAAATGGATAAAGATCAGACAGCCACCGAGCGGGGAGTCTCAACAAGAAGCCTGGAGCCCCTACCAGATGTGGACCTCGGGTACCACCTGGGGCACCTGAGAAGGCTGTCACCTGGGTCACTCCTCCCTCATCTCTCCTGAGCAGTGTCTGTCAGGTCACTAGTGAGAAGCTATGGGTCAAGTGGCTGCGTGGACACCAAGGCCAAACCGCCAAGATGCAGTTTAAGAAGGAGCAGGAACAAAAAACAGTCTGTTTTCTCCAGGGCTTCTCCATTACAGAATAATTTCTCTGCTTCACAAAGAGACAACTGAATTCAAGCCTTCCACCCCCCAAGAAGTGGATAGTTTGGAGGGATGAGAATTATCAAAGAAGCACGGCTACGTACGTCGTTCTGGGCAGAACTGTTTCATTAAGAAGACATCACATGAACTGGGCACAGGAATTCCTGCTATATTTGTATGATCTGTGTTTACGCATGTAAAGCACCAGCATGGGTATTTGGGGCAAACGTAGGAGAATATAAATTAGAGTGCATATTAATCAAATCATTGTGCTTGCAATCTAAACTAGCAGGTCTGTTTATTCTATATACGAACATACTCTTGAAGCTGCACGATACTAATTTAAAAGACAAGCAATTCAAAGCTTCCTTGGTTGACACTGCAGGTAATGAGATTTTTTTCCCTGACATTTTGTGTTTCATCTTACCTCATGACTAAATAATTCAGTGCATTTTTAAAATATATATATATAAGCATTCTGAACAGTAAGCTGTGCACGTCCTATTTATTTTGAGTTTTCTTTTTAAAAATAGATATTCCAGAAAAAAAATATTTCCTATGCAATTGTCAACAGAAGGAAGTTTATTTAATCCATGAAACAAAGACTTGTGAAGGTGAGACACACACAACGGTAATCGTGAGATCTTTTGAACTGTACTACTAATTCTGAGAAATGAGATTTCAATTAAAAAACAACATTTCCCGTGCGACTCCGTCAGTTGGCAAAGCAAATGACAGCTTCAGCCAAACCCGTGTGGCTGCTATGACAGGTAACCCCGCAAAGGATGTTCAGTGTGCAGCTCATGTATAATTGGGTTCATTCTAGGTATTTGCATATATATAAAACGCAGGATGATGCGAAGACTTGATCAGCATGAAAAGGAGATGACTGCAATCTTCACGCATGGCCCGAGCTGTGGGGACACTCAGAGGGTTCAATGTAATGAGTGCTTCAAACGCTTTTACGACCTCTGCTTAGTGCACAAGCACTTTGACTGACGGGACAAGAATGGAAGCTTTATCACGATCAGTTTTTAATACCACTACCTATTTACAATGCTAGCAGAAGCCCACAGCTCCTTCCAGGCCCTTCTTCCCTCCCATTAAAAAAAAAAAAAAAAAAAAAAAATCAGCTGTGTCAATTATAAAGCATTTCAAGGCTTTACTAAAACACGCTGTTGGAAAACCGTCAAAGTGCTTAAATTTCAACAGGCTCCTCAAAGGCCCTTTGAAGTCTGCGGAGGAAGTCTGCGGAGCCTCCACTGCTGAGCCTCTGAAAGCCCGCCCGTGGGACAGGCGCTCAGCACTCGGGGAGGAAAACCACTCTAAGAACTGGTCAGGAGATTGAGAGAAAAGCAAAAAGAAAAGAAAGCGGTTAAATGCAGTGGGTATCTGCTCTAGAAGTCCCCCTTTCCATCACCGCTGAGCTACAAGACGGCTCAGGATAAATCCCAGGCAAGGGCAAGCTATTTCTGAAATTCTCACACAGGATTCCTTCAGAGGAGGCATCCCATGAGAGCACCTCCTTGCTGCTTCCAAAAATAAGAGAGCTGCGAAAGCCCTTCTCCAATGTACAATTTCTGCTTAAACTAGAAAATCTCACAACCTCCTAAGTGTTTTTCTTGGTTTGGGAGCAGCCAGCATTGAGGAAGGTGTAACTTTCCTGAGAACGTGTATGGATCTCTTCAAGGGGAGCAGAAGGGACTGCTCGTGTAGTACTGAATAAAGCTGTCAAGGAAAGGAAATCCTCTCTTTGTTGTTTTATAAGATCCACTGACATTGCTTTTTAATTTTCTGGCATTACACACACATTCAGATCCACGCACAAATGGACACTGTTCCTGTGCATTAAGCACCAGGCAAGAGTCCTGCCTGTGGCAACGCCCACATCAATGCTACTTGACTTTTTAAGGGCAGAATTATTCAAAAAAGGGAAATAGTTACACACAACCTGACAGCATCGTATTGTATAATTTGGACTGAGAATGTTTAGAAAGCAAAGATGCTTTCTAGAGCCACCTGACACTGGAAATACCAGCACCAGGAGCAGTTAGCAATGAAGCGAAGCTGCTTTCACTGGCTTTACAGCACTTTTCTGTTTCATTTCTGCCTCCTCCCCGCATGTAGGGTAGATGGGGTTGGATTAGCATGAAAATTTTCTGCATTAGAGAACTTGCACGCGATGTACCTAACGAAGTCCATAGGGCCTGGATATTTGTAGAATATATACATTTGTTGGATACTGCTTGCCAACCTCTTTTATATTTTACTTAAAAACTAAAGCAAAATGGGCAACTAAAATAAAATGAAAACTAAAACCGCTGCCAAGTTCAGGAGAGTTGGATCTTGAAAAATAAAGACAGCAAACTGGAAGCCCCTCTCTGGGCTCTCTTGTGAAGAAAATGAGTGATTTTCCAGGCTGCACTGGAGTTAAGATTTTAACAAAAAAATATGGCAGATAGCAATAGAAAGGAACATTATAGTCAGGAGCATTACAGTTTTTGAGCAGGCAAAAAAAAAAAAATCTATAAACCATTACCAAACTATTTGTCTAGCACATTTAAAATGGAGAGCACGCACTTATCAGTCACTGAAGCATGATCCACAGCCTGCACTCCAGAAACCAAATGGCACGTGGTTCCAGAAAGCCTCCTGTCTAAGACCTACTGAGAAACAAAAGGTGAAGCCATGCACAGGGATATCCTTCCTCCGTGCATCTCTGGATCAAAAAAATGGGGAGTTGTAATAGAAAGATTTTGGATAAATGCACAATTAAAATAAAGGCTTGAAATAAACTTTTTCGAGTCAATGGTTTTGGAAATGCAAAGTTAAATTGCATTTCAGAAATGGTTTGACCTCCCCCAGTTGTGTGCAAGACACAAAACCAGAAGTTTATGGCTTCAGGGTTCTCTCAGAAACATTATTTTACCTACATAATTTTAGTCCTTTTATTGCATGGCAATAAAAACAACCCCCTATATAGCACAAAACAAGAGTGCAGAAGCATTTCAGACAGTCACTAAACCTTCTTATTAGCGGTTCGCTGCAATAAAATTTTAATATGGGAATGCATGATGCAATTTTACAGGATGAAAAACTGCACAGCTGTCAGCACCTCCTGCAGACAGAGATGAGCCAGGAGTTGTGCTGGGGAGGAAATCGAGCACTGCTCACAGAAATCGGTGGGCAAAAGCCCACTCCTCGGGGAGGAGCTGAGCACCACGGCTGCTCAGGGCAGCGAGCACCAAGGGGAGCAAGCGCCTTCGCAGCACGGAGCTCGCCAGCAAAGGCTGGGTGGGAATTCACGGTCGTGTCATGGAAATTTCCCACAGCAGCTTTCACCACGGGGTAACAATAGAGTCCTATGAGAAATGAAAGCTTATTTTAACCGGGTGATGTGCCAGCTCGCAGTACAATGGACCTTTTTAGCAGAGGCGAGGTGTAGCTTGCAGCTTTCTGCAACCAGGAGGGATGGCCCTCCCTCCACATGGACGTTCAGGGGAAGGCAAGGTAACTCGGAGATACCAACAGCCCGACGGGGATGCCAACCTCCCTGCAGCCTCAAAACACGGGCCAGAGAGATGACAGCTTCTGTGATTCTGTGAAACAATGCCGCCTTCATCACGATAGAACTGACAGCTCCCCACGAACAAGCACACGTTTTTTTTCTTCCCCGTGTCGCGTGGGACAGAGGCGCAGCGTGCCTCTTGTTCGCTCGACCTTTCCCCAACAGGAGCCCAGTCAGCTCGCAAACCTCTGGGGTCAGCTGCCTTTGCTGAGGGCATCGGGAAAAGCAGCAAAATCAATCCAAACCCACTGCAAGGGTCTGGTGTCGCTCATGGGACTCGACCGGTGCCTGTCCCTCTCTGCTGCAGCTTGAGAAGGCTCCGCTGTGGGATACAAGCAAGTGCACGGGCACGGAGGATGCATGTACAGCAAGAGGCGACTGATGCTGTGCGCTGCCTTACACTTCTCAGGCAAGGAGAGATGAAGAAAATCAGAACATCCTCGCCTCCAAAAGCCTCCGCAGAAAAAATCCCAAGCTGCCAGAAATGTATAATGGAAAATGAGATGAAAGAGAATGATGTGGGCATTTAAACTCTGTTGGAAGAGTCCCACCTTCTCCGGGAGCTTTGATGGGAACCGACGAATTGTCACAGGGGTTCACTAATGGCTTTTCTGCCCTCCGGCTTTTACCTGTGCTTTTGGCTACCAGGAACACTCCAAGACTGGGATCTGGACACCAAACAAATTGCATTTGCTTATCTTGTATTTGCTTTTATTTCTCCTAGATGTGTTGCCATGGCTTTCCCCGTCGTACAGGTAACAGAGGCAGGGAGAGCAGGGACCTGACGGGCAGGTCCGCGAAGATCTGCCTCGCCACCAGGGCACTGGGCGCCAGCTCTGCTCCAGCCCACCTCGCCTGTACAGCAGACAACAATTCAATAGGATTAAAATCACGCAAAGTCTTATCAGTGACATGCAAAATCTCTCTTACATCATTTCCCTGCACACTTATGAGCTCTAAACGCAGGCTAGGTTAGCCATGGGTTTGCAAGCCTTTCTCATCCTGAACCTGATTTATTCAAACCATGCTACTGCAGGACTCTGCGCTGAAATCCTACAAAAACTGCAAAACTGGGAGAGTTTAAATTCATGTTCACTCAGTTCCAGAGCAGAGCAGTGCACAAGAGCGTACATGCGATGGAAATGATTCATTTCCAAACCTCTCTGCCAGGCCGCGCGTCCCTTCGGCTGGCTCTGCTCAGAAGCCCTCGGGAGCTATCACGACCGAAGCGCTGATGCGTGACCCCAGCGCTGGCGTCCTACAGCAGCACCAGCCGACTTCCAGCTGAAAGGTCTTTTCAGTGCAGCTCTTGCCCATGAAGCAAACCAACAGAAAACAAATTAACTTGCAGCAAAAGAATTTAGAGAGCATACAGACAAGGGCGTTTGTCAAAGTCGTGTCCCAGTGCCAGCAGTGCCATTGGAGCAGCGACCTTGACATCCATTACGCACTTGCATCTGCAGCTGAGCATGCATGACATCCACACAGGTCAATTATTCAAAGGCAAAATGCACAGTGCCTCTGTTCTTCAGTCATTGTTTTGTTTTACAGTATTTAAATATAGTACACTGTATTTCTGGGCCACCACCAGTCCCGCTCCGAAGGAATCTGTTCTCCATTTGCAAGAGAAAGATGCATGAAAGAGAGCTGCAGTCTTCGGTCCTGTTTTCAACCTGGTTTACTTTATCTTTTAAAATTTGTGTAATACAAGTTTAACTAAGTATTATTTTAGAAGTCACAACTGAAAATTTCATTTCTGTATTGATTTTAAATCCAAGTGTTTTGATTTCTTCTTTTTATTGCAATGCATTCTTTGTAACAGCTATTTGTCTTGCTGCTCCTTGCTCTTTTTGTGGGGGGTACCTCAACTATTTTAACGACCTCAGTGTCATGTATATTCAAATAGGCAGTGATAAGCCACACACCTGTAATACCTGTGCCAAACCAAACAAACCACGTCTGGCCTTGAGCCAAAGATCTACTTGGTCTCCATAATTTACTGCAACCATCGTTTAAGTTCAGCATTCTTTCATCAACTTATAATTGTTTCTTTCTCTTCACTCATGCCTTCAGCTGCAGAGGAGGATTCATCAAATTCAACAGTGGTTGAAAAGACATGGAATTAATGTCTCTTGAACTTCCAAGTGCTAAAAGGTAGAAAACATTGATACTTTGTGTATTTGTCTGATTTTTCATATTAGCATATCTATGGGGTGTTTATCAGTTTTTCCATTGTGCTCATTTTGCAAACATTCTGTGCTTGCTTAATAGTTTGTAAACAGAGGTAATTAGTTGATAACAAACATGATTGAGCTTAAGCATGCATGAAATTATTTTCAAGATCAGGATCCAAATTAGTTAAGCTTGATTCAGGTCATTGTTAAATAAAATTTTAAAACCTCGCTATTTTTATGGAAGACTTTGAAATAAATTCTCTCACTTCTCTTTGATCTTCTTTGTTCTCTTCACCCTACTGCTTTACGGATGACATTCAAAAGCAGAAGTCTGCATTTTTTAGGTAGCAACACTAAAATTTATCCACAGCTTTCTGTATTGAAAATTATTAAAATGGTTGCTCAGAACTTATTACCCTCCCTTCCCCACAAAGCCATAAAAGACTTTTCCTCAGAGTAGCAGTATAAAAGCAATACCTATCTTTATTTCATCACGTCAGCAGCTGCATATATGTCATTAGACTGGTTAAGAAGAGATTCTTGGGAAAATGGTAGCAATATATTTCTTTATTCTATATAGCAATACTTCATTACAGCAGGACAACGCTGTTTTATCTGTGTATGTATCGCTTCTTTCCAATTTCTACCTCTCTCTTCACACCACTTTTCTGTGTGCATGTTTATTATATTTGGGTTTTGCATAGCATTACTCAGTTTATGGCTGCCTAGGCCTGTATAGAGGGCAAGCAAATGTATTATTTAAGGTCATATTTACAGTAGCAGGAGTACTGAATTTATTGTTTCTACTACCAAGGACAACTTGTAAAATTTAACAATTAAGTTATCGTCCCACTAACCACTAAGACATTTGTACTCCAAATCTTTTGACCACTTAAAAAGAAAGGAATGATAATCAATTACAAGTTAGTTATCATATCAAGTGTTCTATTAGAAAGGAAAAAACGTAGGCATATCAGAGCTGAAAGAACAAAATGGGCATCAGGTGCCATGTCCCACAGCCCGAAGTATCTGTAACTATCTGTAGAACAGATCTTTGATTAGAGGGGTCTATAAAACCCATAGTCTGCTCCTTGCTCGTTCATCAGTCCCCTGCACGCTTTTTAGCCTCCTTGGCCTGTTCAGAAGCTCCCACTTCAAAAGCCTCTGCCAAGCACTGCTAAAGGACCTTTGGCAATGAGAAGCAGCAAGTCAATGCAGGTCTTTCCCTCATTATCTGTACTGCTACTTGTTTGCTTACACCTCATACATTTCAAACATAAAGAAACCGTTCTTGAGGTAGTTATATCTGTTTTATTTTATTTTTGAGAGGAAATCTGTTAGGAAGGGAGCCAGATTACCACCTGGGTGATTGGGCTCTTCAAACTGACTTCCCAGTGCTCTCCCAGCACCCTCTTCCATCTTCTCCCTTTCCTTTCTGCAGCGCAATCGGCAGACAACGACAGCGCCACAGAAGAGACTGGGCTTACACAACAGTAGAAAATCCATGCAAACACACTCTTTAAGATATTAAAAAATTAGATGTTATTTTTAAAGGCATTAGGGTGAATATTAAAAAAGGGAAAGTATGTGGAATTAAAGGACTGCCCCTCATTCATGAGGCTTGAAAGCAAGTCTCGTATGACGGTAGGCTGAGGGAGTTGGGGTTGTTCAGCCTGGAGAAGAGAAGGCCCCAGGGAGACCTCACAGCGGCCTGCCGGGGCCTAAAGGGGGCTGCAGGAAAGCTCTAGAGGGACTCAGTGTCAGGGGTGTGGTGATAGAACAAGGAGTAATGGCTTTAAACTAAAAGAGGGGAGACTGAGATTAGATGTTAGGAGGAAATTCTTCACTCAGAGAGTGGTGAGGCCCTGCCCCAGGCCGTCCAGAGAAGCTGTGGCTGCCCCAAGGCCAGGCTGGATGGGGCTGGGGGCAGCCTGGGCTGCTGGGAGGGGTCCTTGCCCATGGCAGGGGGGGAATTAGACAATTTAAGGCCCATTCCAACCCAAGCCATTCTGTGATTCTATGAAAAAGCCCCTTCCTCAAGGCTAGGGAATTGTGTTTATGGTACAGACGCACTCATTGCACAGAGAAGCAACACGTGCTCCTTGCTGAAAGCTGCTCTTGATAACTGCATGTAGATCCAAACACTTCCACAACTCTCTGCAGCCAAACCAAACAGCTCCAATCGGAGGATTTCAGATACGGCACAAGAAATCTGTGTATACGGATTCGTCTGGCCAGTTTTCCCCCCAGTCATTCCCACTTCAAAATACATACAAATCTCAGATTGATTTTTTTTTTCTCATTATAATTTGAAGATTTCTTCCCACATCGAATTTTCAATCAAATTTGAAAATCAAAATGAATTTTCACGTGGCTCCACATTTGACCGGTGTATTGATATTTACAATCGCAGCGCTGTGTGTCCCGTCTCTCATGTTTCCAAGCAGCTTTAAAAGCAGCAAACTAATTCAGGAAGCTCTTTAAGAACAGTACAGGTGTCAGTGAAGAAATCTTTATGTTTACCCTGGTGCTTCAAAGCCACGGTGGCCCGTGCTTTAGACCCACCCAGCTCCGCTTCAGTTCCATTTGACAGGCCTCTGATGTTACTCACTGTAGTGTAAAGTGTACAGCCGGTCAGATAATGCTCTGCCAGCTGGGAAAAACAAAACTGAAACTCTATTTTTAGTGGAAAACAGAAAGCCAAAGAAACGCGTATTTGGAAAAAAAAAAATATATATATATATATACTTTTTTAATCTGCTTTTTTAGATCTTTTTGAGCTTGAACTTTTGTTGGAAAGCATTCTGCCCCCTGCAAAGCATGCACGACTGCCGTGTTTCCAGCGTGCTGAAGCAAACCCAGCTGATCCCTGTTTATCACCAGGCTGGCACCCTGCAGTAAGGCCGGCACGGACAGTAGCAGCGGGCACGGAGATCAAAGGGCCAGGGCAGCCACCCCTGGATGAGGAGGAGGAGGAGGAGGAAGAGAAGAAAGCAGAGCTGGGGGCAGCACCACCCCTCATGCCCCAGCACACCCCCTATCCAGCACCTGGAGAGCAGCAGTCGGCCACATTTAAACATACTCCTTCTCCCCCTGTGCACGGCATTTTGCAAAGACAAACCCGCTTGTAACCTCTTCCACATTTTTCTTCCCATCCCTGCAGTGCAGCACGGCACGGCAGAGAGGAGCGGGAGTGGGTGCGCGTGGGAGGAGTGAAGGCTTTGCCCTTTCCCCGTGCTCCCTGATTTGGTCTACCACATACTGGGATGTCAAAGCCGGTGACATATATGTAGCAGGACAGCTTTCTCCAGGGGTTCGGTCCTGCTCGCAGCATTCAGCAGTCTGCAGGAGAAAATCAATAAGAGCTCGCCCTCATCTCTTCTCTCCGCTTTCTTCCTGCATTTCTCCCTACAGCGTATGTACTTATGCAAAAAGCACGGCACTCTGTACGATTATTCCCCCCACGACAGCCATTACAGTATCTAAACAGTGAAAGGTGACATCGATAACTGACGCCACAGAAAGAGCTTTCATAGCTCCACAAAATAAATATAGACAAACCAAATATTTGAGCTAAGCCCCATTTCGTCATTCCAGGTTTAAAACGGTGCCTGGGCTCTTCTGATCATACCACACCGGAAGTATTTTTACATTTCCATGTTGCTAAATTATCAGGTATGCATGCCTGAAACCCCAAACACCCTTTTCAGTGTCATAAACACAGCGATCATCAGACAGGTCCCCTGAAATGCCAACACCCATTCCTCTTGTTCTTTCCATTGCCGTTTCCCATGCCGTAGTGTTATCTGCTGGGACAGCTCAGTATTTTTTCCCTACAAAGCTAATATTGTTTACTTTGTGCTTTATCTTCATCTTTTTGAACACAGTTTCTTTCCATTCAGCATTTTTCTATTATAACACTCTCTCTTATAGCCATCACATGGTCAATAATAGTATTTTTCTTGGTCTTTTTGGCAGTCACGTCCTGCTTAGATGTTCCACATTCAATTAACACTTTCCTATTGCTCTGTTGGTTCTGGCATCAGGTTCTCCGTGTACTCCTGGGAACACATCTGCTGCAAAACGACACAATTCCAAGCAAAACCTGTTCGAAGACACAAATTGCTCTTTGTCCGCGTGTAATGGAAGACAAGAGGAACCAGGAGCTGCGGGGTTCGTGCTCACCGTGCAGCAGCAGGCCCAGCTAGTGAGACACGTGCTGGCTGACCACATGCCACGGTCTCTGGGCAGCCACCGAGGCAGGTGGGACAAGTCTTTGTCCCCGTGATACCCCAGCTCATCCCACCTGTCCCGGTGCCTCTTTTTGTGTTGGACTTTCCAACGCAGCCCTTCTCTCCAGAGAGCCTCTTTCTAGAAGTGCTAAAGTAATCGAGAGGAACGGAGAAAAGAACAGAGAGGAGATTGTCCAGGCTCCATCCCCATGTCAGATGGGAAAGCAATGGATGAGACCCACGAAATGTCCCCTTCCTTGGGGCAGTGGCCCAGCAGGCGCAGTCCCAGAGGCTGTGCACAGAGCCCTAGGGCTCATGGCGCAGGCTGTCCATGCAGCCTCTGGAGTGTATTGATTTCATATTCTCTGAAGCGAGCGTGCATACACATACAAAGGGAAGAGAAAAAGCAAGCTAAGCCCTAGCACGTGTTGTATTTTATCTGCTAAATGACTTTAGTTCAAACTATGGGTTTCTTGTAGGTCTGTGCATCGAAAGCGAGTCATCTGCTGATCTCTAGAAATTATACTTGAATTACTTGTTAAATTTGGTAAAAAAAACAGTAAACTATAAGGTGCTTTTATTTGCACAAAAACCCAGCAAAAGGAGCAATCTGGCAATATCTAATAACCCCAACAGGGGGAGGAAAAAGAAGTTATCACTTGTAGAGTGAAAGCATTAAGCAGCAGAAACAAACGATAGTCTTGCTTTAGCATTGTGTACACACAGACAAAAGCCAGATGTTGGTACAATAAACACTGCAATCACTGGAACCAGCAGCAGAAACATTCCAGTTTCGATTGAACTGACAACCTTTCATTGCATCACGCAGGTGTTTAATTTTCCAAACTTTGTGCTGGCTTCATTTTGCCTCGGAAAGGCCAGAAATGCTAAAGCACGAAAGCTTTTTGCACTGCCATCTTCAAAACACGCGTCTCCAATGCTCCCGTTACGCAAGCCTTAGGAAACCTCATTTCCTTGCCAGCACGTCGCCACTTAAGCAACTTAACCTCTCTCCCCCAGCTACACGAGCGGGCCGCAAGACAGACGTGGCTGGGCCCTCTCCCAGCTCCTTGCCGTGCTGCCCCTTGCACAAGCTCTGAGTACAGTGCGGCGACAAAAAGCCACAGATCTTGAGTTACACTGGGCTACTTTCAAGTAACAAGACTTAAAATGTGCCTCCACCTCTGCACGGGTTCATTACCAGAACATTCATGGTCCCTCATGAAGAGAAATCCCGTATTTTACCTTTATTTTGAGCCTGTGATTAGAGGTGGTTTATACAAGTCCAGAGACTTAATTCTCACCTCGGCGAGACTTTAGCTTTTCTTTAGTAACGTCTGCAGCCGGTGAGCTTCCTGGCAGCACACACTGCCTCAAAACCGCCACGCTGGGCTCTTGAAACATGTCAGAAAGGCTGGGCCTTTCTCGAGCCTGGTTTTCATTCCTGCCTGCTCGGCGCACGAGCCGCCCTTACCGCCCCCTCCTGCTCGCTGTCAGGCTTCCCACAGAGGAAGCCAGACAAAGTGCAGGTACTTAGAAAATGTAAGTAATAATTTTAATTCAACCCAAATGTTGCTTTGCCACATAACTTCCTTGAATAATATGTCCTAATGTGCCACTTTGTTCCTCTCTTACATTATTTACACTATAAGGATTCTGCTGTGGGAGACGCAGAAAACCAAAGTGCAGTCAAGTAACTGAATTTTGCACGCGGAAGGCGTACTGGGTCAGAGATGCAATTTGAGCAAGCCTTGGCCATTTTTCAGACTCTATTTTTTCGTCAAGCTATTCTGGTACATTAGTTAACTGCTCCAGAAAATTAAAATAAATTAACTTGGGTTCAAGTGAAAGGGCTGTTGACTTGCTTTGTGCAGATTTCATTTATTGTTTCTGAATTTGTAATTGGAAAGTAAAATTGGGTTTTATGTGCTCAAATTATGATGCATTGTAAGGACAGCAAACAGATTTTATAGAATCACAGAATCATTAAGGTTGGAAAACACCTCCAAGATCATCTGGTCCAACCACCCCCCTACCACCAATGTCACCACTAAACCATGTCCCTAAGTACCACGTCCAACCTTTCCTTGAACACCCCCAGGGACGGTGACTCCACCACTTCCCTGGGCAACCCGTCCCAATGCCTGACTGCTCTTTCTGAGAAGAAATGTCTCCTCATTTCCAACCTGAACCTCCCCTGGCGCAACTTGAGGCCATTCCCTCTAGTCCTATCACCAGTTACCTGTGAGAAGAGGCCGACCCCCAGCTCCCCACACCTTCCTTTCGGGCAGCTGCAGAGAGCAATAAGGCCTCCCCCGAACCTCCTCTTCCCCAGACCAAACAACCCCAGTTCCCTCAGCCGCTCCTCACAGGACTTGTGCTCCAGGCCCTTCACCAGCTTCGTAGCCCTTCTCTGGACACGCTCCAGGGCCTCGATGTCCTTCTTGTAGCGAGGGACCCAAAGCTGAACACAGCACTCGAGGTGCGGCCTCACCAGAGCAGGGTACGGGGGGACGATCACCTCCCTGGTCCTGCCGGCTGCACTATTCCTGATACCAGCCAGGTTGCTGTTGGCCTTGCAAGGGACACTACCGCCTACCACTGGCTACATGGAGCCCATTTGAATGGAAGCACCAAAGCGTTCCAGCCACCTGCAAAGTAGGAAGGAGGCTTAACGAAACGCGGCAGTCGGGAGAGCAGAGAAGGCCGTGGCACACAGGTAGTTAATGGCAGAGTTTGAGCTTTAAAGTTTGCTGTGGTAATTCTCTCTGCGTAAGCGTCTGATGGCCCGCAGGCAATCCACGGCGTGCATTTGTGCCTTGGTGCCTTACAGAAAAAGAAGTATCTGTGTTGGAAACAAAAAGCACCCAACAAGGAAGAAAAAGGTTTAGTGCTTATGAAACTATTAAAGGCATTCAAACAGCCATCAAGGAAAAAAGCCGAAAAATCTGGGTTTGGTAGTAGTCAGAGCAACTCATTTCAAATGGCCCTTTCAGTTCTATGCGATATCAAAAATACGGTGGCATGGTACTACAAAAAATTATAATCTCACCCAGAAAAGTATCTTGGCAAACATGCAAATAGATACATTAAATGCTACCGAACTGCAAGTTCTTTCCCGAAACTCTGGAGGCAAAGGTTGCTCATAAACACTAAAGCCACCGGTGAGTGGCAATCCCATGTTAGCTGCTGCTGCATTGTTAAGTGAAGGGCCACCTCATAAATTAAAGAACAAGGTTAAATGCTTGGTGAAACGTGTACTGGAAGTGACCAGTGCAGATCCCCTGGGCTAGAGGAGACGGGAAGCAGAGGGCTCTCTGACACCTATGTGGGTACATGGGATATCAGTGCTTTCACCTGTGGAGTAACTCTTGAGTTTGGCCTCTGTTGCACTTCCGAAATGACAGTGTTTGCTTTTTTCATTTGGTCCTGCGATCGGACTCATGATACTTAATTTTAGCCGTAGATACACTTGACATTTATTCTGCAGTAATGATTGATGCTTCCTCTGGAATCAGCAATAAGAGACAGGCACCTTCAGTTGGTGATTCATTGGGTCCTAAAATAGGTTTATAAAACAGGAATCTCCAGGGATGATTCAATCCACATCCAGTGACTAGGACTGAATTTAACAGCTAAAGTTAAATGAAATAAATCCTATTCTAACCCACCAATCATGGCACATGAATATTTGCCAGGCAGAGGATAAGAGATAAAGCTGAGGAAATGAGTGAAAAAGCCTCATTTTTTGGCATGTTCCATCTGTTCAAACTTACGCTTTTTGGAACCATGCAGCTCCTCTCCATGTAGAACAACCACATGATTTATTTTTATTCCGATAAACTGCCTGTACAGCTTCAATTTTCTTTCTTAAAAAGCAACCAGTTCCTAAAGAAGGTGTCATATTCCTTACTACTTTTTCTTCCCAAACCCAGGTTGATCCGGCACGCCTGTGTTGTCATCCTGACCTTGGAAGAAACCACACCAGCAGCCATCCTTTCTCTGGGAAACTGAAAAGGCATGCGCACACACTCAGCCTTATGTCTCTCCATCCACAAATTTAAAGGTGCCTGTTTAAGTTAGCTAGTTTTATTTCTCATAAATTGCAGTGGCAGATTAAATAGACCTCTAAAGAAATTAATAAAATAAGAGTATTACTAAAAGTAGAATATATTCAACTGAAGATACACAACTCAGCGATCAAATTACTCTTCATTTTATGTAGGAGGGTTGAAGATTTCATTAAGTAGGTTTAT
This sequence comes from Anser brachyrhynchus, assembly GCF_964034855.1. Lineage (NCBI taxonomy): Eukaryota > Metazoa > Chordata > Aves > Anseriformes > Anatidae > Anser > Anser brachyrhynchus. Next base: position 11,472,759 of record NC_137695.1, read on the forward strand.
TACATACAATTAGCATTTATTTTCTCTTGAAAAGCTAACTCTTAATCACATAATTTATGTAAAAGGCCATTGGATAGGTTAAGAAAATAAGTAACATAAGCAGATCACTTAAACATAATGCAGCATATCCATTTTAAATATTCATTTCTAGAGACACAGAATTAAAAACAAAGCCATAAAAATTGTACAACTCCTTAAAATGCTTCTGTACAACTGAAACAAATGTGCAGAAGAGTGCCACAGACTGTAATTTCAGGGGGCTTGTTCCCTACAGACGTCCATGCAGAAATCAGGCACACACACAAAGTAACACTAAACTCTTTATTTGTGTAACTCCAGGTCAGATAGATGTTTTGTTTTGTGTATTTTCACTATAAACAAATCAGCTCTGTCTATAACAAACTTGCACTCTGTATTTTCTGAAATGTAAGAAGGCTGGCAGATTAACAGATTAAGCAAAATAAAAGGAAGCATTAAGTATCATCAAAAGAGAGGAAACAGTCAACAGCAATATTGTGAAGCGAGAGATTGTTCTCCCCGATACTGGCGATGGTAAACATCCACCATCGATAAAAGAACTCCTGGGACCTACTCTCACGGCACTGATGGAAAATTAATGGGCCTTGCACAGACCTCTCATCTGCACAGGCTGAGCATCACAGCAAAAGATCTTCATTCCACAAACAAGACGCATCATGCAGACTCAAAGGTCTCATTGTATAATCTCTGGCAGACAAGACCTTCACGGATATTTTTTTTAATATGCACAGAATGTTTTACAGAATACGCTATCGGCATACTTCTTCAAAACGCCACGAGACAAAGCGTTTGGAAATGCGCAGAGAATTCTGCAACTCCAAAAAGAAAGCCAGATGTACGTAAGAGAAGAAAAAGAACGTCCAATACAAAGATTAGAAGGCAGTAAAATATGTATATAATGAAGTTACACGCTTCTGGAAGGCAGTTGCACTCCACAGCGGGAAGGATTCCTCCCCATGGGCCCCCATCAGCCGCCTCCCTCCCACCCTGGGAGGATCGGGACCTAGCGAAACGTGCCCGGCAGCATTCTTCGAATGCAGTGAGATGTGGCCAGATGGCTTGAAGGCATGTCCAGGACCTGACAATGCTGCTGGAACCAGAAAAAACCCTCTCCTGAGTAGTACATAGCGATCTCAACTGACCCGGAGACCAGCAGAGAGGCTGGGGTGTAACAAAAATGTTTTCCACCGCTTATTACTGTGAAACTCCATGGTTTTTTTACACTTTGGAAAGCACTCCTCCATTCAGGGGGTAACGTGGCAGCTATTGGTGACATTTGACCGCTGTGATATTAAGATAATAGTTTTTGACGTAGCCATGCTAAATGTCATTCCTCATTCTTCCATGTCAGTACCAGTAAATCAATCGCAGAAACTAATTTATTGCTGGCAGAAAAGTCCTCCTGTCTTTTGACTGACATAAATTAATGAGCTAAATAACATCAAATTATCTGAAGTCAACTGCTATTTGCATTAGTCCTACAGAGGTCACGGAAGCAAACGGCGTGCATACCTGGCAAAGTCCCATACCAACAGTGAAGTTTAGTTTACGTGTAAAATATAAAAGGGGTTATTTTTGTTACCACGAGTTTTACATTCCTCTTCTGCTCAGAGGCCTGCTCTGCTCCGGCCCTAGCAGCGATGCGCTAACACCGTTCAGCGACGGAGTGTTGTGCAAGGCACAGTGGCAAAAACCACACGATGCAGAGCTAATGGCTGACCCTGGGGAAAAAAATCCTAACAGTGCATGGGATCGGCGGTGCTCTGCTCCAAGGGATCGGCAGCACTCTGCCCAACGCGAGCCACGGCTCCCAGCTGCGGCCTACACCACGGAGCTGTGATGTCAGGAAGCCACTGACAGCTTTCTTATTTCTGGGGGGGAGATTAATGGGGAAAACCCATTTGCACCTCCCCAGAGCTCCTTCTCCCCTCCAGCAGCTCCACTGCCCCCACGGCCACCAGCCATGGCCCACGGCCGAGGACGTTGGCGTTACCTCAGGCGCGATCCCGCCAAGCAGCTGCCGCAGGCTCGCCTTCAGCCACGCCGTCACCTCTCCTGTCCTAGTAAACACCAAACCCCCTCCCGCCAGCCTTAAGCAGACATTTTTGGAGACATTTTGGAGGAGCGTATGCCAACCTCGGCGCTCTGGAGGAGTTTTGATGCCCACTGCCTGTCCCTAAGGAGGGCAGGAACGAGTCTGTGCCACGCGGCCCCACTACACCCAGCCCTCCCGCCTGAGGTAGACAGCACCGCACACAGATAAAAGGGAAATTCAAAAGGCAGCACAGTCCTGGTTTCCTACTTGCACCATCAAAAAGGCAGGAAGGATGTCAAGGAGCAGCGGCACTTGGAGCTGAGATCATAACAAATAAAGATTTTTTTTCATAGAAGACTTAATTGACCAAAAACTTCTTGGTTCCTTTCAAGTATTTTGCTCCCACACAATCTGTTGTATCTCCTTCCAAAGCACCTCCCCAACCTTGTTTTTTTCTATGCAAATTAAGAACAGCTTATAGAAAATTCATCAGAAAGATTATTTCTTTTAAATACTAAACCTTGGACTGAGGGATTTTAGCATATGAATGCACGTTACAACAGAAGTATAGCAAACAAAACTGAAACACTCAAGCTTCAGTGTTGTCGTGTAAGCAATTCTGCCTAAATAGAAGAAGCTACCGCCTTGATTTAGCAAGCTATTGTCTCCTCTTTATTAAACTACAGGGATGCCTATGCAGAAAGGTTTTTGCATCCAGAAGAACAGCTTGCTCTATCCAACTGTATCAGTTGGCCAAGCCATGATGCCCTTGGTGAACACAGTCTTTGTTAAAATACTTCACAGCTGTAGTCACCTGTTCGGGCAGAACACCACCCCAGTGAGTGACAGGGCGATTTGTACACTTTCACAGAGTTTTCACATTTTTCTTTAGCTGCTCACTTCACAGATATTATTTTAGGGCGCTTGCCATGCAGCACCTTGCTGCCCCTGATGCAAATATTGGTTTTCCAGTTTCCCTCACGTGCCATAGCTTTGGTTTTCTTCCTTTATGTAACTCAGTTTTCCATTGCTTCCATAAAAGACAACTGGGAAGTGAGGGGTTTCTTCCCCACATGGAGCTCGGGGAACTCGTGCCACCTGGCCCGGCGCAGTGACAGAGCCGGTGCTGAAGGGGAAGGTGGCAGCCCCCGGAGCGTAGCTGGGTACTAAACGTGGTTCTTTCTGGGAAGGGAGAGGTGGACGGGCTGGAAGCCTCCGCAAAGCATTAGCTTTCCGATCCCTCGCACAGATCCCACACCCCATTGTCTCCAAAACCCCTTCCAGACAGCTCTCCAGCCAGGATTAATGGTTTTTATTTGGAGCAAATTAAAAATTAAAGCTGAGAGCACTGCTGCATGCAAGCTCTGAATACAGGAAACGCGACTGTTACTCACCATGGCTTTTTCAACATCAAAAAAACATTCTGTAGATATTCAACATAGATCTGCAAAAAGATCTAGTTTATTGTAGCACAGAAAACTTCCATCCCAAAGCAATCACGCATTCCTCTACTGCCTTTACTCTCCTATTTGCCTTTTTTTCCGGCTTTCATTGCATGAACGTAGACCTAATTCCCCATGCTTCCTGAATGCCCCATTAAATACAAGTTTTCCTACAACCTTAACACATCATGTAGCTTCGAACGTCATTAAAATCAAGAGTGAGCTTTCTCTTCTGCAGTCTTCTCGGCTTTATAGGCTTCATCAGAAATGTCAGCTAGGTAGCACCGAACATGTGTATTAATAAATTTGTTCACCAAGTGTTCAGTTTAAGAGCCACATACCGAGCAGTACCAGATGCATCATTCATTACTCCAAATACAATTATTTACAGAACTCAAAAAATACGTACAAGACTTCTGTAACAGATAGCAGAATATAGCTTATTTGCTCTTCATGCTAAATTAATAATCTATGCAATTAAATGCTTGCAATTAACAGGGGTTTATGATTTTTGCAGTGTATTTCTGTAATTGCTAATGTAGTATAAAAATCTTGAAAGCCATCTGGGGGTTCATTCGAGGGATTTATTAAAATTCCACGGAGCCTTATGACAAGTACCACCACAATGGAACAATGTCTACGGGAGAAAACTACAGACAGTTAATTACTGAGCAAGGTTTTAATCAAACCTCTCTATTTTCCTTCACAATAACAAAAGAGATCTTTGGGCACTGGGCCAGGGAAGTATCTGTAAATTTACATGTTCTTTCCTTCTTCTGAAGAAAAGAGGTTAAAACATCATTTCTAGCTCAATGTAGTAATTATTTAAAATCTCTGACATAAACTGTTGAAACGTTAAATGTATTTAAAATTTAAACGTGAAGGAAGAGAAAAAAAAATGGGATAACAATGAGAAAGGCCATTTTTCAAAGCACCAGGAGAACTGATTCCTAAAATACAGTCAAGGTTTGGGATCTTTTCCCAATCCCCACCGGGGGCTACCTCTCTGTTACCGGTCCGCAGACATTTCAGCCCACGAAAAGCCTTGACACGACTCCGCACACTGCCGAGTTGCAGTCAAGCAGTCTTCAAGTGAAACGTAAAGCTTTTTGGATTTCTTTGGTTGCACGGCAATTTAACTCATTGGCGAGGTTAAAGAAAACTTTTAGATAGCGGCAACAATCTAAACACTGTAAGAGATACTGAAATCTGTGACCATCTAAGTTATCTGTTGAACTTTTAAGTACTTTTAGTCATCCATACATATTCAGCCACATCTGGCCTAAAATATTGTATTCTTCCATCTGTAGTCTCTGTTTAAAAAATGTATGAACGAAGCCAACTGCAAAGCACTTTCCTGCAGATACTGCCAGCAGTTCAGAATTTCCCCTCTCCCACATGATGGTTGTAACCAGTGCGGGGCATGGAAATAAAGTAGAGAAGCTTTCCAGCAACCAACCTGCTTCAAAATTAATGCTGCTCCACGTTTTTTAAAGTACACAGATTTAGCCTAAGTACCCTTCACTTCTTCCACTGTTGAATGACCAAGGTGATGTTAGTCTTTTTTTTTTTTTTTTAAACAACAAAGTAAACATTTTTCTAAGGAAAAAAGTGGACATTTTTCCAAGCAGGGTAACAAGAAGGAAAATTTTAAGAAAAACAAAGGGAAAAATTTGCCTAGCAACAGAATAACTTCAGTTTACACACTCTTTCATGATCACTGTGTACACAGTCATGAGAAAGATTATTTAAAATAAGTCAAATAAAAATGACGTAACCCCAATGCAACGAGTATTAAGAACACAGCGCTTTGCCAATGACCTTGAAAACAAAGCTCCGAGCTGTAACCTGAGTTCTGAAAGAAACGAAAATCAGCCGAAGTAGTATTGCAGCAATTACGTGTGCTGCATTTACATCTCCCAGAAAGCCTCGGCGGTTACACCCGGGGCAGTCAAGTGAGTTATCTTCACTCTCTCCACTAAATTACAGATGTGACTGAGGCTCTCTTGGGTGGGGAGAGTCGTTCTCATGGTCAGTTTTTCCCCCACTACTGCTCATACATCAATGCAGGAAACAGTATAACCCTTAGGAAAGGCAATCTGTGGGACTAAACCCCCAAACTGGAAATCTGTAGTAAAAAATGAGTGGGTGACCTCAGGAAGCCCGAGCGGCCCTGCAGCGCGCCGCCGAGTCGCACGCTGCGGGCAGCACACGTCCCTGGGTCCCAGGAGATGCTGCTCTTCCTTCAAAGCGCCTTTCCAGCTCCAGCCCTGACTCTCCTCTTCATTTCTTTGTAGGAACGCCATCGTTTGACTGTTCCCGTGACCTACTTACTCAATAGTGCGTCTTTTCACTCTGAAAGCAACGTAGCACTCTCTGCTCATAAAAGGCTAAAAGGAGATAGAGGATGCTCTGCACAGACTGCAGGCGAAAAGACATTTGGAAATAGAGATAAGACAGATAATGGGAGTATCCTAATATGTCTGCAGCAAAATGGTGTTTGCCTACCTTCACAAAACAGGAATCTGGCTGCAGTTTATTTTAAAATAACAATACCAGAAAGACAAAAAGAGACGAAGAAGGCGGAGGGCTAAATGAGAAGAGAAGGGTTAAACCTGCAGTGCTTTAAAAAAGCACACGTGAGCTGCCAGCCAGACATCCTGACAGAGGCCACGGTGCTCCAAGACACCATTCCAGCTCCCGCCCTGGCACCAGCAGAGAAAGATGCTTAAGCAAATGCTTAACTTTAAGCCCTCGGCTGACCCCAATAGCTGCAGTTTATCAGTCCGACAAGCTGCCATCCCAGCTCAGCTGACAGCAGCCAAGTACACGCACAATATTCACATGCTTAAAATTAGGCGTGCCCGAGTGCTTTGAGGTGTTGGTTCCATTCCCCTGCCCATCGATTAATTTAACGACCACGGTGCTCAGCTCACAGGTATTTCGGAGCACTGAGGAAGGTCCCAGCCCATTCCTCTCTTTCTAAAGTTATGTGCTTCAAATTGCCAGTTTTGAAGAACAGTTTTGAGGCATTTACCACTTGTCACCATTTCAGATAGCTGCTGTCAACTGGGCCTAACCGTGCCTGCCAGCCCAGCTGATAGCGCGTACCGAGGCAGCACAGCACACGTCCTCGCGCGCCGGTATGGATGGCATGCGGTGCCTCACGTGGCTGGATGGGACGAGCCAGAGCGTTTAAAGGTGCTAAAAGTTAATACCTTTGTCAGCTGTCAAGTGGGGGTCTATCTGGCTGGCTGGTCTGCTGGAAAGCCACCTCGCCTAAAAAGCGCTTTGGTTTAAAGTTCTGCTTTTTACCTTGGCACAGTCGAAACTCCTACAAGCTCCTGTTCGTGCCTGTGTAAATTTATTCCTGCAAGTTCAGAAGACACAGATGCCTGGTAGAGAGGGAGATAAGCACAGTCTAAATTAGAGCTCATGACTGCTGCTAGCACCGGATCAGGAATGAGACGCTATCAATCACGAAACCTGCATGCTTCAAGTTAACCTCCGGTAGTACCCGGTCATCTGCTCCTGAGCGGGCAACAAATCAACAACCCCACCGCCTGCATTTCCCTGCTTACAAAATATCTCATCGAAACACACTAAATCTAAACAACAGGGTTTAAAGGCTCTACAAGAGCCATTGCTGTTGGAAGAGAGGTGAAATTAGATCAGAGCACGCTGGAGAGCTGGTTGTGGTAGGACTGTGCAGCACTGGCTGTGTGCAACCATATTCTGGTCATTTTGCCTGCTTTCTTTGCCTGCTTTTCTCCACAGAAGGATTGGTTGGTTGGTTTTTTTTTTTCTGGTTTTGTTGTTATTATTCTAACTTGAAGTATATTGATAAAGTTCACAATATGATTTTTCAGTTGAGGAGAACGTAGAATAGTCAAGTGTGTGCTCACTTTGTGTAAGAAACCGGAGGGGTTCTTAAGTTTAGTAAATTTTACTAAAAAGATATTTTCACAGAAAAAAACATATTCAAGTGAAAAATATATCTATGATTGTTTCTTAAAATTCCTGTACCCGTCACATGCTACTCCAACAAAATACAACCATGTCTTGTCCAAGCACTAATTTACCTTGTATTTCTACAGCAATCACTATACAGACGTTTCCTATTCAACTCCTGACTGTGTTTTGCCTGGAATAAATACCAAAACCTCCTAAGAGTTCAGTTTGCAAGCACTTTGTGCCCATCCGCTGAGACGTGTGGAAGATGATCAGGGGGGGCTCTGCCCGCTGCCCCCAGACGTCAGCCCCATGCACACCAGGCTGCGGCGGCACCTCTGGCCCCCAGGCAAGGGGGCAGGCACTGGGCAGACCCAGCCTGCACCCCATGGCCCCTCAGTCACTTCTCAACTAAAATCGACAACTAATTCTCATGCTGGAAATGCATTCCTTGGCTTACGGTTACACTTCTATTTGAAATGAAACACGAATTTCTTTTCTTCCATTGCTAAGCAACGTTTTAGCAAAAATTAAAATAAAACAAAATAAAAATAAAATAAAATAAAATAATAAAATAAAATAAACAAAATAAATAAAATAAAATAAAAAAATAAAATAAATAAAATAAAATAAAATAAAATAAAATAAAATAAAATAAAATAAAATAAAATAAAATAAAATAAAATAAAATAAAATAAAATAAAATAAAATAAAATAAAATAAAATAAAATAAAACAACAAAGGAACCGTATGGGGAGCAGGAAAACTGGCCACAAATATTTTTTAATTCCGGATCACCTTAAAGATCAATGGAACATAAATTATTTGTGAGCCTAGCTATTTCTGTAAACACCGCTGAAAGTTACATCAAAAGCAAAGCACAAAGCCCATGAAAAACAGCACTGAATAATTTCCCCTAACCTACTTCAGTCACTGACTGCCTGGGTGTTACTTCTAATGGAAACACAAATATTTCTGCGTGCGTCACTTCAGAATTGATGCTGATTGCTTGAAGCAGTCACTTCTTCCGTATTAAAGGTAACTCAAAGTGTAGTGAGATCTTCTGAATATGCCACAACACTCAGGCAAAGTGTGGTATATTAAAAACAGTCTTTGTGCTTTCATCTATTGTATCCTTACATCACTTGGGTGTAACATTACTGCACTTGTTTCTGTATTACAGGATGCTGTTCATGGACATATCCAAAGCGAAGAAGACAACTTTGCAACACAAACTCCAGGGAGAAGCTCTCAAAATGAGAAGCAAAGAGGGAGCCACTGGGCTGGTGTCTATAAAATAATGATTCGAAGAGAAAACAATCAAAGTACTTGAGGAAAAAAAAAGAAAAAAAAAAGCCTGCTCTGTGTGCAGCAGCCTTGACGTGGCAGAAACAAACACTCCTTTCCAGCCCCCAGGCAGGGCTTTGCCTGCGCGGCCGCTGGGCCTGGAAGGCCCTGGCAGCGGTGAGCGGCACGCGGCTCACTGCCGGCCTCCCCACGGGACACGAGGGCTCTGCCCGGTGCGGCCGCTGCGGCAGACTGACGTGACGTATCGAGTATTAAACTGTCCGTGTTACAAGCCTATTCTGGCCAAAACAACTTTAAAAATAACCGGACACTTGTAATTTGAATGAAAAGCAGGCCAGTGAGCCCGGAAAAGGGATACAGGCCCATAATTTCACACAGCGCTGTTCTCTGTGGAGAAGCGCTCAACACACTACTGCTAAAAATGTGAATGTTGTTGTTTATCTGCTTAGGACACATTAAAGCAATCGTGAAATAATCTTTTTTTTTTGCAATCAGTAAGAGGCAAAGCGTAGCTATACTGGATTTTTTTTCCCTGTGGCTGGAAAGGAAAGCACATTTGTTTTTAATTAGGCTGGCCTTGCTCAGGACTCGCTAAGCCAGCTCTCATCCCCGTCCCGCTCCAAACCCTCCGCGGCCCAGCGAGGGCACAGCCCCGCGGGGAGCTGCAGGTGGGGCACCGCTCGCCTCCTGCCCCTCTGGTGACGGCTACAGAAAAGCCACGATCTCGTCTGTTACCCGTGATTCAAGGAAACAAGGCTTCATAAATGTCTGTGAGTCCAAATTTTACCTGCTTTAGAGAAGATGCAAAGTTAATTCTGTTGTGCTATAAACTCTATTAAACTGAAAATGGAACCGGAGCCCAACGCATGGCACCGAGTGTGGTGGGGTTTGCCTGCATTTCTCTGACAAGCAATGCATTACAATTCTGGCTGTTGCCATCTGGCAGAACTGTCTGAAGTTAAATTTCATAAATCACTCTCGTTCTTCATTATTTGGGGCATATTCTGCAAGCACACGACTTATCACAGCTAATAATACAATTTCAATTAGATTTACTGCATTGAGAAATCTTGAAAATCGCTGCAGAATTCAGGCCTTTACCACAAATCAGTATGTATGTACCTAGGATTAGGATAAACCCATTTTCTCTACCAACTGCTTACGGTTATTTTCTATTTAGCTTCACTGAAAGTTTCACAGAGACAGAAAAGTTGGAGCTGAGCACCACCCCTCATCTGCGGCACGCAGACGACCGTGTCAGCAAGGCCGGTTTTGAACAATAAAAACTTCCACGTATTCTGTGTCAACGTGACATTTAATAAAATCAGATACCAATATTAAACAACAAACTCCATTTGTACACGTGTGCTGCTATATGAAACTATGTCTGCTGCTCTTCTCCGATATTAGAGCAACCGTGACTGCCAGCGTCACAGAGCCGAGGAGCATCATTTATTGATACAAATCAAAGCCTGATGAGTAATTTTACAGTTGTGTTTGGAGTCACTGCTTGGTCAAGCAAACATACCCTTCTCTGTCATGCTCCTGCTTGGAGGAAATGTGACTTGTCATGATGTGTGCACACTTTCAAGTGTGCACGATTGCATAAGTACCATTTTCAATTTCAATAAAAGCACGCAGATAAGGATTACTCTGTTATGAGCACTGCAGTGCAGATCTAAATAACTCAGTCTGCCAAACTAGTGTTACTATGGGAACAAAACTAATGTGCTGTGACCACATCTCTTACTGCATTACTTAAGACCATCTGGTTAAAACAAATATTTCCGCGGCATAGTATTTGTTCATAATTGTGTACTGATCATTTTCCTTCCTCCTTTTTAAATAAACAAATACATTACATTTTATATATGTTTATTTTTGTAGTACTACGCTCAAGTTTTTGCTGTATGTGGTCTTAGTCATATTTAATGCGCTATGAATAGATCCGCTTGTCTCCAAGTTAACCAGGACTGGACTACGTGAAGGTACCTGGTCTGAATTTCCACCAGTGGTCTGAATTTCCACGTTCTTCTGAATCCCATTTCGGATGCAGTACTTTTTTCATATTCCTGTATCACAGGAGGAAGCACTTTACACCATTTGTTCTCCACTGGGAATGCAACCATGTCGAAAAGTGAAGCAACGAGGCTTTCAGCCCCCAAGCTCTGGTTTCTTGATTGCACTGAATGTGAAAAGCACCTTTCAAGTGAATTGGCAGCTCCCCCAGCAGCTCCCTTCCAGCAAGAGGCAGAGCACTTTCCAACTGTTTTGTAACTTAGAAGCATTTTTCAGCCTCATAACTCATCCCCTGCCCCTAACAGCTTCCTGTGCCTAACCTTTACAAGTTTAATATTCTGACTCGAGATGTGTCATCACGGATACTACTCCGATAAGAAAAAAATGCTTTTACAGCTAAACCAGGCCATCAGCAACAGCACCACAGAAATGTGAGGGCCACCTTTCCTATCAGTTTCTAAAACTGGAAATTGGTTTCGCTCCAGGGAAAACAGAGTAAATTTATAAACAGTTGAACTAAAAAAACAAGTAGATCCATTTCTCGTTTCAGTGCTTCTACAAAACTACAGTATTCAGTTCCTACTTAATATGGACTGCATATTAAATTGTCCTTTCCAATTCAGATCCATTAAAATGTTTAGCTGTCCACAAAATACAAGGGAAAACAAAAACAGTGCAATTTCCTCTGGTTTTGAGAGCTCCCAAAGCTCTACAGAGTACCCAGGTTTTGCACAGACAGCCTTCCTGGCTGCATTCCTGAACTGCATTATCAGCTTGAGGACAGAAAGCTGAACACATTTGGTTTTCCAATGATGAAAGGAGCAAAACGTTTTCCATTTTGACAACTAAATATTAAAAGCAGAACATTTCTCTTCCTTCCACAGTCCCTGACTGGAGAAGTTCATTTGCTTTTTTGGGTTTGGCCTGAATGCTCCTCAACAGCGTGACTTGGAGAAGAAAATTCACTGGGGCATGGATTATCCATGCTGCTGGAGGTGTGAAAAGTGAACGGGTTAATACTGGTTAAATGACCTGCAATCTTCTTTAGGCAGCTTTGTTGCATCAAGCCTGTGAGAGCTGAAGTCAGGAAGAAGCAGCTTTGCCCAGGGAATGCAATGAGCCAGCGCTTCCCTTCCGGCCGTAGGAACCGGTGCTCCGTCCACACAGCTGCAGGGGACTTCTGGCAAGAGCTTTGGTAAACGCACAGCAGCTTTAAGGAATCAGGGATGATACTTTAAAGAAAACTCAGAGCAATTAATCTACCACTACATCTGTCTGCTTGCATTTATATCTACACACTTTACCTAGATGGACTACCGTGGCATTTGGGAACTTGTAAAGCCTCAGTTAGATGAGCTCTTCTATACTGGTCTTGAAAACAGCAGTGGAAAGTTACGAATTCAGCTGGGGCCCCCGCCATTTTATGAAATATATCCCTAGTGGAACTATTAGCGTCCTAAATTATGTGCTTCAGAATGCCACCACTGGAGATGGGAGAAGAAAAGCAGCTCTCAGTACAGAGCTCGTGCAGATCCCCCAGGGCACTTCTTTCTGGAACAGTCTTTACTCAATACTGCCGCTATTTCACTCTTCTTTTCTGTTTGAGAAGAAAACTGGGAGAACATTATCCTTTTAAAGAACACAAACGTTAAGAAAGCATAATTTTCCTAGTTCCTAAATACAACTGAGTATCTGATTGCCGACCACGTATCAGTCAAGCATTTCTCATCATTAAGAAATCAGTAATTGCAGCAGGAGATGATTGAAGGAAATCAGCCCATGTCTGTAACAAAAATTGTATGTCACCATTTATCAGATGGATATAACAAAGTGAGCATCAAAGTCTGGCTAGAGGTTCAAAAAAAACAGCTCGGGAGCAAAATGCTGTGTAATTGAGAGGTGATTACAGAACACCTTTACCTACAGCACGGCATGCAAAGCACCCCACGTCCCTGTGCCACACACGGATTGTCCTTCTGTCAGGGGCTCCTCGTTTGGCTGCTAGGAAGGTATTCTGGCCGGGGACATCTGCAAGGTGATCTGCCAGCAAGGAGCAGCGAGCATCCTTCTGCCGCGAGCACGGAGCCACGCGGGTGCCTGCATGCAGGCGGGCTCTGGGGGTCTGTGCACGAGCTGCCCTGGCCTCTCCTCGCTCTGCCTTCTCTTCCACTTGGGTAAACTTCAAAGAAAAGACGAAAGCGAACGTGCTCCTCCGTCACCGATAATTAATGATGGAGCTGCTGCCATCTGATGGCTTAGTACAGAGGCAGGAAATAGGAAAGAGGTGCTTTTCCTACTCCAAGGCGGTGTTAAAAGAGGAGTTGTGCTTGGCTGGTGGAACAAATACAAAAGCAAAGTAATTTCTGTGGTATAGATGATCAGAGGGTAGATAACTAAGAGGGTCTTACTTCATAGGATGGGGAAAACGTCCAGCAGTTTTTATCATCTTTGCAAGGCCACAGAAATACCCAAAATATTTAACAGAAGAAATCCTGTTGTACTTAACTGTTTCCATTAATGACCGACATAGTTTATGCAAGACAATGGAGACATAATTACATGTCACCTCTTGGTGTGATCCTCACAAAATTAAACTACAGTCAGCATCCCTTCCACTACCACCAAGCACAAGCTCCTCGCAGAAACCTCAGAAGCCACCTCAAAAGGAAGGAAGCTGGGAACAGCCGGCATCTGGGCTCCAAAGAAGATGATCTGGAGGAGTTACTGTGGGATACAGCATCTAGATGTCCAGCGTGGCAGGGGGAGAAAAGCAGGGGGAAAACCAGATGCTGACGTTTTGCTGATGGTGGTGTAACACCAGTGGGCTGGAAGCTCCCCAGTGAAGCTCCCTGCTCCCAGCCACAGCAGGGCCCCAGCAAGGCAGGCTCACCTTAAAGCTTAAATCTGTGAGGCCAGATCAAGTTTCTTCAGACTCAGAATACCTCACAGGTTCCTCAAGCCCATTAAAGATAGAATTTGTAGCATATTGGAACGCAAATGTTACAGTATTTACAGTACGTCTTGGCACGCATCCCAGGTAAAGTAACCGGTGTTGTCACAGAAATCAGAGCAGCTCTCATTTCTCCTTCTGACACTTCAAGGAGCACCTGTATGAGCAGCTCCGGTATTTCATGCTCTCAGGTGTTGGAGGTGGCCTCCCCAGCCTTGAGGACAATGACAAGAAGACACCCTGCTGGGCAGGGCGCGGGGTGAGGGTGAGGCCTGTCCCGCCTGGCTGCCCACGGCCCTCCTGCCACATCCTCCGCCGGGGAGCTCCCCCTTCCCTGCCGGCGATGGAGACGGCCCTTCCCGGCCTTTGCCCAGCTGCTCCGCCGCCCTCCGTCCCTGGGAACCCCTGAACCCTAAAGATTTCCCCTGTTCTCACGGTAAATCTTGCTCCCAATTCCTTGTACTGACGGACAGTATTTCAAAAAAGCATCAAAAAAGCATCACGACTCAAGCGTCTTCGGGGTGTGCAGGAAGAAACGAGCACATGCCCGTGTGGACAGAAACGCTGCACGACTTCTGCATCTTTGCCCGCTCTTTTCCCTTTCTCTCGACTGCTTCTTCTCATTATCTAAATTTAGATGGCCAGCCCTTCAGTCCAGACAGCATGTCTTTTTATGTCTCTGAGACAAACTTATTTCTGTCCCGCTTTTCATTTTCGTGTACCTTTCTTCCTCTCTGTGTACTCTCCATGTACACGTCAGGGCCAACAGCTCAATAACTCACTTTCCAGCCACATTTCTTGCTAGGGATAAGGACAAGCAACACAATGAAAGTAATGGAATGGCTGCACTAAAAAGTCCTTTGTAAGATTAACGTTACTGGATTTGTTCCTGAATGTTTTGAGACAGCATCATATTAAGTTTGCTTTCTTTGCAAAATAAAAAAAAATAATAATAATAATTTTCACTCAACAGCCAGCACCTAGGTCTCCTCCTGAACCCTTAAGACTCATCTTGTTCCTCCACATGCTACATCGAGGACAGGACTGCAAGCACAGAGCACCCCTGCCGCCCTCGAGTTACACAGGGACATCTACGCTGCACTAGGGGTTTTTAATAGGATTGCTGTGGTGTTCCTGGGATTTAAAGAGAACAGTCACACGTGAATAGCTTGAATATTTGCAGATAAATAGAAAGAACTATGAATTCTTGAGAATCAATTCTATGAAGTATAAAACTTAATAGGCAAAAACCATGGGGTTTAAAAATTACATATACATATGCACAATTTTAGCTCCCCTATTTCCATTTTCTTAGGTATATGCAAATACCTGAAGATTCATAACTCTGAAAATCAGTCACAATCTCACAACCCAGTATATGGAAAGTTTCCTTATTTAATAATACAGTGGGAACACAGAATTTCTAAGAAGTATATCTGTAAGTAAGTACGGTAAGTACAGTAAGAGTCTGTTTTAGCAGAAAAGTCTGCATACCCTAACTCAGAAGCCTACACTTGGACCACCCATTATTGAATAACATCTCTTTGGCACATACTGTTAATTCTTGTTAAGAATACTTTCTTTAAAATAGAAAAGGATTAACAAAAAGCTAAATCTTCAGTGCTTGACACATACGAAGATCACCAAGGAAACTGCAGTTATTTGAGTCAAATAGTACAGTGGTTGGATTTAAGGAAAAAGCATGCACAGGATTCTTAGGGAGCTTTATTTTGTTTGCATTAAAATGCAGCGTGTTCAAACCAGTCTCTCCAATTTCTAAAATGCATTTATTAGATACTTAACATACTTGTGCTCTTCAACACATATGACCCAAATGGGTAGGTACTAATGTAAATCACTTACAGTGGTCTTCCTAAACACAGTTTCTTCCACCCTGCACAGTATCTGGGGCACCGTTTGTTCACTAATAAGGGGAAATTGCACCCCAGCAGTTTGGACCTGTGCCCCAGCTCTGTCTGATTGCTCCAAGGAAAAAACAGCCCCACTGGTCTAACTTACAGCCTGGTATCTGTATGTGTCTATATTCCGCTGCATACCACTATGTTGTCTTCTAAAATAATAATAATAAAAAAATAAAGTTCATTTTTCCCTTTTCTTTCAAATAGCACACTTTCCAAATGGATTGTGAATCTCAAACCTCTTCAGGCCTACCCAAGTTTTATTTCCCTGTAAACTCTTTGGTGTTAGGTTGACAGTTTAAGTGTATTTTTTACAGAAATGTCACTATTTCAACGGTTGATGCTTAAAAAATTGCACATACTGCACTTTATATATAAAAAAGAGAAAGTATCAAATGTCTACCCTTAAACCTCCTAGTTAAATCCCAGCGACACACCCAGGGAGTGACTTTCCTGAAGCACGAAACACAATTTGGGTAATTACAGACATGTCCAAGTGTCCAGAGGTATCTATTTCTGACTGTTAACATTCCACAGAGCTTTTGCTTTATTATAAACTCGAGCTCTGCCGCATAGTTACCAGTGCTGCAGCACGAACTATTCGGTATCATAAACTGCAACAGCATTTTCCTTGTGCTAGAACGGACTGAAATGGCTCCAGCAAACCTTGATGTACGGTCCATTAAAACACAACCAAAATTTTCATGTTGTCCTGAATGAGGTTTTGAGCAGACTTAACAGGAGACGCAGATACCTGCCCCTGGACTATCTCCATTGTTGGAATACCTACATGGCTCCAAGCGCTAACAGCTGCAACCCGTTCAGCCCTACATTAACAGAGAAGTCCATATTTAAAACCCTAACAGAAAGGGTAGAAGCTGATGGCAGAATTAACGGAAAGAATAGTGGAAAGAAAGTGGAGAAGGGGAGTAAAATGACCAGAAGAAATAAAATTTAAGTAGATAGAGGTAATTGCGGGCAATATTTTTTATAGAGACTTAAAGAAAACACTCACATTACTTACTTTTTCCTGAACTGTTCTAGGAAAAAAATTTTTACTCGATTCTTGTAATTCACATACACTATCTAAAATATTCATGTGATCATCATTCTAGCATGTAATGTTAAATGTGTCCATGTGGGTGTTTGTCTCAAAGCTTCTTCCTCCGTGGAGTTGAGCAACCTCACCTACTTTTAGAAAAAACCCTGCCCATTCATTTCTGCAAAGGAGATCAGTTATGAGCCCCAGCCGAGGGAACAGCTGCTAAACAGAAGGAGCGGTGGTGACAGAGCACTGTGCCTATAAAAAAGGGGACGGACACACAAAATCAAAGAGGTCACATTGGCGAGGAATCAGATTTACTGATAAGCGACTTCCAAAGGAATCTGTTTTTGCTAGACGACACTTAAAAGGACTGGTATTCACCCAAGAAGAGGGAGATTGAACTAGGGTGAGGGTGTCTGCACACCCAGGATGCAGAACTGGGACCTCTGATGAAGATCCAGGACCTGATTCTCAACCTGGCAGTACGACGGCCATGGTGTACGCACTGCACTTGGAGCACCCATCACCAAGCATGCAATACGCCTACAAAAGGAAGTGTTTCCCTAGAGTTATATGTCTCACTGAATTGAACTAGGGCTTTTTCTTACCGTTTGGAGGAGATTTGTGAGGAGGGAGGAGAAAGGTAGAGAATTAAGCACCTCTTAGTTGAAAAACAGATCTTTTTGTATGGTCACATGGCCAAATTGGAGAGGCAGGGACTAGGGAAGAGGGCACAGTGGGTGGCAAGCTGACTGTACGGCTGACTCAAAGGATGGTGACAGAGATACAAGGTCCAACCGGTGGCTGGTTTCTAGTGGTGTCTCTAAGAGGCTGATGTTGTCGCTAATACTGTTCGATGTCTATTAATAATCTGAAAAGTGGCACGGAGGACACTCAGCAAGTCAGTGGATGGTACCAAGTTGGAGGCCGATAATGCTGGAGGGCAGCGCTGTTATTCAAAGGGACCTCAAGAGGCTGGAAGAATGGTCCGATAGGGACCTTCTGAAGTTCAGTAATGACAGAAGTGAAGTCCTGTGTCTGGTATGGAATAACCCCGTACAACAGCACGGAGAGGGGACTGACTGGCTAGGAAGCAGCTTTGCAGAAAAAGACCCGAGGGTTCTGGTGAACAAGTAGTGACACGAGTCAGCTGCATGCTCTTGTGGCAAAGACGAATGACCGCACGCGGCCTGTATTAGGAAGCGTAGCCAGCAGGCTTACGGAAATTATTATTTTCCTCTATCCAGCTTTTCTGACAACAATTCTAGTGTATTGTGCTCAGCCTCAAACAAGATTGTAAGATAAGTGTCACGGAAGGCTAGATTGAATGTGATGTTTTAATCCCCTCAGCTTCACTGTATCAATATTCCAGTCTACAGACCTGTATCAGGAAGGAAGGTGGTGGTACAGAAAACACAGAAAATAGTTCTGGGGGTACTAAATGCTCAAGATAGCAATTAGAAAAATCATTTAGAAAAAAATTAGGAATTTTTGTTTTGAATTCTGCAACACATTTAATTCTTCAATCTGGAAGAAAATGGAAAAAGTATGGAAAAGTATTATATTTGAATGTTTGTGCAAAGCAAAACTTGACCTGATGGTTTCTCTAATCATGGAATGCAAGGTGTTGCAGAACAATCATCTGATCAAGAAAGAGAAATGACATGATATTTCTGTGATCAACCATATAGCCAGTCTTTCTAATCATAAATATTGACCAGACTATGGAACAGGTGCAATGAATTATTTCTGAGTTATTCCCAGGATTTAAATTATGTACAAAACAATTAAAAGTGGCAGGCAGGAAAGGAAAACAATGAAAATATTTTGTTCCTATAAAATTTCTGAATACTAAAATGGCCTGAATTCTATTAATTAGATGTTCACAGTAATTCCTTCATGCAAATTGATTCATAACAGCGTTGCCAATTCTTTCAGCCACAAGTGGGTCATTCACATAACAGCAGGGTTCTGTTTAGTTTGGCCACCCCACCAGGACCAGAAGCACAGGCAGTACAGCCAAAAAAGAATGGGGATTTACACATTTTATTAGGGAATCTATTTTTTTTTTTAATTTCCCTAACATCGCTAGTAAGAAAGCAATTATTTTACTTTACATTTTGCAATAATGCTACTGTCAGCATTAAAATTAATCTTAGCTCAGACCTCCATATAATGAGACTGATATATAACATGCTCAAGTTCCCCCTCCCTTCCTTCTTAACTTTTAGCATATGCTGAAGTCACATTTTCAAACGTATCTCAACATCTTGAGGACTATTAATTTACTCAGCAGAGAGAGAGAACTTAGACCTGAGTACAGGGAAACAAACCAAAATGGAAAAGCCAAAGGGTCAAGCTTCACACCTACTGAAGTCACCAGTCACTTGCAGCAAGGGTTTCACTCCAAGCAAAATCAGGAAGGTTGGCAACGTGACAGTTAAACACAGAAGCACTCTTCATCCTGAAAGATCCTCCATTACGTATCTTCCACTCACATCTACACTCAGTCCTTCTGTTAGCCACTGATCTACAATAACTGCCTAATGGCACAGAGCAGCAGTACATAATACAAAGAAGAGGAAATAATTAATTTTCTGTGGCTCACTGAGAGTTTTGCCAAAACGTCACAGTCAGTACTCTGTCATAATCACTACTGTGCAAAAAGCCAAATGGTCCATAATGACAAAAAAAAAAATCAAAAGCCATCTCATATAAAGAACACAAATAACGTATTTTAAAATTATTTTTCAGCTCTAGTTCAAAGATTTGATTAAAATGGTATTTCTCTGTAAAACTGAACACATGTACAGGGTTTGTTGCATTGCATTTGTGAGTTCAGCAACATGTGAGGACGTTGTACGGTGCGGCAGAAATCGGAATTCAAGGAGAAAAGGAAAACTTGCATTTTTCATAGGGCATGGTCTCAGGCAGTGAATTCACATATGAATGGTCTACACCCTGGCTTACCTTTCCATAGCATATGTGTAAACCTTAGGTGTAACAAATAAAACGGAATTAAATGAAGACTACCTCCAGTGCCTCCTGAAATGGATGCCAAAACCCTCCTTGAGAATAGACAGGACTAAGCCTTTTTCTCACAGCTGATCCAGGAAAGGCTGGTACTAAACTATCAAAACTACTTCAAACCCCCTTTTTTCTTTTTGCATGAACTTTTTTGTACAATTTTAAGAAAGTCACTTAAAGTCTTCTTTGCATTTTGCTCTGTCTGTGGATAATGGCATTTTTCCACTACCTATTACCTTAGTTCCGTTACAACGGTAATTACATTATCACTTGCAAGCTGCTCACATGCTAGCGATGTGGGCCAGCAAAGCAGCACGTCTGGGAGATGGCTGATGTGCTCACAAAGGAAGAAGCCACCTCTGCCCCTAAGAAATAAGCTGTCATTGCCACAGACAGAGTCAGGAGTCACTCCAATTTCTGTCCAAGTGCCACTTTTAACAGTAATGAAGAGATGCTGCGCAAGGCAAATGAGTTTGATATTTATTTGCTCATAATTAGAAAAAAAAAAAGAGTTATAAAAATATGTGATTGATATTGGAAAAATGCATTGAAGCAATTTCTGGTAGACATCAGAAGAATCTGCCCATCTGGCTCTGGCCCCTCCAGCATGTTCACCGCTGCCAGGAATCCAGAGCAGTAATTACAGCTACCCGGTGCATGCAATACCCGCATGCTTTTGCCTTCTATTTTCCGTATTTACAAACCGAAGCTTGTCTCACAGCTGGATGTTCCCTTCAAAGCCCAGAGAGCTCCATACCATTTAGGCAGTGGACGTTCAGAGACCTTGAGGAAGAGAGCGGAGCTGAGGCTGCTTGGACCTTCTCTCCTCTCCTCCAGGCCTGGCTGGTCCTGGTACACGGTTGCCTCTGAGGGCCTGGCTCCCAGAAGACCTTTTTCCTGGAAATCCAGCACCGTTTGAGAAGACAGCCTGTTATTTCAAGAGATGCAGTGAGACTGTAAGAGGACAAATCATTCCTTAGAGCTGGGCAGCCTGATGCCAACAGCGTGTGGCAGGCGCAGCCATCTTGTGCCGTGTGATGAGGAGCGCTGCAGCACTCTGACCAGCCAGCACACAGCCAGCTATGATAGACCTCGGCTGTCCTGCTTAGATTGACTGCTTCTTAATAGAAATACAAGTATATAACTTACAGCGCAAAGCACTAGAAAGAGTGAGTGAACTGACTAAGGGATACAATTAGTCATAAAGGACTGGTAATAAAACTGGGTTTTGTACCATACCATACCTAACACAGAAGCATGGCTCCTTGGCAACACCTCAACTTTAAAAGCAGTAATTTTAGCATTACCAGGAAGGTAACTACATAGATGACACCAGCTCACCTTCCTCTCCTGCAACCGATGGCCCTGCATCTGTCCATCACTTATCGTGTAAAGCTTCCAAACCGCTCTGAAGAGTCCCCTTCCCAAACAAAAAACACACAGCTCGGACCTCATCTAACCTTGAAATGTGCACCAACTGCAGGCAGTAGAGTATTTGCTACAAACCAAGAATTACAGGAGACAAATTTTGCATTTCCCTGTCTGGGATTATCAGTGCAAATAGCCATTTTGCTTGTATACATTCATAGTTGGAACCTACGCAACTACAGCAGGTGTCACAGGAGCACTCCAATATCTAGATGTAAACTTAGACATTTCTGATTAATGAGTGTATCTGGTAGTCCTCAATTCTACATCCCTTTCCTGAAAATGGGTGTATGAGATGAAGAAGCCAGGAACACAGGCACTACAAGTGTTATTGCTAATGGCTTGGAGAAATACTCCTGTCTGGGAAGAACAACAATGGATATCTGCAAGATCTCAAGCACCTATTATCACAGGAAAAAATTCCTTCTGTTGTCAGATTCTGCAGGAAAAGTGTGGTTTACAGGGGAAGTTATTTCAAAAGAATGCAGCAACTCATGGATTAGGAAAAAGAAAATACCAGCAAAAGTAAATTTCCCACTTCTGTCAGCAGAAAAAAATGGCTGTTGTATTTCATTGCAATACGATCTGCGGTGTTTATTATTAATTCTGAAATTTGATTATTGCTCTTTGCATTGCCACCACTTCACAGGTTGTATCAAAGCCCTAGTCTGCAGGACAGGTAAATGTTAAGAGGCATCAAAATGGGTAAGGGAAAAAACACAGAAGTCACAAGTAGAAGAAGAAAAGCAGGACAGTCACTACAAGGACTGGTGTAGAATTGTCTTGGCTCATCAGTATTAGCATATTGACAAAGATCATTCATATATAACCTTATGTGATGTGTGTTACAATATCATATTTTGTAATTCTAAGGTTAGAGAATTCCTGGTTTCAGCATTACATCAAATAAAATAACAATGCCCTAAAATAAAAATCCATTCCCAATGTTCCTAAGTGTGGCCACAAGTGTACATTTACTTCCTTCATTTCAAGCTTTGCAGAACAATTGCTGCAATTTTCTCAGTGAAGAAGTAGAAAACAAGGAATTAGTATCAAACATTGGGAGATCAATTTTCACAGACCCTATTGCCTGATAATTCAAATGATAAGTACTGCAGCCAATTAGTCTAGACTGGAGTATCTGAGGGGGGCAAAATTTAGGTTAACAAATACTCCACAACATTATCTGAATAATACGGAGCAGACTTCCTACAAAGATGATTTTGTATCTGCCCATTATATAAAACAGGTGCAAAGAGTGCGTGGGAGAGGTGAATTCATCCCTCCCCTAAATGGCAGCATAAAATAAAATTAGGATATGAAATTTGGGGGTGTCTCACAGGGCAGTTTTTAATTATATACTTAGCAGCATCTTTGCATATAATCATTACCTCAGCCTCCTCGTTTGCATGTATATATTCTTTTGTGCCATGATCAACGAACAAAGGTTAAATCCTACTGAAACTCTATTCAAGCAGTGAAAATTGAAAACAGCTATTTTGAGGCTTTGGGCTTTTTTGTATTTTTCAACTGTCTGTATAATCTGCTTAAAATTCTGGTTACTTATTAAATCATATATTCATAGTGTGACACATAGACAGTTGCAGAACACAGGTGAACTAGCACAGTTTTAAGGAGGAATGTAAAGAACGTGTGGCTTCCTTTCAATGGGTATATCCCATGAAACAGGGAGAAACAAAAAGAAATCTCCCCCTGAGATACCGGCTGTCTTCAGGAGCTCTCCCAGAGCTGCACACCTCCATTCTGTTCCCTCACCCAGTTTTGTTTTGCAAGGAAAGGTTTGGTAAAAAAAAAAAACCTTTATCATTCTCCAGTGCTCTGTTGCAATACTTAAAACACACAGACTATCTGGACAGCCCTGGGTTAGCATCCAGCCTCAGTGCTCGGGGCGGGCGAGAAGGGATGCAGGGTATAGTCATCCCCATGCCAGCTAAGAAGGCTGAGACTGTATCTGCTAGTTCCACAGGGCACTTTTTAACCACCCCCTTTCCGCTTGAGAAAATTCATGTTTTGTGGGTTTTTCTCCTTCCTCATTGAGCACCCTGTTAAGGCCGGTTAGGGCTGCTGGCTATCTGCATAGGACTGGGAAGGCCTCCACGTTCACTTGGCATTCCTGAAGTTTCAAAGGGATGAAGTTCTCAGTACATAGGCTATTTCCACTGCTAACCCTGAGCACAAACAGAAACACGAAAGAAATGGGTTGGGGGTATAAATGTATATATTCTAATACAAGGCTGAACGTTATTATCTACTTTTATTATTTTTGCTTGTAAAAGACCACATGTGAACGGATCCCTCTTGTCACCCAGACTGCTGTCTTGCTCAGCACAGGACATGGATTCAGCCAGCAATATCTGGAGCAGAGACCAGACACCTTGCAGGTGAACAAGAGCTTGACTTTCATCATTGCGTGAAAGAGAAGAGCAGTAACCCAGCTTCTGCTGAGAAACGCAAAGCAAAGTGATTCAGATCACAGGATTTCACTCATTTTCTGTTCCAGTTAAACCCGCGCATTCACTCCATTTAATGGCCTCACCACCCGTGACAGCATGCTGAGGACTAACACAGGCTAATAGGGGAAAGCCATCACACAGAAATAATTATTTTCCTGTCCTAGTTTCATACATCACTTCCCACAACACCTGTGTGTTAATTTAACAAGCTCCAGGGAAGTGGGGGATAAGTTTCGAAGTCGTACTTTTATCTCTGCACAGAACACTTCGCAGAGAGGTGCAGTCACAGCGTGCAGGCCGCCAGCAGGCCCGGCTACAGCGTGGGGCGGCCATGCCTGTCTGCACTGCCCAGGGCCCTTGGCCACTGCTCGGCCTTCTCCGTACGTTACCACAATACAAAGACCAAAAAAGAAAATTAAAAGCTTCAGAGCAGGTCCCTAAAACATACAAAACAGATTCTTCCTTACACCAGCAACACTACAGCTGCACTACGTCCTTTATAGACTCTAAAACACTGCCAGCCTTTGGAAGAAGCAGAACTGACTGTGAGGAAATTTCTAACCAAACTACCGTCACTGGTTGAGGATACAACCAATGCTTCCACTGACATCAGATTTACAAAATGTGGGGTTTGATTTAGGTAATAGTTTGCTCCTGTTTTTATATTTATTTTTAATTTTTCTTAGTAGAGGCTGGCAGGATCTGACCTATGGTGTAAAATTCTAGAATAAGATCTGGAGAGATGAACTAACCTGTAAATGAAGCCCTACAAGGTACATGATACGGAAACAGTTCAGCAATTCCTCCCATCAATTAAACCTGCAGAGATGCATTTCTGTAGCACTTCCAGCTGGTCCTTGTGATATATTGCCACAGAAAAGAGAATGGTTAGATACAGGTTGCTGACATAAAAATGCCACATTCGCACAGGTGAGAGCACCAGAAAATACTTCAAGGTTCATCTAGACACCAGATATCTAACTTCGTCTACCACCCCAGCCTCCCAAACTGGCTCAAACACTAACTACTGGAGAAAACCTCTTCCTTCTTCTGAACATTCCTGAAGCAACACCCACCTAAGGCTGGGTGACATTTTGTTCCTGGGCTAGTAACCACTTTTCAATAAAGAAAAATCGTACCGGTTAAAACCATTTTACTTCACAGCCCTGAAGGATTTTTCTGTCACTGAAAAGATGCCATTTCGGGTCTTCCCTGCAACCTTGTAATGATCTGAAATAGTGGAATGAAAATTTTCTGTCCCAGGCACTCAATCTTTCAGATCAGTAGTGAACACCTAGATAGACCCTAGTTAGTTTCAAAGAAATAAAATGAAACTTAATTACTGCATGCTTACTCTTAAACACATTAAAACTCATTACAAGAAAGCTGTAGGGGTTCCCCTTACTTCGAGGCAGCAGAAACCTATTTTGTAACTTCCAGAGGTCAATTCTGTCTAGTTCATTAATACACATAGAGGGGATTAAAGGGATTTCTTTTATATTTAATGTTTTGCAACTCCTCGCCAAAGCTACTATAAAGCCCTGTGTTCTTTCAATAGTGGCAATTAGCTGTATTCAAATTAGGCCAAATATTTTGCTGTACTTTAAGTAGATTCAAAATCTTTCATTTTTCTGTAGCTTTTTACTGCTCTTTATTACTACTTGATACCACAAGTCTTCAAAGTACCACCTCATAATGATGGAGCAATGAGAGCTCTAATAAAATTTTCTTTCAGTGAGGATTTGCCAGCCCTCCTTCTTAGAAACTGTTCCTTCCCCTTCCCTCATCTCGTAATTTCCATGCCCTACTAGCCATAAAACAAAGATATGCTGAATTCCCAAAGGCTGTCAGCCTTTCCAGTCACCAGAACTGAAAACCTCAAAATAAAGGAGTTTTATCCTGAAAAAATACTGTTCAGCCTGCCAAAAAACTGCATAGTAGGAAAAGTAGTTCTATATAAGCCACAGTCACATAGTTTGCTGAAATACAGACTCACTCACAATGACCAATGATATATTGTAGAGATGGAAAAAAAAGGAGTCTGAGCCAGATCAGAAGTTAAAATAATGAAGATTTACTATTAGGAGTATTTGACCATTTTAGTGATTTCATATATGGTTTAAGACAGTGTCTTTCCAAAAAAAATTACTTTTCTAACCATTGCTTGTATTTATGTAGACTTATAGAAATATTTCATAAGAAAGGTTTATTACTCTACAAACACAGGAGTGTTTTCTTGATCATGAGTTTAGATTACAGCAGAGTTCTTGGCACCCCAAATACTACTGCAGTTGTGCAAGCATGTTTTTCAACTGGAGAAGATGCAGAAGCAACCCACTGGTGCAGCATGTTTGGAAGAGACCCTGTCTAAAAAAGCAAAAAGCAAAAGCCACCAGTGTGCCCTCAGCATGGATAAAGCAAATCATGCCTTGGGCTACATCAGGAGGAGCAGAGGCAGCAGATCACGAGAAGATCCCCACTGACTCACCCCACTTTGGCCGCGTGACATGATGTGTCCATTTTCAGGCCTCATGGCTTAAGTTTGCTACAAGACTTATCTGAAATTTCAGTTACCAAAGGGACACTGGGATTTTCGTGAACACTTAGTTTTTTCACACTGTGCACACATTAAAAGCTACATGGTAGGTGAATTGATGGAAAAATATTATAGTGCAAGAAAAAATGCAGAGCCTATTCGGACATATGTTTTGT
Source organism: Anser brachyrhynchus (assembly GCF_964034855.1). Classification (NCBI taxonomy): domain Eukaryota; kingdom Metazoa; phylum Chordata; class Aves; order Anseriformes; family Anatidae; genus Anser; species Anser brachyrhynchus. The sequence goes on from NC_137695.1 coordinate 11,499,108, forward strand.
CATGTTATGCTGGAAGTCCTCTGGATAGATTCATTCGGTGCAGGTTTATTCTTTGTTAGATTTGCTAGGGGTAAAGCGAGGATGATTCAGGAGTGGCACTGTGAGATGCACTGCTCAGCTTCAGGCTCTTCCATGGTCTTCCTTTAGAAGAGAGTTTGAGAACAAGAGTGTGCAGCAGAGAAGGAAACCCAGCCGGATGTAAAATACAAGGTGAGGCTCTCCTTCTGTGATACTCAACATTAACAGCTTCTTGGAAAGAACGAAGAATGTGAACAACATCCTATTTCTGTCATGCTCTGCCAAGGTACTATTTTAGATGGGGATGTTGGAGCAGTTCTTTTTACTCCACCAACTCTGTCCTCGTTTAAGAAATGTTTCCACCATATGGGAGAAGTTGTCACTTACAGAATCACAGAACAAGTCATCTGGATATTCAGTCAGCTGCTGCTTTCAGAAATGATGGAATCCACAATCTCAGGAAGTGGCTCATGGAAAAGCACTGAAAGGAGGGTTTCACCTGCAGTTCCAGAGATGCTCTGGCATTCTGGCCTCTTCAAAAGACTGGCTGAAACTAGTTTAAAATGCTCAACTACAAAACTGTGTTTGTCCCTTTCTGTTTAAATACCAAAAATCTGATCTTTAAAATTAGTATGTCCACATTTAATCACAAACCTCCAACAGAAGGAGAGCTGCAGATGTTCAGCAACATCTGAAAAACAATCTATGGAACAAGATAAAAATTACCCTCGAGGCAGCGTGCTGTGCACTACTGGAGTACTGTCACTGTTTTTCATACTGCCGCTTGGAAAACAAATGGCTCTAAGTGTTTTTTCCTCTTTAACAACTATCAGTAGGATTTTTCTGTCAGTGACCAGAAGGGCATGCAGGCATGTCTCCTGCCTTCCAACTCAACTCCTGTGATTTAGGGTTTGCTATGCAGCACCCCTTTAAAGCTCACTGAATTGCTGCTGTTTCCTTGAGAGCTTGCCTCCTGTGTTCAGATGAAAAGAAACTCAACTGCAGTGCCCTGTAGCACACAAATGTTATACGACTAGCTAATTTTATATAAAACAGCTAAACATGCACACATCAAAAACTGGAAAGAATAAAGCCAGAGGATCCGACACTGTAGGAGGGCAGAAGTACACAAAATTACTCTTCTCTAAATAAAATTTAAAATTTAACTCCTTGCATAAAGCATATATGAAAATACAAAATCACTCACAGTGGTACATGCAGTATAATTCGAGCCTGATGTTGCAGACACTAAAAGATCAATGATGAAGCAGATGCCTTATGTAGCCGTGCTTCACTGTCCTGTACATAGAAAGCAACTTGGAAAAACAACCTCGAGATTTGCACTTTTTCCTCCTCATGATGGCAAAACTTATATTTCAATGCTCTTTTATCATTTCAGGAAAAAAAAAACAAGTGTCAAAAATGCCTGGTATCAGGAAACTAATTATAACTTGTACCTATATAAAAAACAGAAATAGATCTCTTTAATAATTGAAGGTGTTTCAAAAAGCCAGCTTTTCTTGTCGTTATTACCCCAAATCAGATTACAATTGCAGCTGAGATTAATATTTTTAGTATCTGAATGGAAACAAACGTCTATTAAAACTGTGCGATGGCCTAAGGCTTTATAAATAACCATGTCACCTCCTTGCCAGTCGCGGCGATGACTGCTCATTCCGAATGCTAAGTTATGCCATCAGAAGCCACGTGCTCGCGGGCGCACTGCAAAGGGAAGATGAAGGTTAAACAGCTACCGCTAATTTCTAACCAGGAAGGTGACTGCGTGACCTTGCAGCTCCGACATGCTCTAACTGAGGAAAGTATAGGCTATGAATTATCCAATGTTGCTCATATTCTTCATAGGAGGTGGTTTTTTTGATGGGGTACAAGCATTTCATGTTTAAGAGGCCAGCTAGTCAACAGTTTGCATACAAAGGTGTGATATTTTTAAAAGGCGTGGTATGTTTCATCTCTATTGACATTAAATACAGACACTTTACCCCAAAATTACTTGCTCGTGCTCATCTCATATGGAAACCTTTCCTTCACCGGAACCCTAATGCATGCAGCTGCTAAAAAGACTTGCTTTTTAACAAAAAAAGTACTTTCCTTAGAAGTATTTTCATTAGAAGTCATGCGCTGCTATGCAGTATTTCCCTAAAAACCAGCACTTTTATAAAGAATGACTTCCTGATGCGAACTGATTAATATTCCAGCTCCCTTTTCTATCCCAAACTTTGCCTGGCATTTCCTCCCCATTTAAGTTACACTTAAAATGCATTTTCATAATCCAAGCACGAGGGTGACTTCTGCTGAGCGGATGGGAGGGAGACTGGAGTCTTCTGGGGTGCCGTTTCCCCCTGGCTACTTTAAGATGCCAGAAAAGAAACTTTGAGAGGCTTTGTCTTACAGAAAAAGCTGAAGGAATGAGACCAGGACACTTCATAGCGGGATTTTCCCCAGGTTTAACACCGTGTATTCGTCCTCAGCTTCCCAGGAGTCGAGGTATGGCTGAGGCTGCCTGCAGCGTTGCAGGTCTGGCAGCTCGCTTCCCTTTCTCTTGCTTCCTGACCCAGCCCTCTCATCCAGGCAGAGTCAGTCCTTCCTTCTCATCGCCCATCTCTGACCTCTGACAAGTGGGTTTTTTTTTTGCCAAAATGACACTTCAGGACATCTCGTTATAATTTGACAACCTCTTAGTTTCCACCCAAATCAACATTTATCACATTCCTAACAGCGTATTGTTGCAGCTGGGGGTGGCCAGTGCTTACATTCTGAGCCTGATTTGCTCTGCTTTCTGAGCTGTTAGAAACGAGGGCTGCCAAGGACCTAAAAATGTTATTGTTTGTTTCTAAATGGTTATCACAGGAAGAGGCCTCAGATCACCCCAACCTTAATAACTGCTGACAAAGCTGTTTCCACCCGCTAGCAGTTGTCAACAGGTTGGTTTTGCTTAACTGGCGGCCTCACTTAGCCGCACTCAACAGCATCTTCCTGGAAAAAACAAAGTTTGCAAACCTTCATGTGAAGTAAATTAACACAGTGGCTACCATAGCATGTACTTCGGAACTGAAATGCAGTTCGCTCACAGAACCTCATCTTCGGTCTGCTACTTTTTTAGTAATTGCTGCTAACCATGTATTTGTGTTGGCAAGAACAATCAAACCAGCATCCTGGGACAGCAGATTTTGGCATGAAATCCATAAATAAAATTAAAGTGCTGGAAAATAACTTGAATAGTTTTTATTTTGTAGGTGTAGCACCAACTCTTTTCCTAAGCAGATCAAGAGTAAGCTGACAGAGCAGATCTTCCTAAGGCAAAGAGGAAAACAGTTCTTCAGAAAGGAGAAGAACTCGAATAATGCCAACCTGCCCCTTACCTGCTGGGCTATTTCTTTCCTAACCAGCACACAGAGCTCATTTCTCTTCCTGTGACAGAAAGCTACTGGAAAACCTATGGTGATAGTTTTTTTTTTTTTTCCTAATTAATGCCAAATTTGAAATTGCATTGAAATTAGAGGAGGATGAAACCTTCCACGCTGGTGGAGGTACTCCTGCCCTCTGCCCTGCTGCTTACAGGGAGCCCTCTCCCCGGCACCACAGAAGGGCACACGTTTCTCTCAGAAGCCCGCCTGAGTGATGTGTTTTCCCCTTATATTCATAATAGGGATTTGTTTGCTTTGGTTTTGGCCTCATGAACAAAGACGGGGGTGAAAAAAGGGAAAGATTTTGTGGGGGAGGGAGGTTTGGGGAGGTAATGGGGTTTGATAGCTAAGCCACTGGTATCTGCTATTAGTGTATGCTATCATTTTTACTGAAGAGAAAACAAAACCTGGCAAGTAACACAGCAGCTACGTGCCCTGCCAGTGCTGGAGGCACCTACCCAGCTCCACCAGTGTTTGTGTTCGGGCTCAGAAGCAAAAGAGCCGTAGTCCCTTCCCTCCTCGTGCTTCACATGCGTGGTTTCTTTACAGAAACAGCGTCTGCAAATGAATACTGGTTGCCAAAAATGTGATAAATTCAAACAGACAGGCTCTCATAATTACCAGAGAAATCTGTATACAAAGAAGGAAAGTGAACTATGCTCTTGATGTAAAAAAATAACAAACAGCATATATGAAAACAAGACAAAGGAAGCTGTTGTTGAAATGAGAATTGCCAGTTCCCAAAACATTTGATTTTCTCTTTTCCCTTAGGCTTTAGGCGTGTAACTGAATACCATCTTCTGTAAAAATAAATAAAATCATTCATTTGGGGAGAAAAAAATAACAATTAGCCCCTCCTCCAACCCCCACCCCCCCAAGCAGCACGCAGGAACCTAGAGCAAAGCTAACTGCCTCCAGGAAAATACCCCAAAGCAGGGGGCAGTAAGCGCTGCACAATTACTGAAGACATGGAGTTGCCCTACCCGTATCATCTAGGCACCCGAGCAGTACAAATTAATAAGGAAAAACTTCATCAGCTGTTAATGCCAGCTGCCCCCACATCACTGCAGAGGGCTTTCGTCCTGCTGGCGTGGAGAAGCAGAGCTGCAGCTCGGCCTCAGAGGCTGCACTCAAATCCTGGGTCTCCCGGAGCTGCTATCTGTAACCAAAAGACACCGAAGGGCTGGCTGGGGATATTTTGATTATTCTCCATAGCATTCCTCTTCAGAGCGTTTCAGTGTTTGGTTTTTTTTCAGTGGTGGGGACATCCTTGCCATGGGATTTGGGTGTCCCAGCCGGCAGCTGGGACGCTGTGGGGACACATCCATCTTGGCAACACTTTCTGTGCCCCCACGTTTGCCATTTGCCATCTTCTCTTCAGTAAATATTGAAGAGATTTGAGAAAAAAAGGCTTCTTCACCTCTCGGTTCCTCCCGGTGTCCGTCATTAACGGCACCTTGTTTAGTTTCTGACCTCACCCCAGCTGCTTTTTTCTGGGAGGTGGCACCTGGAGTAACCCTGAATGCACAGCTACCTGCACAAACAATCAGGTGGCCATCGATCTCTAGTGGGGTTTTCTATCTTATTTCAGGTTTGTAATTGCAATTTTTGAGGGGAGACCGTTGCATCCAATAGATATATGCAGGAGTTTTACAGGCCTTTTTCGTTATAAATAATGTACCTAAAATACCATTTCAAGATCATGCTGCTAAGCCAAAAGAGCAGTATCATTGGAACTTTGAAATGATTTCATAATGCGTTAATAAAAGAAACTGGATGGCAAAAAATGTTACTGCTCTTACCTGTGAAAGTCATTCTGGCAAGGCCTTCTGCCTGCATTCAAACAGCATCACATGCTCACGGGAAACCTTTCAAACACATTGGCTACTAATAACAAGTCTGCCTGTGCCAACACGTACCACATATTAACCACAATGATTTCCTTTCCTTGATAGAAATCTCTCCGCAGAAATTTGCTCTGCGCTAATGCCTAAAACTGATTTTTAATGGCACAGACTAGACATAAACAAAATGAGTTTATCTTCTCAGAAAAAAATAATAATCTCAAGGTTGAACCAACAGTTTTAAGATGCATTAGGAAATAAACTAATCCTGCAGACACAACTCCTTTTACTTTTCTGAGATTTTCATTACAGGTCAGAGTAATGCTTTGCTGATATTTCTAATTTGCCCACCCGTTTTGTAACTAGCTTCAAAATGTGTAATCTGCCACAAAAACCGCCCCTCTAAGAGGCTGTGATCTTGCAATTCACAGCAGACAGGCAGCTCTGAATGCTCCGGATTAAAATATTTACACACTTACTGGTAAGGTCTGCAGAATCTGGAAATCTCCTAAAGGACAAATATTGCCAAGGAATAAAAGTTCTTTTTACACTGATTACATCATATATTGCTCAAGCTCCGTAAATTGGCCCTGAAATGCCACATGTAATGAGTTGGGAAGAATTATTTTTAAGTCTATGAGCCTTGTAGACTGAACAACAGGCGTGCAGTTTTCTGGGAGCATACGCTGGTTAGTAGCACTAAACACGCTGCTTTGGTACATTCACACAAGCGCATCAAAGGTTGACTTCATTTTTTAATACTTGAAGGGTGTGTTTATTAAGTTGTGTTGTTAAAATATTTTGGCACATATATGGCAGAATTTTGAGCTGAAATGCATAACATTGATGTAACAACATTTTCTGTGAACACATAAAATAAGCTGGCACGCTCTTCCCTCCATTGTGCAAAAAGAAATTCAACTGCATTATCTGTACTGCTCTGTGAATTAAAAATAAATGTTTGGAAAATTTTTCTTTTACAAGTTTAAAAAAAAAAAAACAAACAAAAAAACCCCAAGAAATCCAGTTTACATTGCCAAACTCATAATGTTCAGTTTGAATGTATTTTCCATTTCTCTTCCTAGACCCACAGTCACAGATGATAAATAGAAAACATAGAAAAAGAATAGTACAAGGTACACGTGATTGCAGAATGCAAAGCAAGTATCCTCCAAAGCAGGAAACTGAGTCCCCTGCAAGGGGTTACTCTGATTCTGATGGTTTTCTGCTCTGCAGAGCTTTCCATTTTTCTGTTCTTTGATTTAGCCTTCAGAAGCTGGGGTGGGAGGTATTATCTATTTGATGGAGATTTTTCGCCAGATTGTAGCCAAAAAAAGATGACGAGAAGGAAAAAAAAAAAAACCTCATGTAAATAGCCTCAAAAGATTTGATTTACAAAAGAAAAAAACCTGCCAGCCACAAACTAAATCACACTTTATTTATTCTGAAACAGAATTAAAATGAATAGCGTCATTAACTGCATCTGCTGAGAAATTAGCTAGCATCTGTATAGCACGAATTTCTGCTAAGGAAGCCTCCTTCATACTCGTAGCTCGCCCATGGAGGCTGTGTAGTAGAAGCACGTGCCAATTACGGCTTCTCCTTTCAGACAGACCACTGAAGAAAGCAGAGGTCAGAGGGAGAAATGCACTGAAGAGGGTTCACCACGAGAAAAGATAAGATTTATATGCTCAATGAAGAGGGATAAAAAAAAAGGAATGAAGGCATTCAACAAATGGGTCACACATATATATATAACATATATTATATATAAAGATATATGAGAAAAAGCTCGCCACTTCAAAACCCAATAGTAAACAACTCGCTCCCATTACATGATATTGCTGGGACTGCCAAGCAAGTCCACAGATATTAACAAAATTATGTAATCGATGAGGCTGGAACGAAACCTAGCAATAGCTAAAACGCTTTACAGATGGGATCTAAGACCATTAACTAACAAAAGACTGACCATGTGCATACGAACAAACAGAACAGATGTTTCACGTAACTTACTCTTAAAAGCTGGTACTATAAATGCCACGTAAAGCAAAGAACACAAATCTACTCCTAGGTTGCTGGGTGGAGAGGGAGAGTAGGGGTTATCTCTGCCTTATTCCATTACTTGGGAACCACGTAAACAATCCATAATGCTTTTTAGTTTTCAGTTATATATGACTACTGCAGCATGAGAGAAACATGGAGGCATCGTTGAACAACAACGAAGCTGCAGCCTGTACTTACTCGACGTCTGTGAGATACTGAGACCAAACCAAGCAAAGTAAGAGCATCTTTGACAAAAAAGGAAGAATTATTTTAAATTCAGGGCCTGAAATTTCAGTTAAAAATATGGTCAGACAGAAGGACAGAGTGCATTTCTTACATACTATAGAAGACTATAGGAAAGGGACTACAGAGAACCAAACGAACTACTGAACATGTGCTTCATAGAGGGCGGAACAATACCTGGGTGTCCCAGCTGATGAATGACCCACACAGACCTTTCTCTGATTTTCCTTAGCAATAGCTTATTCAAGCTCCTCTTTGAATAAAGACAGCTCGTCAGTCAAGGGGTTAAATCCTTCTTCTCATCTTCCTCCTCTACTCAGCTTCCCACACAAGACCAAACCTATTTCATAAATGAGAGCTGTCCTCCCACGTAAGATTTATAGTAATGAAATCACTCTTCTAGGATCACAGGCTACATCTCTACTAATACATTAAGCCGTGCCAGGGACTGCTCCACCACCCCTACCGATAACGCATCAGATGCTCCGTGGCAGCGCCTGGCCCCAAACCCAGCAGCACCCTCCCGAAGGAATCCCCGGCCCGGCTCAGGAGCTAGCTCTGCCCACCCGTCCGTCTGGATGTGACCACCCAGCTCGGGGGCTGAGCGGCTGAACGGTGCTGGCAGAGCCTCTTCCACGCCGCCGGCCCCTGAGCTTTTGTTCAGAGTAGGAGCAGACTTCACGCACGGTATGCCAGATCCGGATCTCCCCTCGCACTGTTGACACCTAGGTGTCTTTAACAGCCTGGTGCCTGATGCACACACATTAGGGAGCAGATCCAGCTCCAGCAGTACGTAGTTCCCACAAGGGGGCTTCTCCCCCAGCTACGGATGTGCGCTGCCATCAGTGCTTCCTGCAGACGGTGAACTGTAACCTTGGAGCCTGATCCCCTATGGTCCATCCATCATCAGCCTGGAAGCATTAAAGGCTCGATGAGTTTAATTCTGGAAATATGTTATTTTTCTACTAGTTAGTATACAAGTTGGAATTACATAGAGGTAAATTGTTATTTAAAAAGGACTTCAGAAGGCAGCACACATGCTGCAAGTATGTCTGCCTTGCACAGCTGCACCAGGAAGGCAGACGCTGAGCTACAGCAACAGCATTAAAAACGCCTAGGTGAGAACTCTTTGAAATGACAAATCAAGCTCCTTTTTTTATCTTCCTGCACCCTAAAACACTTCACTGTAGACAGGAAAGGTCAGACCTGCCATTAAATATGCTACTGGACTCAATTCTATTATTTTGATAAAATACAAACATTTGCGGAGCAAGGCAGGTGTGTTGCGGGCGCTGCTCTCCTCTCCTCCCCAGTGAATGTTCCACGTTGAGCAATGGGCACGCCCCAAACCTGCATCATTCCTAGGTCTCTCATCGGTCTCCCGTCATCAGAGACGACTTCAAAAAGTAACTGGAGAAGCTTCTGTTAGGTCTGTCTTTTCCAAGGACTTCAGGTAGCTAGCTTGCATACTGGCTGCGGTGTGGCTGTGCTGAGCCAGGCCACGGTATAAGCACCAGGGGATCCTGGGCTAAGACAAATGAGCTGCAAAAATTTAGGATGTTCCTGCCAAGTCTCACCATTGTTTCCCCAAACCTTTGTTTAGCCCTTCTGCTGGTGGTGGTGAAAACAACCATGCGTGTTCTCCAGCCGCAGGCAGGCTCAGCTCTTCGGAGCACCTCACCTGGCCTGCCCGGCCCCGGTGGCTGCAGTGGTGGCAGTGCCTAGGTTAGCTGGTTTAAAGGAGACCCGCATGTCTCCTACAAAAGCTACGCTGATGGAGAACGCTGCCTCTGTGATTAGATTCAGTGATGAAAATGCAGCTCTCAAGACAGAGGACAATTAATTACCAGAGTCTACTCTGCTGTTTCTAAGTATCACACCAAACATGTATTAGCACCTTTTCCTTGACACTACGCAATGGAAAAGAGAGCACTGTATTATATATTTTGGGTTCAGAATACTCGATCAATACAAGCAAATGACAAGAACATTAAGTAGAAGCAAAGATGACTTGAAAAATATGATCTAAAAATCAAACTCAGAGTGAAATGGAATTTTCATCTTCCAGATGACCGGCATAACACGAAGTGACTTAACTCATCTGACAAGATGGATTACAGCTGGCCCCTTATCTCTTGGCCTGCTTAGCAACATGAAAGGAAAAGAAAAACAATGCATTAATTGATGGTAGAGAACGTTTTTTCTTCCTAATGGTTTCCAGCCAGAATTTTTGAGCTTGAGCCATTTCCCAAATAATGTCTAGCATTTGTGTACACATTACTTTCTTTCATGTGACAACGAAATGTAATTTTTCTTTGAAAACATACTCATTAAGGAAGCAAAACCCTTCCCCCCCTCCGCAGAAGCCTCTGCACCCCATTCATAAGCATGACACAGTATAATCCCTCCTAAGAGTCTGCAGGAACTGCAGACCTTTTGAAAACTCCCACAGCAGAGACACTTTCTGATGCCCTCTATTAGCTCAGGTCTACCCAGTATGTTAAGGTTATTTGCAATGCAATAACCATCACAGGTCTCAAGCAGGTTGAGTTATTTTAGGAAATACAGAAATTCAAAGAAACTAATGATTATCACAAATAAGTGAAAGAAGCAGGCATCGTTAATATAGCCCTAATATTACATAGGTTGATTATATGCTCAGGAGCCATTTGGAAGTATTTCTTTTCTGATAGAAGCTTTCCATTTCGGTTGCATAGGGTTCTTTCAAGAAAAGGAAAGCACACAGGGAGTTGCTAATGATTGCACGCTACTTCTTACCAGCCTGAGTGCATGGCGAGGCTGGAGTTGCAGTGATGGTGGCAGATGAAATTCAGTGTGGGTTAGTGAACAGCAAAAGGCACTGGCTGAGAAACCTAAAATTCTCCTGTACTCTGTGAACATGTAGATCCCCAGCAGACAAGGCCAATTGCAGAAATACCCAGTGAAGGTGTCTATCCACTGCGTGCTATACCTATCAGAAACAGGACGTAAAGATTTAGCTAAAAAAGAAAATCAAGATGGTGTGTCACCTAACTTTGTGCCACGCTGTCCATGTTGGGCCTTGGGTTAAACAAATGTATCTGCTTGTGTCTCATTTCTCTATCCACCATTGAGATGCAGCTCAGACTGTTAGCGTTCATGAGAACACATAATCCGCAAAGTGATTATATGAAGGTGCTTTATTAGGCGCCGGAAGTTAGGGGCACGCCTGCCCAAATCTAACTTCGTCTGATTTGTTCTCTTAGTTCTCTTTTATCTCCTAAGATATTACATATGCATTAGGTTTCACAACTCATCTATGCATATTCATTTCCTAACTCCGCCTAGCCTCGCTTTGTATGCTAATTATCTTATCAGTCCTTCTGCGCTTGCTCTCTGGTGGTCGTCTGGGTGGTCGTCGCGATGAAGTAAGATGTCTTCATCAGAGTTGAACATTTTAACCTTTCCTTCTCACGCATGCTCTCTGAGCCCTTGGTCTCAGTCCAAACCGCAAGGTTGGTTTGATCCAGTTCCCAGGGTCCAAGAAGCCCCAGTTATCTAGATGTCTTGCAAATTGAGCATTCTTTTAATCCTCCTTACTCCTCATCATGAATTGGTGCATTCTCATGTTACCCTCGCACATATATTTTGTATCTTCCAAGCGCAGCCTCGAACAGTACATCGCAAATGTAACATATTAAACAATATTGTATTATTTCTTCTTCTATTACTAACAAGACCACAGAGGTCCAGTAGACAGCACGGTATCCAGCTGACCCAGGCGCCTGAGCTGGCGCCAGAGCACAAGACCAGACGAACTCGTGATTCCTTCTGTCAGAGCAGAAACCGCGTGGTCTCCCTCCTTGGGCTGCACCCCCGGAGAGGCTCACTTAGAACAGATGGCAATGGCGATTGAATTCCTTGCCCGAGACTAAAGCTGGAGCTCGGTTTTACAAGGCAACAGACACTTGGTGAATGTGCAGGCATACAAGGTTCATTTGATCTCAGCCTGGACACACGGGACCGAAAGATGTTGCACTGGGGAAATGCTCCTCCCGGTGAGGCTGGTGAAAGCACTGGGTGCCGGGCTGGCCGGGGGGGCTGCTGCCCTGCCAACAACGACGAGGCCGATGCCGTAGAGCACGGCCTCCTCCTGGCAGCCCCGGCACTGACAGACATGGCCGCCTGTGGCGAGGCGCACCTCGTGACGCTCAGCTGGGGCATGGACGGGCAGATTTCTGTCATCGCTGACGGCTATCGAGTAAGGCCGGAGGCAACCCGTGAGGAAAAGGAGCCAAGCAGCCAGCAGCTCTTCCGTCGTGTGTCACCCAAACGTGGGGACCCAAACCCACGGCCCTTTGCTGCGGGGGGTGCCACAAAGCACTGCGAGCTGGGCAGGCCTCTGAGGCCGCCCCGTTCTCCAGGTGGTGGCGAGGTATCTAAGAAACGCACTCGTTCCTGTCAGCAGCTCTCCGAGATACTGAAAAGTTCATTTTCAAGAGTAATAAATATATTTCATAACCATCCCAAGGGAGTGTTTCCTCTTCACTGAAGCTACTGTGCTTGGCAAGCAAGCAGTGTGACATTTTTTCCCCAAAGGCTTTGGAGTGATAAATGGAAGCTAAAATGAAATCTCCTCGCAGGCTCACAGCCTCTGCAGAGCAGGCGTTAGGAAGCAAGGCCTGGATTAAAAAGTCCAAAAAATTTAGAAATCCCAAAATTTAAATGTTCAATGATTTGGAATAGAGCCAAGACTGATTCACGGCGACCAAACTGTACCGAAGCACACTTCCAGGCACTTCTTTGGCGCACGGCAGCCAGTGTAGCAGAGACATCCTCTTACGGCCTTTCACACAATGAACTGCTCTCTGAAAATGCACCACAACTAAACAAATCCAATTCTGTAAGAAACCAACATACTTCATTACTATTTAGCTGTATTCAGACATGGAAGTAGCGTGCTTCGAATATCCTTCAGACCACTCTAGAAAAATTTTTATTCGTGAATGAGCTCACTTGAGGAACACACAGAAATAGTAATGAAAATCATGGGTCTGAGGGGTTTGCCAATCCAGAAATGACTAATTTCTTTAAGTTTAGGTCACCTAATTATGATGATTAAAAAAGAAAATCCAACTGATTTATTTCTCTTGAGGTGTTCAACTGTTAGCTCTACACTTGAGTCCTGTTTTCAGAAGTTTTAATATAAAAATTGTTTTGTTTGTGATGGAAACAGATACAATAGCATCACTCATGAGGCTGGCTAGGTGTTGAGAAAAATGTTCCAAAACTTCACAGTTAACTCTTCTTGACAGCTTACTGTGGAATTTAAACATATTCAAAAACTGCACTGACCCGTGATAACCTTATTGACACGGCACCATTTATGTAGTCTAAGTTCTGGTGAAGAGAAGCCTGACCTACATGCGCTCTGAGCTGCGTTAAGTTCACTTGGGCTCAGCTTATTTCTGGATGGGGATTCTCACATTTTCTTAGAGAGTGAAGCCCTGGCTGCAAACCGAAGCTGCCCAGTCAGTCGTTTCTCAAGGGCAATGGCAGCTTCCCATAGCACCAACTGGAGCAAACTTGGGAGGTTTATCTCCAGATCGTCAGGACTACAGAGCAATGTGGAAATTTATCTTTTCAGCACCCCTTAAGTGAAACAACAGGATGTACAATGATTGATTATATTGGGAAATCGTAATTTTTAAAACATGATAGCAAAGGGTTGACTTAAATGTAGTACTTTTTAAACCTACACAGTGAATTTACAAGAGGTATTATCTTCATCTGTAGCTACTGTAGTCACCAATATCCTGAACCGCAAATGGAGAAGCAAACAATTGGCGAAAGAGAATTACTTTTTTTTTTTTAAATCACGTCAGCTAAATAGAGTGTCATACCACTATACACAAAGTAGAAAATACTAACCCATTTTCTGTTCCCACTTGAACAGTATCCGAATAAAAAGCCAGTGCCCCTAATATCCATTCAGACTCATTTAACGGATATCTCTTCCATTCCCACTCCTGGTGAGAACGCTAGCAGAGCTCAGAAACTACTCAAATAAGTGAAGTCAAACGTTTTCTATTTTGCAACCCATAAACATCTGCTACATTGAAAGATATTTTCACAGGTGACTGAAGAGCCAGGGGAGCAGTTAAGTAGATACAGAGCATTTCACCACTCGATCACCGGTACAAACATAATTTGGTCAGGTATATTTAAAATAAATAAAAATTAAAAACTACCCCCAAAAGCCCAATCCTTCCAGCAGCTGTTCAGTAGTATATATTATACTCCCTAGTTACAACCAACTATTTGAACAACTTCCTTGTACAACATGCAGCATTAAAATAACATCTCGGCCTAAATTACTAACATTTCAGCCAAGATTATTCACATGCCTACAGCCGCCTATCTTGGAAAATCAAGACCAAGACGTGTTTCTTCCCAAATGGCTAGACTTCTACACCAGAAGCCACTGAACTTCAGCAACACTGAGCCAGTAGCCCTCTGCACCCTTCTATCAGAGCTATAATCCATACTTTCACATGATATCCATAATGAGATTCTCACATGTACAGCAAACAACAGACTGCATTCATCTACAGTCAGGCTGACGTGTCTGGTCCTACAAACTCCACTCAGAGAAAAGGCCTAGTAAAACTTCACGTCAAATGTTAAGACTACTCGAGGAAAGGAGACAAGGGTGGAGGAGGACCTGAGTGTCAGGAGGCTCTGCTCACTTGCCTGGTCACTGCACTGGCTCACCTCCCTTCACTGTGGTCCCCATAAGTTAGTGATGATGGCACCAAGGTCTTCCACACAGAGCTCGGTTGAGAATGAATGTCCCTAAGTAAGTACTAGGCAGTGTTCTACAAAGCATGGAACAGAAAATACACTTCAATCACATTTTGGTATTGCTGAGAGCAGCAAAGAGTACCTGAGCACAACTATATAAAACAGCAGTGGAGCCCGTAAATTTCTGTTGGGGCTGTTCTGGTAAGAAAAGGCACAACAGTTCTTACTCCTGAGCAGGATTCCCATCATCCCCGGAAAGGGACTGAGGCTACACAAAAAGAAAATGTCTGATACTTGACACTGAATTACGGTATTAACTTTATGATGTATGCAAGTCAAATAATGTCAGAAATGGACTGTAAGTATTTCACAGGAGTGGACGTGCACTGGGTATGGGGACACGAATGGAGGCAGCCTCCACAATATCCCACCACCACCTCGAAACTGGGTTTTGTTTGTTTTTTTTTCCAGGAGCTCAGAATCATTAACTCAGCTGTCTCTTTTTGCAATCAGCCTTAAAAAAGGCCTTGGAAGTGTGAGCTGCCTGTTTAGCTCAACCCTTTTTTACCTGGGATTTCAAGGTAACATTTACATGCCCTAAATATGAATTCCTTGCTGTACTTAGAGCACAATTAGGTAATCGAGCAAAGCTACAGTCGTGAATTGCAGCCAAGCATCCATTAACTACTGGGAGCAGCAGCATTAACAGCTGGGAGTTTATTTTATAGCACAATGTTAAAACCTATCTCTTGATCCATAAACAATTCCATTGGAGTGTATACACAAAAAAAAGAGAGAAATTCCCATTAAATGGGAAAACACAATGAGATAAAAAAGATGAAACGATGCGACATAAAGAAGCAAAATTTTAACCTGAAGATAAACAGACTAAACATGGGAGAGAAGAGGGAGGCCTAAAGATTATCTAGAATTCTTTATAGAGGACCAAATGCCTTTTGAATAGTTACATTTTAATGAAGTCAGAAATAACCAGATGAAATTCCATGACCTGTGTGATACAAGAGAGAAAACTAGATGGTCTAAGGTTGCTTTCCAGCTTTCAGATCTAAAAACCTATGAACAGAAAAGGAAAGAAGCTGGAGGGATAGCAAAGGAGACAGAGTTATGCAAAATTTGTTATTTCAGGCAGAGAAAACACACTGCCAAAAATAGTAAGAAAACATGTCTGACATATGCATATACATGCTCTGTTCTCCACTACCCACACCACTACTTATGCATTCTACATATAATTTGGCAGGACAAAAGACAACAGAAAAAGATACAGTGGGTCGCAACTGAAGGGCTTCACAGGTGCCTCCTAACTTACACCGTGTGAAATGGAGAGGAAAATTCTCAGCAGCTTCAGCACTCTCCAGACTGGAAATAGAGAGGGCACAACCCCCAAGTTCCTTGGACTTAGAGAGTTATCTTCCTCACCGGCCGCAGCCCCGCCGCGCTATGCACAGGGCATGCGAAGAGCCAGGAATCAGCAAGGAAAGGACTGGCCCGTGACCAAATTGCTCCAGCTATTCACAGCTGCTGGATAATCCCTTGGGGATCCACGGACAGCTGGCACAGGTTGGGCAGCCCCCATTTCTCAAACAAAGAAAAATGTCTGGGGGAAGATAAAGATCAAGATTTCGAGCAGAATCACAGCCAACTGCGCAGCAACAGCAGCAAGCAGCCGGGTGTTACATAAAGCAGAGAGGAGAAGCGAGCAATTTTCGGGAGAGTTTGAACAGGGAAAGTGCTACACGAGAGCGAGCTGTCACTGCCGTGTACCTTCAGTTGGGTATTTTTATCACAGATTATGAGGAAATTTATCTCTGAAGTTGAAAAGAAACACTGCATGCAAAGCAACGCTTTAAAGCTATGTTGCTGCTGGCGTTAATAACAACTGCAGTGGATGTGTTCGTGGAACAAAGAACTGGGCTTTTTGCGGTGTACTCCAAGGCCTCTAAGAGATGTTCCTGTAGGGCTAAGATTGAAGAAGACCTGCCAGAGAGTAGAAGTGTACACCGAGGTCTGTGCCCCAGTAATTTGCCACGGGCAAAACCTATCTGCTTTCACCAAAGAGCTGTGCTACACAGCTGTGCTGTGCCCTCTCTTTTTTTGTTTAAGATAAAGTCTTCTGCTGCTGTGATGCTTTTATAGTGTGTGACCACATGCACGAGGCACAGACACTTGTGCATGGGGCAGCTCAAACCACTTCCCAGTGGGAACCAGTCATGGATGTGCTGCTGGGGTACTCCAGGAGTTTCCCATCACCCGGTGACCTGGGGATCGCCTGCTGCTCTTGCCTCTCAACAAGCACCCACAGCACCCACCTCTCTGAGAAACCCAGGCACCAGGGCTCCTTCCGTGATGCTCCTGGCGATTTCCTACAACACCTGCTGCGAGGCGTGCCATCGCCTGTCCTAAATAAAGCAGCATACATAATATTTCGGAAATGGCCCAAAAATATGCAATAAAAGAGATGAAAATTGTCACAGCGTTTTCTTTATTAAATCAAATCCTTGGGGTTATTATTGTGCAGTTCACCATATAGCAATTAAAAGCCTGTGCTCTGCCTGCACAGACAAATATATGCAAAAGCCTGAGACACATGAAGGTACAGTCAGAGAAAGAAGGAAACAGAACAGAACCAGGAACCCAACTCCCACATGTTTGCAGTTTTCAGCTAGTCTTGTCAATAATAGCCCAATTGTTTCCTTATAGAGAACTGCATGGAGGGTTAATTATCAAAGAAAAACTTAATGCTTTTAAGGCTGGGGAAAAAAAGAAGGAAGAAGAAAAAAAAAAACTTCATTTCTTAGCTTTTGGCACAAGGACTTAAAAATCACTTACAAAACAGAGATTTCTAACGAAACCTTTGGTGTCACTGGACATTTGAAAGCTATTGCTCTGCTTTTTTCTTTTTTCCAGATCACCCACCCCACCATCACGATAACAGACCAGCTCCCAAGAAAAGAGCACAGTCATTTCTGAATCACTGTCCTAACTTTTCATAAAATAAGAGGGAGGACATGAAAATCAAGAAAGAAGCCTTGTCACTCTGACTGAAAGTGAAGAGTACTGAAATGGAAGTGCCACTCAGACTGCTGGTCTCATATCACTGTTTCTGTTCCTGCTACAAGGTAGGAGCTTACTAATTCCAGCAGTTACGGACAGAATTTGAAGTCATCCTGTATTTATTTGAGTATGACGGAGAGTGGAACAACGATGTGGCAACTTCAGTTTCACATTTGGGCTATAATGGGCAAATCTGCACGGTGGTGAGCTGACACAGGACTGTTAGCCTGCATTAATGCAAATGAGACCCAAATCACATCAGACTTCAGAAACTCTGCAATAAAATGGGAAAATATGAAGTTTCTTTTTTCCCTTTTGGTTCCAGATTTAAAACTATTAAACTACAAAGCCTGCAGAGCTGGGATGCTGACTTACCAATTATACCCTTGCAGACTCAAGAATGTACATAGGCTTCCAAGGCTGAACTGCATTTAATTTCTTCCCACATGTCAATAGCTTTGCTGTGATATGTCATACTTAAAGAAAAAAAAAAAAAAGAAAAAAAGCAGCAGATTTCTACTTTTGTCCTAGTGGGGGAAAAAAGAAAGAAAAAAGAAAAAACAAAATTCTTTCCCATGCTCTGAAGCACCCCATTTACAGAAATGCACAACTAAATAGGAAAATAACTGTAACAGTAGTAGTCTTAAAATGATTCATTTATTTATGATGAATAAAACATGATGGAGAGCTGTCATAAAAAAAAGACAGAGATCTAATCTGCTAAGACACGCCAGTGTATTTCCTGTTCATGTCAGTAAGAATAAAGAGCCCTGTACAAAACCCAATGAATTTACCAGGCTGTAAGTGCCTCTGTCATATAAGAAAAAAATGACTTGTTGATGATTCTGTTTCACATATAAAATGAAGAAGAAAAGAATAAGTAAAGCCAGAAAACATGAGGAATATTCACAAAACTAAATGAAAATTTAGAATTATACTCCATTTTTTAACAAGTTTTCATGGACACATGAAAAATGAGTATCCTTGACCACACTGGATACCAGCACAGAGTACAGTCTTTCTGATGAAAAAAAAATGATTCTGAAAAAGATCTCTATTAACCTGCTTCCAGCAAACAGGGAATTTAATGGGACATAAGTGGTTATGGGGAAAAACTGGTTTTCTGCAGTATTATTGATTTCATGCAATTGCAAAACAGCTAATCAACACACTAAGGACATACAAACAAGTGTTTAACTTGCATAATACCCAAAGTAATCCTTCCGCGTTGTTCAGTTTTGATAAAGCTCACGTGAAAGCTGGTGATCAGTCCTGGGCCCTCCAGGTTAACTCAGCACCAAGTAAGATGTCTGGAGTTGTCCAACAAGGGATGGCAGAGGTCTAGAAAACTTGATCCATGCACTGTTTGCTGGCCTGTTACAGTCTTTAACAATCATTTAAAAATACATATGCAGCTGATCCCCGCTGAGACAAAGGAATGAACTGGACAATCTCCCTAGGTCACTCCAAACCATATTTCTAAGAACAGTAAGAGTCAAAATAAATCCATTTCTGCAATCCCAAGTGAACTGATTTTGACCTCAGGAGTGCTTGCAGTTTAAAACTCAACAAAGACAACTTTTTCTATCACTACTATAAATTCGGTGTTTGGGTGCACTATACCTGCCTCAGGATCGCAGCAAACACCAGGCTGCTGCCAAAGCCTAACTTCTCAACATGAGAAATCAGCATGTTGCGTAAGAGATAATACAGAATTGCAAATACAAATAGAAATTTGCAAATGCAATTACAAACATTTTCTATCTATGTAAGTAGTGAGATGATTGCTGACATCTGAACATATTTTGACAAGCAGTTCTATCTAAGAAAACAGAAGCAGCAATTGTTTTAATACATTTTTTTTGGCAGAGGCAAAGAACTATTTTCAAATTCATAGTTAGCAAAGCCACGCTTTATTTGCGAAGGTTTTTGGGAGGTGGGGAGTTACCAGCTGCAGGAAAACCAGTCTCATTGTCTTAACAGCCTGCTAATGTTCAGAAGAGTGACTATGAGAAAACTGCCCCTTCTTAGCAGACATGCTCTGTATGTGACGTCCATGTTAGCTCTGGTTGCTTTAGGGATTGAAATTGTTTTTCTACTCATTTACAGCTCTTTGCAATGCAAAATCCAACATGGAATGGAAAGCATGAACGAGATTGTTTCTGGCTCATACATCATTAGACTTGTTAGTTGAACTCCAGTTGCAGAACAACTATTCCTGGTTGCTGTGTGGGAGCCATGAAAAACATGGCCTGACATCCAATTTACAGGGTTGGCACCTTGGCGTCTGGAGACAGGGAAAATTATTCATAGATGATGCATATTTCAGCGAGAAGTCATTAAAAGGTCTCGAATAAGGAATTCCATAATGCCATTTCCAAAGACCCAGGAATCAGAGCTCTGTCACACATGAAGCATTCTTTGAACCTACAAAATTCCCCCTGTAAGTGGTTTTGTGTTTTTTGTTTTTTCCACAGTCCTACGTTCAGTTTCTAAGCAGCAACCAAGAAAATACCTTGTCCAAAATGCTGTACCTCTACAATAAACCGATGACTGCTAAAGTAAGAAATTGAATGCGCAGCTCTGTAGACCCTGCTCTGCAGGACACAGGTCTGTGAACCTAAAGTAATCTTTAATATCAAAGAAGGATTTTGTCAGATAATTAAACTTCTTACTCTGCACTAGTAGAAAGAGACTCGGTAAGAAATCACATCCGGAGCGTTGTCTACAGGGACGTTTTAAAATAAATAGTTTCTGAAGAAAATTTACATGCTTATTGCACTTACAAAGGGTTGTGGTTTCCTTAAGGAGTTAAAACATTAAAAGATTTCCCCAACTGGTTCTAGTTTCCATTATTTTTGACTGCTCCAAGACAATAAACAGGTGACCGTGCTCGTTCCTCCAGCAGGGCGACACCATCAGACTGACCAAATATTAATAAATTACAAAACATTTAACTAGGAAGAAAGAAGTCAGGAGCTGTCTTTAATTGGGATCACTGCATTCGGTGGAACTGAAGGAAGGCTCTAACATGCGAAATGGCTTTGAGAAGAAAGTACAAAGGAGCCAGTATCTGGCAGGCAAATGTGATGCACATGTGGTGAGGCAGTCTGCTATCCATCTTCCTAGACGGAGATCTCTTTGTTGTTCTGCTGGGAGGGCTGTTAGATGGCCGGCTTGCAGAGCGTGCCACTTCCGAGACAAAACTGTGGCGTATCGAACAAAAATAGTTATGTTTGTAAAATGTGAAGAGATGCGGGGACCAGCCCTGAAAACAGGGATGTTCTTGGTTGTCAGGGCAACACGATCACCCCAGACAACACAGACGTCAGCAGCAAGCTGCAATACACGTCGGATACCTAAGCATACAAACAAGTCGTTTTGCTTCCCCGTTGTAATTAAGCCAGTGGTGTAGGTAACTGTTGCTAAGGTGTGGCTCGGTGTTTTACTCTATGTTATCAGGCCAGGAAGACCAAGAATATGGCTAATGCTTCGAAAACAATCTTACTGGCTTTACCCATGCAACTTTCTAACGTAGGTGAAAAGGCTCGACGGACAGCAAAAAAACTGAGCGAAAATGTACGGAACGATCCTTTTGTTAAACGTAGCAGTGTCCAGCAAACGTGGGCAGCTCTCCCAAGACACAACATACTATTCTTTCTTTTTTCTTACTTAAACTCATGCAACTCTTTGCTTTCACCAGATCAGACTCGTGTTGTGTACCCCCTCCCTGTGCGTTGTCTGCCGCCTGACCTCCGCATAAGCACATGGCCTCCTCCATCGAACCAACTGACTTCAAGATCTCCACTCAGCTGCAAATACACAAAGATTCATGTGTGCCACAGAACCAATAACCAGATGAACAAGTTTTGCTTGCGTGCCTTGCTCGTGAGGCCATAAAACAAATAAATTGAAGTCACATAGGTGACTAAAGCAAAAATGTACGATTTTTAAGGAATTATTACTGAGGGAAGTAGGTGCACTTCCTAACATTTACCGATCCCACAGCGTTACCATTGTGGGTTTATATATTACTCTTCTCTCGCAGTCTACTCACTCAGTGCTTTGGATAGATATCTCCCTGAAACCGTTTTCAGAAAGCTATCCAGCTGAGAAGAATTCCTATGGAGTAGAGAATGTTAAAGATTTTGAATTTTGAATATTAAAGATCATAAAAACAACCCCATGATTGACATCTTGTCAACATTGCTGCTGGTGTCTTCTTTAAAGACTATCTTCCTAAAAATATATATATATATATATTTAAAACCCTTTGTTTAAATCCCTCTAGTCATTAGACCACATCTTTAGCACTACGTGGAGATTAAAATGTTCCGTCATCAAATGGGATACACATTACTGGCTGGAGAAAGAAGTAACATGATTTTTAGAAAATTCAGGCAAAACTGGGTTTATTTTTTTCATTTTTCTGATGTTAAGAGAAAAATTATACTCAGCAAGAACAAGTGGGAGGGAGAAATTAAAAAAAAATGGAGGAAAGCCTATGGAAAAAGAGGGAAACATCACTATTAATTTCCAAAGTAGCAAACTTTACAATCAATTTTGGTTAAAATCTATCATTTTCCTCCCAGCTATGGCTGGGACTGATCATTTGCAGGCAGTTTTGCAACGCAATCTTTTCTCAGCTGGTGAAAGATTGTGCTTCTTCACATCTGAAGCTTGAGAGATTTATTTGTACTTGTGTCTTTTACTCTTTCATCCCTTGAACCGTAATAAATTGGCTGGTTTACTTTTAGGGCTGAGAGGTTATATATGACAAATAAGAAGTCTTTCTACAATAACTTCACAGTCCATACTAAGGTGTGAAGTGAACTCTTCTCTTTCTGTTCTACTTGAAATGAAATTGGTGTTACTAGTGTAAATATTTACTTTATATCCATAAATACACATATACCTTCCCCCCCTACATGCCCCTGCAATCATTATGTAGCTACACAAGCTAGCATTACCAATCTACAAAACAAGGGATTTTTCAAGTTATAACTTGAAACCCCCATTTAGCAGATGCAGGAAACCAACGACACGAACCATCGGCTGGTACTTCTCAGAAGCTACGTAGAGAACAACCCCACAGCTAACATCTCGATCCACGTAATTTACAGATTATTAACAATCTCAGCTCCGCTTCATCAGTATGGTAACGACACTTCCCACATTCAGGCAGAAAATGCTTCTTGCTCTTCTGGTTTGTCAGAACCCAGGAGCGCAGCAGGGGAGGAGAAAGCCAGCCCCGTGGCGGTCCTGCCGGTGCCGCATCCCTTGCCGCAGCTCCCGCCGGGCTGTCCTGGGGGAGAAAGCCCCTGGGCCTCGTTAGCATCGCCGCACAACCCGGCACGGAAGACTCGAAACAGCCACGAGCCATAGATGGAGCGTACAATGGAGTTTAAACCATAGATGGAGATAGGCAAGTCAGATAAGAGATCCAAGTCGCAAATAATACAGATCAGTTTCTGTTTTATATTGATCGCTATATGCATTAAGGGCAAATAATATAAGAAATAATTTTAATGTATCTTTCACATGCTGCATGTTAAAGAGCTTTTAAAGTCTGTTGCAATTACTGCTCTACCCTGTGATCTAAAATATGAACCAGGAAAGGCCAAGCACCACTTTACATTGTTTCCAATCTACATCAAATACCTCTCCAGAATTGTTTGTCAAAAATTATACCATTTTTTTTTAAACACCATTTTGCTTTCAGTTCCACAGGACTGACATCTTAGAGGAGCTCCACCGTCATCCAGCACGAAGGCAGGTGGGGATTGCAGACAATCCGAACCACGCAGAGCTCAGGATGTCCCCAACATCACAGGAAAGCAGAGCCGGATCTCAAAAACACTCTGGATTCCAGGCTGCCCCTAAGACTTCCCATCCCAAGTAAAACTAGACCATGTCTTTGTCTCCACGCTTGGTTACACAAAACAAAATTACTCCAAAAGCTTAGTAATTAGAGAATACGAAAACTTTCCACTTCTTAAGTTCTTCACAGGCAATAAAGGTGACTCAAAATCTAATAAACTTAATTCCTTAACTGGGATTTTTGCTGAGCTTCCCTGAAGTTGCTTCTTTTTTCTTTCTTTTCCATGGCAGCACACCATTTGAGGAAGCTGAAGTTTATCTTCAATCTGCCTCAGTGCGTGCAGGCTGCTCGCTCACCAAAGGGGTAATCTCAATATTCACTTGTGAGCAAGCTCAGATATGACTGTCGTCTCTTCCTCAATTTTTAGATACTTATTGAATTACTGCATTAGAATGCACAGGCTGTGACAGAAATTTATTGAAGTCAAAGAAATGAAATTTAGACATATTTGAAGGAATATGATGGTTACAAAGCTTATACACAGGTTCCATGTTATAATACACAAAATGATTTTTGTGACTGTTAAGTAAAATTCCCAGCCTTCAGTTTAAGGACTTATCCTGAATAACCTACTGCAGAAAGACACCTACTCATAACCAGAAGAAAAAAGTAAGTTCTGTAAGCTTGGACAGCCATGGAACTCAGGCCAGGATTAGGGTAAACACATTGGTTTAAAAAATATCTACTATGAAATGTTGATTTTCATCAATCTTCACTTCCAAGAAATTCCCATAGAAGTCATTCCTTGAATGATCATATCTGGCCAAAATCCCATGGATATCCACTAACTGGCTCACATGACTTCGGATTCCTCTGTGCATTAGAACTGTCCTCAACTGCCAAACTTTTTACTCTTTCCATAAAAAAATTAGCCCTGGCACAATTGGTGGTAGTGACCCTTTGTATTTCTGTTATCAGTTGAACACGGCTACTAGTTGGAGAGCTGGAAAGAAAGCAGAGCCTGCCCCTCACACTGCCCTGGAGTTACAATTTTATTCCACAGCTGATCCCTCTTTTTTCTGCCTGCCAGGTTTGACTTTCTCTCTCCACTATGCGCTTCGCACCTTCCTGTTTTTGCTGGTTCTTGACTACTCAAGGGTCCTCATGTTCCTACTAAAACCTCAAGTGCAAAAACGTAATTATTGAGAATTATATTTGTGACATCAGGGTTTTTTATTCCAAGTATTTATTCCATTTCTAAATAATGATCAAGGATGATCTCTGCCTCCCCCTTTCAAATACAAAAATAATCAATGCAAATACATAAATAGTAGTGACAAAGCCATTCATCATTCCTGATATTAAAACTAAGATCTCTGCTTTGAAGTGAGGAGAGGTTATACGACAGTACCACCCCTCCAGTCATTATGTCCCTTTCATGGCAAGTTTTCTGGTATACAGCAGCTGTTTTTATTATTATTAATGCCGCACACTGACTAGAAAAATCCGACCTGAATGGGATAAAACCAAACCAGCTGTTTCATCTCCTTTCATCTATCCATGTCTCAAAGCAGGCTTTGTGCACTATCAGTTTCCAGCGAAGAGCTGAAAAATCACATGTCACGAGGGGGGCACGCCGTATGTGGGTCATCCAGCAACTGCCAGGCCAGAGCACGGTCAACAGCAATTCTCGGCCCACCCGCTCCTCCCCCATTTAATCTTACTAGGCTAAACAGGCACGAATGAATGCAGCAATTGCTTTTCTTAATTTCTACGATACATAAATAAATGAACGGGCCAGGCGGCTTGTGCAATCGTAGACGCTGCTCTGAAAGCCCAGGTGAGCAGTAGAATTGGAGGGGTAGAAAGGTTTTTTGTGTACAAAATTAGGAGAAAAATAAAAACAAACAAAAAATCCTGCTACTTTAGTTCCATTACATTACTTCTACACAAGACATAGCAGTCACTCCCTTTTTCTACCACAAGGAAAGTACTTCTCCCAGTTGTCTCCCTCCCAGCCTCCTTACTTAGCCTTCAGTTCTGCATACGGTGCTTCTGTCCCCAAAAGAGACACATCAGTGCTGCCCACGGACTCAGGATGACACAAGCTCAAAAATAGAACATTTTAATTACATATCTCTTTTAATTTCACTTGTGAAGAATAATTAGAGAGTAAAAGAAGCCCACACAAAAAAAACAAAAACATCCCACAGGAACTGAGTGGAATTCACTGCGATTCGGGCGCAGCACCCATCTAATGAGCCCAGATGTGGTTACTGCTAAGGCTTGGAATTAGACAGAAGGACATAAGAAGAAACTTGGCTCACTAAGACTCTGCAATGGTTAATTAGTACAGCTTTGACTTGAGATGACATTGCTAGTACCAGAAAATTACACATGTAAAGTATACTTTAAGGTATTATTTAACCGTGACTCTGATGTGGCTGACACTTTTCAGGGTTCCTCTCAAACCCCAGTAATTACCTTTTTTTTTACAAAAAGCTGTTCGATATGCCACTTTTTGTAGCCTAATCATTCAAATGGATGTTTATTTCCAACAGCAGTAGCTGCTAAGATGGAATGCAAAGAACATACATGAGCGGTATTATAAATGCTTCTGTGTTTCATGTATTTTAAGTTGCAGCTATAACAATTAGCAATATGGTACCTCGTATGTCCTCCACTCTGATAAGCAATCAGTCAACTTTCTAACGGAGCACAGCTGTTAATTGAAGATATTTGATGTATCAGTAAATTGATGGAATAATTCGAGAGTCCAGCCTTATTGCCAAGGCCATTAACGTGCACGTGAGCACGCACCAGCAGTGCCTCTGTACAGATGTAAGGTTCTTCTCCGCTGGTCTGCAGCAGAGCACTCCAGCTAGCCAGCACATATACTCAGGGCTCAGAAACACGTGGCCGTGCTGTGGATCAGTTTCTGTGAACAGCCAGGGCTGCAAATCTGGCCGCCCAGCCCGGCCTGGTGCAGCCCAGGCCAGGCCAGGCCGCGGGCATCGCGGAGCCCAGCGTCGCCTGACGGTGGGGACACGGGGCTCGCGTTATGAAATTAAACTGCACCCGAACACAGGCGGGTGCATCCCTTCTTCATGATTTCTCTGGCAAGTCAGCTTCGTACAAGTGGCCTTAATATAACCAGTCTGCCTCAGGCCATGGCGAAACTCCGCACTGCCTGAGATCTCCAAATTTCAGGGCCTAAACACCCCAAAGGCCTGCTCTCACCTCTGGGGAAGTTGTACCAGGGCTCCTCTGTCCTTCACGGGAACAAGCTGAAGCACAACAGCATTCAGACTTTTAATTAAAGTACTTCATGCACGACTTAGTGAGCGATTTATCAGTTGCAGCACTTCTGCGAAGTCTCTCATCTCAAGGTTGTTGTTAATGGTTCAGATAATAATTGCAAAAAATAACTTATTTGGAAAAATTACATTATAAACATTATGAACAACTTCTTCGTGCTGCATCTAATACTCTGCAAAGACTAATCTCCAAGGAGGGAAAAAACAAAGGGAAACAAAGCAATGCACTCGCACAGCCCCATTTGAGCAATTCCTCTGCAGCAATCACTCTTTGCAGAACCGAGGATTTAGTGTTACAACTCGTAATGTTCTATTAAAGCCTTGGAGACAGCAGAAACTCTCCAAAATATATGTTGTTATAAAAATTTCAATGTTGTAACTAAGAAGAACAAATCAAAAACTAGTTGTGTGCCACAGGTTTGAATTTAACGTGAACAAGCCACAGATCTGCATCTGGCTGTGGTTAGAAAAGCCTCGTTTTTAGCACTGTGTAGACAATGAAGGTGCCTAACCAGCTGCAATGAAATCACAACTCAGAATTAGAAACAAAACATTTAAAAGTATCATGAAGAGAAGTTAAAGTTTTGATGATGAATATAGAGATAACAGTAAATAATTTCCAAATTGTCAGAACAACTCAATCTGTTATGGAGATTAAATACCTGAAATATTTATCTGCACATACCTGTATTGCCACGTAACCAAAAAAAAAACAGGGATAAGAATTTCTAACATCCAATGATTTCACTAGCTACTATTATCTTACAAAAAACAATGCTGTGTAATGTGGGGAAGCATCAAAGATGAAATGCATGGTCCTTCTTCTACAGGTGGTACCATTTAAAAGTTACATTTTCATAGCTCTAATAAAGTATCAAAGGGGAATGCAATCCAACCACCTACACGCGCACACGTTTCTGTCTCCAGCCTTCGCTAATCCAAGCCACAGCCACAGGAAATGGGGATTAAAGATCAAGGCAGCCTCCAGCTCCTGCTGCAGACAGGTGGGCCGAGGCTACGGGTGAACCCTGGCCTCCAGCCCCAAAGGTGCTATCTCACAATGTGCAGCCACCAGTTCTTCTGCAAGCCTCTACGCAAGTATTTTGAGCAGTAAGCACATTTGTAAACAACTTACATCCCACCCCATCCTTCTTTCAGCTCTGCTTTAAGCCTTCTCAGCACGCCGCTGCACTCCTGACTTGCTGGCTGCCCAGGCTCACCCTGCAGGTGACGGCAGCTGAAGTGCGCCTCCCTTGGCTACCAGCGGCCATCCAGGCTGCACGTGCTGGCAGCTGAAGAACACCAAGCCTTGGCTACCTTTGGCCATCCTCCCTGCACGTGACGGCAGCTCAGGAACACCTGCCTTGGCTACCTGCGGCCCCCCAAGCCCCGCTGCCCAGAGGCTGGCTTTGGAGGAGCCAGGCCCCCTCGGGGTGCCGATCCCCGATCCCTGGGTACACACGGAGGCAGAGGTGAATCACCCTTGGCAGGTAGCTCGTTCTCTATAAATAAAGCCAGAATGACTAGTTTGGTGTGAGGCAGCCAGAGGCTGGACGTCCGAGTTAGGGCAGATGAATCCTACTTGTCATCTCTGAGTCACGGATCCTCCCCAGCTTTTCACCTGAGGCCGCCCGGCTATGGAAGTCTATGCACAAGCAGGACTTAAAATTACATTCTGGCCAAGAGCAATCTGAAAAACAGAGGAGACAAAATTTGACAGCTTTATCATAAATAACCCCTAGGCCTTCTAAAAAGAAACCATGCGGGGAAAACAATTACTGCCAGATAACTGTATGTTTTAATGGGAGTGCAGATCTCCTCTGAAAATTAACTTTAGAGTGATATTGTGGGGCTATGTTTATTGCTCCTCAGCGATAAAGATAAAAGCAGCACTTAATTCGGCTGCCAGGGCTGAAGCCTCCATCGAAGAACCAAAGGAAAAGTTGTGATCCGTCTGGTGTACGCAGCCCGTCAGCCCCATCGCTAACGCGGCGTGAGCTTTGCAGTCTTAAGGGAAGTAAAAGTCGGGCTAAAAATTGCTTCAGTGACAAAAATAAGCAGATGATACTTGAAGTTGCATAGAGAAAGCAATTCTGTTGTAATGATTTTATGCTGTCATTTTAACAGACTATAAATAGATTTAAAAATATTTACTGAAGGCCAAACTCTGCAGAGTTGGAGCCAACCAGCAGTGTTATGTAAGAAGGGACTGCAGATCTGAGCGCTGAATTAGGCTGATAATACAGCTCCAGAAATAATATATTCCGTTTTCAGGCAGTCTATTTTCCCCTCAAATTTTCAGACTGATAAGTTTACCCTGATATTTTTCTCTTCAAACGGTATCCACAGACCTGCAGGATCTGATGATTTGAGTTGGAATGAAAATTGGCACTCGTGGCCCCTTCGTGCCAATCTTCCCTCACGCTCTCAGAAAGAAAGTTTTGCCATAAACTGAAGGAAAATTATAAAACTGCAGCTTGAACTGCTCTTCAAAGACAATGAATCAAAGTCTTTCTGAATTTCTTATGTCATTCTATTTTAATTTCAATGAAAATATGCACAGTACTTGAAATATTTTGGTTATTATTAGTCATCTGCTGCCGTGGCATGGAGACGAGCTAGGTGAGAGGTTTCTCCTCGCTGCACATCGCCCTGCTCTGGCACCAGTGGCTCCTGTGGTCACAGGCTGCTAAAAGAAAATCTCATGTTTGTCCTGCATACTCAACCACAGTGTAGTCAGCAGCACTGACAACCATCAGCAGGCTACTCTTGCCTACCGCAGTTCATTTTTACATGAAGACAGTTTAAATGAAGACAAAGGCCCTTGTTTTTAAGCCTGTACCTAAGCATATTGCAGCTTCTTTAATAATAACAGCAGAATATATCCAAAATCAGCAGAAATTAGCAATGGGAACCCTGTGGCACAGATCATTTTCCTCACAGCACAGGGAACTTTCTCCTCAGCCACACACTGCTTCCCACCAGAGCAGAAGACATGTTCAGCAGCACAGACAGACTTTACTTCTTCTACATCCACACATATCGGAGCAGCAGCAAGGCAAGGGCTAACAGCACTGTGATGCTCAGACGACGGGAAGGAGGCTCAGCAAAACTTGCCCAAGCCACAGGATCCAAGATGCTGCTACTGAGAGCTCCGCGGGGATCCATGCGGTCGGTCTGCAGGCCACATCCACCTCCCCCTGCAAAGCCAGAAATGTCTCCAGCAGAGGAGAGGGGAGCTCCAAGTCTCAACTCTAAGAGCAGTTACAAATCTTTCCCCCAGAAATCTCATCTACCCCTCAAAGGTGTTACAAACAGTTTGTTTCACGTGCCTACAAGACAGGAATTTGAACGCTCTCCATGAGCTACACTGAATTGCACCATGAATGACCACAGCCTTCTGTTTCGTGTCTTCGAGGGGAACGGCACCGAACTCAGAGCTTCCTCAGCTGGACCGAGAACCTGTTCTTTGCTCAGCTCTGACAACGTGCAGGTAATTGCTGAAGTGCAGCCACCTCTCTAGAGGCCCTGAGACAATCCAGTTTTGGGTTTTGCCTCCAACAGATGAGCATCGGGTCCTCGGTACGGTGTATCGAGTAGCTGCAATATCGAGGTCAGACAATGATGCCAAGGAACATAATAATAACACCAAAGTATTTCTAAATCACTATTTCACACAACAGCCTATTGAAAGAGGATATAAAGTCTGACTCACTGTAATCTTCATACATTTAATGGATTTTTCCACACTCCAGTTGGGCTCCATACCAACAGGAAGAAGGTTATTTTCCTCAGTAAAGACCATTAACAATTCATATGCAGCAGTTTCTGCCATATGTGGCTAATCAGCTGACTGCCTTGATCTATGAACCAGTCTGGTGGTGGGCTTCTTCTAGCTTAAATGAAGAGCACATTACTTTATACTTTTAATAATATTACGGAGAATGATACTCGAGCCATTTGCTGTGAAATAAATGTTGATTTTATTCTGAAACATAGTTGTTTAATCATCCTCTACCTAAACGCGTTGCTCACTTTTTTCCCTTTCTCCTGTGTGCTTGCGGGGGAAGAAAGAGATGTGGGAGGACATTTGCAAGACATAAAAAGCTTCAGAAATTTCCAAATGGTACCATGCACTGATAAAACCTTGTTTCAATTGGCTAGAAAACAAGACAAGAGAAAAAAGGGGGAACATTCATAGTAAAGAACAGTTTTCTCACTTCCTTCCAATCCCTGCTTCGTTTGCCAAAAAAGGGAGAAGGGTGAAAAAGCCTGTTTCCAGCTACACAGAAAGGGCTGGGTTTTAATCAAATACTTATTTTATAAAATTTACGGATTTCAAAGCATTTTTCCACAGATCTCAGCACTCTCTTTACTGTACTTCCTCTCTGCACTAAATCACCATTTTCTAAGAATCCAGTTTTTGCTTAAATATGAGCTATTAGAAGGAACAGAGCAGAGGAGGAAATTATGATTCCATGCCAGCTTTATGCAGAGTTACAGGTACTGAAATCAATTAGATTATTTTTGTGTGCAATGAGACTAGGACCTACATTATGTGCCCAATCTCAGATAAAGGTAGAATGGGAGAAGAACAGAATATCCCAAGTTGGAAGGGACTCACAAGGATCATCGAGTCCAACTCCCGGCTCTGCACAAGACCACCCAAAAATCAGACTGTATGTCTGAGGGCGTTGTCCAATCACTTCTTGAACTCTCTCAGCTCCGCGCCGTGCCCACTGCCCTGGGCAGCCTGTCCCAGTGCCCGACCACCTCTGGGTGCAGACCCTTTCCCTACCACCCAGCGTGACCCTCCCCTGTCCCAGCTCCATGCCGTTCCCTCGGGTCCTGTCGCAAACAAAACTGCAAACTAATGACGGTTCCCACAGACCCACAGCCAAGCACGTGCTAAGGTATCTGCTACATTCTGGCCCTGTTGTTGATATAGCACTGATATCAGCTTTTTTTCTAATACGTAGAAATTATATTCATTTATTCAATGAAAATATGCACGTAAATGTGCACACAAAATCTGTTTGTCTCAGAGTCCCCGACTATTCTATATTCTGTATTGCACAAGCAAAATCTACTTTGTCAAGGAGATTAAAACTTCTGCAAAAGAAAGCACAAACAGCAAACAATGCTTCCGTGCAGTAAGATGGTTTGGCCCAGAACAGCCCTACTTTCAGAAAACAGGGACAGAAACATCCCCTGCCAATAGGATCAGCTATGACCTTCAGTTCTTACGTCTACCCTCCAGATTCCCAATCCCACTCAATGAAACCTACACCTACTTCAGAAAGAAGATAAGCTGAATTACTCCAAAACCAGTGTCTAATTGTGCTGACAACAAACCATACGAGTTCCTAAGCTATATAAAGATTCTGCCAGAAAATAAGAAAGGGGATTTTGACTGTTGCCCTATAACAGTCAAACAGCCAGAAATACAAATCTTACAAACATAGCGATGGGCCATAGGGAGCCATTTGTGTTGGGCTTGTTTTGAAAGGAAACTGGGTTTAAAATCATACTTCGTCGCCCACTCACAGTGAGAAAGACGAGGAAAGGTATAGCTCAGGTGACTGCAGGGCCCTGCCCCTCCCCTGCCATCCAGTTTGGGGCCGATCTTTGACCTTGGCAGCAAGCTGAAAGCCCCCTGCTCTTCATTTGCCTGCGGGGATGGTACGCAGCTGTGACACTGAGGTGTGGCAGGCAGCACTTCTAGTTCGAGGATGCTCTGGACAGGCAAAACCAGAGTTTAAGACCTGAGTTTAAGACTTCATTAAGATGTTTAAATCATTCTTCTTAACATGTTCAAGAGAATTGGTCTGGAGATTAGCATGAGATAGCTTTTCTGTCCTAGATACCAGCAGATTTGGGTGTACCAATTATTCCTGTGGGGTGTCGTTCTCACACTCGGTTTGCACGGTCGGCCGACTTAACCACCTGCTTCTCTCAGGTGTTATTCTTAGACGGCACCGACAGTGAGCTTGATACATTCCTAAATGGATGTCTTCAAAAGAAGCAAAATAAATCCTGACAATCCTGGGAAACCGAGCACCGTTACGATTACCAAGACTTAAGGAATTTGCTTTCTGGTACAGAAATAATGTGGCATCTTGTTAGCAAGATGAAAACAGCTTAGTGGTCACAGGAACAGAGGTGAAATCGAGTAAGAGTCTTTCTGTGAGTGGAAAGGATGACTTGACAAAGAGAGTAATCAGGAGTTATTTTGTAAATGGACTGGCTGATGCTTTGGAAAACATCAAAAAGGCCTCTGCTATTTAAGATAAAAGATTATGGTAAATAAAAATCACACTGTTTCATTTATAAATCATTTTCCCTCAATTTCATTTCTAATTGAAGTGGATTTTATAATATATATTTAACATATAAGAAAACTTCCTCTGGCTTAATTTGTAGAAAATTTAAATCCTGCTCTAGTCTTAACAAAACAAATGGAAGTAAGGTTTTAGCTGCAGTAAAACAGTTTTGATCTGTAAAAATGGTAGGCTTTGTTTGCCTTTTCTCTGAGCACTGAGATTTTTAGTGTGACTGAACATTCAAGAAACGCTGAAGAAAGTATTTCAGTGGCCCTGAAGGAAAGAAATTAGCCAAGAAGTGAGGGCTAGCTTCTACAGCAGCTTCATGGGTTTGGGATTTCCTTTCTGATTGCTTGATGCTGATACGTTTGGAACTCATTTAGAATTAATTAAGCCTTTTCTTCGCCCCTACACATCCGAATACCTTCAGGTATAACAGCCGTCAGCTTCCGAGTCTGAATGAGCACCAGGGAACGGCAGAAGAGTATTCTGATCATGCAAACAAAGCATGTTGAAATCACTAACATGGGATCAGTACAGTAAAAACAGAGCAATGTGAGCTGGAGGAGGCAAAATGTTTACAGGTAGCCGACCTCCAGAAGGGAAATGCCACCCTGAGGTCTGGTGTTGGACAGTGTCCGATACGTAACAGAACGAGGCTTAGGAGTTGTCCTAGAATCCTGCAGCCTCCAAAGCAGCACGCAACATTTACAAGACCCGATTCACTGCCTCCAAGCACAACCCCCTGCAGCAGGGCTCGCCGGCTGGAAACACATCCCTGTGACAAGCCGAGAGCCGGGGGAGGAGAGCAGCAGCACCCATCTGGCCGTGGGGCAATGCTGAAGCCCTCCTCCGAAGCACAAACATGCCAACGCAGGAGAGCGTGTTTTGTCTCAGCACCACGGGGCCTGTACGTGTGTGTCACCTTGAACGAGGAAACTGAAACTCGAATGGCATTAGGTGCATGCCAACCGCGTTAACACTCAGCTAACTTTTTACGTTCAGCAGCGACAATATCATTTCTGCAGCCTCCTTTACTGCTCGTGTGTGTGTGTGTGCAGGCTGGGGAAAAAGAAAAGGTTATTTATCAGTCCGAGTGTCTCTCTCTGCCGGAGCAGAATCGATGACCGAGCCGAACCTGCAGCAGCTCGTCACTGTAGACATCCGTTGTGCCTTGGACCAGGGGATCCGGTGCTCCTCCTCCGCAGTCTGCTCGTGGTACGGCTGGGGTTGAACGAAACATTCCTTCTACAACTGCATTTGTCTAGATCAACGCTGCAGGCAGTTTATATTAATTTCACCACTAAAAGCAAAATAATTAGCCACATTTATCACGAGCGACATCACGCACTGCGCGTCCCAGCAGTTGCGCGGCCGTTTCAGTCCCTCTGCCTCCGCCTGTTACGTAAGCGCCGCTCTGCAGCTCCGGGTGATGGAGGGAAAGCCCCAGCCCGTGCCGCTTTTGAAGTCTGCATTACAGCACAGAGACAGAGAAAAACATGACAGGGAAAAAAAAAAAATCACACCAATCACCTGCTACGGTCTCGTCGGCCACTTTGGGCAAGGAATAAATGGCTTCGGCAATCGGAGTTACCCAAGCGTTTAAATGGTTCCTGGTTAAAATAAAACACAATTCTAACAAGCTCGGTGTGGTTGGTACTTGTGTGACTATTTCATCCTCACCAAATACGATAATTAACTCACATGGTGAAATCCCAGCTGAAACGAAACCAAGAGCAATACCTCATTACCTTGGGGCCATAGTGACCTTTAATTCTCCTATACAGGCTCCACAAATCCTGTTCAAACCGAGCCTCTTTATTACGAAATTACAACAAGCACATATTTTTTTTCGGACTATTGTTTCTAGAAATCAGTTCTGGAAAACAAATCCAACCAACATAGTCTTTAGGGATTGGCAGGCTCACAATTCAGCACTTCCCAGAGAGCATAAAATCACAATCAACAATGTTCAGCTGGCATTTAGTGCTAGCTATGCGGGGACAAAGCTGTTGTTTAAGTATTACACAGCTATTGCTGCATAGCTATTAAAAATTTTCTTGTGTTTAAGACTAAAATACAAGATTAAAACCTGGTATTTTTTTTACCTAATCGTCTGTCCTGGCAATTTGTTCTGTTTCATGTGCATCGCAGTTCCTATTATTTCTTAATTTGGTAATCTCTTGCTGAATATGTTCACGGTATTCATAAATTCGTATCAATTATACAGCATAATCAATGGCAACAACAATTCTCACTGGAAAATCAGACCGCAGCTCTTTAGTATCTAACAGATCCCTTCCCCCTTCCTTGCCCGTATCCCTGTTTATCACCCGTCCCACCGAGCTGAGCACTGAATCAGGACCTTGGTGGGCCAAAGCTGCTTGCAAGAATAGGATGCCAAAGCGGTCATTAGCGTGGCACTGCTGTGCGCGGGCTGCTCGGGGTGGGGGTTATGTGATGTGCAGGCACAGGCTGGCAGAGGAGAGGCCACGAAGGCACCCCAGGAGCCAGCAGTGCTGTAGGCAGCAGCGTGGAGTCGGGCAGCCGCCTCACGGAGTGCGTTCATCCCGTCCTGTCAAGTGCCACAGCCTGCGTGGGTCGCTTCGAGTGCCGCGCCGGTGCATTCTGGGGTGAAAGTCTCATTTTTCAAGGCAGATTAGATACACTAGGACTCACATTAATTACAGGTTCTGGGCACTAATCCACAAAGACAGGTGCAGAAAACACAAGTTTACTGCTGTTTCGAGACTTCTGCAATGGTTTGCCAGAAGCAGCACGCCCTCCCTGCCAAGCGATACGGGTCTGTCTCTGAAAAACACGAGAGCACCAGCACGGCAGAGCCAACATGCAGCTCTACGAGACATGCTTCTGCTACAAACCCAGCTTCTGCCTTTCTTGCTGCTCCTTTGCATTTACTGCATATATTCGTTTTATCACGAACATTAGAGGTGAGCTTTGCTATTGAAATGATCCATCTAAACACGGAAGTTTTGAGAGAAAGTTCCTTTCAGAGAGTCAGAGCAAGCTAAAACAGCCCTCATACTACTGAGTTACATTGATGTGCTACAATAAAAGTAACTTCCAAGGCGTACAGCAAAACTTTTCCTAATGAGAGGCTCCTTACCAGTACGCTCTGCCAGATGAAGTTTGGAGAATCGTCTGAAGAGCTTCCTGGGCTCTCTGTTCTCACCACCGCCCCTGCACGGGGTTAGTGGGGAAGATCTGAGCTGACCTCCTGCAGGCTTTCCTGCTTCTACTGACTGAGACCCAACTGTATGGCCACGGTTGAGTAAACACAACTCCCTCGGAGGCCAAAAGCCATAATTGGGATCATTAGGCAGAGGAATTGCTACTGAAGAAAGTAAGATGTTTCTCCCCTCCAGCAGCTGAGCCCGATGCCCTGCCGCCAGCCTTTGCCAGCTCAGAAAATAACACCAGTTTCAGGTCTGACTGCCAGGCCAGACACTCAACACAGGCAAAATTTCTTCAGACAAGGCATACATGAAGTTCCTCGGCACTGCCTCCATCCACTCCTGCAGCATAAAAACATCTGGGATGGGGGATAATGAGTGTTTCTGGGGAAACATATGTGAGGTTGGATAATATCTATGTTTACACTGTGCCAAAGAAACAAATCCCAGATTTGATAATATATCTCCACAATAAATCTCCCTTTTTCTCCATCATAATACACTCATGAATCCTAGGCATCTACATCCCACAGCTCTTTCCAATAACCCAGTGGGATCTGTCTCCTTCATGCCAACTTTATGGGTGCTGTCAGCCAACTGCTAGACACCTGAATGAATCCCCACGTGCATCTGAAGGGCCAAAACCAGTTACCAGAGGGAGAACATTTTTCATAATCACTACATCCCTTTTCTCTCCCTCCTGACCCACAAAGGAGAACTACGAAGTACCTTCAAAACAGAACAATACCAGCACAAAAAATAAAATGAATTATTTTGACCACTAAAAGCCGCACGTTGGCAAATTATAATTTCCCATACTCCCTTCCCTCAGCCAGCCCCTTAACATGTTTTTAATCGTGTAAATAATTTCCATAATTAAGTTAAATTCAGTACATTCTTTTCAGCTGGTGAGAATTAGCATTAACTATAGAAACTCTGCTGTCACGATGAGTTCATTTCTGTACGCTCAGTTAAGGCAACCCCCTAAGCCTCTTTGCTTTCATTAGCTTAGTTTGATCCATCTAGGGCAAACCTAGGGCAAACCCAAGTGTAGTTTGGGACCTGAAAGGCATTCTGAACCTAGCATTTCCACTGGCACTTCAACAGCGTGGTTGGAGGGTTCAAATATACAAGACAAATATAAGCTTATGTCCAAAAAATCGAAACGGTATGCAACCACTACAATTTAGGCATAAACAAATCTCTGCGCTGCAGCGCCTCCGATTCCAACCCTTCTTTACAGGAAATTATCTAACATTTCTTCATCCCAAATATATTCTCTTACTCCGTTTCCACCTAACCGTGCCCAGCCCACTGGGGCTGCAGAGTTTACGCAAACCTCACAAGTGCTCGTAAAGCGCCAATTATAATCTGGTCTTTCTGATTTCCCCCGTTCCAGTCCTTCCAACTCATTTTTAGGAGATGGGCCAGAAGCTCTTAAAAGGGATCTAGTTACTACACAGCAGTCCTGTTAAGTCAGGAAGAGATACAGATGGCCTTCGGCGATTTCTTGTGTTCAAGTGATGCCAGCTCAGAGAACAATTGTGAATGGCTGCAAGGCTGACTTAAAAACATCTTGATAAACAAAGAAGCCAATAGCCCTTGCAGGATTTTGTTTGCCGATAAGCAAACGCGTTTAGCTTTCCAGAGCTGAAATGCCAAAGATGCAAACTTTCGTTAAAATCGAAAGGCTCTATAATCAATACAGGATGCGCCACCAGCTCAATCAGCACACTCTAGAGCTCGAAAGGACGAACGAATCTAAGGATCTGAATGTTTGTTTGAACTGCACGGCTTGTTCGATTCAGCTGCTTACAAGCCAAATGCTGTGTGCCTCTCTGATATAAAGCAGTCCCAATGAAATCAATACAATCATTTCTGTGACACAAATAATTCGGCCTGAAGTTAACAGATAACTTCTCTCCATCCAGGGAGAAATATTTTTTGTTAAATGCCATGTCAAAATATAAGTTAAGCAGTGGTCTGGTGGCTGCCATGTAGTTTACATGAAGAGAACTAGGGTTTCAGTTTGAATGCCAAAAAGCCAGGGTGCCTTCTGTAGACTTGAGAATCAGCAATACAATACCAGAGGACCAGTACGACTTACCAGTGAGTAACTGGTACCTCAAGACAGTGCCGATATTACAGCTGTGCTCAGGAACATCTTTACAAGTACCTTTCCAGGGCAGTAGGCTTTGCTTTCAACGACAGGAGGCAGCAGCAAGGTCTTACGTGCTCTCTGGGTCCCCTGCTGTCCCCCTAAGAGGGCTAAAAACTTGAAATGCCTGTGACCCTCCCTCGGCTCCACGCCTTACACTGCTTCTGACACTGAGGTCTCTGCAAAGGAGCAAGATGCCAGCCCTCAGAATAAAGGAACAGCATCGGTGAGAGTATAGCTACTGTAGGACAAGGAGCCATCTTCTCCCTTCTGGTCCCCTCAGAACGGATCCCCCCGCAGTGACAGGTCAATGGCACCCGTCTGGATCACAGGGGTAAAGAGTTTCCGCTGTATGTACACAATACAGGGTTGTTCTCCCAAATTAGTCATCAAAATGAGCCGCTAAGAACAGGGCAGCACGGGGAACGAAGGTCAGTGGGCTCTCGCTGTAGTGCTGCTTCACAAATTGGTGATCCCACGCCATCCATGAAGCAGACAGAGATTATTGCTTGCACTGTGATGAGAACATCCCCAGTGCCCAGTGGGGGAGCTGTTAATTCGGTGAGTTGCACTCTTCTATTCCTTTCAGCATCTTCTGCGTTGAGATCTCTTGACCTGCAGCATGTCTGGCTGCAGCCAAAAGCAGCGATGGCACAGATAGTGTGGTCCAGGTGGGAAAATAAAGTCAAGTCCTGGGGTACGTCTAGCAATTTCTTTTTCCCCAGGGACAAGCATGGCCTCAGAAAGCAGGGGCGGTCTCTCTGACCAGCATGCACGTGAATACCTTGTAAGAAACTTCTGTTCCTGTAACAACAAAATCCCAACCCCACCAGCCAAAAAAAGTGCAGTCCCTGCCTGCCTGCAGGGAGCATCCCCAGGGGCACCCTGCAGGAACACAGCCCGAGTGGTCATTTCCAGCAGCCTGGGGACCAAAACAGCTCCTAGTGACTCTGGAACTGGGAATATGCTGGTCCTTGGCTTTTCTTTTCTGGACATGTCAGGAATTTGGGGAAAAAAATTAAAAAAAAAATAAAAAACATACCTGGCAATAATCCCAGACATGGGTCAGCCATGAACAAATACTCTGATTACTGTCATTTTCTCCTCTGGTAAGCAAGTGCTGTAAGAGAATCAGCTCTGATGCAATACTGTCCATGTGATGCAGCTATCCACTGACCATCAGGGGAAGCTGGCTAACTGTAAAATCTGTAATGCAGCTTTTGGCCCCGAAAGGCCCCTGAAATCCAAAGTAAAAGGACTTACTCCGACTATAACAAACATGTCTTATTCCAGTGGTAACAAAAGAATCCACTGTTCCCTGCGTGAAAAGCCATACATTCAAAAAAAAAATCCTTCTCTACTTTGCTGGTTATATAAACAGTACTTAAGATAACTGTGACTAAATCCACTTAACAAGTTACTGGGATTTCTGCAATACATAAATGTTCCGATCAGAATCCACGTCCTATTTTTCCATTGTCTGGCCATAGAAAGAGACACTAAGTCAATCCTCCTGGGGCCTGACCAGAAACCTGATTACAATCCCTAGTGAGATTCTCTGGTTAAGATATCTCAGTTTTGTCACATGAAACTACCCCATAACTATCTGGTCTTTACTCTTAGACAAGGGACAGAGACAGGCATTCCTGGACCATAATTCATTTTACCCACTGGATGTCTAAAAAAAGCGATCAGATGAATTGTGTCTAAGAAAGCCCCTATCTCTCCATCGATTACACAGGGATCCCAGTGTGATATGATCAGAGCTAGACATCTAACTATCAAACTTTATACGTGAGTCACAGCTTTGGTAGCCTTGACAGACCCTACCCCAAGACCCCTGTGCAGCCATTAGCCAAAACAAACCAAGATCCTCCATTCGGTTGCCAGGACCCATCAGCACTGACCATCTTGTGGGCTGGCAGAATCTCCTCCAGCTCCGCGGCTGAGGCAGGGCTGAGCTGGAACCCAGCTGGAACTGCAGTGCTGTGTCCTATGGGAAGTACGCAACAAAAAATCCGTGGTGTTCTTGATCAAGAAAGCGTTTCAAAATGTGATATAGAAGAGAAATGCCAACTAAGAGAAATGCCAAAACAGAAGCATTTTGTTCCACATACCTTTTTTAAAAATGAAATTCCACTTGGAATCCAAACACTAAGGTCTTGGAGGAAAACTTTCTGGCTGAGTAGCTGACATGCATGGAATCCCAGCCTGTGACAACCCACAACGTGGTCCCTCTCCACTGTGTGACCTGGGTGAGCTGTTGTCCCACGGCAGGGCAGCACACGGGCAGGCTGCCCTCGGCAGGACGGGCAAGCAGATTACCCGTGAAGCTAAAGCAGCCTGCCTACATTTTGCTAAGAGACTCACCAGAACCTATGCAATGTGGTCTCCTGGTTACATTTTTTTTTTTCTAAATTTGTTAAAAATCACCCTTTGTTTGTTTGTTAAGCGTTTCTTAGCTAAGTACTCTATCTCATCCTGAAATAAAGGTGTAGCAGTGGCCCTGAGCAAAACCATGCAGAGCATACAGCCCAAGTACAGCAGGCAAGAATACACATGACCAAGAGACACGAGGCACAAAGCCAGTGAAATAAATACAGCAGACAGTGATGACCTCAGATCAAGTTTGTCAGGATACTGACTAATGGGACCAACCTGGGGATAGCAGGAGCCTAAACGCTGGCTTCTTTTCATCAGCAGTATAAACGTAAGTATTTTGCTTTCCTTATCGATGCTTTACACAATGTTATCATGCACTTTTACTGAGTTTCAAGTCTAAGCCCAAACTGATTACAGAAGTGACGCAGTTTGCTTTCACACAGTTAGCTTCACACAGAAGGCTACCTGTTCTCATCAGGCAGCGCTTCTGCGCACATCTACACGGCGAATATTCCCTCAGGAAGCTTACCCCGTTATGCTTCTGTACTGCGACAGCAGCCAGCAGGCTGGTCGGAGTATGGCATATTTACATGCACTTCTAAGAAACAGGTAAAAGGATGAACCCACATTAGATAAAATAAGTAGATCAACAGAAACCACAGCCATAATTCTCCATTTCATTCAGTTTAAATTAAGATGTGAAAGATGCTGAGCATCTGTATTTCTTATCAACTGCAGTGGAGCTAGAGTGCACTCAGAAGACATTCATCACCTGGTGCAAGAAGGAGCGCAGTCTCTGCATAATGACCTGAAGAGGCCTTATCCTGCAAGACGCCAAGTGCTTCCTGAGGTTTGCAAGTGACTCTTGTGTAGCCGTGAGATCTGTCAACACTGCTGTACATGCATCTTACTTCCCCTGCTGCCTCTTCTTGCAATCTCTGCTTGCCGGGAGTTTTTCTGAAGCCGGGATGTATAGCCTTTGGGGTTGAAATTGTTTCTTTTTATATATTCGTTTAATAAGTTGGAGTAACTAGATCCGATTCTGACTGCAACACTAAAAATCACTGCTAAACATAAGTTAATATCAGCACTGCAGATTTATATGGCTCCTTCATGAGAGATTAATTAGAGCAGTTCAAATTATGGCAGGGCTCTAAATGTCTCCTTCTGTCTCACCTCCAGAGTTACCGAGATGGCTGAAACGAGAGATATCATTTTACTTTTCACCCTACCTGTTCATACCTGGGGGAAATAATAATGCAGCTCATGTACCAGCTTTCATTTCTCACGTCTATTTATACTGTAATCAACTATGACAGCTATTGCCTCTTACTCTTACTTTCCACAACACACAGCAGCAGTGGTTTGAACTATATGTGACTGTAATTAATTAGGAATCTACACCATTTATTACCTCCAGACCAGAGAAATGCCCAAGATGGCTCCGCAAGAGGTCTTACACCCCTATGGCAGCCTAAGTCAACAGAGCAAACAGCCTAAAAAAAAAAAAAGATGGACCAAAAGGACTAGGGGAAGGAAACAGCAGGCCTGTGGAGCACACAGTCAACCCCAGTCAGCCTGGAAGTCCCCTGAAGGAAACTGTTGGCCCTGGTGACAACAAATGCCTCTCTGCTCCCAAAGTCCTGACAGAGGTCAAAGGAACCCAACACTTTTTTTCTTTCCATTTAAATTTTGAAGTTACACATAAAACTCAGCAGAAATCTGAGGACTTCTATTGGCTAGGAACACATTTGTCACCGTACAACAGGATTTGACAGCATTAAAACAAGAGATCTTGCACTGGCTGGAATACATCATAAAAGTAACAGCTCCACTTAAATAATGAAGTGTTGTAATACCCCTGGAGAAACACTAATCTATGCAGTGAAAGCCAGGCACAAAGACAAATGTGTCTTACCACATAGTAAATAAATTTCAAGTGTTTAGTAAACCTTTATAAACAACAGGATCCGAACGCCAGAAGAAGCGGTAACAAGGACGGGGTGAGGACACGCGGCCCACCTCGGCGCCCCCGGGCTCAGAAGCTGAACCTCCTCTGGCTTTGCCCTGTCCTGATGTAAGGGGCGAAGATTAGGGGGCTGGGTGGGTAGAAAGCCCTGGTCAGAGGCCTCGTTCCTGCTGCCACCTGGTACAGGGCCTGAGGGGTCGGCCTGGTCCGTGCTCCGGTCACGGTGAGCAGCGGGAGCGTGGCCGGCCCCTATGGGACAGGACGGGACGCGATGAAGGTTGTCAGGTGGTCCAAGGGCAGGAAGAAGAGGCTGGGACACTTGCATCAAGGCCTACTGCTCGGCTGCCTTCAAACCTAAAAGCCATCGTTTTTCGTGACAAGGAACCAGTCAAACATGCTGGCTAAAATACAAGGGCCCCTTTGCAACTACAGATATAATACATAAGGCAAAAATGGCACAGATAACCACATATAACTGTAAAATCATGGATTTAATTGATGCAGTGATCAAAGAGGTAAAAAATAAACATA
Organism: Anser brachyrhynchus; assembly: GCF_964034855.1. NCBI lineage: Eukaryota > Metazoa > Chordata > Aves > Anseriformes > Anatidae > Anser > Anser brachyrhynchus. Next base: position 11,542,237 of record NC_137695.1, read on the forward strand.
TTTCAGGTTCCATTACATGGCTGCAGACGGCTCTTATCCGTGAAAACCTGTAACATCTCCGTTTCTGATGCCAGAGACCAGACTAGCTCCTCAGCTGTAATGTCTGGCCAAAGACCTTACCCTGGGTGCCAATACGCAAATCAACTGTCCCTTCGGTAATGCTATACAAATGCTAACTGGCAAGCTAGCAATAAAGAGAATTTGATTTCTATCTGTTAAAACACTGCCACAGTACGCATTGTTTCCCCCACACTCGCTCCCAGCTGGCAACTGTGTATTACTTTTGCACCATTAGATTTTTGAGACATTTCTTTTTTGCATGGTTGGCAGGTCTGAAAAATGTATTGGGACATAAGTTGTTATCTTCCCCGCATGAAAATTAGTTATTTGGACTACTCAAATAAGAAGTCTGATTAAACTAAGTTTTAATAAAAACATGCAAAATGACAATTCCTGGGTATATTGAAATAAAACACAACTACAAGCAAACTCTATACTGGAGAAGATAAAAGATTCTGTGAAGAGATTTTACCACCTTTTAGGGCACTAAGTGTTTCTTTATCTTACAACTATAACATCCATGTGAAAAGAGAAAGACATATTTAGGTCCTACTCCTAAAGTTATCTATCAGGATAAAGCAGCTCTGATCTCGGGGTATATTTTCTGACTTGTTCTTAATTCAAACACTTGCTGACTTGCCTTTAGATAAAGCATCCATTCCACCTAGAACTGCAGGTGAAACTTCGGGCCCCGCTGCCTCATCTGTTCCCTCCAGGCATTAATCAGGAAAAGGAGCAGTCACCATCGCCCCTTTTCCATTCACTTTGACTCAATTGCTGTAATACGAAATTTCATGCCTCTGCTTGAGGAGCTCTGACACTTCTGGCCTTTCTTAATTACCACCTATTTTCCAGGTCACTAATTAGGTTTTGCAACACTCAGTTCTTGGCAATGCTTTTTCTAAGATCAATCGCTTTCCACATCTCCTGTTTCTTTCATATCTGAGCTTTAATGAATCAAAGTTTTCCAAGCTTTCTTTTGAAACCATTTTGCTGAGAATACATCCAAAATGTTATTACTAAATTTTGAATCCTTTCTAGAGTTTAACATAATATGGTAAACCAATTCTCTTTCTTTAAGCAGTGTAAAACCAAAGGAGGATAACATACCTCCTGATGTGTACTGTCCAAAATATTTAAGTTATGCCCAGCATAAAGGAAAACACAGGAGATTAAAGTATACGCACTTCTAAATTAGAAAAAAAGAAAGAAAAAAAAAAAACATAACCAGAAACTTAATGCATATTTACAACAGAGGACTGAGAATAATTATGAAGTGGCCAGATCTAAAAATGAAGCTTTTAAATCAAACGTTCGCAACAGCTATGGTTTTTGTCATAAATCAACCTATTTAAATATGCAGCATTACTTGATCGAGACGGTTTACATTCAACTTAAATGAAATGCAATGCATGGGTTATGTTTTTAAGAGAACACGCTCCCCTTCTAAGCGTAACAAACCGAACCCAGGAAGGCATTTTCAGCTGCCTTCGATGCCTGCCAACTGCAATGCCCACGGTTAGCTTACCCATGGGCACTCATTTACGACAGCAGGAATCCTCACATGTTTAAACTTAAGCAGGCTCGAGGCTTTACTGTTCACATGTAATAGTCAGAACATAAATCAGAGCACACTAAAAAAATCCTGTTACATTTTTCACTTCTGCCAAAATCGCCTATCACTGCAGACTGCTGGCCACAGGCCCGTGGACCTAATCTGCCCCAGATCCAGTTGCTTTTAGGCCCAAGACTTGTTTCAGGCACACAAAATGATTCCAGTGTGTAGCATGGACAAAGGCAGCATTTGTCTTCCAAACATTGTTATTTAAATACGATGTTGAATATATTCTTAAGCCCATATATATTCAGAGACACTTTGTTTACGAGTATAACCAGAGAAGGAAAGTATAAGTCAGTAGTCAGTATCAAAGGAATTTGACATTTGACAAACTGGCATAGAAAAATGAAGCAAAGCTATCCCGTTTGGGACACTGGCACTTGTGGCAGAAGGGACCGAAGTCCCAGCAGTGCATATCTTAGCAAAACACGCAGGGTGGGTAAGGAAAGACTTGCTCCAACCCTGACCCTTTGCCCTGCTATATGCAAAACCGAAGCGGCCATCGAAGGAGCATAGAAAAAAGCCCCGTATTCTGCACACCCTGCCCTCGGGAAACCCTGGTCCCAGAAAGCACCAAGTGAGCAACAGTTGTAAGCACAGCAGCGTGAAACAAGAGGTAAGCTCATTCTTCCTTCAGCTCTGGACTACCAGGGAAGTGTCCCTGTGAGCACATCTGGGCATCCCAACCTCAAGATAACCCGTTTGAAAAAAAAATGCTAGGTGCATTTGATTCATATGTGTCTTCTACTTTACTACCACAAACTGCTCTTGCTTTGTTTTTAGACAAAGTAACTCTTCAGTGCACAGTCGCACAGTGGCTTAATACCCAGATAAGATTTTGAGTTGGAATATATTATCACTCACTAAGAACTACACTAATCACTGTAACTAAGACGCTATTTAAACAATTATTTTGGTATTAAAACTATTTTGCACAGCCTTAGTTTCAATGCTTTTAATCCACTGTTAAGTTCCTCTTACTGAACAAGAACAAAAGTTTCGTTGAGAAACTTCTTAATCACACAGTAAGTATTTTAGTTGTAATGCTGACATCAAAGTTCTTAACAAGAAAATCCATTTCATTTATTTTGGATAGCGAGGAAACTTTTGACACCACTAGGTATTACTGGACCAGTTACTACTGTGTTTTGCAAAACCCAAAGAATCCAGTGCTAGTCAGCTCCACCTGTGTAACCACTAGCCAATGTGTGGTATTGTACATACATAAACACAGAAAGAAGAAAGGCCACAGCTTCTTACTTCTCTGCAGAAAAGACAGGACTCAGTTGTGCTTTGGCCACAGGGATGCATCAGGCAGCAGACAGTGCGGAAAATACTGGATCAAATGTGCACATCAGTCTGCTACAGTACCGTGTCTTGAGGAGCAGTAGATGAGTTTGATGTAAAACCATCAGCCAAGAGCATCATAAATCTTTCCTTGTTTTCCTGGCATTAAGCTAGATTGAAATAGACAACGTAATTTCCAAAGTGTAACTAATACCAAAAGGAGGCGGCAATCAGAGCATTTTGATATCTGAGTTATTGACTCCTCCTTCCCAACGCAGCCTTTCAGCCTACAAAGCGCATTAAAAGAGTGCACTCCTTAAATACTGATGGGTTCTGTCTCTAGTTATATTCTTATTAAAAGATTACTGCAATAAGCTTTTCCACATTGAATTTTACCTTCGCTGAATGCAAATGAATTAGTCACACACTAAACAGCATCCAAAACTCAAAGGCTATGGAGACTGAGACGCTGTATAAATACCTCTGCCACTTTCCAGACCCTGTTGAAGTCTCCTGGCTAACTAACTCCTTTCCTTTTGCCGTGCACACCACATGCTTTGGACAATTTTAGCCACATTATCTTCAGTAAAGTTCTCCATTGCCAGTGAGTGGCAACAAGTAATATTCAAAAGACTGAAATGCTTATGCCTTCACATATTATAACCTTAAAATGCAAGAGCTATTTAGTTATATTACCTTTGCGTGTAGCTTCTGATTCATGCCTCATGACTGCTATTAGAGGATCAAAAAGTAAGAAGGCAGCAATACTTTTAATATACCATATATGCCACCAGTAAAACACAATTATTTACACCCCCAACCTATTTAACAGGTCTTTATTAAGTGCAAAATGCCATTCAGGAAGAATTAGAACATCATTTTCTAGTGGGAGAGCAATATGTACAAGGGTAATGAAAAGCAGAAAGAACACTGGTTTTATTACAGCTGCCATTAATATTCAGGTATAGTTGCAACCTCCTTCATCATGTGTTGTGAGTAAACTAACCCCTGAGGGGTCCTACTATTGTCAGGCTTACAAAGAGCAAAGCAGAGGCTCAGATAATTTTAGGCATTAAGCAAAAGTGAGCTTGACATCCCTCCTACAGGGATGATACACAGGATTTGCTTGCATTTATGAACTGCATTTCTAACACTTGGGGAAAAAAAGAAGCCTTAAATAATGGCAACCCATTGCTAGTTTAAAATAAGAAGTCAGTTTAATGTAAAAACTAGTTAGCAATATGCCAGTAATTTCCATCAGAGCTGGAAAGTGAGTGTGTTTGGTGGATGATGCATCAGTCATTAAATCATGCATACCACAAAAGAGACAGCACTGCTTTCCTTGAAGAAAGAATCATTTTCATCACGATGACTGATTCTAGGCTTCAGCAACTTGCATCCCTACGTTCAATACACTCAGTAACACGTCCACTTTTACTTTCAAAGGGCAGCACGATATGATGAACTTCCCCAGAAAGGTGCACTGACAACAAACCTTTCGGTTGCATTAAAACCCCCACCACTTAAATGAGGCGTAATCCTTCCAGGCGGCCGCAGAGCAGGGGGTTAATGCTGCACAGGAGCCTGCAGCAGCCGCAGAGAGCCTTCCTGCAACCTTCCCACTTCAGGCTGCTCGCCGGTATTGGCAACATGCATTTGGTAACAGTCCTACCGCCTCTACCGAACAGTGTTAGTAAGGGGAGGAAGGGGAAGAGACCAAACTGGGAGAAAATGGCATCATTTACATATTGCTGAGTGGGAACACGATCCCTTGCATGACATATGAAGTCATGGGGGGGGGGGGACACAGCAAAACTGTTACTCTTCTATTCAGATGTTTACAATGCTACCCAAAGCCCAAATCTGTAAATCCCGAAATAGAAACAGCCATGGATCTGCAGAGTTTTGTTTTGCAAATCCCGGGAATGACATCAGTGTGACTCACAGGGCACAATCTGAAGAGGCAGCAAGACAGCTAAGAAAAGCACAGGGAGGTGGGAGAGAGCAGCCATTCAGTAATCCTCCAGCTCCGCATCTCAGAAATCATTTACACATTTATGTTCCCCTGTCTCCATTTTCAGATGAAGAGGACGTGCTATATTTAGCTCCAATCTTTCTTGTGACATGTTTTAAAGTGTTGGTGGCATGCTGTATGGAAAAGAGGTGTAATTAGAAGTTGGAACTTTAAATGCAAAGCGGCTGTGAAAACACACAAGTCAGCATGCTATAGATAAATACATCAGTTTTAGAAAACCCAGTTGGCTCATGTTAACCTTGTGAACTGACCCTATATAGAATTCATCTTGCTGCTTAATCCCATGCTTCAAAACAATCTTGGAAGCATAACTTCATTTTCTAGATACAGCATTCCTATAATGCGTGGAAGCAGTAACTGGAGTTATCTCACAAGAGAGGTCCTCCCACTAGTTCATACATTCGCACGATCAAACATTTCTTACAATACTTTTTACCCTGATAAAACAGAGTAGTCATATCTCTGGCAAACTTACGAAGCATGTTCTTATATTTAGTCCTCTGTTGTGCCATTTAGACTCTCTGAAGTCAATTAAAAAAAAAAAAAAAGAGGTAAAATTAACTATAGAGGAAAAGGCTGCAGCATAAACATTTGTTATTCTTTAGGAAGAATCAGCAGCAGGGTTAAATAAAAAATAATAGGATCCAGTGATCGGAGGGATAATGCACCTATTACAACGTACACATCACTAAAAATGTGTACGCTGAAACAGCTGACACATATGGAGTCCTGCACTCATTCAAAACCTTCAGCATAGGAGAACGTTGTTTTAAACATGCATCTGTATCACAGCTGTAAACTAGCTGACATGCAGTCTTAATTAAAAAAAAATGGCTATCTGAATGAAATTGCAAAGTATAATTGAATTTGAAAAGACATCAGATACAGTTCAAATATTGCATATTCCTTCTGCCTACCATTCTGAAATAAGGTATAGCTAAGCACTAAATAAACCACTACGCTCGGCTAACCCTGACAAAATCATCTGGGGGCCTGGGGTGGGAGGATGATGAGAGGCAGGAAAAGGAGCGATATGTTTCCTCTCTCAGACTTTCATCAAATTTTCCATCCCAAAGTCAAAAAACAAGAACTAGGACAGTTTTATTTGTTTATGATCAGACAGCCATTAGCTAAGGCTCATTCAGTATAACAGATATTCCATCATATGTGGAGGGTTTGTTTTTTTTATTGCTTTGTCAAGATCGTGAATATATTTTCTACTTTTTCAAAACTTCAGCACCAGAATATCCTTCTCCAAATAAGCCTGGGTATTTTTTAATAAGAAATAAAATCATCTGCTTGGAAACAGGCTGCAGCAGAACCCAAACGAATTCCCATTGCTGCTGAAATCCCCTTGGTACCTGGTTATTAAGAAAGTGCACCATAAAAAGTACAGCAATAAAATTACTGTTAAAATCATGGGGAGGAGCAATGCATCATCTCTGTTAAAATATATTACAGAGAAGAGAAAGTAAACGGTAAAATGTTCAACTCCCCTTTTCAGATGAATCTGCTCTTAAATCCTGCTTCCTAATTTCCTGTTCTCGTTTTATTCAGTCATTCTGGAGTCAGAACAGAAATAGCTAGGAGTACATATCTCGGCTTTTTTTTTAACCTTTTAGATATTGTGCAAATGCATTAATTTCTCACTCCACCTCTTCACATCTCAAAGTAACTGCAGAAAGCTAAAGAGAGCGACAATATACAGAGGAATGGGAACGTTTTATTTCTCTATTGTTCAAAGGCAGCTTGGATATATCGGGCACAGGCCCTGAGCTTCTCAAGCCTTACCTCTCTCCTAGCTACTCATTGCTTTTGCCATCTTCCCAGATACTGTTGCCCACTGAGCAGGAATGAGTGAGCCACTTCATTTGAAGATTAGTTAAAGGCGAAAAAACAAATGAGTACGAACTCAGTCCTACAGGGATACGAAATCAGAGCCTGGAGCTTCACAGTTGGCTGAAACACCATGTTTTTGTACTTAAGGGACTCCACAGGAATTTCAACCCAATCGTTTACAGGAACAAAGGAACTATCACACTGGATGAAACTGAAGGTCCATCTCCTTGTGAATGTTTTCTCTAGCAATCTCCTATTTTCTCGTACTTTTGGAATTATTATTCCCTTTCCTGTAAGTGCACAGAACTCAAGGGGAGTCAACTAAATTAATATTTAACAGGTTTAAAAAAAAAAATAAATCCAACTAAATGAAAAGGAAGGACTTTTCCACACAAACAAAATCATTAAATTGTGAAAATCCATCCTGTGGAGGCCAGAAGTCTAAACGGTTTTATGAAAAAAAAAATCAGGGGAAATTAGCTCGCCGCTGACTACTGAACACGATGAGCAAGTTAATGATGTAGCTCGGAAAGTTTCTGGCTGGCCAACGGCAGGAGGCTAGGAGGGCTCACAGGGGAAAGGGCTGCCCTGGCCTTGCCCCTCTTTTAATATTGTTACTGGCCAGGATCAGGCTGGGCTGGGCTGATCCAATACAGCCGCCCCTACAGCTGAGAACAGCGACGAGGAGCCTGCGTCTTGGAGGACTGAAACCCATCTCCATTTCACACAGTCCCAGGCCACGACCTCTTTCCCAAGCTCTCTATAGCTAGCCTACGGTGCTAGGATGGCCAGTTTGGCCTTTCGCAGGGAACGGCGTCTTCATTCGTCCCATTTAAATACAAAGCCCATAATGGATACATATTCAAAAATATTTCTGTGGGGAGAGCGTCTTATTCTGGAGGAAGACGATTCACATTCTGAAACTCAGGAAGAATTTTCCCCAGCCCTATTTAAGCTGAGTTTATCAAATTGAGGGAGGACCCTCAAAGTATGTTAGGAGTGCCGTACAAACAGGCTGCATCAACACGACCTGCCAACTGCCTACTGACATCCTCGGAGAACTGCTTGGCTTAGATAAGGTCTAAGGGAACGACAAACAGCCGCCTTGTATCAGTTTGGGGTCACAAAACCACTGGGGTGAGCAGGGTGCTCTGGGGATCATCCAGTCCAGCCCCAAAGAGCGGTGCCCTGGGGATGTCCCGTCGTGGCGGGCAGCCGCCGAGCAGCACGATGGCAAAGAAGGAAGGGAGCAGCACGAGTCCTTCCCAGGCAGAAAGCTTAGAGCAGCGCTCGTGCGATGCTTGGAACACGAGGCAGTCTGTTAGGGTGAAAAAACAAGCACTAGCAAGGACTTTTAACGTCCCCAGAAGACAAACTATTCGAAGCAGAAAGATGAAATTACTGCTATACGGTATTTTACTTCTCCTATAAACTATTTATAATACAGTCCTACAATACCGCACAGTATAAAATTACACCAGGCTTTTCACAAAAATAATTAAATAAGTAAACTATAATTTAACTCAGTACCCTCCAGGCACTCACATCAGAAAACCCAGGCTCTCCATCACAGGCCTTTACCAAAGCATGTTCTCTCTCTCACACACACACATCCCTCCTGAACTTGCCAGACCCTCGCTCGGAGAAGCTGTCTCCCTCACACAGATGTTTAACCGAGTCACAGTTGTGTCCCAGTGCTTCCCCACACCTTTTTTTTTTCCTATAATTCTACTACTGATGAATGGCAATTAGTAGTGAGACATTAATGTTGTCAAACATCCATTATTCTTCCTTGAAGCGGTAATGGGAAAGATGTTTTCCAGCTGTTTCGGGGCAGATAATTTTTTAAAACTGAGTTCCTTTAATCAGCCAACCCAGCAGTCAAGCACAACCTTTCTGCACCAAAGTGCAGCCTCGGCTTTCAAAGGTACAAAAGGCAGCTGAAAGATGGCAGGTGGCAAAAAAGCTACTCCAGACCTTCAGTTCCAGCTCCTCCTCTTTACCAGCCCAAGCTGCATATCTGTGTTTTTCCAGCAGCATGAGACTACTTGAAAACTCAAAAACGGGCTCTTCCTAAGACCACTTAAAGATATTCCTTACTTTTATTTTGTGGAGAGAAATACTGCAGCAATAGTAGGAATGAAAAACCAGAAGGAAAAAAAAAATGGGAAGTTGTAAGAAGAAAGCAAAAACACAATTGGCAAAAAGAGGAGAAGTCCAGAAGTAAGAGAAGCTCGGTAATACAATTACTTTTTAAAACTTCATTTGCCTCCAGAAAGACCAACAGAACTATGATCCTCATGACAGTGGTGAGCTGAATCTTGCTTTAAAACCCGGGGAAATAACAAGTTCACTCCCTATAACGAGACAGCTTCCATTATAAATTGTCACAGGGTGTCCAAAGTTGTCATTACCCTTGCACAATGAGTTAGACCAGCATAAGATTTTTTTTATTCAGAAATAAATCTTCCACTGTGAAACTTCTAATCTGTTAAATGCGTTTTGTAAAGCGGGTTTCTGTGCACAGGACATTGACCTATAAACGAAACAAACTCGACCAGAAAGGTACTTCTTGCCACAAACGCCAGGTTCTGCGTCTCGTTTCAGGCCAGTCCCAAGGGCATTCCCGGCTCCCAGCCCTCCCCGCCGCGAGGTTTCGCTGGCTAAACATAGCCCGGCTGTACGGCAGCACGGGGCGCCCGGCTGGGCTGCTCCGCCGCCACCCCAACAGCTCCCACACGCAAAGTGCCCGGGATTATAAAAAAATTCAGTGAAATGTCACGTTTCTGGAAGAACCTGAAAGTAAGGCAGCTTAGCTAGAAAAGTGGCATAAACATAGCTACCAGGGTGCTACGCCAACCGAGTGAAAAAATACAGGTATCTGGGCACACAGACAAGAGCTCTGACAGAGCTTCGTGCTTGCCCTTGGGATTTCCAGGCACTGGGTAACACTTATGTGGGGAGGATGCAGAAGCAGACGATTTATTCTTAGATAACCTTAATCCTCTCCTTCGGAGTAAATGAAGACTCTGTACCACGTAATGCAGCGCTGGATTTGGACGGGGCACCGGGAGGACACTAGCCAGATACCTTTATTCCCTGACCAAGTATTTTAAGGCAATATTTTTAAAAATCAAAAATTTTGAAAGACTCCTTCTGCCGTTAGCAACTGGAATGCGAATGGAAGGTATGGAAGCAGCTGAGGTAACACGAGTTGCCGAGTGATACGGCTTGGACAGGATTCAAGGCACCTAAAATTGGTCTCTCTGATTTTACATTCTTGGCAGGAGAAACTTGATTAAGAAAAGCAGTTCTCACCAGCTACTGCTTTTAATAAGTAGCCTGCTACTTGTAGCCTACAGAAATCGGTATAATGACTAAGAGTGGGTGAAGCAGAAGAGAGCGGATGACTTGCTAGAAGTTATTATTAGGTATCTGATGTCAGAGCGATGATGGATCCCTCCGAGGAAACACTGCTCCCGCAAGCTCCGATGTTCTTCAGGAGTTCACCTCCTCCAGATCCGCATCCTCAGCCACTCCAGAGAGAGATGAGAGGGGATGGAGACATCACCGGACCACCCCTCTGCCCCCCAGGGAATATAAATCCTCTTTGTTCTCCTCATTTTAAGGCAATGTTCAAACGACACAGGGCATCGTACCCACGAGGACACCGCCACGGGACGGTGTGCCCAGCGCTGCCGCAGCCCCATCCTGCACAGCCCCAGGTGGTTCAGAAGACTTTTGGAGGGTAGCCTGGATACATCCTCCCAGGTGCAAAAACACACCTACCTCTTTGACATCCTCTCACATTTGGCACCATCTGCTGACATTTATTTGCCAAATAATTTTTTAAAGAAGCCTGACTAGAGAGAGGAAAGATAATTTCTCTTCTAGGAGAAAGAACTTGATCCTCTCAGACACTTGAGAAGCTTCCCGAAGATGTAAGAGCAGCAGGACGAACGGCCTGTTAGACAGCCGTTATGCTGACAGAGACCGGCTGAGCCTCGAGCACAGCACACGAAGCCGGAGCTCAGTGGTCTGTCAGAAACAAGTCAGCTTCTGGAAACGGACCCCAGACAACTCGCGACAAACCCATTTTTCTTTCATACACAGACCAGGATAAAGTGATTCTTGGCAATCAGTGCTTCTGCACCGGATCTTTACTTTCGGAGGGGAAACGTGCTTTGCTCAGAGCACCGGGGGCAGTACCACTGCCCGTCTGCCAGAGCGAAGCCAGGCCCCTGGACGCCGTCCGTGTCCGTGCACCTCAGTCCCCGTCAGCGCCAGCCTGCAGTGCACATATGTATCCCCCGGAGCCACCCAGCTGCACCACAGCTCCCCCACCTTCCCATCCCTTTTGCAACTTTCCCCCGCTTCCCGCCCCAGAGGATGAACAGGATCCGTCGGTCAGCACGCACTGAGTTCGGCAGCCAGCTTCGCATTTCATCTGCCGCACACAATCCCGCGTCTGTCTTCGGCTGGAGGCACGGGGTGAGGCCGAAGTCAGGAGGCCGATCCCCGCAGTCAAGCAATCGAGATAATTTTAGCTCATCAACCCGTGGCCAGCTCTGCTCCAGCGGACTTACGTCAAACTTGTGGGCCCTTGCATCAGACGGAAGGACTGGGCCTGCCCATGTCCTCATCTCCTCGTGGGATGCCGGCGGCCCGAGGAGGAGCTGTGACGGGCCACGGGAGCAGAGGGCTGGCAGCAGCACAGCGTGCACCGCCAGCAAGCTCGTGCTCCGAAGCAGGAGGACTTCTCCCTGTTGTTTGACACTGCAAGCAGGGTTAGCTCCCCGCCTCACTTTTACGAGTTACCCAATACTTCAATAGCTTAGGTTCTATTAATCTGCTGGAGTCGTTTCTGGCGAGTCGCAGAAACACTGAATCATCCCACATTATCCCAGAGAGACTTCATAAATACATCCTTCTATCCAAGAAGGACTTGCTGAAGGTTTTTTATACGAAGCAAACTATTTTGGTCCTGTAAATAAGTACCAATGATTCAGCCCGATAAATGAGCCGTTTGCTTTTTTCATGCTGATCTTTTCTAGAGAACGACAGGGCCGATAACTCTGCTGTACACGGGCAGATTTCATTCATCCCCCTGCAGCAACCTACCAAAAGAAGGAAAAACTGGCATAAACTTTTCTTCTGCAGGTTTTCAACCCACCACTGTGTATCCCTCGTTTTTATTTGAAAAGCCTCCCAAAGCAGAGGTGACTCAGCAGTCATTACCTCAGACTTCAACACAGAATTAGAGACTTTATAACAATTATGCCAATTAGATTAGCCAGACATCTTTAGCGCTCCTGATTATACCCAGATATTACATTTCAGACTAATTTGAATTGCAATCATAGCCCATATTTACATCTTAGATGAATGCCAGACAGAAACATCAATTAATTTGTATATATTGTTTGAGAGACCAATTATGATCGTCAGGCACAGTGCTAGACTGGATCTATGCAAGTGGTAAACAATCTGATTTTTTTTCCGACGGATAAGTTTGCCAATTTCCTTCTTTCTAATGCATTTGGAGAATTTTCCTGTTATTTTGAAGGTGGAAAAAAAAGGAAAATATACTTACTTCAGTAAAGGCCTTGAAATTATTAAGATTGTCAAAGAAGCTCTCAAAAGCCATGAGCCTATAATGTGCACTGCTGAAGGCACATAACTCTAATAAACAGTCTTTATTAGCAACTTAAGCTGTACAAATTTTGCCAAAGTATAAAAGTCATCAGACAATAAGCATCTGTTGTACAATGGTGCACTACATCATGCACAAAATCTCAAATCCATTCAGTCAGTGATAAAGATCCTGTCCCTCTGTCTGTGATAGGATTTCTGAGCAATGAATGGGGCTTTCTCCTCCACATAATCCCTTCCTAATTTAGTGTCAGGATTTTACTGTGTAATTCTTCTGTTCTGGAACTGAAACAATTTCAAGTCTTACTTAGTAAAAAACAAAGTACCTATAATTCTATCTCATTGACATGGGAGTTTTGTAAGCCTTCAATTGCTTTTTCTTTCCAAAAGACAATACGAACAGACACTTTCTCTTTGCCATCTAATGTTCTTATATACTTACAGGGGTAAAGAGCATCTATAAAATTGCAGCTGACACACAAATACCACATTGGAAGATCTTACACTCACTCGGAGCTTGTGGAAAACTAGCCAGCCTGTCAAGATGCTTAGTGGCAAATTGGATATCTTATTGTTCTGAGCAGGACTGAAAAAGGAGCCGTGTTGTGCAGAATTGGGAGTGACAATACCCATTACTCTATTTAAAAAGGAAGAGAAAAATAACTGGGCCTGAAAATACAAATACCTGAAACACAAATGTCTTACCGAAGAACCTCCCAGGAGCAGAGGTAGTTTTTCCTCCTAAATACATATTTTCATTTCCTATATAGGCATGTATTTTCTTTACACGTATGCAGGTAAGGACAAAACCGCAACTGTGATATTCTTGTAGGAAATGACTTGTTGAAGAGTAGCTGGGTGGAAATACTCCCTTTATGGCCTGAAGTCACGGGCATAAAACCTCTTTCCTCTAAACCCATAAAACATCACTGCTCTCCCCAGCGTGCGAACCGCTGCCGACATGGAGTTGGGAAGGCGCCCGACTGCCGTGCGAGGGCCCGCTCCTTAACCGGGGTGGGGACAACCAGCCCTCCGCACACACAGCCCAAACGACCGCCAGCAGAAGCACAACGGACATTTTTGAAGTTTCCGCACGTGAAATAACCAGAAGTAAACAAAAAACACCCTGAAACATCACTACTTAAACATTTGCCAGCTTCATTCCCATTTCTGCCCCTGATGCCATGCGGATGACCTCTCGGGGTGCAAGCAGGTGACTGCAGCTAAGCAATGCCCTGCACACACGTTTCACTCTGCAAACACGTTTTTCACCTGTTTTTCTACATAAGCTCAATGGCACGGCTTCACGGGTGTAGCTATACATGAGCACAGTCCTGGATACTGAAAATACTGTTTTGTCACGTGCCGTTTTAAGGGGAACGAGATCTATTTTGACAAGAGGACTGGAGAGCGGTATTTTTAGAATTCACACACACTACGGCATCTCCGCCAAAAAAGGAAAGCAGCAAAATATTTCTCAGCTGAAATATCAGTGCATTTGTACTCCATATCCTCGACTCATTAAAACCCCAAACTGCTCAACGTGAATCTTCCAAGCAGTTAAACAATGCTTTTTTTTTGCTTTATGCATTTCTCATCTGGAATAAAAACGCTTTGGTTCATGTTCTTCCTGTACGAGCCCTAAATAACTTTTTGATTAAAAGCAATTTTCTGCTATCACAATTTGCACGGCAGTACCTTTCTGCTCAGCCTGTTGTCTGCTTGTTTTTTAAATAGATGTGGAGTACCAGATCGGGCCAGCCAGCTATTTGGTTCAGTATTCGATCCCTGACAATGGTGACATATAAACACTCCGTAAAGGTTCCAGAAACCATTATACAGTAGCTTGGTCTTGTGGCAGTTTCTCCAAACTGCTTATTCATTTGCAACTAGTCATAGCTCCAGGGCATCGGAGTTTATATCCAAAATCCTCACCACTTACTTTACTTGCTATAATTGATGCCTCTTTTTGCTGACTCCACCTGAGTGTTATTTCCACCGTGTTCAGTACGTATGCTTACTTGAAATAACTTCACAGAACTCAAAACGTAATTTTGGAGCATTTCTTTGCTGCTTCTTTGTTAAGGTTGCACACACCTTTGTGATACTTGTGATACTTGTGGGATTCGGGTGCTCAGGTGCTAAGGGATGCCTCTGGACAACCGCCTGGCACAACCCAGGACTTGGTGCACGCACATTTGCCACCAGGCTTAAACAAAGGCTGAACCATGCACTGCTAACGAGGTACTGCACAGATGAACTGCAAACTGCCCATCATTAGCTGACCTACCCACACTGCTCACACGCACAGCACGCAAGTGCTGCCTATAGCATTTCAAACACAATGGCAAGAAATTCAATGACTCTTAGCTCTTGGCCCTTCCCAAAATCATTTTAAATGCTCAACTGTCCAACCATGTATAAAATGGCCTGGAGGCTGCAGAACAATTGATGACATGTAAGTCAGATGAGCGGACGATATTGAATGCGATCCTTTTGTGGCAGGGGCTCTTCTGAAGATACGCCACATGCAGTTCAGGTGCAAAGCGCACCTTTAGCTTGGAAATGTCCGAAACTCATTTTCTAACTTGTACCCGATGTAAACAGCACACTGAAAAAAGATTTTCACTCACAGGTTTATGAGTGTGAAAGTTGGGTATCTTAGCGCGTCTTTGTATCAGACAAAGCAAAGTAATAACAAAAATACCTGGAGAGTGTGACTACACCTTGCTTCCTTGGGAACCAAGCCTTCTAAAGCAAGTGAAAAGAAATTAGGGTAATTCCAAAAATGATAACAGTATCTTCTACAAAGTACTAAAAATGTCAACGTATGATCCATACTTTGGCATTGGATATGGAAGATAAAATGAAAAACGTCCACGTAAGGGAAGAAGTTGGTGTTTAAGCAAATTTCACCTCTTCACCGAAAGCATGCAAATAGAAGTAATTAAGAAGACCTCATTATCAAGGTTCACTCTAATTTTACAGTCCTGCATTCAGTTTTTCTCTGAATCTGTTGAAAACAAGATCAAATATTGAGGTCAAACTGAAAGATTCCAGTCTTTTATCTACAATCTGTTTTTCAGTAAAATTAAAACAACAACAGTGCTATGTTTGATGACAGTCATTATAAGAAGGTCTAAGAGTCCACTGACTCTGTCTAAGGCCATATTCTAACCCCAGTTCCTCCCCGAGTACTGAATAATTCATCACCAGTTGGTCTTGAAACATAAAGTACCGCATGACTCCTCCTCAGCAAAATGCCCGAATGTTTTCATTTTGGCTATTAGGCCCAGTAACTAATGCAACTGGAGGAAAAAATCTCAAGTGCTTTGAAGTGCAACAGTTCTGTTTGGGCTTTGATGACAAAGCTCTTGAGGACATGATGTGTAGGGCTACTTTCTGCTTAATAAAGTTACAAATCAGCTGTAAACATGTTATTAAAACTTCACTCTGAAGCAGTTTAACGGATTCTTTTTACAAATTTCTTCAAATTTGTAAAAAGCCTAGGACTTGGAACAATCCATGAGGACTGTACTGGGAGTCAAGCGGCACGAGGCACTCACTACATGTTACGTACTCTGCATCAGGCCGGCCAGCTTCTCACTAGGACACTGTAATTGCTCACTACAGGGAGGCACTATCTCTGCAGTCTCTACACTATTGTTTATCCTTCCTCACCTCGTTACTGCTTTCCAAGTAAATACAGAGCTTTGCAGTTCTGCACACAACATATTTGGTTATTTCCCCAAGCAATGCCTCACTATGACACCTGCTACGAAAAGCAAGCGTGCAGCTGCTGCTTGGCAAACCTGTGATGGACACCAGAATATCTGCATCAGTTGTGCATTCATACTTGGGTTTTCCTCCCACTCAACCACTTCAACCTTCCTGCTAAAAAGCCAAAAACAAAATTGCAAGCTCAGAGCCTTTTAATGAAGGAAGAACTAAAAGTTCAGTTCACTCACTTGATTAAAACTGACATAATTCTCCCCTTAGAAGCTTAATGGTGAGACCGGGAATGAGTCTTTTTCTTAATTTAGTTCAAATTCACGGAGAACTTGAAGCAGATCTCCAGGAATCATCCAAGATGAGTTCTGGAAACCATTACTTTCTATTGGGAACACATGTTTAACAGGGGATTTTGCTGGTCAAATCTTGCTCTTTGCATCGCTTGACTTTACCCATTACTTCTGCAGCGCTGAAGAGCATAACAAATTTTCAGAAAGAAATGTTACAGTCTTCATAATCCCGTGGTAATGTCAATCCTTGATCATCAAACAAGGAGAGATTTTGCGCGCAGCAATCTGCAGTTTCAAGTTCAAATGTTCCAGTTCTTATTTGGAATGATTGCAGGCTTGTTCCTCACGCAATTATTTGCTCTGTTAGGCCCAAATTTTCGATGGCTTTCTAAGACATCGCAGTCAGCACTTCACTTGTAAGGAACGGCAATGTTGCCTAAGTAAGAAACACAGAAATTCTCTTGGAGCAGCTGGCAGAAGCGCACATTATACACTCAAAACCCCGATGTTTTCAGTGATCCAGAAACATAAGTGCGAATCTCTCGACTCAGTCTTCCCTTTTGAAGCAATGAACTGCTACAAGGACACTTTATGAAGGCTTCCCACTGGACCTCCGTCCACTCTTCTCTTATCTCTGGCCAGCTCAACCACACTCGATACAGCTCCGTCCAGCAGAGCAAGCCTGCTTTCTAGTTTCCCATTTTCCAAAAAGCAGACATCCAATTTTGTCCCCCACAATTGCATCTCCTCCTGTTTCCTGCTATTCACTATGCACCCAGATTTTAACACTTGTTTTCCAGCTCATCTCTACCACCTGAACATGAAGCTCGTGCATCAATCCCTGCCTCGTGCTCCCCGTGAGGATGAGGGAGGCAGCTCCAGGACCTCAGCCATAAAACAGCACGTCCTCGGGAGCTGGAGTCTCCCGCAGGAGACTGCTGTATTTTGAGCATCTAGCTCTTGGGTTTGCAGCGGCCTGGGGGAGGAAACTTCTTTCCCTCCTTCCCACTTTCCTGTTCAAATCCATGTTCAAACAGTGGGCGGCCAGAGCCAAACTTGCTCTTGAGAAGCCTTGAATTCAACCCATGGGCTGTAAATGAAAGCCTTCATACCATTATGAAGGAAAACAAAAGAAAAACCACCCCGAACTATCCCTCCACTTTCCCTGGACAGAGCAAAGTGCCGCACTTTGTCTCCAGGCCCTATTCAGTCCTGTTCCATGGGCACATGCTGAAAGCACAGCCCCCCGTGCCACACACAAATTCCTGACAGAATAGGCTGTATTTAGGAAAGGAAACGCAAAGAGAAAACGCATTTCTGTTTTTAATGGGTTGTTTTTGAAATCTCGGTGAGGCATCTTAGCTTTCAGCCTGAGGTTTAAACCTGGATACATCGCCGAGCAGAAGTACGGTCCTGAAATGTCAGAGACAATTGTGCAGCTGGCCCCTGAATGAATGTGGGGAAAGTAAAACACTTGAACCCAAAGTCTGCTCCTCAGAAAACAAATCCGTTATTATTCCTTCCCAAAGTAACCTCGCTTTGGGTTCTGGCGAGCACAGTCACCAGCACCCTGCATCTGCCAGCTCCACTCAAATTAACACAGACCCCATGACAGTGACTAACAGCAAGCATGGAAACTGGCCCGAATACTGAGCCGCTCACAGCTTTTAAAGAAAGGGATAATGGGTAATTTGTAGGAGTGACTTGTCAAATTATATATTTATTTCCTTGTATGCACACCAATAATAGGTTTAAGCCTGTAACTTGCACTTGGAATAACGATTAAAGTAGCGAGCTTCGGAGGTTTTTGTCTGCAGGACTCTCAGCTGAACTTCTCCTCGGGTCACAGCAAATCCTCGCAGTCTGTCTTAGGACTGGACAATATGAATCACTGCTTTTTTACAGCGAGAAGGATAACGCACGTTGGCTACATTTTTTTTTGTTGTTAAAGCTACGATCTGACATAAAGCAAAATCACTGCTGACCCAGGAAGTCCCTGACACAGCCACTGATGAGAAAATCTCATAAAACACATTCGGTGATGTTGCAGCCTTAACTCTGAACGATTTTTGGCCGTTCTAGATGACAAATGGAGCTACAGTTTAAATCTTACCTTGTACAAATAATTTCTGAAAGTTCCTGAAAACATAAAGACCTACCTCATCTTTTCAGTGATCAATACCACGGTATTACACCAAAAACAATGCAGTAGATTTATTAAAGAAGTTGATGCAGAGTTATTTGCAAGTCTAAAATGGTGACGTGCCTGGATCCTTCTGAGAAGGAAATTAATACGGAGGGGTGATGTAGCACGCAGAGGACTGGTAAGGCAGCACAAATTAACGCCCTTAAAGAAAAAAATGACTAAGTAATTTTCACTTCCATAAATCTGTGATTCATAAAGTGGAGCCCAGAACACCTAAACCATGCAGTGAAAAAGGCAAAAATTCAATCCTGAACCTAATGGTTGGACTCGATGACCTTAAAGGTCTTTTCCAACCTCAGAGATTCCGTGATTCTAATTTCAGCCTTGTCCACACATTAAAATTGTATTGCGGTCATAGGATTGGTTTAGAAAGAGCAACCAACAGCGAACACAGAGAAAGTATTTCAAGAGATTTCTATACCAAATTACACCGTGCTCCTCCAGCAATTCGGTGGCCATACAAGTGATTTTCTGCCTGTTTTAAAGACACTGGGTTTTAACCCAGCTTCTAACTGAGGCTCCTGGTCTGTCAGAGCCGAGTAAAAGCAGCGTGCTGTGTGCCGGGGGCTCTCCAGCCAGCTCCGACCCGTGTCCTGCCCTACGGTCTTTCACCCTCTTCCACCAGAGTGCAGGAATCAGCGCCCAGACAATTTTTTCAATGGTGCACCCACGGACACAGTATGCAAAGCACACGAGAAAACCAAGCTTAAGAGAAACAAACACAGGTGATGACAAAAGTTTTGCCTACAAAAAGCCTCTTCCAGAGGGAACAACCAGTCCTTGGAGAAATGCAATCATCAAATTAAGCTTTGGTTACTTCGCATAAACAAATCTATTCATCACAAAAAGTCAAAAATGTAATGCTTAACGTTAGGAATGAAGTGCGAATCTTTGTATGCTACTAAAGCATTATATTTTTCACAGCATTTTATCCATTTATTAAAAAAGCCACCGCTTAAATGCTTAATTTGCTAAAATGGCAAATGGAGCCAGGCTTACGAAGGCATACATTTTTTACTGGTTTTAGTTTTGTCACTTTTAAGTGCAAACATTTTCAGCTTGCAGCTAAAGAACGATTTATGTGAAAGGAAAAGTGAACAGGAGGAAGAAAAACAAATTATACCTTTTTTCCTTTAAAAGACATTTCATACCTTTGATACTTAATTCATATATGTAACAAATACATTTTTGATCACTACAAAAATATCCCCACTTAAGTGATTTATTCTAACCAAACAAAAAGGTTAATTATAAAGCTTGGATAATTAAACCAAACAAAATAACAGACAAAATCTCTTTTTGAATCTTTACGATGATGTCTTCCTTGCAGACTAAGAAATGAACCTTGTTTACATCTTACAAACAGGTATGTGTTTTTTTTTGTCAATTGTGCTGAGACCTTTATGATTACAGCAAAGAACTGCTAACATAATTAAGAAGCTACTTTGTTCACAGCAGAAAAAAAAACAGAAGAGTATAAACTATTTTCATCCTTCAGCCACAGAGGTTACTTCAAGGGCATTACACGTAAGAGAGAAGTGTATGTTTTCATCAGAAACTCTCCACAAAATGCATTCAGTACCTGGAATCCGACTTATGGCTGCCTGACACCATTATGAATTGAGCAGTTGGCTTATTCCAGATTGCAGTATTTTTCACCTCTCTCTGAACAAAAAAAAAAAAAAAAAAGGCAAGCAAACTAGGTATGTCACTGAAACTCTTGACATAAATAGGTATTTGTCTTTACTTATTCAGAAGCTTGCGTTTGTTTACCTTGCCATGCAGGCATTTTGTCCCAAATACTCCACATGGGGCTAGTCCAGCCATGCTGATTCCAGTGAGCTTTCTCACCCTTTGCTGAAAAGCTTGGTACTCAAGAAATGGTGACCTTGCTCTAAGCCTTACACCTCAGGAACGCTACCAGTCCCCTTTGTACAGCGAAGCCTCAAGCTGTGGGCATCCATCATCTGCCGGCAGTAAGAAACTGGAATCTCAAAGCCTGGCACCACAGTAAGCCAAACTGCAAGTGGCCTATCACGGAAGATTGGCTTATGCAGGAGACCGAGCAGAATGCCCACACGCTGGAAGTCCCGTGACTCTGCCACGTAGCTACAAAAGCCAGCGCCGTTCAGCGTTGGTTCGGCAGCGGGACCTGAACAAGGAGCACACAGGCTGAAAGCATGCTGCTGCCCAAACCGCAGTCACCGTCCCCTTCAGGACGCACCTCCAGCTGTCAGAGCTAACACAATTTCACACTGTCTCTAATCACATTTTAATTTTAAAATAACCCATTTTCAACGGTGCATTTCTGTTCCTTCCCATTTTACACAGGATTTGCATTTCTTAGAAGCAACCGGCTTCTGCGGGCTCATGCACTTCTTTTGAGTCATGCATCAAAACCTGCTCTGCTGTTAAACAGCCATTCCCTTTTAATAGGATCCACCGAGAACCAGAAATACAAAGGCATCAAAATAAAAAGGGCAGGTTTGCATCTAATTTGATACAGATATAAAATAACGAGCAAATATAAATGCCTCAAAAAGTAGCACTGAAAGCCACTTTTTTTTTTTTTCCAAGTCTTAGCTCTTATTTGGCTGCACTTGATTGCTTAGAAACTATGATAAATGAAGCTCCATGAATACAATACCCAGCAAAATGACTGCAGCGCAGAACAGGTAATTTGCATGCTATATTTAGCCCCTATGCATATGTTAGTGCTGACATGAAGAGCTATTAGAAATGCCTAAAAGAATTTCAACCTGTGCTTGGGCAAAGAACTTTTCCATGGTAAACACTAGATAAAATATTTAATACATCAAGTTTCTATTTTGGAGGGGCTTACATCTCAGCCTGTTCATCACAGCTTATCACAAGTGCACTACATGTTTCATCTTAGTAGATGAAATACCTCGAAGCTACCAGCTTTAAAGAAATGCATAAGTGACTATTTGTTCGTACTCGAGGCGCAAGTGGGCACACATTCCTAGATTGGTAGATTAGAGATACAAGATTAGACCCTCTCGCCTCTCTCTGGAGTGGGGAAGAGAAGCAGGCTCACTCAGTGACAGACAAATCAATACCACATTTAGGCAAAAAGGGGAAAGCGGTGAGCTTACACTGGTAAGGAAGAAGATAAAAAATAAATGTAGCTAAATGTACACATTGTCTTTTTTTCCTCACATGCACCTAATCTGTAGAGATACTAGGTTTCCACAAACTTGGAAATCAAACTTTTAGAGATGGAAACCTGCCAGTACTCTAGAGCATACATAAAACAAGAGACAGTTGATATTTAATGGGATCACCTTGGTAACAGGTACAACACATGAATAAAAAACTACCCATATTTCTATTTCAGACCGGTTGTACTACTGCAATCTCTTTATACGGCTGCAGATTCTCCTGGTTTCTGAAGGGCCCTCCACATGGTGCCACAGACCAGCGTGGCCTGAAGAGGACACCGACTGGGACTCGGCCTTTAGCTGTCCCCTACATGAACACTTATATGGTCTAAGGACTCTCCCTGTGCCTCCCACAGCCTGCTGCATTTATTTCTGCTCCCTGCCCCACCTCAAGCGAAGTGGGGAGGAGGACGGCTGTCACCGCCACAGCAGCCTCCAGCCCAGCTGAGGCCTGACGCGGGCGGGCTGGGGAAAGCCTCGGAGGCCCCACAGCCAGGGGAAAGGCCTTGAGCAGGACCTGATGGTTTACCAGCACATCTCGAGGCCTTTCTTTCCACATCATTTGTAAAATCAAACCTAATACGGTGTCAAGTGCATAAAGAGAACAAACAGGAGAGGAAAAACAAAAAGCTCAAACACCTTCCCCTCATCTTTTGAGCCTATGATAATCCCAGACAGCGCTTAAACGGGCACGCTGTGAACTGAACTCACTCAGCACTGAGATGTAGGATGATGCCTTTCGTTCAGTAGGCCCTTCGACAGAAATCTTCCAATGTATTTTCTGCTTAGGTAACGTGTTGTCATTGCCATCAGCTAGCCACACCACTCAGAAAACCCCACTTCGCGTTTCGAATTCATACATCCTGCCAAAATGTATTTGAAGTGTAGGTGTGAGGAGACCAAAATATAACCTTATATATAAGGAAAGATGAAACAGGGAAAATGTGACTTAAACTGTGGAACATAATTAATCAGGTTTGTAAGAAAAAAAAAAAAAAAGAGAAAAAAATCAATACAATCAATTTTCCACAGAAATCTGGTTTACTTTATAAAAAACAAGTCTGCCAGACTTGCTCCTCCCCTTTGCCTTCAGATTTGCTACCAGCTATGGCTCCTAAAACTAATGAAATGACTAGAAGAGAAACGTCATGGCCTAAATACTTTTTATGGAGGAAGTAATATACAAAATCAAGCATGAGGTTGTCACCGTGTTCTCTCAGAGAAGCCCCAAGGAGCCTGCAATCCTTTACCACCTGGCTGGAGTGCCCCATTGCTACTGCTCACAAGAAAACCTCTGCCAAGTGCACGAGGGTTGCACCAGAACTGCAACAGTCCTTGCACAGCAGTGGAGACCCGACTGTGCTTCTGCCCGAGTTTCTTTGCTATAAAGAGGTCGTCTGGGATCTTTCATGCTGCCAAGCAGAGAGCCCAGTGCTGACAATGTGAGGACTTCTTCTGGACTAGTGGAGCCATTTTTCTGAGGGCAGCAGGTAGAAATACTAACATGTTTGTGAGTGCTGTCAGATTTAGTGACTGACGCCAGCTTAGTGCATCCACAGAAGAGGCAGAGCAACAACCGAATCACCGTGGTTCCACTCAATATAATCACCTGGATTAGACAATTCAGAAACTGTGCTTGTGCTGTCAGAGTTTTGATTTTCACTAATTGGAAAGGTTTATTGGTTACACACATCATGATACAGATCCTAACAACCTGACAAAGAAATTCACTTGATATTGTACACATCTTGCTTCAGACATTTTACCTTCACTTAGAGCAGCTGATATAAATCTAGGAGCACCTACAAAGTATGGGTATGAATCTCCCCACTCTGACAGGCAGAGCTTGAATTTAACATTTCCACAAGGATTTTCTTATTCCACCATGATCCTGAATAAACAGCTCTGTCAGAGCATTCTGCTATTAACTTCAGAAGGTAGCACGGACACTTTACCAACGAACAAGTTACCATATCTTCATCATCACAGCATCTGAGAAAAGCAGTCATTAGTGGAATTTCTACTAGCAATGTTATACTGAGCTAGTGAATGGAAAAAAATACCACAAACAAAAAAAGCCCTACTTCTGAAGGAAGTCCACAGCTCAGAAAGGAATTAAGACCAGGTTTATGAAGGCTTTCTGTCCATGGCCTTTTCCAAGAAAGCAATCTCTTTATGGAGTATGTGGATCCCGTTTATGTTCTACATTCATTGAGGATGCCATCTTCAGAAAGAAATGGTAGCTTCAGCAAGGTACAGCAACAGAAATCCAAGAGTTCATTCCGCCTGTCTGTTTTGATCTGCTTAGAGACCCTGTGATGCATGGGGTTTTGTCAATCTCAAGTTATTTTAAGTAGAAGCAGTGTACATTTTCCGTAAGAAAAAAAATCAAGAAAAAAAAAGTTGTGTATTTAATGACTAATTAAGGTAACAAACTGAAGGAATTTTCACACACCATTGGGCCAAGGGCCTTGTTCAGAACAATCCCTGAAATTTTTATTTATACTGATTAAAGAATTGTATTATCCTGTTAGAAAGTCTGTAATAGGAAGTCTGGGACTCTGCAAGTAATTGGTAATAGCTTCAACGCCAGCTAGTAAATAATGGACTTGGAGTTCTTCCTAACTGCTGTACCTCGTGCTACAAGGAAACCTCCCTGCTCATTTCTGAATCATTTGGGCAGAGCCACTGAACCCCCATCCTTTGGTAGCACTGGTACCAACAAAAGTGGCATGTGACAGTGCATATAACAGCTCGTTACTGATGTTAAGGAAAAGAAAGATTACAGACCCAAGTCATTATTACAGTCTCCTATTTACAGGAAAGGAAAGGGGGCTATTTCAGAGTTGCAGTGTGGTAGAACACCAGTATCACCCTTATTATTAGCTACACACACAGATTTGGCTTGGATTATTTCCATTTTCTCCTGTGACACTCAAATTGCCAGAGACTGAACCCACATCAGCACAGCTGGGGCTGCTGGGTGCTACCAGGAATACTCAAGTTCTAACAAGTGCTATCCATGTGGCGTTAGGACTTGATGTATTTCTTCACTTTAAAGACTTACTCACAGGGAAATAAAGGAAGGATTGCATTTTCAAATAAAACGTTAGTAATTACAGCACCATTGAGCTACATACACTGAAGTCCTGTAAACATGCTATTGCATTGTATGTATCTGGAAAAAGAACATATTCACAAGCTTTCTCCTCCTATTTTGCATAAAAAGTAAAATACCTATGGAATTCTAAAACTTTGCAAACTTATTTCAAGGCAAGTGAATTCAAGGTCCAATCTTATGTTTTAAGTATATTTTTAGAGGCAGAAAACTAGAACTGCAAAGTAAGCTAATTCATCACCACGCAATGTATGGAAAAAGATAATAAAAGGATGCAAACCACTCTGCAAAGCTATTCTCTGCCTCTTTGTTCTAGCATCCCAGCCCGGTCTTTATGGCTCATTACACAGTGTTTTACTCCAGTATCCACTAGGGTGGACTGGGAATCATCCAGCCACGGACAAGAACTCCAGAACTACCAAGGCAGTGCAAACAGTGGAGAGCACAAAAGGTACGCAGGACTACCACCTGCAACATTTGTTGTACACCTTCAAAGAGGTGCACAGACCAAAACACCTCTTGGAAGTAAGAGCTGCAGCCAACTCAAGAAGGGATGTAAAATGTGGACCAAGTAGGACTGAGGCATCTTTGCATCCCCTTGACTGGAGAAACCAGCTTTACAAAGGAGCTGCAATTTCAGATACACTGCTTTGTTAAATATATATATATATATTTATTGTTTAATCGATTAAGAACAGTATCTGTGGGGTAAGATATAACAAGCAATCAATATATAGGATTTCTGAATTCTTACTTAAGGTCAAATGTAAAAGCAATTTTGTCCCCCATACAACCACGTTGCATATGAAGGTAAATAGCTCTGGTTCTGCTCTCAGTTGCAGGGCTCACGCACCTACAAATGACGTGCTGTCATGCCACAGGCTTTGGGAAGTTTTTCTTGATTTGTTTGTACGGTTATTTCAACCAGCAAAGACAGCAGCATTCCCCTACAAGAGAGAGCAATATAAGCATATGCACAGGAAACAATGCTATGGTAATTGAGCCAGCTAAATGAAGTGCTTAATTTGTAAATGGACATGATGATATTTTGCAGGATGTACTCCAAAGGTTACCAGATCTTCGTTATGTTCAAACTCAAGTATCTGTTATACTTGTAATCACACACTAGAGTCACTTGTTTGCTTGACTGCACCAACAGCAAAGCTGTTAACTAAATTAAGAAGATGTAAAACAGCATAAAAAGCAATAGGAGGAGTGTGAGAAGAAAGCACTTTTTACCATTTCTGAATTACGAATGCATGCTGGTTTTTTTTGTTTGTTTGTTTGTTTGTTTGTTTTTACCATAAACAAAAATGAAATTCAGGTTAGAACCTAACCTTTTATTTATGGACTGATCTCTTGTTTTATTCACAAACGCTACTGTTTTTGAATAAAACAGTATGTTTTTGCAGTCATCAGACATAACCAAACTCACAATTGGACACTAACTTCAAGACACCGGTCTCTGTAACTTACACTACGTGTCAGTTTTGCTGAAGGAGTTAAGTTTCATTAAGGACCATAGCAATACCACACACAATCCGAAGGCCACAGAGATGAGGCAATCAGGAATTGTAATACTTTCCCTAAACACAAGGCAGAGGATTCCTCTGGCAAGCTTAAAATTAACTAAAATGGGACCGGCTTCACTCATCTGGTTTGTGGAGCACGGTCTCTTAGGAGCAGAAAGCTTGTTGTATCCTCTGCTGTTTTGTGAAAGCACCAAGTTTCCAGGGTGGGAAAATGGAGCACAGCCTTGAGAAAGGCTTCCCCTGCAGTAACACTTAAGCATTAACATACAATTCCCAGAGCTTTCATTCTGTCAGATAAGAAGTCATTATTAAATATTGTCAGCTATCTCTGTAGGAAATGCTAAAGAGTAAACTAATAACTCAGGTTCAGCCCGAAAATAAGGAACGGAATCATAGAGAGTAATTCAAATAATTGATTTCTCCTTACAGTGTAATGAGACATCAAAGCCAAGATTCATGAAGAGTTAGGAGGAAAATTAAGCTACATAACAAAGATAAGATACCTCTATGCATTCAGCAAGCAACTGGCACATTCCCTGTGCAGGGTCCTCATAAGCTGAGATCCTCCTCTGCTCCTGAGGGACAAGGCGCATCGCTGCTGCGTGTGACGAGGCAGTGAATGCTGCTGAGCACCAGAAAGGTGCCCACGTTCCCACTTTGCACACAGGGAAGGCAGGGGCAGAGCCACCTGTCACAGGCAGCCTGTAGCAGAAACTCAAACAGAGCTTTTCTACAGCCTAGGCTAACGTCCCGGGCACTGGAAAAAAAAAACCCTTCTTGTTAGGGAGGCCTGTTACAGTCGTAACAAATTCCTTGCATCGCATTATCTGGGGGTTAAGATCTCTGCATATTACAAGTCGCTTCAGTTTGTACTTCAGCCCCTTTGCCAGAACAGATTTATTTCCTAGCTAACACCAATTAACCCAGTTAAACAGAATTAAGCCATTATTTGGGGGAGAAAAAATCAAAAGAAAACAAAATGCCCTCGAGCATTTTCTTCTGGGATGGAGTCTTCCAAGGCAGAGATGCAGGATGCACCCGAGCATGACAGAATCGGAGGGAAGGAGGCCAAAACATTAGCCACAGCATGCTGATTTAGGAAGACAGGTTATGATAATTGCTTTTATACGGACCGCTGTGGCATAATACTATTTGAGACTAATGAGTGGAGATAAGATTCAACAATATCGGTTTCACCTGTTGCCCTGCCCCGGCTAAAACACGCATCTAGAATAAGCAGTCTCAAAATGCAACAAGCACCGAGGGGAAAAAAAAAAACAGCCTTGGAGGTCTGAAACGGACAAAAACAAGCTGCAGACAGAAAATTGATCTTCTGTCCTTCATCGGTTTGACTGAAGACAGAAATTGACTTCCTGCAAGTTATTAATTAAACTTACCGAGCAAAAATTAATCCTTTGCGTGTGGCTATCAC